>NC_141991.1:239462234-240212234 GCF_049901715.1 Pseudonaja textilis | reverse complement strand
GGGTGACATCTAGGTCAGGAGTATCAAACTCATGGCCTGTGGGCCAGATGCATCACACGCTGACCATGCCCACCCCCAGTTTAGTGAAGGGGAAAAAAGTTGTGATACATCACATGATGACATGTCACCACGAGTTTGACACCACTGATCTAGGTGGAGTGGAGGGCGTGACGGCTCAGCAGTTAAAGACAGAAAGCATCTCAGGTTCAAGACCCAAGCACTGTGTGACAGGCTGAGTTCCCATTCCTTGCCCCAGGTCCTGTCCACCTAACAGTTTGAAAGTTCATTTTCATGTTCTAAAATAATAGATAAATAGGTACCACTTTGGTGGGAAAGTTATTATTATTATTATTACCTTTATTGTCAGAGTACAACATGTGTAAAATGAGATTGGCTGAGCCTCCCTTTGTGCACCTCCCCCCAGGGTTGGGATTCAATTTTTTTAACAACCAGTTCTGTGGGTGTGGCTTAGTTGGTGGGCGTGGCTTGGTGGTCATGTTATTGGTTGGGCATGGCCAACTCAACATCACTCACATCGAGGCACGCATCTCCTCACCTGGCCTCTCATGACTGTGGGGATGCTGCAACAGTTGTAAGTGTGAAAAATGGTCAGAAGTCACTTTTTTCAGTGCCATTGTTACTTTGAATGGTCACTCCACACACGCAAAGTACCAGCAAGGGAGAGGGGGAAAAACTCCAGAAGAGTTCCTGAGATAGGAAGTCTAGTTCTGCGAAGAATGTAATAAGGGTTAACAGAGAGGCAGTTTCTGTAAGCAACACCAGAATGTTTCCTTCCTGCTTTCCTGACAGGATTAGGCCAGTAATTTCTTCTAACAATCGGTTCTCCAAACTGCTTAGAAAGCTAACAACCGGTTCCTAGCGAATAGGTGCGAACTGGTAGAATCCCACTCCTGCCTCCCCACAAACACAACTCACAGAAGTTCCTAACCCAGTCCCAATCTTAGTACACTGTGTGACCTTGTTACACAAAGCGCCAGCCCCGCAAGTCTATCATACTGTGTTGAAATGAAGTTATTTTCTGTTCAGAAGTCTGACAGCCCATGGGAAGAAACTGTTCTTCAGCCTGTTGGTGCAGCAAGCTATGCTTCTATATCTCCTACCCGATGGTAGGAGAGTGAAGAAGTGCTGACCAGGGTATGAGTCATCCCACTCTTCTAAGGCATCGAGCCCTAGCGATGTCATCTAGTGGTACCAGGGGACAGCCTAAGATGTTTTGTGCTGTGCTCACCACCCTCTGTAGTGTCTTTCTATCTGTGGCTGTCAAGCCAGCATAACACACCATAATGCAATATGTGGGGATGCTTTCCATTGTGGACCGGTAAAAGGAGATCATCGGTTGTTGTTCCACTTTGTTCTGTCGCAAGACCCTAAGGAAATGGAGTTTCTGCTGGGCCTTTCTGGCTACCTGAGTTGTATTGATTTTCCAGGTAAGATCTTCGCTGAGGTAGACTCCCAGGAATTTAAGGGAGGGAAGTAACAGCGTCCCATGCATCTTTGGCTTAGAGGCTCCCTCCTCTAAGAAATGGAGATGAGTATCACCTCCTAGACTCAGACACAATTGGACAGGGGAAATCTTTATTTTTACCATCTAGCTACCCAACACAGTACTTCTTGCATGGGTTTAAAAAGGGGTAGTAAGAAGCATGGTTTTGTAGATCACGGGAGAAAGAAAATGGGATAAAAATACAGTTATGGGCCTGTGAAAGCTATGTCAGAGATTTCCAGCTTTGACCTCTTGATCCAGTGACACATAATCATTGTTGCCATTAAAATGAAATAGAACACATTCCATACTGGAATTATCACAATGGTGAGATACAGCATATGCTGAGAGGTGAGAGAGTCCCGTATAGCCCTTCGCCAAGGACCTTCAAGCCAACTCGATTTGTTTCACCCTATAATAGGACAGTGTTTTATGTATGGGAAGCTCCTCTGGCTTTGTGCCATTCTTCCGCTCCTATGAAAGCTAAATATAAACACGGTAACAACATAACAGCGTCAGTAATAATGATGGCAAAAGCTTATATCAAGGATATAAATCAAAGCTGAGGCTTTCTTTGCCAAACTATAAACAGGAAAGGATTTTTTTTTTTTTTTTAACTGAACCAATTTAAAGAAAGAGCAGACAGGGTTTTGAATACAGTGCCAAAAATTTAACGTGTTAATTTAGGTTAAATGTTAACCCTTTAATGAATGGTACAATACCAAGAACAAATGCTATATTAGAGCTGGATCTTGCTATAAATCAGGGGGTTTCCAATCTTGGTAACTTTAAAACTGGCTGGTTGAGGAATTCTGGGAGTTGAAAATCCACAAGTCATAAAGTTGCCAAGGTTGGAAAATCCTGTTTTATAGCAAGATCCATGCCAGCCCTTTCATACCGGCCTAACTTTTCCTGAGTTGCATTTGACTTTTTAAAACAACAGGACAAGAGCTGATTTCTAAAAATGATTTTTTTTAATCTGAATAAATTACAAAAACATATTTAAAGGATGAACGGATGAGGACAAAATATAAATTTACAGTGAGCTTGGCAAATAGTGTTCAAGAATGTTTAGCAAAAAAAAATTACCTCCAACCAAAGCGTCATTAGTTACTAATGTACATAAAATTAATGACAGTTATATTATTCATTCCATATCTATGTTATCCAATAAAATAAATAAATCTCAGTTTTATGCCTGAGAAACCCTGCTTTAGGGCAATACAGCTGGATCTGGAAAAAAATGTATTTTATGTCTGCTCCACAAAGCAGATGCCTAATGATCAAGGCCAATAGATGTCTCTGTCTGTCTGTCTGTCTGTCTGTCTCTGTCTTTGTGTCTCTCTGTGTCTGTGTGTATGAAAGAAAGGGGAGAATGTATGCGTGTTCATCTTCCCACCATCCACTTACTTTGAAGAAATCATGTTCTTCTCTGCAGTTCTGAAGCGGTGGTGGCTGCAATGATTATACAACAACAAAAACAAAATTTCCCAGGATTTTCCCAAGACAGATTTTTGGACATGACAAATTCCCCTCAAACTATTCCTGGCCCAGCCAAGCCAAAACAATTGGCAGATAAATTTCTGGGGTAGAGAATTTACAGCTGCTCACATGTTGTGAACTAAGCTCCCAGGAATCCCAGCCAACATAGCCAGCAGACAATGGGAATTATCATTAGGCAACATCTGGAGGGTCATAGGTTCCCAACCATACATAAGGTGTAATTTTGCTCCAGTTACAACCAGAAACCAGACAAAGCTTTGAAAACTTTCTCTGGTTTCTGGTTGTAAAAAAATCAGAAGCAAATGAAGACCATATAAAATCCCAGTAGTGAAATGCCAATAGGTGTCACTGTTGCCCAACGTTTGTACTCCTGCCTATTGATCAAGTTTAACAGCAAGGAATCCACTGGTCCAAAATCAGTCTGTTTTCATACCTTACTTCTATCTTCCCTGTTTAAAGGATATACATTATCATTTCATTAGAAATGTAGACACTACGGTATAATTCGTCACTCAATACCATTGTACAATGTACCTTTCAAAAGAGCTTTCACTTGTAAAGCAATCAAAAACTTCTGCCAAATCAGCAAAATATATTTCCAAGAATCTGATCAAAAATAAAAACAATATATCACACATTATTTCTATAAGATGCCATGCACACTCCTTCCAACAGTTAGGAAAGAATGAAGGTTACCATACTGTCTCATTAGCAAATGGAAAAGAAGTAAGGCCAGTACAAAAAAAATGGTAAGAAAAGGAAAGGGGAAAAAAAAAGGAGTTTCAAAAGTTCTCATTGTCACAGTGACGAAGTTAGGCATTATAGTCCAACACCTGTTAGAGCAGTCCAAATTCATTTTTAAGCAGATTGTCCTACACTTTTAACAACATCAATAACATAACAGCAGTACCAACATTGATGATGTCCAACTCTTGGCAGTTCTATGGGCCAGGTTTCCACATCTTTCAATCTTGCACAGCTTCTTTGAGTTTTTCTATGCTCTGGCTGGAGTCAGCTTTGATGGTGTCTGGCCACCATATTCTTTGATGGCCTAGGTTCCTTTTACTGCTAACTCTTCTCAACATAATTGCTTTCTCCAGTGAATTCCCCCACATGACATGGACAAAATAAGAGAGATGCAGTTGTGTGGTTTTGCCTTCCAGTGATATGTCTGGTGTTACACTTGGTTGTTAGTCATCTTTGCCATCCAAGGAATACACAGGAACCTTCTCCAGCACCATAGCTCAAACAATTTGATTTTCTTCCTGCCTTGCTTTTACAGCCCAATTTTTACAACCGTGGGTAGCTATCAGGAACACGATAAGCAGACTAAAGTACATTTGGTTGCCAGGCTGATGTCCTTGCTTTTCCATATTTGGCTCATGTTCATCATTGCTGTATGACCCAGTCCAATCCAACAGTTTATTTCTGGGCTAATTTGAGCTATCTGTGATCCTAGTACCAACATTAGGTAAGCTGGTTGGATTTCTATAACTCTCAACGGTCATTTAGACTGGGGATCCAAAAAGTTGAATCTAAACATTCTGGAAAAGACTAGATTAAGAGAAGAATAGTCTATTCTATTTAGGAATATTTCTCCAAATCTCAGGCACAACCCATTCACAATACTTGCTACCTTGTTTTTGAGGTAGGGAAGATTACTAAATTGAGCACTTGTTATTTCTTCCGTACCTATAATATTTTAAATTCATTGCCAAAGGTCATCCAGTTTTCTCATAGATTGTCCAACAGCATGAGAAAATCCCTGAGATGAAGACTTTGTGATGAGTAAGAATCTCAGCTGGTTTCATTTGAAATTTACCCCCTCTGATGACTTTCTTCTTATATGATGGAAAAAAACTGAAACTTTAAAAAAAATTGGATGTGGTCCCAAACTGAATTATAGAGAAATACCTTGAATAGTGCTGAACTCTTTACTTTTGAAACCAATCAGTTTAGGAAAGAAAATACCTGCTTTATGGACTAGCTGGTCTTGTTGAAGACTGCTCAACTCCAAAGAGCAAGTTCATAAATAAAATCAAAGTCCAGCAACTAATCAAATGATAGAATCTACAAAGAAGAATATAGAAATCAGAAGCTTCATTTTTACTAGATAAAAGAGACTGAGAGGGCTTCATCAGATGCCTGTATCTAAAGGATGTTATTGAAAATCACTAATTCTCAAATGGAAGTTTGGTGTTTTGTTCTTAAAGAGAATTATACTTGAGAAATCATTATTTTCTCCAAATTTTTGCCTGTCCCAGCATACCTCAGGGACTGAATAATGACTCATCTCCCTTTAGAGTCCTCCTATCAGATCATCTTCTGAATTCTGTTCAGATAAGACTTCCACCTGAGTTCTGGATTTCAATCTTCCTGCTGGATTTTGAATTATCAAAATCAATTTGCTGTATGTCTCCAACCTCAGAATTGACATCAGAAGAGGAACTGTTTTGTGATGACTGCAGGTGACGTAAACATCATCTGTCCAAAATTTTTGAGAGATATTTTCACACAGAGTAGCCAATATAAGATTAGATGGGCTATTATCATCTAACCTGTGATGCACAGATGCTTCTTCCATTGCTCTTATGCTACAGAACCTAACTGGAAAATAACTGAACAATATCACAGTTCTGGTTAGAGGATCCTGACACTAACTCGTGCCTCAACAGATGACATCGTTTGGCTAACCTTATCTGGACTCAGAAGCTAAGCAGGACCAGGTCTTGATAATACTGGATAATCAAGGTCCATCCCACCCCTGAAAGGACCTAATGGTAAAGACTGCAATGATGACACTATTAAAGCCAACCTCTTTAACACATTGTTTGGCTCAGTATTTGTAAACAGTAATAGATCATGCCCAGTATTTCCTAGTTGAACCACAGACAGCTATAATGATCTAATACATATCGATTTTACAGAAGGCAATGTTGAAAAAGCACTACGCAATCTAAAACCATCTCTATCTATTGGACTGGATGGAATATGTGCCTACTTCTTCAAAAAGCTATCCACTGCCATAGCCAAACCTCTAAGCATAATCTTTGAAAAATCTTTCAGGACCAGCTCCTTGCCAAAACTATGGTCACAAGCCACTGTTATCCTCATCTTCAAAAAGGGAGACCCCAGCCTAGTTGAAAATTACAGACCAATCTCTTCATGCTGCGTCACCTGTAAAGTCATGGAATCAATTATTAACCAACCCATCATTATCCACTTAGAAACAAACAACCTACTCTCTCATAAACAATTTGGCTTCAGGAAAAAACTATCCTGTAATCTGCAACTCTTACACTGCAAAAACATATGGACTACACAAACTCGATCAGGGCAAAGCAATAGACCCAATCTACATAGACTTCTGTAAAGCCTTTGATTCAGTGGTACATGACAAACTATTCCTAAAACTAAAATCTTATGGTATCTCTGGACAACTGCATAACTGGATAGAAGCATTCCTGTCAAACAGACAACAAATGGTCAAAATTGGGAGCGTCCTATCAAATTCTGTACCTGTCAATAGTGGTTTCCTCCAAGGCAGTGTTCCAGGACCAACTCTTTTCATACTCTACATAAATGATCTTACTAAGAGCAACTGCATTCTCTTCGCTGATAATGTAAAGCTATTCAACACCACAGACAATACTGCTACCCTTCAAAAAGACCTTGACTATGTATAAGAATGGTCAAACAAATTGCAACTTCAAATCTCAACAAATAAATGCTCTGTCCTACATACTGGTAAAAAAAATGAGAAAGTAAAATACAGGCTGAATAGTCAAGATCTTGTTGATGATCCAAACTCTGTCAAGAATCTTGGAGTACTCATCTCTAATGATCTAAGTGTTAGAACCCATTGTAACAACATAGCCAAAAAGGCATTAAGAGTTGTTAACCTAATCTTATGTAGCTTTTTTTCTGGTAATATTTCACTACTAACTAGCGCATACAAAACATTTGCTAGCCCAATACTTGAATACAGCGCATCATTCTGGAAACCACATTACATATCTGATATTAGCACAGTTGAGAAAGTCCAGAAATATTTCACAAGAAGAGTTCTCCACTCCTCTACTCATTGCAGGATACCTTATGCCACCAGACTTGAAATTCTAGACCTAGAAAACCTAGAACTATGCCGCCTTTGGTCCGATCTAAGTATAGTATATAAAATCATACATTGCAATGACTTTCCTGTCAATGAATACTTCAGCTTCAACCATAACAATACAAGAGCAAACAATAGATACAAACTCAAGGTTAATCGCACCAAACTTGATTGCAGGAAATATGACTTCAGCAACAGAGTGGTCAATGTCTGGAATACTCTACCTGACTCTGGTTTCTTCCCCAAACCCCAATAACCTTAGACTGTCTACTATTGACCTCACCCCTTTCCTCAGAGGTCTGTAGGGGGCGTGCATAAGTGCACCAACGTGCCTACCGTCCCTGTCCTATTGTTTCTTTTATATATTTTTTTATTTTTCTTATATGTATCCATGTATTCATAACTATATTTTTTCTTATACCTATTATCTTGTAAGCAATTGACAAACTAAATAAAATAAATAAATACTTGAACAGGATTTCTTCAGGAAACAATAGAGCTATATACTAAACCGGGAAACTGAAAAGCATCTCAGAAAGATGCCTTTGAGCCGCAGTGGCACAGTGGTTAGAGTCAGTGGTGGGATTCAAATTTTTTACTACTGATTATGTGGGCGTGGCTTGTTGGGCATGGCATGGCTTGGTAGGTGTGGCTTGGTGGGCATGGTGGGGAAGGATACTGCAAAATCCCATTCCCTCCCCACCCCATTAAGCTGCTTTCCAGCTCCATTCTCCTGTGCAGGGCAACCAAAGAAGACCCAACCGATCAGCTGGGACTCAGGAGGCAGAGAATAGAGGGGGGCAGGGGCAGTCAGGGGTGATATTTGCCAGTTCTCTGAACTACTCAAAATTTCCACTACCGGTTCTCCAAAACTGGTCAGAACCTGCTGAATACCACCTCTGGTTAGAGTGCAATACTGCAGGCTACTTCTGCTGACTGCCAGCTGCCTGCAATTTGGCTGTTCAAATCTCACCAGGCTCAAGGTTGACTCAGCCTTCCAGCCTTCTGAGATGGGATCGAGAATGTGGGGAGCCATATGCTGACTCTGAAAACCACTTAAAGAGGGCTTTGTGTATGCCACTGTGAAGTGGTATATAGGTCCAAGGGTGGGGGGGAGTCCCCAGGAATTAAGCTGACCCATCATTTAAAGCTATTACCTTTACCTGAATTCATGCAAAGCATCATTTTCTACATGAAGGTCTGTAGGACATTTCCAGGTCCTCTTCTTGCTGGCCTTGGTAATACTATCTTAACATGCCACCAGTGTCCATCATTAGCATACTTTTCTGGAGTTTATGGCCAGCGTCCATTCTTATGGACCCTGGAATTTGAAGGGCATTACTTGCAAGGAGAATATTCCTATCATCTCTGTCCTTGCTTCATGTGTTCAAGAGGCCAAGCGGCAAGCTTCCTTCCCACCCTCTTCAAAACATGCCATTGCCAAGAAAATAAGACCGGAGGAACAGGAGCTTAAATGACATCCAAACCAGCATTCCCCACATGTGTCAGTGGGCAGAGGTTTCTGAAGATCAGGTTGCCTCCACACCCCAGAGTGATATGACATGCTAAGCATAGCTGCCCTGGGCTTCACCCCAACAGCCTGGGTTGTTTTGTCTCAGTTGGAGAATGGCCCAGTTGTGCTTGACACCTGTTAGGAGAAAGTTGACTGCCCTATATTATCAAGAGGTCTTGTGTGCCAAGAAGGGTTTCTGGATTCCAATGCTTCCCCTTTGCTCTGCACTCGTGGGGCTGAACTAAGATGTGTCTGCTTGATACACGAGTAGCTGAAGTTGGAGGAAAGAATTTCTGGGTCATGGAAAGGAGCCAATCCTGTCCTTCGATTAACTTTTTATTTGTGCTTCAGGATTCTCTTTGGGTTGAGTTTGACACGGCCATTGAGTTTCTCCCTGTAAAAGAAGTGTTTTGATAGTCTGTTTTTTCCAGAAAGGTTTTTTTTTTTTTTTGACATTCCATTCAAGCCTAAGCCATAGGATTTCTTGGTAGTTTCCTATCCGAGTACTAATTAAATCTAACCCTGCTTAGCTTTTTAAGGTCACATCTCACATTTCCCAGAGTGTTGGGGACAGTCCATAGCAGAGGTGGTATTCAGCAGGTTCTGACCAGTTCTGGAGAACCGGTAGCGGAAATTTTGAGTACTTTGGAGAACTGGTGGCAGAAATTTTGAGTAGTTCAGAGAACTGGCAAATACCACCTCTGACTGGAGATTTTACAGTATCCTTCCCCTGCCACACCCACCAAGCCATGCCTACAGAACCGGTAGCTAAGAAATTTGAATCCCACCACTGGTCCATTCATAGAAACAGGTGTAGGTGAGACGTTGGTCCTGTTTTCATTTTGATGCAAGATTTATCCACCAAGTCTTTTTTGGCAGTGGTGGGATTCAAACATTTTTACTACCAGTTCCGTGGGCGTGGCTTGGTGGGTGTGGCAGGGGAAGGATACTGCAAAATATCTAGTCAAAGTTGGTAATTGCCGGTTCTCCAAACTACTCAAAATTTTTGCTACCGGTTCTCCAAACTACTCAAAATTTCCGCTAGCGGTTTTTTGAACTACTCAAAATTTCTGCTACTAGTTCTCCAAACTACTCAAAATTTCTGCTACCAGTTCTCCAAACTACTCAAAATTTCTGCTACCGGTTCTCCAAACTACTCAAAATTTCCGCCACCAGTTCTCCAAACTACTCAAAATTTCTGCCGCCGGTTCTCCAAACTACTCAAAATTTCTGCCACCGGTTCTCCAAACTACTCAAAATTTCTGCTACCGGCTCTCCAAACTACTCAAAATTTCCGCCACCAGTTCTCCAAACTACTCAAAATTTCCGCCACCAGTTCTCCAAACTACTCAAAATTTCTGCTATTGGTTCTCCAAACTACTCAAAATTTCCGCTAGCAGTTTTTTGAACTACTCAAAATTTCCACCACCGGTTCTCCAGAACTGGTCAGAACCTCCTTGATACCACCTCTGGCTGAGTCCTGCATTCTTTTAGGGATTATATGAAGGGACAAAAAACGAAGGGCTGGAGTGAAGCAAGAAGGGAATAAGAGCGGGACCAACAGCAAGCAGGAGCACATATTCACCTTCTGATGCTCTTCTTTTTTCCTTCTCCCAAGCACCAGTTTGCAGAAAAGAAGCTGAAACTCTGCCTGAATTCATCCCTCTTAGGCCAGGAGCCAAATGAAACCAGGATTAGAGCTATAAACTGCTCAGCCCCAGTAATACCCAAGCCACCTCTATGCACACAGACCCCCCAAAATGGATACTCAGGGATTGCATTCAAAAGCCACACAATAAATGCCCCATTCTTGTGTACCCCATCATCAAACCTCTGGCCATAGAGAGCCAGGTGTCAACTCATAAAACATCCCTATGCCTGTTTTAGTAGTTGCCATTAAAAAAAGTGGGGCAGGGGAGGAATCTGGAAGAGCAGTTGAAAGTACATTCCACTCTTATCTTTAAAAGATTGCAACTAAAATACCAGAGTTTTTGCCCACGAATATATTTAATTGGAGAAGGTGAATGATGACACCCAGCCTGTGAACGTGCTCAATTGGAGAATCTGGTTTATGAGACACCCGGGAGGAGGGGGGAAACAGGGTCACAGGTGACTGTAAATTACATGTGCCTGAGTTGGCTTCATACAGGGCAGCGCTAGTATGTCACCTCTGATAAACCCTTTGAAGTTTCTTGAAGTTTGTCTCAAGAATCATGATTTAATTAGAGTAATTGCTGGAATCCTGACACCAGGGATGTGTGTTTGTCTCTCTCTCTCTCTCTCTCTCTCTCTCTCTCTCTGTGTGTGTGTGTGTGTGTGTGTGTGTGTGTGTGTGTGTGTGATTTTCAAGAATCTGATCCACTTTTGAGATGAATAAACAGGCAGGTTCACTATGAGAGAGGCAGTCCTGCAAAGTCAGTAGATATATTAGCATAGTAGTGTCTGTTTAGTACAGATAATCCTCGACCTACAACAGCTCACTTAGTGACTGTTCAAAGTTACAGCAGCATTGGAAAAAAGTGACTTATGACCATTTTTTCACACTTACGACCCTTGCAGCATCCCCAGGGTCATGTGATCCAAATTCAGATGCTTGGCAACTGATTCGTATTTATGATGGTTGCAGTGTCCCGGAGTCATGAGGTCATCTTTTGTGACCATCTGACAGGCAAAATCAATGGGGAAAGCAGATTGACTTAACCATGTTACTAACTTCACAACTGCAGTGATTCACTTAACAACTGTAACAAGAAATGATGTAAAATGGGACAAAATTCACTTAGCAAATGTTTTGCTTAGCAACCAAAATTTGGGGCTCAATTGTGGTCATAAGTTGAGGACTATCTGTACTAAATAGAAATATGTGGAGTCCTTAGCGAGCTCCAAACTTGGTAGTTTTCCTGCAGACATTTCATGACCCAACTAGGTAACATCATCAGTGCTAGAAGGGAATGTTTATATACAAGTAGCTGTATTCAGGATTTTTTTATTAAAAAGAGAGCAACTTTTACCCCAAATCAGGCAAAGCAGGCAGATAGATTGAGTTGCTCACAGAATCACATTCAGGGATCTACCTTTCTGAAATCTGCTACCTGAATCTCCACTGAAAAATAGAAAATTCCTTCAGTCCTAAGGAAGGTTCAGCTCTGCTTTTAGATTAGCTAGAAAGCAAGAAATCCAACAATTTCCTGCTTTCTAGCTAATCTAAATATCCAGGCACAGCTGATAGCCAAAACAGCTGATGGTTGGGGTGAAAAAAAGGAAAAATAGCAACTTACCAAAAATTAGGTGACGGCACAATGCAGGTAAGTTGGATGGCACACATGCCAGTTAAGGAGTGAGTGGGCAGGGAGGGGAAGGAGGAGCGGGGCCAACCAGTGGCGCAATTTGCTGGTTCTCTGAACTGTGCAGAATCATAACAAGTGGTCCCATACAACCAGTCTGACCAAGTAGAATCCCACCCCTGGCTTTATTGGATTGGGATATTGTTTACTACCTGATTGTTGTTCTTGCATAAATCTTGATTTTAATCTCTGATTATCTGCCTGGCAATTCCTGGCAAGGAGGTTTTGTGATCTTTAAATTTTTCATTGTGTCTTTTGAATAGAAACGTATGTTTGTTTCTGCATGAATGCAATTCACACAAGGCCTCCTCAACCTGAGCCTCACAGATTCTTGGATTAGTGATGGTCTTTTAAAACCTAAGGGTCGCATTATCGTTATTAAAAACCCTTAATGCATTTTTGTTTTTGTCCAGCTTCTTCAACGCGTAGATGGAAAAGAGGGTATCAAATAGCTCAGACTGCATTCCCCAGCAAGCGCTTTCCAGCTGCATCGTGAGTACAACTCGCAACATTTCTGGGCGCTCAGTCAGACCCACCACGACAAATTCCAGCTACATTCTCACATTTTTCCTGGGCAGTCATGACCTGAGATGATACAGCCTTTTGAGGACTGCACAGATTCCACTGCTTAACCTGCAGATCAGTGTCGGCTTGCTCTCAACAGCTAGAGACGAGGGAAAGGCCCCCTTTTGGATATAATATCTGCATTCCTGTGCATTTACAGGGTGACACCCTCACACCAAGAATCCAAGCCCTCTTCCCCATTAATGCTAAACAGCTCGATCAACAGCAACCACAAGTCAATAAGAGGGTTACTATTTATCCCAGTGTTGTGAAATGGCGGTCTCTAAGGGCCGCTCCATTTGTAAGGAAGAATGAGCCAGGGTGGTGGGTGAGGGGTGCACAGCGAAGTAGTAATGTTTATTCAGTGCCTATGTGTGCAGTAGGTGATCTAAAGTTACTGTGAAATATATACACACAGAGGCACACACAAAGACACACAAATACATCTGTCTCACACATACACACACATGCCACTAGCCCCAACCAGGTAGACCAGATTTTAAAAAAATCAATGCTGCAGGAAGGGTAAACTTACTTTTATTGAGATTAGCTTTCATAACAGACTCTTGCGAGCTTTCTGTCTGAGCCTCTTCTGAATATTTTCTCTTTGATGTGGACTTCCTTATTCTCCCAAAGGTGTGTGTGTGTGAGAGAGAGGTGGGGGGGGGAGAGACAGAAATAGAGACAGACAGACACACAAACACACACAGACACAGAAAGAAAACTAAGAAAATCCAGTTGCCTTTTTGGGGGAATAAAGCAGCTTTGGAGCAACCATGACCTGGATGACTGAGAATCTCCATAGACTTCCTTATCTATTTCTCTACATGCATTCACATACATCCAAGAGTGGAGGGAGTCAAAATGGCCACCTCTCCTATGCAATAAAGCCTTACCTCTTTTCACACATATCTCTGAAAACACCCACATACTATAGACATAGCAACAGCACTTAGACTTATATACTGCTCCATTTAGCCTTCTCTAAACAGTTTACAACAACAGCATATTGTCCCCAATAATCTGGTTCCTCATTTTATTGACTCGAAAGGATGGAAGGCTGAGTCAACCTTCAGCCCTGCCAGAATCAAACTCCTGTCGATGGGTAGAGTTAGCTTGAAATACTGCATTTTAACCACTGCGCCATCACCATCACCGCCATTCAATTTTATTCTATTTGAATGAAGGCATCTAAAGTACGTTGAAATACTTTGAACAAAAATAGGACAGTAAATTGATCAGATGTAACAAAGGCCTTCAGTTAAGATGTGTCTTAAAAAGAGATTATCCATATTTATTAATCTTGATGATGGTATATATTACTGCCCACATCACAGGCAGTAAACCTTAACTACAAATTGCTATGGAGGAAAGTGAATGGAATTAAGGCCCCATTAGCTTCTGAGCATCTCACATGCAACTGGTTGGTGTAACAGAGTGGTACTCTTCTTGATATATTAAAACCACAATCCAGAGGGGGATATATTTTAATCATACCAAAAGGAATATTTAATTTATCTATTTCTATACCACCATAATTCTATCAAGATTTCTAAGAGGTAAGCAAAAAGGAACTAAAACAATCTTGGTAAATTGCATAAATACAAAAATCCATAAAAAGTTAATGAGTGATAATAAAAATAAATCAACCAACAACACACCGCCGCCTGATCTACCCCATCATTTAACCTAAAGCAAATCTACCCAGCAGGCATCTTCTTCAATGCTTCACACAAAAAAGTTTGTTTTCAAATCATTTCCCGAATGACATTAGCAAGGGAGTTGGGTTAGGATGCTGTTTGGGAGATAATTTCACTAAATACTTCTGCCTCTTGCCCTCTGCTTCCTCATATCTGGAAAATAAGGCACTATTAGCTGTTCTCCCCCAAATCACCCTTTTGGTCAATAACTGGAGTATCTGAAAGTGTGAGGTGTATCAAGTATTACAAGGCACAGCCTGCCCTTTAAATTATTCCTGGGAGCACCCTGGAAGCCAGTGCATGACCTAAAAGAAGGATAGAATATGATTCTGGCAATGTGTATCAATTAACATACACAGACTGCTGCATTCTGGACCACGTGCACCTTTTGAAGGGACTTTGAAGGCAGCCCATGCAGCATAGACTGTGGTAATCCAGTTAGGTAGTGATAAGGCCATATCCTGCTATGGTAGGTCCTCCCCACACCAGGTAGGGTTGTAACTGGGAAACCAGCCAAAACTATGTCAAGGGGCCCAATAGCCTTCATCATCTCTTTCTGCTTTAGCAGCAGTAATGCATCTAGGAGAGGCCCCAATGGTACAAGGTAACTTAGAAAGCAGCGCTGTATATCAAAACCTCCACCATTTGTACTGTCACAAAAAGGGAGCAGTAGAGATATCTAGCATGATTCAGATGGTAGCAATGGCCGTACAGAACATATCATTCCCTCAGAGGCCAAATATCAACGTTTGGAAGAGATCCAAGAAAGGGATCAAAGGATAAAGAGTGTGAATTTAAATTGTCCACTAAAGCTAGCAATACGTTTCTATAATTGACAGAGTCCAGAACAAAGATAGTGACTCTATTAAGCTCATGCTCTCACAAATCTCTGGCCTTGGGTGGGAGGCCATTAAAAGGAAGAAAACAGATCAATGTTTACTCACTAAATGGTTATTAGTACACTTCTAGGAACTTAGTGTGAGAAGGAAAGAGGAAAAACAAGTCTTGAATTAGAGTCAAACTGGTGAAGTCTTCAAGCTCTGTGATTTGCTGAGAGCATAACTATCAGCTTTGGAAGCCATATTAACCAGAAATTCCCATGCTGCCACATTCCTATGCCTGGGAAATTAGGAGGGGGGATTTTTTTAGAGTGTATGTAGTTAGATATAATAGCATTCTTCCTTTCGGTCAAGGTCATGTTATTCCTGCACCTGGAGGAGGAGTGGTTGAAGGGGTGTTTATTTATTTATTTTTTTAATTTGTCAATTGCTTACAAGATAATAGGTATAAGTAAAAACATAGTTATGAATACATGGATACATATAAGAAAAATAAAAAATATATAAAAGAAACAATAGGACAGGGACGGTAGGCACGTTGGTGCGCTTATGCACGCCCCCTAATGTGTCAAGATGGGACAGAAGGTGATTGGGCCATGTGATGGATTGATGTTTTGGGTTTTGATTTTTGATTTATTGAGGGAAAACCTGGACCTCTCAGATTCGGGTTTTCCCCAGATGTGCCAATATGACTTTTCCAATAAAAAGAAACTTTGAGAAAATGCTTGTCTCTGAGTTGTTGATTGAGATCTGGTTCTGCTGGAACGCTGACAATAACATTGCTGGACTATATAGCCTGTAAATGTATTATGCTAATCCCAACAGTTTACTAAAATAATATATGAAGAAGCTTTTGTCCTGAATAGTCCTGTACCTTCACGTAATGAACAAACAGGTCTGGAAATCGTCTAGCTGTTTCCTCTGATAAGGAATGAGATTCTGACCTCAGGGCGAGATACCTTCATAAAAATGGTGGCCTCTACTATATAACTGCTATGAAAAAACAATGGATCTTTTTTTGTCCAGGGAATCATTAGGAAAGGGGTGGACAGCAATACTGCTGGTATGATGTCTTTATATAAATCAACAAAATGCATGTGCATGGAACCACCCTTTGTGGTATGGACTGGTATGGACAAGTCCAGAGAGCAGCATCTTCCACCGTGGCCAAGACTGCCTACCAAGTAGAAGTCAATGGAAGGAAACCTCACGGGCATCCAAAACAGAGATGGCATGACACCATCAACAAAGATGACCATGCAAAGTGGTGTTCAATGATCCAAAAATGGACCCTGCACCTGTGGGAGTACACTAGGAAGAAAGAGGAGGAAGAGGAGAAAGTGCAGGATACAAATGAGAAGTTACCAGGTGTTGGCTACTTGGTTGACCATTATGCAGAAAAAACACTGACTAGGTAGGCCTTCAGTTGAAGATACTCACTTCTTTGTCCCATCTTACCATCGGTCTGGGGCTGTTTGAGGTCCGGATGAGGAAGTACAGACTTGGCCCAATCCTGTTGAGATTGAATGGCTATGGCTGTTTGGCTTCCCTAAATTGGAGGCACTTTTCATCATTAGCCTTGGATGAGATAGCAGTTCTCCACTGAGACTGGTGCTCAGTTTGAATGTCCTCCTCGATTTGCAGCTAATTTTCAAAGAGCCAGTGGCAGCTGTGGCCAAGAGAGCCTTGGCATGGGTTCATCTGGTATGCCAGTTGCACCCATCCTTCAGCTGGGAAGCTCTTGAGACTGTCCCTCATTCCTTGGTCACCTCACAGTTGGAGTACTGGAATGCATTATACACAGGATTGTTCCTGAAGACCACCCTGAAAGGATACCATTGGCTCAAAATGTACCAGTACAAGCAATAACTGGTACTTCTCATGATGGCCATGTGCCATTGGTGGTGGGTGAGCTGCATTGGTTACCATATGACTTTCAGGGGCAATTCCTGTGCAGAATTGCCTTGAGATAAAATGGGCAGCCTATACATTTTATAAATAAATACATTCAATTTAACCTTGTTCTTAATTCCATTTTTAACTGTACTTTTATTCATGTATGTATACTGTTGAAAACTGCCCAGAGTGATTTTGGCGTGGAAATAAATAAAAGATAAGATAAGATAAGATAAGATAAGATAAGATAGGATAGGATAGGATAGGATAGGATAGGATAGGATAGGATAGGATAGGATAGGATGAGAAGAGAAGATATAAGATAAGATAAGATAAGATAAGATAAGATAAGATAAGATAAGATAAGATAAGATAAGATAAGATAAGATAGCCTGTAGTACAGCATTCTAACCACTGCGCCACCATGGCTCATACCTACACCCAAATACCTACACTTTTAAAAATTATACCGGTTTAAAATAAGTCATAAGTCACTTTTTTTTTAGTGTTATTGTAACTCTGAACAAAATGAACTGTTGTATGTCAAGGACTAGTACTTAGATACATTAGAAGTTCTCTGTGTTTGAGGTAGGAGAGTTTTCAGCCACATTAGGAAATGCTGGGTGTTAAAAGCCTGAGATTTTCTGCATGAAAAGAAAGATTCCCTCATCATTCTTCACACAGACCAAGGAACTAGGAGAGGGATACCACATTCCACCCACAACACTTGATTCCCTTGCAGGAGCAAATCTCGGCCCTGAGCAGTAAAACCATCCTATGTACACTCACCGGAATTTCTCTGCAAAGACACATGCAGAATCATGACCTCACAGCCTTCTTATCTCACCTGAGCAAAGAGAATGGAGAACCCTCTCCTCCTTCTGTAAACATACATCTCTGACATACGCTCGTGACTCATTCTTCCACCTGACATTTACAGCGGAGGACAAGGAAAAAAATAAAAGTCAAAACCTGTGTCCAATGCTAGACCTTTTATGGAAAGACTGCAGGGCAAGCAAACCTTTCTGGAGCTCATTTGCCAGCCAGCTCAGTTAGTTTCTTTCTTTCTTTCTTTCTTTCTTTCTTTCTTTCTTTCTTTCTTTCTTTCTTTCTTTCTTTCTTTGATTTGTCAATCGCTTACAAGATAATAGGTCTAAGTATAAATGAGTAAGAATACAGGAAATTGGTATGAATAAATGGGGACAATAGGACAGGGTCATTAGGCACTTGTGCATGCCCCCTACAGACCCCTTAGGAATGGGGTGAGGTCAATAGTGGATAGTTTGAGGTTAAAGGGGTGGGGGGTTAGCGGATGTAACAACAAAGTCAGGTAGCGCATTCTAGGCATTCACTGTTGCTGAAGTCGTACTTCCTGCAATCGAGTTTACAGCAGTTAACATTGAGTTTGTATCTATTGTGTGTTCTTGTATTGTTACGGTTGAAGCTGAAGTAGTCGTTGGCTGGTAGGACATTGTAGCAGATAATTTTGTGTACTACGCTTAAGTCCAACCTTAGGTGGAAGTTATTATTATGGTTATTATCCATAAAGCAGCCTTTTCTTCTGACCTTCAGCTACCCTTTCCAATGAAAGAAGGTTTCACCTGGCTGTAGAAGACAAACAACACACATAGCCACCAAAATCAGTGAGGGAATGTCTGTGGAGATTCTCAATCATCAGGTCATGGTTGTCCCAAAAGTGTTTTTGCAAAAGGCACCTGGACTTGGTTAATTGTCCAAGGCCAGTTGTCGTTCAGAAAGGACCTTTGGGTCAGGGTGGGAATGCAGCTTAATCTTAATCTTTAATACCTAATCTAACCTACTACAATTTGGTTCTTTGCATCTATTTTGAACTAACCCCTCCTGCCTTATAGGAAGGAGTAAATGATTTTGGGATCAGCTTGAGAGCATCCAGTTGAAGAACCGTGGTATCATTTCAATAGAGCAGCTGTGGTGTCACAAACCCTCTATTTGCAGTATCCTATAGGCAAATTATTTCTTATTTATATTTATTTAGCCAGTTTGGTCTAGTGGTTAAAGCACAAGGCCCAGAGGATTCTGAGTTCTACTCCCATCTTAAGCATGAAAAGCTTGCTGGTGTGATTTTGGACAAACTACAAAAATCAATCTTTGTGTGTGTGGGGGGGTGTTTTTGGCAAGATTTTTCAGAAATTGAAAGTGACTGGTCTAAAGTCACCCAGCTGGCTTTGTGCAAAAGGTGATACTAGAATTCATGATCTCCTGGTTTCTAACTGATGCTTTAACCCAGGGGTGTCAAACTCAAGGCCTGTGGGCAGTGGTGGGATTCAAATTTTTTTACTACCTGTTCTGTGGCTGTGTCTTGGTGGGCATGGCAGAGGAAGGATACTGTAAAATACTCATTCCCTCCCCACCCCACAAACCTGCTGCTTTCCAACTCTCTCCCCCTGTGCAGGGCAACAAAAGAAGATACTAGATACTGATACTAGATCCATTAACTCTCTTTGTAATGATGTAACAGTTCGCCCTTTCACTTCTTGCAGGAAAAAGTGATGGATATGGCTCAGCAGTTGAATAGCAACTATTTGTTGTTATTTGTTCAACTATTCACTGAACTCCTGTGATTTCTGCTGTTGGAAGAAGTATCCATCTGGTTCAGTTCCAAGTGGGGAGAAAGACACTGGAAACATGGAGTTGATTAGAAAGATGGTTTAATGGAGCAGAGCCATCAAACACATGCTCCTGGTGCAGCTGAACACATGGAGTAGAGAGTGAGTGTCATTTATACCCTTTCTTAGGCCTTGTCCTTGAGCTTCCTGTTCCTGTGGAAAGGGGATGAATTCTATTGGTTGTTGTCAGACTCCCATGGGGCGATGCGAGGTCATGTTTGTCTGAATCAAGTTTGGTTGGAGCCTGGGCTGATGTAATGTCCTTAGGAGGTTTTGCAATGCAGTGAGCCCTGCTGCTAGATGGGTTAATCCTATTATGTCCTGGAGGGTCAGGTCTTAATCCCATCATCCTGGAGCTGAAGGTCTTTTGTTTTGTAGATAGGCTGCTCCAGTCCTTCTCAATGGACACCAACTATCTGCTGATGGCCAGGAGCTGAAGCGCTGAGATTCTGTCTTTAGAAACACGTTTCTCCTTTAGGGAAACTATAATATTCTGCCTTTTTAATATTCCCTAAAACATTTCTTTCTTCTAAGTGGGGTGGGTGCTAACTTTCTACACTGGGAAAAGCTCACATTTGTCATTCTTTTTCTACGTTTATTTTTCCTTCTTTAATATTCAAGAGTTCCCCTAACATGCATGACCAAGATTTCCTGGCAGCCAATCAGGTCACAAGGGATCAACAAATGGAAAGGTGATTGTCTGCCAGGTCATGCATGTTAGGGGAACTCCATAAGGAAAAAAAAAAGTCAACATTAAAGTCTCGTGACAAGCTGCTAAGTTTCTGCCTATTCCTTCTATTGTTACTGTCTCTGCATAGCTGGCTGGGGAATTCTGGGAGTTGAAGTCCATTTGTAGCTTAAAGCTACCAAGGTTGAGAAAGACTATCCTAGAAAGCAAAATGAGCTCCTCAGAGGTGGTATTCAGCAGGTTCTGACCAGTTCTGGAGAACCGGTAGCAGAAATTTTGAGTAGTTCAGAGAACCGGCAAATATCACCTCTGACTGGAGATTCTACAGTATCCTTCTCCTGCCACGCCCACCAAGCCACGCCCACAGGACCGATAGTTAAAAAAAATTGAATCCCACCACTGGAGCCGCTGATAAGCTCTCACTCCTTTCCCTACGCGGGTTGAAAAGAAAAGCAGAGGTTGCAATAGTTTGTGCTGGCCTATCATTTTGACTGTGTGCTGAGAAGATATTTTTGTGCACAGAGCTACGTACCCTAATAGGTTTCTTCCTGCAAAATCATACCAGGTGCATGCATTATGCAATGCCTTCAGTGCGGAGATGAGGAACAAAAGAATGCAGAACTTGGGGAGAGTCATAATTAAGTGAGGCTCTAACCATCTTCCTTTATTGGCACATATCCTGAAAGACAGATGCTTTCAGACATTCTTAAATTCTTTTTAGGCACAACCTGTTTTCAGTGATTTCAGAAAACCATCATCTCAGAAACTATTCTCAATCCAGCAATCCCTCCCAAACTATTCATTTTTTTTTCCTCGTGATCCTTAGAGTCAAGTTTAGCAGAATTTCTCTGTATGGACATCTTAGCTGCTTCACTTTTGAATACACACTTGATTTTGCATTTCTGATACAATAAATGAACAACAAATTAAATAATCTCTCACATTCAAAAGCCTGTGAATTTTACCATGTGTCTCTCAGGAACAGATTAAGGTCAATTGATGTCCTAGGCAAGGCCCCAAAATGGTGGCCCTCGATGGAAGTGAAACAGAAGTGGTATTCAGCAGGATCTGACCAGTTCTGCAGAACTGTTAGCGGAAATTTTGAGAAGTTCAGAGAACTGGCAAATCCCACCTCTGACTGGCCCCGCCCCCATCTATTCTCTGCCTCCCATTGAGTCCCAGCTGATTGGCTGGCTCTTCTTTTGTTGCCCTGCACAGGAGAATTGAGCAGGAAAGCAGGTTAGTGGGTTGGGGAGGTAATGGGATTTTGTAGTATCCTTCCCCCAGGACTGGGGAGGGAATGGAGATTTTACAGTATCCTTCCCCTGCCATGCACACCAAGCCACACACCCACAGAACTGGTAGTAAAAAAAAAATGAATCCCATCACTGAAGTGAAACTGTCATGGCGTGAGAGAGAAACAAATGAGACACCTTCAAAAAAATATTTTGAACTTTATGCACTGTGCCAAAAGAATTTTAACATCACAAATTCAGGTTACACACAGCAAATAAGAACAATTATTTTTTAAAAAAAACTGAAGTCAAGCGTGGCAGTGAAAGGGTTAAGAGCATGATAGCTTGAGGGAAAAAACTCTATGTGACCTTCCCTTGAGGCCCTAAGATTGTTTAATGGTTAATCCAGGGCTGATGTTACAAGTGTTCACCACCCTTTTGCTTGCCAGGGGAATCTGGGAGTTGAAGTCTATACATCTCAACGTCGCTGAGGTTGAGAAACAATGGATTAGATGACCCCTCCCAGATCCTTCCAACCCTATGACTTAATTATGAAGAGATGACCAATATCAAAGGAGTGTAAGCTTGTCTGAGCACAATCTATGTCAAAACATTGTTCACGAAATGAAAGCTGCAGCTGCGTAATTCTTCCCCGGATGTTTCTGCTGCAGAAAGCTGGCAATGAAAGCCACAATGGCAATCTGTAGCCAAGCGACTCATCAATTATTGTAATTGTAAATTGATTGCCAGGTATCCACACATCAAAAATCATGCAACTGCTTGGATGTTGCAATGGCCGCAACTTCACCAACTGGTCATAAGTCTCCTTGTTCAGCACCGTTGTAACAGATAACAGATAATCAGAGTTGGAAGAGACATTGTAGGATAATGTCCCCACCACCACCATTTCTGACAAATGGCAGCCCAATCTCTTCTTGAAAGTCTCAAGTGATGGCGCTCCCACAACTTCCAAGGGCAAGCTGTTCCATTGGTTGATTGTTCTCACTGTCAGAAAGTTTCTCCTATTTCCAGGTTAAATCTCTCCTTGTTCAGTTTCCATCCATTATTCCTTGTCTGGCCTACAGGTGCTTTAGAAAATAGCTTGACCCCTTCCTCTCTATGGCAGCCCCTCAAATATTGGAAGACCGCTATCATGTCTCCCCTGGTCCTTCTCTACACTAGACTAGCTAAGCCCAGTTCTTGCAACCATTCATTGTATGTTTTAGCCTCCAGTCCCCTAATCATCCTGGTTGCTCTTCTCTGTACTTTTTCTAGAGTCTCAACATCTTTTTTTATAATGCGGTGAACAAAACTGGATGCAGTACTCTAGGTGTGGTCTTACTAAGGCTTTATAGAGTGGTATTAGTTCTTCCCTTGATCTTGATTGTATCCCTCTGTTAATACAACTTAGGATTGCATTAGCTTTTTGGGCTGCTGCTGCACACTGCTGGCTCATATTTAGCTGGTTGTCCACTAAGACTCCAAGATCCCCCTCACTGCTATTGAGCCTGGTTTCACCCAGTCTATATGTGTACCTCTGGTTTTTCTTGCCTAAGTGTAGGACTTTACTTGTCTCTACATTGAATTTCATTTTGTTAGATATGGCCCAGTGTTCTAGTCTGTCAAGCTCCATCTGGATCTTGAGCCTATCTTCTTGGTTGTTAGCTAGTCCTGCCAGCTTAGTATCATCTGCAAATTTGGTAAGTTCCCCTTCTATTCCCTCATCTAAATCGTTAATGAAGATATTGAAGAGTACTGGGCCTAAGATGGAACCTTGTGGCACCCCACTGCTTACTTCCCTCCATGTAGACTTAGACCCATTAAGGATTACTCGTTGAGTTGGTTTGCCAGCCAGCTGTGAGTCCAATTAATGGTGGTACTATCTATTCCACTTTTTTCTAGCTTACTAAGAAGTAGGTTGTTGTCTACTTTGTCGAATGCCTTGCTGAAATCTAAATATACAGTATTATGTCCACAGTATTTCGCTGGTCTACTAATTTAGTCACTGTGTTGAAGAATGAATTAAGATTGGTTTGGCATGATCTGTTTTTAACAAACCCATGCTGACTGCTAGTTATTACTTTACTTGTTTCTAGACGTTGGCAGATCTGTCTTTTTATTATCTTTTCCAGTATCTTCCCGGGTATTGATGTTAGGCTGATTGGTCTATAGTTTCCTGGGTCTGTTTTTTTTTTCCTTTTTTGAAGATGGGAACCACATCAGCTCTTTTCCAGTCCTCTGGTAGTTCCCCGGTGTTCCAGGATTTTTGAAAGATATGGTGCAGTGGTTCTGAGATGATCTCTTCCAGCTCCTTTAAAACTCTGGGATATAATCCATCAGGCCCTGGTGATTTGTTTTCATCAAGATCAGACAGGTGTTCTCTTACTATTTTTTTGCTTATTTTAACTTTTATTTCTGGTCTGTCTTTTACAGTTATGTTTTTGGTGGGTTGAGCTATAGTTTCTTTTTGTGTGAAGACGGATGCAAAGAATGAGTTAAGCAGTTCTGCTTTCTCTCTGTTGCCTGTTATTTCCTTGCCATCTTCTCTCTTTAGTGGACTGACAGTTTCCTTGATTTTTTTCTTGTTATTTAAATTTTGGAAGAAACTTTTCTTATTATCTTTGACTTTTGTTGCAAGTCTTTGCTCCTTCTGAGCCTTTGCTATCCTGACTTCGTCTTTGCAGATTCTGGCTATGTGCTGATATTCTGCCTTAGTTGTATGTCCTTCTTTCCATTTTTTGTACTTGTCCCTTTTTTCTTTCAATTTGCCAGAGAGATCTTTGTGTAGCCATGCTGGTTTCTTCTTGGATTTCTTGTTTTTCTTTCTCAGTGGTATTGTGGTAACTTCAAATAATTGCTAAATGAGTGGTTGTTAATTGAGGACTATCTATAGACTTTCTCCATCTGGTGATTTCCAGAAGTGTGAAATTACCACTTCCATTATTTCCCAGCTAGCATGGTTAATGGTTGTGTTGAATGGGAAATGACAGGGCTTGCTGTCCAACCTATCTGGAAAGTACCAGTTGGAGATTTAAAAGTGGTGTTCTTCGAGTTGAACTATGTTGTTTGGTGATGGCCAAGTGTTGCTTTCTTGACTGAAATCCGCTGCTTATTCTGGGATGATTTTTCAACTTCCATTCTAGTCTACAGCCCTGATATATGGAAGTGGTCTCCATCCAAGGACTAACCAGCTGAAATCCTGCTTAGATTTCAAGGCCTACCAAGGTGAGCTAAATGCCACCACCTAGTGGTTCAATTTCCAAAGAGTTCTAAACTAAAACATAATGTTGTGTCCCATACAAAATGAGACTGATGTGTTGCACAAGAAACATGTATTTGTTTTTTCTTGTTTCTTATTGGAGGGAGTTCATCATCTCTCAAACCAGGAAGCTGAAATGAAAGCAAACCTAAAAACTTGCTCAAAAATCTTCCCCGTTTTCTTGAAGCCAAATCTGTTCAGAATAGTGTCCCATCAATTACCTGGGGATTGTGCTGATTAAATTGAGCAATCATGATTAGAAGGAGGGTATCTCAGGTTAGCAGATGTTGGAGAGATAAATGGCTCTGGGCTGATCATGCCATCCTGCCACAGACACGTGGTTAGCTAACAAAAACCTGAACTGTAGGAAAGCACCTTGTTATAAGCCAATAAAGGTATTGTTATCTTACATTGTAAAATGCACATGGTCACTGGTACTCATTTCGTTAAACAAACACTAGCTATGTTCCTCCCCCTGTGTAGAGTACCTTTTCAAACTCCTCCATCATGCAAGGGTGGACAATGCTATCATATAAAGCTGGGGTCGCCAACCTTTTGGACCTCAGGAACCACCAAACTCATAACTTTAAATCCTGTGGACCACTAATATGAATTTTGACTGATGGTGGCTTGCTGACGTTGGTGGGAAAGTCGGTCCCGTATTCCAGAGCTGCAGTAGTCATAGGACTGACCCTTTGGTTATTCTGGAACAGCTGCTCCTCCACCCGGGTGCACCGGCCTGCCATGGACTGGAGGAGCTGTTCCGGGATGACCAAAGGGCCAGTCTTGTGACTACTGCAGCTCTGGAATATGGGACCGACTTGCCTACCCAACCTCAGCAAGCCACTCCGGGGCAGATTTCCGTCCCTTGCTGTTGGTTTTACCTTCCAGTTCCAGCTCAGGTGGCTCTACTCAAGGTAAAGTTTGCACTTGGCCGCAGGGTGGGAGCCAGCGGGTGGACGGGCCATGTGGGCAACACAACCTTGTGTTCCCACACAGCCTGGATTAATTGCTTTGGGGGTGACATTTCTCTGGAGACCACCAAAATTTTCTCATGGACCACCGGTGGTCCCCAGCCCACCAGTTGGCAACCACTTATATAAAGGGCTTCCAGCTGCCCTGGATGTTGCTGGAGGCCTCTGTTTTAGAACTTTTTTAAATTACTGATAGGCTGTAAAGATGAAGATGAACTCCACAATAGAAACCTGTGCCAGATGGAGTTTTAAGTGGAGCAGCCATTGCAAAGGAGCTGTCCCACACTCTCAACAGAAGATACCTTAATCCAGTGACAGGGACAAGTGTCATGGCTGGAGACTTTTCCTGCTGCAGTGGATGACCAGGATGTCTAAGAGTTTCGTCCTGCTCTTTAGCAGTCCACCAATGCCTGCTTGGCTGGACCTGCCTTCTTGGCCATTGGACCAGCAGTGGGATGCTAGCTGTTCCGCTGTTGGTTCGGTGACCGTGTTCATGTGCACGCGTGCCTAATACCCGTGCACAGCTTTCCCCACACCAGCTGAGGCCTGCAGTCAGGGGTGGATTCAAATTTTTCAACAACCGATTCTGTGGGCGTGGCTTGGTGGGTGTGGCTTCTTCTTATTTTTTTCAGCACCCTCCCTATTTTTTTTTTTTTTGCCTCCTGGGCCTCAGGGAAGCCTCTTGGGGAGCATTTCTGCTCCCAGGAAGCTTCCTTGGGGCCTAAGAAGGCAAAAAAAAACAGAGCATGGGGGGCAGGGGGGAAGTGTACCCCCCCGTACTTCATTTTTTGCTTTCCTGGGCCCCAGGGAAGCCTCCTGGGTGAAGCAGTAAAACAGCGAGCGGGATCCAGGCACAGTTGATCATCAGAACAGCTGATCATCGGGAGGTGGGGGGAAAGAAATACCTTAAGGCGTGACTGGACAGGGGAGAATGCAGTCAATGATGTCACGCATGCACGTTAAGGACCAACTGGGTGGGGAGGGGAGGGGGTGGAGGGGGAAGGGGCCAACCAGGGCATGATTTGCCATTTCTCCGAACTGCATAGAATCATAACAACCGGTTCTATAGAACCAGTCCAAACCGGTAAAATCCCATCCCAGCCTGCAGTGCCAATCAGCTGAGAGGATAAAGAAGAGAAAAGCTCAGGGTTGGGTGGGAGGGCCAATCCTGAGCTTTTCTCTTCTTTCTCCTCTCATCTGATTGGCAGAGGCTTTTTTTTCCTCCTCTCAGCTGATCGTGGGAGGCGTTTTTTTTTTGTTTTTTTTTGCTACCGGTTCAGCCGAACTGATCTGGACCGGTAGCATACCACCACTGCATTGGACCATTGAATGGTCTCCACTGCTCAATCTGCCAAGGCCAGACTTCACATGCTGTGATAGACCAATCCCCCACCTCACAGAGGGTTAAACTTGAAGACCCATTGGCTACCCTCACCTAGTTTGGTCCGGTTGCTGAGACAGTTTACTGGGGTGCGTCCAGTGGATGTGTTACAATTATCTGGAGTGACGGGTGGGTGCTGAGCGGCAAGTAGAAACCAAAGATGGGCAAGCAACTTTAAAAGAGGTGTGGCAGCCTATCCACCAAAGATACCACCCCTTGCTGGATACCCCACAATCCCCCCAGGAGAAATAATTGCATATTAATTGCATTTGTACTGCATGGTAAGTGTGTTGGTTGTGAATCTTTCAAAGTTTCATGGAACTGCATATTATGCAAATCCAGGCTATTTGAATGACTTGCAAAGAGCTGAAAAACCGTATTTATTGAATTATCAATTGAAATGGATTGTACAGAAAGCACTAAGGGTTGGCGAGAGGCCTTGAGACTTAATCAAACAGAGGACTAGTCCTGCTGTATATCTTGTTAAATATATAACAAGATTTGTTGCAGGGCCAGATCAGTTAACTGTGTAACTTTTGTTTTATCTCATGTTTATTCTGTATATCTCTTCATTACTACCAATATAGGCATATAGTTATATCAAGCTATCACGAATGAAGGAGAATATGTGTGTCCCAGGATAATGTTGCAGGATCCATTCTGGGTCAGCCACCAGGACCAGATGTTTAGTTTTAGTCTAAACCAAGGGGCTTCAAACTTGGCAAGTTTAAGACTTGTGGACTTCAACTCCTAGAATTCCTGAGCTAACATGACTGGAGGAGGAATTCTGGGAGTTGAAGTCCACAAGTCTTAAAAGCTGTCAAGTTTGAAGACCCCTGATCTAAACAGTTGGCCTTCAAAACCCCAATCAACAACTAAAAGCTGCATACAACTAGGCACCATATAAATACCACACATAGAATAGCCCAAAGCACAGCTGTCAAACTCATGACATCATGTTGCCATCACGTGATGTATTGCAACATTTTTTCCTTTCCCAGAGCTGGGGTGGGTGTGGCCTGTGCATGACGCATCCGGCCCACAAGTTGCCATTTTGACACCCCTGGCCCAAAGCATACTCTGCTAGAGAGAAGTTCTCTCAGGATGGGCTCCAACACAAATCCAAAGCTTGGAAGACTAAATCTCTGGTTCCAGTGATCGATCCAGATTGGATCCTGCTATATCTATCTTTGCACAAACACTCAATGCAAAGCCTTCATTGACTATACCAGGACCATATCCATGGCTGGTTGGAGAATTCTGGCAATTGAAGTGCACCCATCTTAAAGTTGGCAAGTTTGATAAACACTGGGCTACACACTTACAAATATACAATCCTTGATGTCAGTTAGTTAACTAACTAACTAACTTTGATATTAAGTTTTATTTTATTTATCTTGTATCTGCGATTATGTTTTGTACATCTTTGGACCTGCTTTTATCATTCCCTGGAGCCAATGTTCACAACATGTGGCTACTAACTGAGTTGGGTTTTCAGACACAATTTTGAAAGGACATCAAGCTATGGAAGACCACCCAGGTGATACTCTGATGATTGGACTATTTGGGAACTAATATATGATTGACATCAGTCAGTTTTGAATGGTCCGGACCTTATGATTTTTTTACAGCAACTCAACAGAGTTTCTCAATAGCTGAGAAAGCTTCTCCAGATGAAGAGATGGGTGAAGGAAACAGGCAGGTCAACTCAGAAGATTTGTGGATTTCCTCTTGAATAAAGAGTCAGTTTTCTTTCAAGTAAGAATGAAATTCCTCCTAAGTAATGTGAAAGTCTCTCAAATCAAGGTGAGATTACTTTCCACATAAGAGTGAAATGTCCTCTCGGATGAGATTTCCTTCCAGGTTTTTTTTTAAAAAAAGAGCATCCAGCTGTACAATTGTCCATTTTCTGTCCTTCTGCAGTCTCATGAGTGTGAGCGAAAAGAAAAAAGAAAGAAAGATGCAATGAAATGTTCCTCCTCATATGTAACACTGTAGTGCAAATGCAAGAAGAAGAATAAGCATTGCAACATTGTGAGGTGTGTTTCAGCATCTCCCCTGTCCCCTTAAGCCCATGGACACTCCTATGTAATATCCCACAGTCGTACATTCCCATTTGTTTCAATATATTAACAAAGATTTAGCAGTAATGTTATATTAAACATTGTAGTTCAACAAAAAAATATCTCCCTGTTTGTTTTCAATTTGGCAAAGAATTCAGGTTTGCCATTGCAGTGAAAGATTTTTAGAAAGACACACAGACACACACAGTGACAGACAGACGGACATGAGATTGACTGATTTACAACTATTTGTATATACAGGATCTGTGAGCTTGGTGGGTTAATAATTAGAAAAACAGAAACCGTAAAGCCAGAATTCCTCAAAAACAACAACCTCACAATCTGTCTTCGGTGCATAAGTTCTCTGTGTACATAAAAATATGATAAATCCTGATCATAGTCATCATAAATACATTCATCATGAATCATAAGATACAACACTTAGGATAGTCATAGGATACTAAATAAGCAGTCAACATAAATCATACTAGGAAACTAAATAAACAATATAAATTGTAATGATACAAGCAACAAAGTTATAGCCATAAGTAGAAAGGAAATAGGTAATAGGAAGGATGAGAAGAATAATAGTAATACAGTCTTCGTAAATAGTTTGACAGTGTTGTGGGAATTAGTTGTTCAGCAGAGTGATGGCATTTGGGGGGAAAAACTGTCCTTGTGTCTAGTTGTTCTGGTGGGCGATGCCCTATATCATTGTTTTGAGGGTAGAAGTTGAAACAATTTATGTCCAGGATGTGAGGGGTCTGTAGATATTTTCACAGCCCTCTTTTTGACTCATGCAGTATAGAGATCCTCAATGGAAGGCAGGTTGGTAGCAATTGTTTTTTCTGTGGTTCTAATTATCCACTGAAGTCTATGTCTGTCTTGTTTGGTTGCAGAACCAAACAGTTATAGAGGTGCAGATGACAGACTCAATAATTCCTCTGTAGAACTGAATCAGCAGCTCTTTGGTCAGCCTGAGCTTTCTGAGTTGGCGCAGAAAGAACATTTTTTGATGATGTTTTTGATGTTACGTCTCCATTTTAAGTCTTGAGATACGATAAAACCTAGAAACGTGAAGCTCTCTATTGTTGATACTGGGTTGCCTAGTATTGTAGGAGGTGGTAATATAGGAGGGTTTCTCCTAAAGTCTACCATCATTTCTACAGTTTTCAGTGTGTTTAGTTCAAGATTGTTCCGGTCACACCACAAGGCTAGTTGTTCAACCTCCCATCTGTATATAGATTGAGGACTTCAGCCATAAAGGTCTTGAAAGGTAATAACGAGCATTCAGAAATCTATTGGTGACCAGTTCGTTCACTGCAACATAGATGTTACTCTGCTAAACTGAATCCCAGCAGAAGGTAAGTAGGTAGCTAAGTCCCATGCTACCTGCAACTTTCTGGTTGCTTTCAAGGAGGCTGCCATGTAGAAGACATGAGGTTGTCCATTTTCAGCAGGGGTGATCAGAGGGAGCTTTAGCAGATGGAGTTGGAAAAAGGAAGGTTGAGGGGGAGCACTTAAATCCTAAAATTAAAGATTCTTCGCTTTTTCTTAATAAGGTCCCAGTAGGCCAAAAATTCTATTCTGCACTAGCCTTCTCGGGCTAATAGCTTTAATTATGGTGGGATTATCTACTTAGAGACCCAAGTTGATCTAGTATTTAAGACACCAAGCTGGAAACGGGAATTCTACTCCCATCTTGATCACAAAGCCAGTTGGCTGATCTTGTGTGCCAGTCACTCTCTCTCAGCCCTAGGAAGGACACAATGGCCAACCACTTTCGAATTTTTTTAAAAATTTTTTATTTATACAAACATTCCATCTTTTATTTAAACAGTGTGTCATCTGAGTATACATATCTCATGCAATAACCATTATAGTTTATACATATTCATTGCTTTCACTTTAATACTCTTATTTGTCAGCTTTGGAAGCCATATTGAGACTAGATGCTCCCACGCTGGCACATTTTGAGCCTGTGAAAGTGGGAGGGGGGAATTTCTTGGAATGTATGTAGTTAGACATCATAACATTCTTTTTCTAATTCAAGGTCATGTTATTTTGCGCATAAGTGAGGGGAAATCTCAAACTGGGACTGGTGGTGATTGGAGCATATGATGAGATGATGGGTGCAGGGGGTGGATTTGTAGTTTTTACTTATTGCAAGGAAGCCCAGAACTTTCAGATTCGGGATTTCCCAGTTGTTCCAGTTTACTATACAAAATAAAAAGAACTTTTGAGAAGATATCTGTCTCAGAGTTATTGGTTGGAGTGGTGGTTTTCTGGAACACTGACACTATTCTGACTTCATACTAATCTACATCATATACCTAATTCTTCTAACGTTCCCCATCTTAACATTTTTAATTCTTACCACATTTTTACTATTTTACGCTAGTCTTCTCTAGTTCCTAACCTCCATTTTTATTTTCCAACCATTAATAAAATAAATTCCATATCATATAATATTCAGTTTGTTCCTTCTCTTGGGTTGCTAATGTTAACCTATTCATTTCTGCACAGTCTAGTATTTTTCTAATCACATTTGCACTTTCAAAATCTTGTCAAGAAAACAGCAGTGACTAGCCCAGGCAGTCACCGGGAGACACCCCGACACCAGAACCAAAACAAATATTTTATTTGTCTACTCTACAGAGATTCTCAGTCATCCAGGTCACGGTTATCTCAAAGGTGCTTTAACAAAAGGCAGCTGAACTTTCTTTATGTTTGCTTCGAAACGTCTTCCAGGAAGAAACAAAGAAAGTCCAGTTTCCTTTTGAAAAAGCACCTTTCGGACGAATGTCCTACTTTGTACTCCCGGTTAGCCCCGGGGCAAACCTGCTCCTGCTGGTTGTCCCCATCCATCCAAATTTCATGTGCGCGTGAATGCATGATGAAACCAACACGCAGAAGCCCTTTTGAAAACACTGAGATTCCTCTTCTCGTGATGATATGTGCGGGGCCCTTTCTTCTTCTTTGCAGGCCGTGTGTGTGTGTGTGTGTGTGTGTGTGTGTGTGTGTGTGTAGGAAGGAGTGCTACACCACTGCTAAAGCTTTACTTTTACCACAACCCATGCTTATATTTAGACTACAATGAGTCATTCTGAAGCTTCTGAAAGGGGCCTCCTTCCTGTGGCCTCCTGGCTCTTGGAGCTAACAATGACCTCATCAAGAATAAGTCCCTCTCCTCCCCAGGCAGGTGTAAACCTTGCTGCATTTTTCTCTCCTGAGGCTATTTACTTTGCTGAGCTGAGTTCAGCTTTTGCCATAGTTTGCTTTTCTTCTTTTCCAATAATAAATTTCTTCTGCAAGAGCTCTCCTGCCCTCCATCTCCAAATCTTTTCTCCTTGCTCTTTTTTTTTTCCTTCCCAATGTCACAACAATGATATTTTTCCTCCTCATTCTTTCTCTAAAAACTGATGGCCTCTTTCCCCAACTGGGTGCCCTCCAGATGTGTCAGGACAATTCCCACCATGCCCAAGTCCTAGCACATCTGGAGGACATGTGTCTATGCAGATTCTCAGTCATCCAGGTCATGGTTGTCCCAAAGGTGCTTTTTCAAGAGGCAACTGGACTTTCTGGTGTGTGTGTGTGTGTGTGTGTTTTTCCTCTGAACAAACTCAAAGAACGCTTCAAACTCTCTAAAAGAATGCAAATGACCAGCTGTCTACAAGGAATGGATGGAGGGGACAATTTCTTCTTCACCAAAATGTTGCCCTTCAGCTGAATGGAATGGAACAAGTAGACTTATTTTTATTTTATTTTTTGTTTACTTGATTTGTCAATCACTTTCAAGATAATAGGTATAAGTAAAAACATCGGTTATGAATACATGGATACATATAAGAAAAATAAAAAGAAACAATAGGACAGGGACGGTAGGCACGTTGGTGCGCTTATGCACGCCCCCTACAGACCTCTTAGGAAAGGGATGAGGTCAATAGTAGACAGTCTAAGGTTAAAGTTTGGGGGGTTTGGGGAAGAAACTACAGAGTCGGGTAGAGTATTCCAGACATTGACCATTCTGTTGCTGAAGTCGTATTTCCTGCAGTCAAGTTTGGTGCGGTTTACCTTGAGTTTGTATCTATTGTTTGCTCTTGTGTTGTTATGGTTGAAGCTGAAGTATTCATTGACCGGTAGGACATTGCAATGTATGATTTTATATACCATACTTAGATCAGACCAAAGATGGCATAGTTCTAGGTTTTCTGGGTCTAGAATTTCAAGTCTGGTGGCATAAGGTATTCTACAATGAGTAGAGGAGTGGAGAAGTCTTCTTGTGAAATATTTCTGGACTTTCTCAACTGTGTTAATATCAGATATGTAATGCGGGTTCCAGACTGATGAGCTGTATTCAAGTATTGGTCTAGCAAATGTTTTGTATGCTCTAGTTAGTAGTGTAATATTACCAGAGAAAAAGCTATGCAAGATTAAATTAACAACTCTTAATGCCTTTTTGGCTATGTAGTTACAGTGGGCTCTAGCACTTAGATCATTAGAGATGAGCACTCCAAGGTCCTTTACAGAGTTTGGATCATCAACAAGGTCTTGACTATTCAGCTTGTATTTTATTTTCTGATTTTTTTTTGCCAATATGTAAGACAGAGCATTTATTTGTTGAGATTTGTTGGCATCCTTAGATAAAGTCACATTCTGGTGCCTCCTAAGATTTAGCTCCTGTTTTAACTTTGAGGATATCTGTGAACTGCAGATATTCTCTTTTATAAGAGAGCACCTTTTTGAGGAAAATATCTGTAGTTCAGAGTTGAGCAGTGGACTCCTTTGGGGCCCTCTGAGCTTGTTGGTTTGCTTGCAGACATTTCGTTACCAGGCTAGATAACATCTTCAATGCTAGAAGTGGGTGGGGTTTGCTCTGTTTATATAGTAGCTTGCCCTGCCAAGTATTGGTGGTGTTGTTGTTTTCATACAGCCTGTGTTATGAGTCCAGAGAGTGGTGATCCCATGGCTGTTTGTCTGATTTCTTCATATAAAACTGGGGGAAAAAAGATGGTAAATATTCCAGCTACAGTGCCTCAAAGAGCTAATAATAGAAAAAGGTGAGACTATGATTTCGTTTGATGTCAATACTCTATAGACCCAAACTAAGCAAAAAAAAAAAAAAGCCATGGCAGCTGTACTACACAACACACCCAACCTAACCAAATACACTAAGACCAAAATATCCAGAATTATGGATCTCATCAACTTTTCACTACCTACTTTCAGTTTGATACCAACAAATAAAAAAACACCCATGGACTAGCACTCTCACTAAGAAAACAACAACAACACACACACACACTACTGATACTGAAAGGCCAAGCTACTTTATGTAAACAAAGAGTAAATCTCACTCTGTTCTAGCACTGAACATGCATCCTCTCGTTTCTTGTTTTTCTTTGAGTTTTTGAAGCTTACAGTTAGGAGTTTCATCCCCAATTTCTTTTCTTTTCTCAGACACTTTCATGCTATATTTATTCTACAAATTATATTTAACTCTGAACAGGTGTGTTGGTTCACAAAAAGAACAGTTACGACTTGTTACTTTTTAATGGCCTTTTTGGAAGTCTTTTCAATTTTAGGAACTGCTAAAATTTGGCATCTCTAGGCCAAAACCTACTCAGCCTCAGTGTGGAAAGGGAACTTCGTGAGGACAGTGGTGACACCCAAGCAGGAAAAGCCCAAAGGGAACATCAGGCCAGCCATAAAACAAACTTGCATAGGAAAAGAGATTTAATAAAAGGTATTGAAAGAAGCCCCCTAGACAAAAGCCAAGAAATTAAGAAAGCTAGGGAAACAAGAAAAAGAAATCCCTTACAAACAGGTCATGCCAAATCAGCAAAACAAATAGACACAAAATATATTGCAAAGGAGACAGACAGGAGATTGCCACAAAACAAATATAAGAAAACATTAGGACGAAACTGATAATCCAATCAAACCACCCCGCAGAGTTTACCCTCCGGCGGAAACGAAGACAACCCCTGACAGGATTTAAAACATTAAGAAATACAAACACAAGCACACACACACACACAAAAGGAGAAAAGGTATAAAAAATCAGGGGCTTATCATACAAAGCTAGCTAGCCCCAGGAACGCAGACTTCTTGCTATCTCTCGCCTTCCTGGAAAATAAAAAGAACCAGGTTTCAAGCAGTTGTCTGTATCCTTGCACCGGAGCTCTCCCAGCAGGAAAATGAATCCTCAGAAGAAAGGCATTTGCCAGCCTTTCAACATCAGTTTGGAGCCAGCCCTGCCTTTCAAATGTATTTGATCAGCAGCTCCTAGAATTTCCCAGCTGGTATAAAAATGTAAAAAGTTGCTTGTCTTGAATTAAAGGATATTTATTCTTTAATAACCAGACAGGTAATTATTTCATTGTATGCAGACATATCTATGCTATTCATTGCAATGGATATGTTAACTGATATGCAAAGGTAAAGGTGATAAAGGTGAAGGCAGATGTGATTGGTTTTAGGTGCTGGGGATTTGATGGATTAGGCATGCAGATTATTTTTGACAACAATATTGAAGTGACTTGCCTTTGAGAATCTTTTTTTTAAACTACTTAGTTTAACTTTCAATCTTGGCATTTCTAGCTAGGCCTCCTTTCAGCTACTGATAGGCAGGTTCTGCCTCTGCTTTCCTGTTCAAAACCAGCCAAAATTGGCTCCGTGCTGCTACCAAGCAAGGCAGCCTTCAAATGTGTAATCATTTCATTAATTAAAGTATTTCCTTCTTGGCTTTCCCTCACATACAGTTACATATCAGATGATTTAGAGTTAATGAACAATCTACAAAAACTATAATCTGAAAAATCAGGTATGACCACAGTTATTAAAAAAACACCCTAGGTCATGCTGTCTAAAAAAAGCTCAGCTAAGCCCATGAGTTCATCGGAACAAAATGATGTAAGATACAGCTAGTAAACTCCTCCCCCTCCACTTCTTCCCCATCTCTTGTCTTCCTAAGTTTCTTCCTCCTCCTCTTCTTCTTCCTCCTTCTCCTCTTCTTCTTCCTCCTTCTCCTCCTTCTCCTTCTCCTTCTCCTTCTCCTTCTCCTTCTTCTTCTTCCTCTTCTTCTTCCTCTTCTTCTTCTTCTTCTTCTTCTTCTTCTTTCTTCTTCTTCTTCTTCTTCTTCTTCTTCTTCTTCTTCTTCTTCTTCTTCTTCTTCTTCTTCTTCCTCCTCCTCCTCCTTCTCCTTCTCTTCCTCCTCCCCTCCCCCCTCCTCCTGTCTCCTTCATCTTTCTCCTCTTCCTCTTCTCTCCATCTCTCTCCCTCTGTGTCTCTGAAACAGGTGCAACCTTTCCTGTATCTGTGGGCTGTACTTCAATTTTTAATTTGATAACTCTCTCAAGGAGTGGCCAAATTGAATTTCCAACGAGGAAGGATTTTAAGATGCCAAATAGACATCTCAAAAGATTTATATATCCCCAGGTCCAAAAGATCCAAATATTTTGGACCTGCCTCTTTGTAAGAGCTCCAGCTACCAGTGGGCCATATGTTGTATGCCAACTACGACCTGCTTTACAAGTGTCATGCCTTATGACCATAATTGCCAGATTAAGTTATGGTCATCAGTTGAGGACAACCTGTACCTTCACTGTCAATTCTGGTTAGTGCCCTTCATCCAGTTTATTAACGTAGCAAGGGCAAATAATTAAAGTTGATCACTAGATTGACCCCTCGGTGCATATTTACAGTAGGATCACATCACAACCAAAAAGACCCAGAAAAAGGAGGGAAACAAGTTCACATAGAAAAATCCCTTAATTTGTGTGCGTGTGTGTATATATTGACACTAAACCAGAGGTGGTATTCAGCAGGTTCTGACCAGTTCTGGAGAACCAGTAGTGGAAATTTTGAGTAGTTTGGAGAACTGGCAAATACCACCTCTGACTGCCCCACCCCCATCTATTCTCTGCCTCCTGAGTCCCAGCTGATTGGCTGGCTCTTCTTTTGTTGACCTGCACAGGAGAATGGAGCTGGAAAGCAGGTTAGTGGGATGGGGAGGGAATGGGATTTTGCAGTATCCTTCCCCTGCCTTGCCCACCAAGCCACGCCTACAGAACCAGTAATAAAAAATGTTTGAATCCCACCACTGCATTAAACAGTTTGAATGAATTAAATTGAGTTGATATACCAGAAAGATACAGGTCATACACAGCCCGGCTGCATAATTGTGGCTCTCTAATATTCAGCAATAAAATTATGATGTTATGAAGTTTTTCTCATTTTTGGAAAACGTTAAAATAAGTTATTAACATCTTCGCCCTCCCCGCCTCCCCCCCCAAAAAAAATCAGGGAAAATCTCCAGGTATCCTTGTTCAACAATATGTCACTGTCATGCTTCTTTGGTTCTTAAATGTTGACATGTGGATGGATCCTGGGAAGCAAACCTTTTTCTCTAGATACCTTTGCACTATGGAATAGATTTCCCTCTGCCTTCTAGAAGGTTTCTAAGACTTGGCTTCCCCCAGGTACTGGGAGAGGCGGAAAGGGAAACCTCGCATTTGTAGTTTTGTCATGGGACTGTCCAAGATTAGAAGATGTGGAAAGACCTGACTCATAGAATCACCAGTAATTGGACATGACTGAAAGGGTAACATCATCATCATCATCACCATCATCATTGTCGGGAGTCTTACTCCCAAGTCGCCCCTTTTGTCTTAATTGTTCTTGCCTTCTGGCAGCTCTGTGCAGGTGCGCACTGGGAACAGGCTCCCTCTGGTCCTCTACCTCACTGATGTCACATTCTGGAGGCTCTGGAGTCAGCACATAACTCCCAAATGGCCCTAGCCCCATCTCTGTGTCAGATGCAGGATCCTTGTCCGAGACCTCCCCAGACTTCTGGACTACCCCATGTTCCTCGCCACTGTCTGACTCTGCTGCCATCTCCACAGGCTGCTGGCGGACCACAACAGTTATGGTACTTGATAATATAAGTCCTCAACTTATGATCATAATGGAACATGTAATGCTTCTCTCTGCCAGGGCTGTGTTATTTTACACAATAGCCATGGAAATCTTACAAATAAATACATACGCTTTTAAAAATTGTACTGTGACTTTAAAAAAAAACCTCCACGAATCCTGATGGTAGTAAGGAAGTACGAGAAACACAGTCCAACACATATGGTAGCAAAGGTTGACTTACGCCAGGAGGGAGACTCCTTAGAAGATCTTTCTGTGGGATAGGCTAAGTGATACGTTAGTTGAATCAATTTAGAAGAACTCTTAGTCATAGCTGTGTCTTGCTTTTCCAAATGCCACTCCATTTCTCAGAATACAGCCAAACTATGTCCCAAGCTTGCAGTGGAAATGCAATGCCAGTCAAACTAGGCCGCAACTCAAGCCAGGGTTAGCAGACATACTGTACATGCCCAGTGGCATTAGCTGCAATGTGACATCATCTCTGCTTCATGAGCTGCACTGGTTGCCAGTATGACTCCAGGTGTCGCTGAAAGTGCTAGTCGTCCCTTATAAAGTCCTACATGACATAGAGCTAGTGGTGCTATGCTTCCGGTTCGCACCAGTTCTAGCGATCCAGTTGTGCTAGTCAGCGGTTGGCCCTGTTCACCTGCCCCCACTCTTTCCTCGCCTATATTTCCTTTGTTTGTAGCTCAGCTGATAGATGCGGCTGAGCAGTTTGCTGCACCTCAGCTGTTTTACTCCCCAGTGCTGATGGTAAGGTAAGTTTTCATGCTTAGAGTTGTCCCTTTTAGAACGCTCCATGCACACGAGCACCCACAGAACCTGTAAAATATTTTGAATTCCACCACTGGAAAGCCAAGCTTTTTGAGGAGTCACCAATGCCCCATACATTCTGCCCAACCAGGAAGGTTGGCAAGATCCAGGTCCCTTCAATCAAAGTACCAGGTCTCAAAACCCAGCACCTTCTCTGACACAGCACCTGCTCTCTGGAAATTCGACTGGCTTCCACCCTGTTGACATTTTGCAAGGCTTGGAAGATCTGATTGTCCTCTTAGACCTGGGGTTGAGATGGAGGAGGCCTCTTGTTAGAGGTGTTTTGTCTCTGTTTAGGCTGAGCAACCAGATCTCATATTTTTAAAAATTTTGTATTGTGATAGAATTCTTTATTGGCCAAGTGTGATTGGACACAGAAGGAATTTGCCTTGGTGCAAATGCTCTCAGTGTACATAAAAGAAAAGATACATTCATCAAGAGCCAAGAATCATAAGGTACAACACTTAATAATAGTCATAGGGTACAAATAAGCAATCAAATCATACTAGGAAACAGTCAATAAAAATCATAAGGTTACAAGCGACAAAGTTACAGTCATACAGTCGCAAGTGGGAGGGGATGGGTGATAAGGAGTGATGACAAGAGTTTGTAAATAGTTGGACAGGGTTGAGGGAATTATTTGTTTAGCAGAGTGATGCCGTTCGGGAATTTTATGATTTTGTCATATTGTGAACTTTCCAGAGTCAGTTTGGAATCAGGTGGGTGGAATTAAATAAATAACAAACAAACAGAAAGCCTTCCAGCCCGGTTGGACTACAATTCCCCAAATCCCCAGCCAACCAAATGGAGCATCCAAGATACCCAGAGGGCGTTTCTCACTGGAATTCCTTTTGTGATATTTTTCAGCCCCATGTTTGTTGAAATGACAACTTTTGGCCAGCTCCCGCACAAGGGAGCTGGGAAGTCCCATGGCCCTGAACTCAGGGATTGGACCCCATCTCTTTCTGCCTTTCCCTTATAAGGTCATCTCTGCATATGTCAATAGATTGCCTCATGCATTCATAAGCTGCTCAAGGAAAGCTGAACTATAAGATCAGCCTCCTCTATAGCCTTTTTGTGTTTTGTTCCAAGTCCAGAGGGCTGATCACTCTTGGGAGAAAGGTTTGGGGGGGGTGTGCAAGTGTGTGTGTGTGTGTGTGTCCTTCTTCCTTTGCATTTCATCTTCAGTGACCCGTGCTGTCAAAGGTGAGAGCAATGAGAGAACCTCATTGTGGGAAGAATGTGTGCAAAGTGGCCAGAATAAATATTCAGAAAGGGCCTCTGCACAAACCCATCCGTTAACACCTTTTCTTCCAAGGTTGTTCTGAAAAGCCTCAAATTTTGAAATGGGATATTTAGAATGGCTTGCCTGTGAAAGTTGTTGGTGCTCCATCACTGGAGCTTTTAAAGAAGAAATTGGACAACCATTTATCCAGGTCTCCTGCTCAGGCAAGTGGCTGGACTAGAACACCTCTAAAGTCCCTTCCAACTCTCCAATTCTGGGTATGATTCATGTAACTCACAATTCAGCTTATGAATAATTAAGCAGAATGATTCTGTCCATACAAGGAGAAAAGATGGAAGAACCACTCCATCTCAAATCCTCCTGGGTTCACACAAAGAGGAACCACGGAAAGGTATTTTCTTTTTCCCCGACTTAAAAAGAAATCACAGTTGCCTTTCCATTGTTTGTTCATTTTTAGGCCTTTCTCAACACCAGAGGTCTGACACTGAAGAGCATTGTTTCTTAGCTTTAACAACTTTAAGATGTCTGGATGTAATCTCTCAGAATTCATTCTTTCTTTCTTTCTTTCTTTCTTTCTTTCTTTCTTTCTTTCTTTCTTTCTTTCTTTCTTTCTTTCTTTCTTTCTTTTCTTTCTTTTTTCTTTCTTTCTTTCTTTTTTCTTTAGATCTATATATCTATCTATTTATCTATCATCTATCTATCTATCTATCTATCTATCTATCTATCTATCTATCTATCTATCTATCTATCTATCTATCTATCATCTATCCAGAGGTGGTATTCAGCATGTTCTGACCAGTACTGGAGAACCGTAGCAGAAATCGTGAGTAGTTCAGAGAACCAGCACATACCACCTCTGACTGGAGATTTTACAGTCTCCATCCCCTGCCATGCCCACCAAGCCACACCCACAGAACTTGTAGTAAAAAAAAAAAATTTGAATCCCACCACTGCATCTATCTATTCTAGCTGGCTGAGGAGTTGAAATCCACATCTCTTAAAGTTGCTGAGATTGAGAAATGAGGATGAAACAAGAGGGTGAAATAAAATTGTAGAGGGGTTGCAAAATGAAATGGCAACTTCTCTTTTTATTTCCTTTCTTTTATTCAGACTCCAGATTTTGCAACTTCCTCTGGGCCCTGCAATTACCTGTAAAAGGGCAATAGGATTGCATTGTCCATTTCCTAACGTATTCCTAGTCTGAAATGACTATGAAAATGTGCAGAAGCTTGGTAGACTCAGAGAAGTCATGAGGGGGAGCGCAAGAGATTCAGCAACATTTTCACTGAACGTGTGAGTTCGGTTCTGCAGGAATCGAGATGAGAAAATTGCAAGGGTTGCAGAATTAGGCCAGGATATCTGCAATCAGGCCAGAAACATTACATGTTGTAAGTAAGATTGCATGTTGTTGAGTTGAAACTCAGTTCCACAGGAGTGGAATTGTTAAAGGGTTGGACTGCACCTGGGGAGCCCAAGATTCACGTGCATGGTGGGTGCCTACCACACAGGATAGTTGCTCAAATACACATAAGCTGCCTTGAACTGAGGGAGACCAGTTGGGTTCAAACCTCACCATTGTCAACATCCAAGGTGTCACAAAGCAAAAGGGAAGACCCAACTTGGAAGGTAACTGCTTTGCATCGATTGGCTAGGAAAGACCTTCCCCAATTATAGAATAGAATAGAATAGAATAGAATAGAATAGAATAGAATAGAATAGAATAGAATAACAGAGTTGGAAGGGACCTTGGAGGTGTTCTAGTCCAACCCCCTGCCTAGGCAGGAAACCCTACACCACTTCAGACAAATGGTTATCCAATCTCTTCTTAAAAACTTCAGGGGTTGGAGCATTTACAACTTCTGGAGGCAAGTTGTTCCACTGATTAATTGTTCTAACTGTCAAGAAATTTCTCCTTGGTTCTAGGTTGCTTCTCTCCTTGATTAGTTTCCACCCATTGCTTCTTGTCCTGCCCTCAGATGCTTTGGAGAATAACTCAGGGGTGGGATTCTACAGGTTTACACCTATTCGCTAGAATTGGTTGTTAACAGTCTAAGCAGTTCGGAGAACCAGTTGTTAGAAGAAATTACTGGCCTAATCCTGTTAGTGTTTGGGGATAAACCCCCAAGCAGAGTATGCAGCAGCAGTCCAGCCAGGCAGGCAAATGAGAGAGAGAGTGGGCCCAAGAGTATACACACACTGGAGACAAAAACACTGTTTGTGGTTTTAAAATAGTTATTTAATACACACAGAGAGTAAGAAGTGTCATTCAGTCCATATATCATTATCCAGTATATCCATCCAGTTATCAAGTCCATTAACAGTAAATACAATGTCCTTATCTGCTTGTAAATCTTCTCCTCCTGATACCTTTCTCTCAAAGACAACGCTGAATCCACAGCTCACCAGGCAAACAGTCCTTGTGTTCAGTTGAAATGGTATCTGGCACAGTAGCCTCCAAAGTAAGCAGATAGACGTTCCAGAACACAGGCAGCAGACCAGGAACAGAACCAGGTGCATCCAGAAGCCGGGTCTATTACGTTTCCCTTCCTACCTTTATTACTGCCTGCAACCGCACCCATAATGACATTGCAGTTTCTTGTGCTTAAAGCTACAAAACACTTAATCCTAGGTTTACATATTTATTCAACCCAAACCTGGTTGGTGTATCCATATACCCAACATTCTCCCCTTTTGGGTGACATAAATATGTAATGCCTTTACATTCTAAACCCATATTTTTCACAACTCTCTAGATGCTTAATAGCACCTTGGGCTTTAGTAAAATGATCAGCTACATTGTCCTCCGACATGCAGTACTCCAGCTGTATCAATTTACTCTGTACAGATTGTCTTACATTAAGATACCTCAAATCTGTATGTTTACTTCTCGTTTTAACTGCAATATTAGTGGCCATTTGAATTGCTGCCTGATTATCTTCATGTACAACTATAGGGTAATTTACAGTTATACCCATATCCTTCAACATTTGTTTGTACATAATTAACTCAGTACACAATAAAGATAAACAAGAGAATTCTGCCTCCATAGTAAACAAACTTATATGCTGTTGCCTTATTGACTTCCAGCCTATTAATGTCTTACCCAGCATTATGGCTGTTCCTGAAGTCGACTTTCTAGTATCTCTTTCTGCTGCAAAACTAGCATCTGCATAAGCACTCAATATGAGATCACCTTTTGGTTCTAAATACAGTGCATGGTGTAATGTACCTTTAAGATATCTTAAGATTCTTTTCAATGCTATCCAGTGACATTGAAGCGGATCATTATTGTGTCGTGCCAGCTGATTAATACTAAAAGCAATATCTGGCCTTGACCAATTGCTAATATATGATAAGCTACCAATCAAAGATTGATATAATGCCTTATCACATTTGGGACTTTGTGTATCCATTTTGCAAATATCCTGACTCATTGGAGTCTTTGCAGGCTTACAAAGTTCCATCTTATAATCTATTAGCAATTTAGATATCTTATCTTCTTGAGATATCTTAAAACCTTTCTGTGTTCTCAGTATATTCAAACCTAGATATCTCTTTATCTCCCCTAATTGCTTGATTTTTACCTTCTCGGCTAATGATGCAATTATTTCATTTGCTTCATCATTAGTCTTAGTTATCAGAGCAATATCATCAGTAAACAACAATAATAATGATACTTTCCCATTCTTTTCTCTCTTAAATAGACATGGGTCGGCTAAACCAGCTTTAAACCCTATATTGTTCAGTTCTTTTACAATATACTGGTTCCATTCATAGCCCGATTGTTTAAGACCATAAAGGCTCTTCTTTAATAACCAACAATCATTATTGTCTCCTTTAAATCCATTAGGCCTTTTCATATAAACAGTATGTCTTAGTGGAGCATGCAAATAAGCAGTTTCCACATCAAGATGGTTAACTATATATTGCTTGCTTGCTGCCCACACTAATGCTGCCCTTAAAGTTGCTGCTTTCAGACTAGGTGCAAATACTTCATCATAGTCTTTTGCACTTTGTCTAAAACCTTGGGCTACTAACCTTGCCTTATGGATTGTGTTTCCATCCTTATCTGTCTTTATTTTAAAAATCCATCTGCAGCCAATGGGTTTTTCATTACTAGGTAATCTCACGTTTTCATATACCTTCATATCCTTCAATGATTTCAATTCCTTATTGATAGCTGCATACCAATTTTCTTTCTCTTTAGAAGGATATCTTTTAATCTCATCCACAGTACTTGGGATTCTATTTTCCTGGCACACTGTATTAGCCTGGTATCTTTCAGGCGGTCTAGAAATACGTGTAGTCCTTCTGGGTATTACTGGGCTTGGTTGAGTTACTACCTGTTCCTCATCTTCAGCTATTTCTTCCTCTAGGGGCTGTACTTCTTCCTGTACTTCTTCCTTTACATTATTTTTAAAGTTACAGGGATACTTAATGGGATTTCTGTATGATTCAATAACCACCTCGTTATTGTTATCCTGTTCTAACTTATCCCATCCTACGTGCTCTAGAAATTGGGCATTAGCACTACATAACACCTTAGATGTGCCTTTCTCCCAAAATCTATATGCCCTATGGTTAGCTTGATAACCAACGAAGAATAATTGTTTAGCTCTATGTTGCCCTTTACGCCTGAGTTGTGTAGGGATATGCACCCATGCTGGTGCACCAAATGTGTGCAGGTAACTCAGATCAGGCTTCCTGCCATGCCACATGGTGAATGGTATTTCACCAGTAGTTGAGTTAACCACGTTATTTAATAAATTATTAGCACACATTGTGGCCTCCCCCCACAAAGAATCAGGTAACCCAGAATCAGTTAACATAGTACGGGTCATTGCCTGCAATGTTTGGCCTCGCCTTTCAACATATGCATTGTGTTGTGGTCTGTATGGTGCAGATGTCTTATGAGCTATTCCAGCTGCCTTTAACCTATTCTGGAATTTGCTATTAACAAATTCCGTGCCGTTATCTGTCACCAGGGTTATAATTTGCCGTTTGGTTTTTCTTTCAGCAAACCTTAACCAGTTGAAGAAATGTTGATATGTTTCAGTTTTGCTTTTCATTAGGTAGCAAAACCCATATCTAGAGTAATGGTCCATAATGCTTAGTATATATCGAGCACCCCCCATACTGGGTTTCTTTGGACCAATAATGTCTGCAAATACTACTTCTAAAGGTTCTGTAGTTTTGAAACCATTTAGCCTATTTGCAGGCATTATTTTACTCTTATCTTCACAACAGACATTACAACGCAAATACTTATCACAGGGCTTTAACCTTATTCCTTCAGATAACTCTACTGTACGTTTTAGCATTTTAAAATTCACATGCCCCAAACGTCTATGCAATAAATGGATACATTCATCATGAGGCTTGATATTATTAAATACAGTCTGTGCCTCCCCTTTCTTACTATCATGTAAGACATATAATGCTCCATTTAAAGCTGCAGTTACCCTTTTGCCGTCTCTTTCCAGTATGCACTTATTATTCTTAAATGTAACTACATAACCTAGTTTATCTAATACTCTTACAGAAAGTAAGTTCATCTTTAACTGTGGTACATACAACATTTTTATATTCTGGTTTAAACATGGACAATAAGCAATACCTTCACCCTTGGCCTTGAGGTGCCAACCATTGGCAAGTGATATACGTTGAGAACTTGTAGACATTTTTATAAACTTTGTCTTATCTCTCGTGATGCAGTGGGATGCTCCACTGTCCACCACCCATATATCATTCTTCATATCACAGTTGCTGTATGTGGCTAGTTCAAAGGATTTCCTTGGCTTCTTTAAATTCTGGCGTTTTCCTTTTCTGCAGAATCTTGCCAATGTCCTCTGCCTCCACAATTAAAACACTTTTTAATTGTGTATGCCGTCGAAGATAAATTCTCTTCTTCCGGGTGCTTTACTTTACACAGCTGGTTTCTTTCCAGCTTTGAAGATAATTTCTCTTCTTTATTAGGCTTATCTTCTCTCAGCTGGTCACGTTCAAACCTTCTTCTGGCTTCTTCTAATAGCCTGCCGGTAATCTCAGTTACTGATAAACTGTCTTTTGGCAATACCTCTAATGCAGTCACAAAATCATCATAGCTTCGATCCAGAGAAGACAGTATGATGTATACTTGTTGCAACTCATTAAAGATAAGCTCTTTTTCTTGTAATTCTTGAAAAATGCTTTTCATACAGTTTAAATGAGTTAACATGTCTCCATTTTTCTCAAGATGTGTTCTAAACAGCTTCCGTGTAAGATTGATATGAGCTCCTACACTGTCTCGAACATAAATCCTTTTGAGATTCTCCCAGCAGTCTGCAGCATTTTCCACTCCACGGATATGAATGAGTTGCTGGTCAGACAGGGTGAGACCTATGATGCACAAAGCCTGTTCATTCTTTCGTTCATAATCTTGTATCAGTTTATAATCCTCTTCATCATTGGGATTTAAGTTAGATACATCTGGTGGGTTTGTTATTATGTCCCACAAACCTTCTCTTCGTAGAAGTAAACTACATTTCATTGACCATGAAACATAGTTTGTTCCATCTAGTCTGGATATCATGGACAGATGTGGCAAATTGACTTGTGCCATTGCTCTTGTGATAAACAACTATTTAACAAACAGTTTGTATTTACAGTAATGTGCAACTCACACCAGCTCTCACTGCTATATCCTGGTTAGTTAGACTGTGCTCACTGCTGGGCCCATAACCAATGTTAGTGTTTGGGGATAAACCCCCAAGCAGAGTATGCAGCAGCAGTCCAGCCAGGCAGGCAAATGAGAGAGAGAGTGGGCCCAAGAGTATACACACACTGGAGACAAAAACACTGTTTGTGGTTTTAAAATAGTTATTTAATACACACAGAGAGTAAGAAGTGTCATTCAGTCCATATATCATTATCCAGTATATCCATCCAGTTATCAAGTCCATTAACAGTAAATACAATGTCCTTATCTGCTTGTAAATCTTCTCCTCCTGATACCTTTCTCTCAAAGACAACGCTGAATCCATAGCTCACCAGGCAAACAGTCCTTGTGTTCAGTTGAAATGGTATCTGGCACAGTAGCCTCCAAAGTAAGCAGATAGACGTTCCAGCAGGCAGCAGACCAGGAACAGAACCAGGTGCATCCAGAAGCCGGGTCTATTACGTTTCCCTTCCTACCTTTATTACTGCCTGCAACCGCACCCACAATGACATTGCAGTTTCTTGTGCTTAAAGCTACAAAACACTTAATCCTAGGTTTACATATTTATTCAACCCAAACCTGGTTGGTGTATCCATATACCCAACAAATCCTGTCAGGAAGGCAGGAAGGAAACATTCTGGTGTTGCTTACAGAAACTGCCTCTCTGTTAACCCTTATTACATTCTTGGCAGGACTAGACTTCCTGTCTCAGGAACTTCTCTGGAGTTTTTTCCCCCTCCTTTGCTGGTACTTTGCTTGTGTGGAGTGACCATTCAAAGGTACAATGGCACTGAAAAAAGTGACTTATGACCATTTTTCACATTTACGACTGTTGCAGCATCCCCACAGTCATGAGAGGCCAGGTGAGAAGATGTGTGCCTCAGTGTGAGTGAGGTTGAGTTGGCTACGCCCAGCCAATAACATGACCACCAAGCCATGTCCACCCAGTCACATGACCATCAAGCCATGCCCACCACCTAAGCCACGCCCACAGAACCAGTTGTTAAAAATTTGAATCCCACCCCTGGAATAGCTTGACCCCTCCTTTTCTTTGTGGCAGCCCATGAGATATTGGAATGCTGTTATCATGGCTCCCCTAGTCCTTCTTTTTATCAGGATATACCTGTGATGGTGAACCTATGGCATGTGTGCCGGAAGTGGCACACAGAGCCACTTCTGCCGGCATGGGAGAGGTTGCCTGGAAGAGCCCCACTGTGCATGCGCCCGTGCCACTGCCCGCCAGCTGATTGTCAGGTATCTGGTGTGCTTATGCAGGGGGCGGGAGAGATGCACGCACATGCCCAGAGCCACACAGAGTGCATGGGGGGACTCATGTGCATGCACTGAGATGCGCAGGGCATGCGGGGGCCTCACACACATGTGCACAGATGCATGGTGCATGGGGATCACGTGTGTATGCACAGGAGGCATGGGAGCATGCACATTGCTTTCTGAGTGCTAGTGCACATGCAATTTTTGGCACATGAGCTCAAAAGTTAGCCACCACTGGACTAGACATACCCAGTTCCAGCAACCCTTCTTTATATGTTTTATAGCCTCCAGTCCCATCTTTGTTGCTCTTCTCTGCACTCTTTCTAAAGTCTCAACCTTCTTATTTACATTGTGGCTACCAAATATTGTTATATTGTATGGGGTTATCTTTATGGGTACAAGGTTTATGGGTACAAATGGCAACTTCAAATCTCAACAAATAAATGCTCTATCTTACATATTGGCAAAAAAAAATATCAGAAAATAAAATGGAAGCTGAATAGTCAAGACCTTGTTGATGATCCAAGCTCTGTAAAGGATCTTGGAATACTCACCTCTAATGATCTAAGTGCTAGAGCCCACTGTAATTACATAGCCAAAAAGGCGTTAAGAGTTGTTAACCTAATCTTACATAGCTTTTTCTCTGGTAATATTACACTACTAACTAGAGCATACAAAACATTTGCTAGACCAATACTCGAATACAGCTCATCAGTCTGGAACCCACATAATATATCTGATATTAACACAGTTGAGAAAGTCCAGAAATAGTTCACAAGAAGAGTTCTCCACTCCTCTACTCATTGCGAAATACCTTATGCCACCAGACTCGAAATTCTAGACCTAGACAACCTAGAACTACACTGCCTTCGGTCTAAGTATAGTACGTAAAATTATACATTGCAATGTCCTACTGGTCAATGAATACTTCAGCTTCAACCATAACAACACAAAAGCACACAATAGATACAAATTCAAGGTAAACCACACCAAACTTGATTGCAAGAAATATGACTTCAGCAACAGAGTGGTCAATGTGTGGAATACTCTACCTAACTCTGTGGTTTCTTCCCCAAACCCCCAAAACTTTAACCTTAGACTGTCTACTATTGACCTCACCCCTTTCCTAAGAGGTCTATAGGGGGCGTGCATAAGCGCACCAATGTGCCTACCGTCCCTGTCCTATTGTTTCTTTTATTTTTCTTATATGTATCCATGTATTCATAACTGATGTTTTTACTTATACCTATTATCTTGTAAGCAATTGACAAACCAAATAAATAAATAAAATAAATAAGGTTGAGCCTTAAGGGGCAAGTAAAAAGTACTTTCATGCCACAAAACTTGCAGCTGCAATACTTACAACCACAACCGGGATGAGAATTCCCATTGCTAAGCAAGGCAGCTGCTAAAGTGAATCCCAGCAGAGTTTACAACCAATTTTGCCAGGGTTAAGCAAATTATTGCAGTTGTTTAAGCGATTCAAGGGCTTGTTAAGTGAATCTGGCTTTCCCCATTGACTTTGCTTGCCGGAAATTTGGCTGGGCAAGGTAGCAAGTGGCAATCACGTATCTACAGCTGTCCAAACTATGTGCTGGTTACCAAGTGCCCAAATTTTGATCATGTGACTGTGGGGATGTTGCTACAGTTGGACATGCAAAGATCAGTGGTTGCAAGCCACCTTTTTTCAGTACTGTTGCAATTTTGAAAGGTGGCTAAACGAATGACTGTAAGTTGAGAACTAGCTTTATGTGTTTTAAAGCCAACGCGTTGAACAAAGAACCCTGAAACCAGAACTGGAGGAGTGGCCAGAGTTGAGGGTTTCTGTGCAAAGGTGGTTTTTTTGGAGGGGGAACCCTTAGCCCAAACTTCTGGGAACCTCTCTCAGTTTCTCTTCTCACCTGTTCTTTTCTTCTTCCTGGGCCTCCCTCCCTTCCCTCTGTAGGAAGAAAAATCCAATCTGCTTTCAAGCTGGGAGAAAGATGCTGGAAATAAAACTGGAGGCTTGATTGGAAAGAAGGACTCTGTTTATTGATGAGCAGAACCAACAATAGCATGTAGTCCCGGGACAGCTGACAAATCGGTTTGATGAATACGTGGATTTTTATTGGGTTCTGAGATGCTGCAGGGGGTTGTGCAGTGTAGTGAGCCTGGTGCCTTTTGCTACTCCAATGGTGGTGAGTTAATCCTATTAGGTCCTAAAGATCATGTCCTCCTCTTAGAATTTTTTTTTTGGGGGGTGGGGTGGGGAGTTGATGTAAATTCTTAATCCCATCATCTGGACCTGAAGGTGTTTTGTTTGTGAATAGGTTGGCCCGGATTTCTTAATGGGTATAACATATCCATCTCTAAAGACTTTGGGCATAAGCTGGAGGCTGTCGGGGGCTGCTTTACACTGCCTTTGTTAAGATTTTTCTCCATTTCTCCTTTGGGGAAATATAATATTCTGCCTCTTTTAATATTCCCCAAAACATTTCAGCCTCTCTGGCTCTGCCTGCCTGCCTGCCTCTGTGTGTGTGTGTGTGTGTGTGTGTGTGTGTCTGTCTGTCTGTCTGTCTCTGTCTCTCTCTCTCTCTCTCTCTCTCTCTCTCTGTGTGTGTGTTTGTGTGTGTGTGTGTCTTTTCTCTGTGTATGTGTCATTACTTCTTATACCTCTTTCCTTTCCCTTTTCAAGGGAGAGCAAGCCTCTTGCTGTACTACTCAGACAGCCTGCTTAGCCCGGTAGGAAATGAAAAAAAAAAAAAGGCTGTTTTTGTTTGTCTGTTTTCCTGGATGTGCCTAACCAACACACCGAGCCTCCAGCTCGTCGGAGGGGAGACCGAGAGAAGCGGGAGGGCAAGACCGAGCTCGCTTGGCAAAGTTGCACCCATGCCGCTTCCTGAGGGTTGTGTTGTGAACGCAGCCTTTCCGCGGTTCCTGCCATTTGGGGCCCGCCACCACGGGCTGTCACCCCCCACCCCCCCACACACATACACCTGGCACCTCCCTGGCCATCGGCTGCCCAGGAGGGGGACAGGGACGTGGTGGGGGTTTGTTTTCTTTCAGCTCCTGGGCCTTTTTCCTTTTCTCTGCCCTGGAGCAGCCGAGGTCAGGCTCGGGGGTGGGGAGGGGGTGGGAGGAAGGGAGGGAGAGAGAGAGAGGGAGAGGAAGGGAGAGAGAGAGAGAGGAAGGGAGGAGTGGGAGGAAGGGAGGGAGACAGAGAGGGAGAGGGAGGGAGAGAAGAGAAGGAAGGGAGGGAGGGAAGGAGAGAGAAGAGGAGAGGGAGGGGCGGGGAGGGAGAGAGAGAGAGGAAAGGAGGGAGAGGGAGGAGGGAGAGAAGAGAAGGAAGGGAGGGAAGGAAGGAGAGAGAAGAGGAGAGGGAGGGAGAGAGGGGGAGAGAAGAGGAGGAAGGGAGGGAAGGAGAGGGAGGGAGGGGAGGGAGGGAGAGAGAGAGAGAGAGAGAGAGAGAGAGAGAGGGAGAGGAGAGGAGGAGAGGGAGGGAGGGGAGGAGAGAGAGGAGGGAGAGGAGAGAGAAGGAAGTAGGGGAGGGAAGGAGAGAGAGAGAGAGGAAGGGAGGGAGGGAGAGCCGAGCGAGCGAGAGAGCAACCGATCACCTGCACCGCCCAGCCTGCTGTGGGACGCGCTGCCACCCCCGCCCAGCCCCCCCGCCCCCAACTCCCGATTCAGGGCCAGCAACTTGTCCCCGCTTGCCCGGGTACTCGCCTCTGATTGGCTGGCGGGCGAAAGTCTCGCCAGGGAAAGGAGGCGAGGACTCCGCGGTGACGTCATGGGGAAACCCCGGCCCTGGCCTTAGCTCCGGGCGTCCGCGCTGGAGGCGGCTTTTCGGAAGCTGCCAGCGAGCCGAGCGGACCTGCCGCCCTCCCTCCCACGCCGGCCTTCCGAAGCGACGAGTCGAAAGGAGCCGAGCCTCCTTGTCCGAAATGATGCCGACCAAAACGCCGCGCAAGCCCGCGCTGCAGAACCCGGCGCCCTCAGGTAAGGGTAACCGGGCGCGCCCCGTCCCCGGGTCCCCGTCCCCGCCGCAAGCCCGTTGGCTTCCAGGCGGGGCGGGCCTTGGGAACCACCTTGGAGAGGAGCCTCTCTCTCCGTCTTCGGGTCCCGGGAGCTCCCCCGATGGAGCAACCGGGACCCGGCTTGATGATCTCAGGCGGCGCGGGTGGGCGAAGAGACAGCGCTCCACCGGGGATGGAGGGGTCGCGGGCGAAACGGGAGCGCCGAGACCGCTTCCTTCCCCACCCGGAGCCCAGCCAGTTTCTTCTCCTCGGAAGAATCGGCTCTCGGCTCTTGAATTCTTCGCCCCCTTGGCCGAAGGAAGCGGGTGCCGGGACCTGTCCGCCTCTGCGATCGAAGCCTTCCCGCCTGTCACCTCAACTGCATAATGCAAAATTCAGGTCCAGTCTGGCTCTTCTCCCACCTACCCCTTTCTCTCCCCGGCTTCTCTCCCAAGATCACCAAGCCTAAGAGAAGCAGGGGGTCCCTGGGCTGAAAGTCGGTAGAGATTCTCCGTCACCCTCCAGCTCGTAGTTGCCCCAAAGGTGCAATTTGTTTTTTTTTTCTTTTGAAGAGAAGTGAAACGTCTTCAAAAGAAAAAGAACAAACAAACAAGAAAGTCCAGTTGCCTCCTGAAAAAGCACTTTTGGGATACCTTGGCTGGTTGCTACAAATCACCTGCTGCCTGGGCTATCTAGGAAAAACCCCCACCCACCACCCACCCTGTCTCTCTGGAAGGGGGCTTTTACCATCGACCCCATTATTCAGAAAAAGCACCAAATTCAATATAGTCGAGCAGAGGTCCCCAAACTTGGCATCTTTAGGACTTGTGAACTTCAATTCCCAGAATGCTGGCTGGAGAATTCTGGGAGTTGAAGTCCACAAGTCTTAAAGTTGCCAAGTTTGGGGACCCCCCTTAGTAGAAGGACATTTGACCAGCTTCTTCTGTGTGTGCTGAGATGGTTGCCCTTAGATGCCAATTACAAACAGAGCAAACCTGGCTGTGGGAGCTTCATCGCTGGAGGCTTTCAAGAAGAGATTGGACTGCCATTTGTCAGAAATGGTGTAGGGTCTCCTGCTTGGGCCAAGAGGGTTGGACTAGATGACCTAGACAGTCCCTTCCAACTCTGTTAATCTAACTTGGAGCTCACCGTTATTGACTCTTGATGTTCTGCGTGACTTTATTCTTGGAGGTTGTTCCCCCCACATTGGTTTGGGTCTACATTGGCCAGTTGCTAAGACCCAACAGTCTGAGAATAAGAGGAAGGGGCTCACAGTCTTCTTGGAAAGGCTTTATTATTTGTTGAGGGGAGGAAAGGAGAGACAAAGAACTGCAGCTTCCACTGAAGGTAAAGAGAACTTTCTGTGGGAAGTTGTAGAACTTTAAGGACATTAGGAAGTTGCCTTGACGTGGAGAGTGTTCCCTAGTCAGTAACGTCTGCTCTGCCTCAGGGACGTCTGTGTAGGCTCCTTCCTCTGATCTCTTAAACAGGAGTTGCTAGGATGGGATCTTCTGCAGGTAGAACCCAGTTCTGCCCCCTAATTGGTGTTAGCCTAATTTCTACTCTGAATATTTCAGTGCTTGTTTGCTGTCCATCCTCAACTTCTTGTTAAAGAGAGCTCTAACTCCAGCACAAAGAGGTGTGAAGGGCGTCATGTTGACAATTGTCTTCTGGGTAAATTTTTCAGAAGGTACTTTCAGCAGCAACATACCACTAGGGTTAGCAGTGACCCCTATAACCTGAATCCTAGGCTCGCCCCTGCATGAAGACTCTCTGTGTTAATTTAACTCGGGGAGTCTTCTCCCCCTCCGTTTATTCCCCTGCATTTAACTGAATCGGGAACACACACACACGCACACACACACACCCCACTGCAGGAATTCAGTCAATGCACAACAAGAGCATTCTTAGTCGGGATGAGTCCATTAGGGAGGCTGCAAGAAACACGATTGTTTCATCAATGCAAGTGGCAATACCGTGCTTGTCTGTTTTACAGAGTGCTCTGTCATGATAGCTTTGCAGCTACGCAGAATTGGAGACAAATGGAATCTCCGGCAAAGAATCCTGAACCTCTTCTCCAAGCTCTTCTGCCCAGGAACTTGAAAGAGTCTCAAAAGGAGAGAAAAGGAAATCGAAAACAACAACAACAACAACAAAGGAAATGGAAAAAAAAATGTCTGTGAAGATGCAAACTTTTTCTACTCGAATTTATGAAAGAGAACACCCGTGAGGTGGAAGAAATGAAATGTTTAAAGGATTTTGTTGTTTGTTGTTTCCATCAACAACCACAAAAGCTCCTGTGTAATATTCTCAGATACCATTTCGGGAAGTTTGTGAGTTAATGCAAATGTAGCTACTGAGACAGAGGAGAAAACTGGATGTTACCGTTGACTGAATTGGTCCTGGAAGATGAAGGAGCCATCAGAGCTGAAACCGTGTTCAGTGTTGGATATTAAGCATTGTTTCATGTGTAGGGAAAATGATTTTTGGGTGTGGCTTCTGGTTTTCTTGACAAATGCAAATCAGTCCTTTTGTTCTTATTTTGGAGTTTGGAAACCTACCTGGAGAAAACCAGAAGAAGTATGTTACATATGAATTTGTTCTGTTGAAATGAATGTAGTTTGTTAGAGGTTCATTTGTTTTATGATTAATTGTATTATATTGCAGTGCCCTTAAATTATGAGTGGAGCTGGGTACGGCTAGATTACCAACTTTATAACATATGCCCTATGGGTAAGATGTTTTTAGTATATTTATTTTTGTGCGAACTTGTTTTCAGGTTATTAACCATGACTAAAGATTCAGGATGAACGTTCAAAACATTCTGCATCAGAGCAGATTTTAACAGGTTACCAAATCATCTTCAGTTTTTAAAGTAACAGTATTTTTGGCTTTACAGAATGAATTGGTACATGTTTAGTTATGAGTTAAGAAAATAGAGGTCTGTTTATGCATTATAGGTGATAGATTCCTAATAGTGTTAGAACTATATAAATAATATAAGCTTTAGAAAAGAAAATGCAGATCAAAAGTTACATTAAGATGACAACTTTGGGAATGAAACAATGTGCTGGTTTTTCACTAAGCAAAAGAATTATTCAATGTATGTCAGCTGGATGAAAAATGTCAGAACATTTTAAAAACATGCAGGAGTCATATTCAGTCTAGAAATTCACATGAGATCATATCTTGATATGGATCTGTTTTCATACACTAACTATTGTTTAAGAAGTTGAATTGCACACACACAAAAGTATCTACAAGGATCAAGTGCTAATTCTGAAATCAACCACAAAGATTTTCAGCAGATTTGTTAAGTTTGAAACACATTTCTGAGTTGGGGCTCAACAATTTCAGTATTTATTCTGTAACATTCTTTAACATAAACCTCTAAAGATATTTCAGTTGAATTCATAAGTAACTTAGTAGTCTGACCATGGTTACACTAACATATATCAAAATCACGCTATGTTCCCCAATCATTCCCCAATATTGGTTGAATAAAAATGTAAATAACTAGAATTGTTGGATATATCATCTCAAAGTCAGCCTTCCTTTTTTGTAAATCTCTTCAACGGCTCTCTTTTTTTTTAAAAAAATGTCGTCTTAGCATTACTTTAATTGTGGAATTATGAAGTCTCATTTGAAGGCCATGGTTCTTCAATAAACAGTCCTAGTATTTTTTTTTTAATTGAGAACAACCAAGGGGAGTCAAAAAAAAATCAAGATGGCAGCTGTCAGAGCTGGGGCAAAACCATTTGTTTTGACTGAGAGATAGCAAAAAAAATTTCTGTGCATGTTTTCATACGGGAGTATTGCACACTATATTGTTTTGCTAAGCTTGGGTTAGGGTTAGGGTCAGGAGAATAGTTTACAGCATCCAATCTGTTTCATCCAGTACACTGAACGATGATGGCCAGAATTTTGTTCGGTGGTCATGCTACCTAATAAATCTGGGCCTGGAAGTTAATAACTGGAGCTCATCACATTGGTGAAGATGTGTTTACAGCAAAATAACCAGTTAGAAGTATTTAAGGAGCACATTCATAGCCATCGGGCTACATTTCTGTGCCAGCTTTCTTGCAAAAGTCATACGTAGCTTTCTGTAAGAATCATTGTTTTTGTCCATGTCTTAAAAATTATTCCTTCTATGTGGCGACTGTTAAGTTAATAAACTTGATTTGTTGTTCAAAAAAAATGTGCTTCAGAATATAATTTCCATGGGATTTGAACATGCTTCCTGCCTTTCTGTGATTGCTGATTTTATATCTATTGTACATGGTTTTTTTTTTTTAAAAAAAGTTCCGCTTGCTAGCACATCTGCATGGACTGAGTGGTCAAAAAGAATCAAGATAGTGGCCAGTATCTTGCCTTGTTTAAGCCTCCTCTTAAATAAAAGACAGCTGCCAGTTTCCCATCAGAAGTGAGGGAGAGGTGTTCAACACAAGACAACACCTGATATTTGCTTTTTGGGCAGTCGTCTTCAAACCAGAGCAATCTGGAAATGTTGACTTGCTATGGATGTTCCAGCAGATCTGGAACGTGCAGATTCAGTTTGGCTGCCCAAGAGCTTACTTGTTCTTCAAACACTACCACAGCAGCTCAAATCACTTACAGGATCATGAAATCACAAATTGTGGTTTGCTTTATCCATCCAGGCAAACATTAATTGAGGCTAGAATCTGACAATCCCTTCCCCAGAACAGAACACTTAAGGGAGGGAGATAACAACCGTGGCAAGAACATTTTTTGGGGGGGGTGTTGTTATTGTTTGCGGAAGACAATAACACCCAGAGGTGGACTGCTGCTGGTTCGCACCGGGATTCTGCGCAATTCGGTGAACCAGCAGCAAATCCCACCACTGGCTGGCCCCGCCCCCAATCATTTTGGGGGCTGTTTTCCAGCCCATTTTGGCCATTTTTCAGGCCAAAAATTTTGATCATGTGACCGTGGGGATGCTGCAATGGTCATTAAATGTGAAAAATGGCCATAAGTCACTTTTTCCCAATGCTGTCATAACTTCAGGTACTTAATGAACTGCTATAAGTCAGCTTAGTCCCTGTAGGATGTTTCAAAGGTTTGCAAATGTCGCCCCTGTTTAGTTTACTTTACTTTACTTTATTGTCATTGCACCTCATGCAATGAAACCGGACACCATCTTCAGTGCACATCATGACCATGAAAATAAACAAACACACATCCTTCACACTCCAGACACTGAACTGAAAACCCCTGATACTGCACCAACACTACACTATACAGTAGAATTCAATAGAGTTACTGCCCTGGGATAGAAGCTGTTTTTCAGCCTGTTTGTCCTTGTTTTTATTATCAAATAATTATTTGTTATTCCATTTAAACATGAGGTTTTTGTGGATTTTTTTTTAAAAAACTTTCCAGCGAGGCTTGTAAAGAGACCTCAAATGCCCACATCCCCATCAGGTCCTCAATAGCTGAAGTGGCCATAGAACTCCAGCAGAAGTTCTTAACTTTTGGGGTTTAAAGCAGAGGTCTCCAAACTTGGCAACTGTAAGAGTTGTGGACTTCCACAACTTACAGTTGCCAAGTTTGGGTACCACTGGCTTCATGGATGAAATATTTTGTCATACATATTTCCTATCAACCCAGCTTAGTTGTGAAATGGCTTCAGTTTCCCACTGAATCCTCTCTCCCTCTCCCCGCCCCCCGCACTTTTACGAGTGGCAGGCAAGTGGGCAACACAGAAACAGATCCAAATTCAGAGAGATGAGTCACATCTGACACCTCCTATCGGCTGGGCATTTCCTGGTTCCCTGTCCTCAAAACAAGAAGTAACTCTTGCAGTTGAAAGTCCAAAATTCAGAAGAAGGAGGCAGCTTCGGGGGGGGGAGGGGGGGGGAGAGCGCTGAAGGATCTCCTGGGCCAGAAATCTTTTAGAGAATCCCTCAAATGCCCAGTTCTGTCCATGCCACCCTGCGGTGTCCAGCTTTCCCCTTCCAGGACTTTCTCTCACTCTCTCCTCACCAACACAACCTCTTCCACCACTGGTGGGATTCAAAAATTTTTTTTATTCCCGATTCTGTGGTGGGTGTGGCTTGGTGGGCATGGTGTGGCTTGATGGGCGTGGCAGGGGGAGGATACTGCAAACTCTCCATTCCCTCCCCACCCCACCAGAGGTGATATACAGCAGGTTCTGACCAGTTCCGGAGAACAGGTAGCGGAAATTTTGAGTAGTTTGGAGAACCAGCAAATACCACCATTGACTGGTACCGCCCCCCTCTATTCACTTCCTCCCAAGTCCCAGATGATTGGCTGGGTTTTCTTTTGTTGCCCTGCTCAGGAGAACGGAGCTGGAAAGCAGGTTAGTGGGGTGGGGAGGGAATGGGGATTTTGCAGTATCCTTCCTCTGCCATGTCCACCAAGCTACGCCCACCAACCCATGCCCACAGAACCAGTTCTAAATTTTTTTGAATCCCATCACTGCATTCCACTAACCTGCTTTCCAGCTTTGTTCTCCTATGCAGGGCAACAAAAAAAGACCCAGCTGGGACTCGGGAGGCAGAGAATAGATGGGGGCGGGGCCAGTCAGAGGCGGTATTTGCTGGTTCTCTGAACTACTCAAAATTTCCTCTACCGGTTCTCCAGAACTGGTCAGAATACCACCTCTGTCTTCCTTGCTCTTTCCTGCCCATTGGGATATGACGTGTCAAAAAAAGGGATGGATGGGGTCACATGGCTGCAGCAGCCCTTTTCACTGTTTAACCCCCTCCTCACAAACACCTGGCAGGGACAGAGTCGAAGTTAAAGTAAAGGATAAAGAAGGCCACATGGATTTTATTCTCCTAACAGTCGACTTTAGGGGGCCAGTGCTCATGGTCGTTTCAAGGCAGGAGTGGGATTCAATTTTTTTAACAACCGTCACTGTGGGCGTGGCTTCGTTGGTGGGCATGGCTTGGTGGGCATGTGACTGGCTCGGCATGGCCAACTCAACATCACTCACATTGAGGCACGCATCTCCTCGCCCGGCCTCTCATGACTGTGGGGATGCTGCAACAGTTGTAAGTGTGAAAAATGGCCATAAGTCACTTTTTTCAGTGCCGTTACTTTGAATGGTCACTCCACACAAGCAAAGTACCAGCAAAGGAGGGAAAAAATACTCCCGAGAAGTTCCTGAGACAGGAAGTCTAGTCCTGCTAAGAATGTAATAAGGGTTAATGGAGAGGCAGTTTCTATAAGCAACAGCAGAATGTTTCCTTCCTGCCTTCCTTACAGGATTAGGCCAGTCATTTCTTCTAATAACCAGTTCTCCGAATTGCTTAGAATGTTAACAACCAGTTCTAGCAAATAGGTGCGAACTGGTAGAATCCCACCCCTGTTTCAAGGCCTTTGAGCCAACAGTCTGAACATATTTCCGTGGTCACATAGGCACCATGACATCACGCAGCAGGGTAGAGCGTGCAGCAAAACACAGAGTGCTATTATCTTAACACTGAAGAACTACCTGTTTATTTACACATATTTGCATGCTTTCGAAAGGCTAGATTGGCAGGAGCCGGGGAAAATAACAGGAGTTTGCCCCATCATACAGTACTCAGGTCTCAAACCTGGCCTGTCGGTTTTTCAGTTGACATGCTCAGCCTCTTCACCACTTGGCCATTGGGCCACCTTCAGAAGGCTCCTCGGGAATTATTTATATTGGAAGCAGTGGTCATATTCCTCTTGGCAATTGTTTTTCAAATGCATGAGTCACTGGGTTGTCCTTTTGTCAGGGCAACCAGAACTTCACAATCCTCTTCACTTGAGTTGGGGGTGCCCTGCCTGACCAAGCAGCCTTATGTAATGGCATACGGGAAAGACCTTGGGAGACTGGGCAAATTGTGGCTGCCTAGCGAACAATCAGATAAGAGACAGCACAGCCTGCAGCTGCATAGTGGGTGGGGGGGGAGGTACAGAAGAGACCCTCCCAAGTTTCTCAGGCTGTAAAGGAGACAGTGGGAGATTCGTATTTTCATGCTTGCAAGATTCTGTTAATGTAGCTTTACAAATGAGTAAACTGAGGTTATCTGGCCTACCTAGTAAGGCTGACACCTGAAAGTCCCAGCTCCAGCACAGGTGGGAATTCTCAGTGGGCAAGCCTTGGTTTATTGCAAGGGTCTTCAAACTTGGCAGCTTTAAGACTTGGGGACTTCAACTCCCAGAATTCCTGAGCTAACATGACTGGAGGAGGAATTCTGGGAGTTGAAGTCCACAAGTCTTAAAGCTGCCAAGTTTGAAGTCCCTGGTTTACTGGTTCTTCAAATGCAATGCCCCTTAGAAAGGAATATTTATAGCTTAGGGTATGGGGTCCCCTGGTGCTCTCTGAGCTTGGCTATTTTCTTGCAGACATTTCATTACCAAACTAGGTAATATATCATTAGTGCAAGAAGCAAGTGGGGTTTGCTCTCATTTTTATATTTTAGGGACAGGCCCTGTTGATGCCCCCTCCCCGCCCCCAAAAGGACCAAGCCCTTGTTGTTGGTCTGGTCAGAAAAGACAGTGGGATGGTCCTTCCTTAATCTACCTGACATTGTTTTCAAAGGAGTTCGTTGACCTGTTTTGATGTTGGGGCAGCTACTATGCTCTGGAGTTTCCTGTTTTCTGTGGTATCGGTTCAAACTGCAACCAATTCGGGTTGTTTTCGCTTCCTGCTTTGGCACTGTTTGTGGCTGGAGAATTCAGGAGCAGCTGATAAGCGTGTTTCTCTGAGACACTTCCCCCTCCCATCACTGAATAAACAGGAATTAACATGGAGATGACCCTTCAGCTAGCCACGCCTTACCCTGAAACGGGTATAAATATTCCCTGTTGCTTTAATAGCCACATCGCGTCATGCTTCTCACAACCGTGAGCTCCAGTGCCTTAGATATGACTCAGTGCATAACCTGCTAGTTCAGAGTCAATTGGCAGGTACCTTCAGGCAGGGCTTGAGAGCCTGTGTCTCATTTTTGTGTCTCATGACTGTGGCCCGCATTCCTCATCTGCTGAGATGAGCCTTGTTGTGGGTGTTAATGTGTTGACCTAGCACAGTGTAGAGCAGGGGTGGGCAACTATGGCCCTTTAATAATGTGTGGACTTCAAGTCCCAGTATTCCCAAGCCAGCCATGTTGGCTTGGGAATCCTGGGAGTTGAAGTCCACATGTCATAAAAAGGCCCTAGTTTCTCACCTCTGATGTAGAGGGTGAGAGTAGAATCTGACTAGGGGAGTGAGCAACTACTCACAGGGTTATTGGTGCAGGGGAAAACGGAAAGTGAGGTCCCCACTTGGGCTCCTGAAGAAAATAGAATATAAAACAGTGTTTTTTTAAACTTGGCAACTTTAAGATGAGTGGACTTCAACTCCCAGAATTCATCCAGTATGGGAGTTGAGGAATTCTGGAAGTTGAAGTCCACTCATTTTAAAGTTGCCAAGTGTGTGTGTGTGTGTGTGAAATAAAGCAACCAACTCTCTCCCACCTCCCAAAAAGAGTATGATATTGTATCATAGTGATATTCCTGTGTGGATATCAAAAGCTGCAGATTTTCACACACCCTACCCCACTGCCTGCACATCACAAGGCAAATTGCCAGTGTATTGAAGCAGCAAGATTCAAACAGCCGCAGCAACACCAATGATAAAGACATCTAATTACTGGATTTATAGGCTCTTCAGATCTTGAGAAATGTTGGCTTAAGAATGATGGTCAAAAATCATCTGGATTTTTCCCTGGACTTTGGCCACTAACTGAAACACCTTGCTAGTTCTAATATACTTAGAGGAGGGTGAAGTTAGCAGGAAGAAAATATCTGTGTGGGTTTTTTTTTTCCCAGGAAGAATGGAAAAAGTACAGTGTCTAATCTGAGAATTTGGGCTGAGGAGGTATAGTGCCCCCAAAAAAGAGGAAGAAGAGAGGATTGCAACATTTGTAAAGGTTCTCTTGCATCATCCTGTTTTATTGTGTCCTACTGAGTTGCAGAAAAATGCACAGCAAACTTTTGAAACACTGTTTTATGGTTATCTTTTCATGCCAAGAGAGAGAGAGAGAGAGAGAGGGAGAGAGAGAGGGAGAGAGAGAAGGAAGAAGGGGAAAAAAGAGGAAAAAACAAAAATAAGAAGGAAAAAGAAAGAAAGAGAGAGAGAGAGAGAGAGAGAGAGAGAGAGAGAGAGAAAGAAAGAAAGAAAGAAAGAAAGAAAGAAAGAAAGAAAGAAAGAAAGAAAGAAAGAAAGAAAGAAAGAAAGAAAGGCTATTTGTAGCCTGGAAGTTATTTTAAAAATTGTTTCCCCAAAGGTCTCTGTACTGTATGTCTAAAAACAACATCCCAAGTAGCAAAAGAATATGGAAAATAATGACACAACAGCCTAGCTAATTCAGGAGGGAAGACTTTCACCTGAGCCAGAGATATGACTACTTGCAATACCGGTTTTTCCTCTCCGCTCAGCTTCACCCAGAGTGCAATCCTCAGCCGTTTTAGTCAGTTGAGTCCCAGCAGGGGAAAAAAGCTGTTCAGCGGTATCTGAGATCAAAAGTCAAGACATTGGTGCAACTGAAGCTCGATTTTCTTTTTATGCATCTTGTATGTGTGTGATGCATATTAAATCCATGTAGAACTTCGATGGTGAAATCACAGTCACCTCCCTGACTTTTTCCTACCATATCCTGGAGACATCCTTACTAGCTGCCTTAGTGTGTCCAAAGAATGAAGGATCCCTCACCAACCTACATCAGCCTCCTCTCAACACTTCAAACTTCTAAAAGCTTTGGAATGACAGTTATTTAATTTTTTGTCAAGTGCAAGGACATTTGCAGGATATGGTAAAATAGATAGATAGATAGATAGATAGATGATGGATGGATAGATAGATAGATAGATAGATAGATAGATTTAGATTGACTGTTTCCTAATATGATTTGATTGCTGATTGTACCCTGTGACTATCATTAAGTGTTATACGTTATGATTCTTGATTCTTAACGAATGTACCTTTTCTTTATGTATACTGAGAGTATTTACACCAAGACAAATTCCTTGTGTGTCCAATCACACTTGGCCCATGAAGTATTCTACATTCTAGATAGATAGATGATAGATGATAGATAGATAGATAGATAGATAGATAGATAGATAGATAGATAGATATAGATAGATAGATAGATAGATAGATAGATAGATAGATAGATAGATAGATAGATAGATAGATAAATTGGCAGCCGTAAAGATGGGAAGGTCCACAACCGAATAAAAAGCAGCCAGATCTTTGCACTGTTGTGTATGATTGAACTATTGACTTTCTTCACAACCCACGCAATCACTGCTGACGGTTTAATGAAAAGAAGGACTAGGAGTGATATGATAGTGTCTGTTAGTGTTTGGGGATAAACCCCCAAGCAGAGTATGCAGCAGCAGTCAAGCCAGGCAGGCAAATGAGAGAGAGAGTGGGCCCAAGAGTATACACACACTGGAGACAAAAACACTGTTTGTGGTTTTAAAATAGTTATTTAATTCACACAGAGATTAAGAAGTGTCATTCAGTCCATATATCATTATCCAGTATATCCATCCAGTTATCAAGTCCATTAACAGTAAATACAATGTCCTTATCTGCTTGTAAATCTTCTCCTCCCGATACCTTTCTCTCAAAGACAACGCTGAGTAAACAGCTCACCAAGTAAACAGTCCTTGTGTTCAGTTGAAATGGTATCTGGCACAGTAGCCTCCAAAGTAAGCAGATAGACATTTCAGCACACAGCAGGCAGCAGACCAGGAACAGAACCAGGTGCATCCAGAAGCAGGGTCTATTACGTTTCCCTTCCTACCTATATTACTGCCTGCAACCGCACCCACAATGACATTGCAGTTTCTTGTGCTTAAAGCTACAAAACACTTAAAGCTAGGTTTACATATTTATTCAACCCAAACCAGTTGGAGTATTCATATACCCAACATTCTCCCCTTTTGGGTGACATAAATATATAACCTTTACATTCTAAACCCATATTTTTCACAACTCTCTAGATGCTTAATAGCACCTTGGGCTTTAGTAAAATGATCAGCTACATTGTCCTCCGACATGCAGTACTCCAGCTGTATCAATTTACTCTGTACAGATTGTCTTACATTAAAATACCTCAAATCTGTATGTTTACTTCTCGTTTTAACTGCAATATTAGTGGCCATTTGAATTGCTGCCTGATTATCTTCATGTACAACTATAGGGTAATTTACAGTTATACCCATATCCTTCAACATTTGCTTGTACATAATTAACTCAGTACACAATAAAGATAAACAGGAGAATTCTGCCTCCATAGTAGACAAACTTATATGCTGTTGCCTTATTGACTTCCAGCCTATTAATGTCTTACCCAGCATTATGGCTGTTCCTGAAGTCGACTTTCTAGTATCTCTTTCTGCTGCAAAACTAGCATCTGCATAAGCACTCAATATGAGATCACCTTCTGGTTCTAAATACAGTGCATGGTGTAATGTTCCTTTAAGATATCTTAAGATTCTTTTCAATGCTATCCAGTGACATTGAAGCGGGTCATTATTGTGCCGTGCCAGCTGATTAATACTAAAAGCAATATCTGGCCTTGACCAATTGCTAATATATGATAAGCTACCAATCAAAGATTGATACAGTTCCTTATCAAATTTGGGACTTTGAGTATCCATTTTGCAAATATCCTGACTCATAGGAGTCTTTGCAGGCTTACAAAGTTCCATCTTATAATCTATTAGCAATTTAGATATCTTATCTTCCTGAGATATCTTAAACCCTTTCTGTGTTTTCAATATATTCAAACCTAGATATCTCTTTATCTCACCTAATTGCTTGATTTTTACTTTCTTGGCTAATGATGTTATTATTTCATTTGCTTCATCATTAGTTTTAGTAATCAGAGCAATATCATCAGTAAACAACAATAATAATGATATTTTCCCATGTTTCTCTCTCTTAAATAGACATGGGTCGGCTAAACCAGCTTTAAACCCTATATTGGTCAGTTCCTTTACAATATACTGGTTCCATTCATAGCCCGATTGTTTAAGACCATAAAGGCTCTTCTTTAATAACCAACAATCATTATTATTGTCTCCTTTAAATCCATTAGGCCTTTTCATATAAACAGTATGTCTTAGTGGAGCATGCAAGTAAGCAGTTTCCACATCTAAATGGTTAACTATATATTGCTTGCTTGCTGCCCACACTAATGCTGCCCTTAAAGTTGCTGCTTTCAGACTAGGTGCAAATACTTCATCATAGTCTTTTGCACTTTGTCTAAAGCCTTGGGCTACTAACCGTGCCTTATGGATTGTGTTTCCATCCTTATCTGTTTTTATTTTAAAAATCCATTTGCAGCCAATGGTTTTTTCATTACTAGGTAATCTCACGTTTTCATACACTTTCATATCCTTCAGAGACTTCAATTTTTTATTAATTGCTGCATACCAATTTTCTTTCTCTTTAGAAGGATACCTTTTAATCTCATCCACAGTAGATGGAACTCTATTTACCTGGCACACTGTGTTAGCCTGGTATCTATCAGGCGGTCTAGATATACGTGTAGCCCTTCTGGGAATTACAGGGCTTGTATGAGGACTTTCTTGTGTTACTACTTGATCCTTTTCCTCATCTTGCTGAGCTATTTCTTCCTTTTCTTCTTCTATGGGCACAATCTCTTCCTGTACTTCACTCTTTATTTTATTTTTAAAGTTACAGGGATACTTAATGGGATTTCTATATGATTCAATAATCACCTCGTTATTGTTATCCTGCTCTAATTTATCCCATCCTACGTGCTCTAGAAATTGGGCATTAGCACTACATAACACCTTAGATGTGCCTTTCTCCCAAAATCTATATGCCCTATGGTTAGCTTGGTAACCAACGAAGAATAATTGTTTAGCTCTGTGTTGCCCTTTATGCCTGAGTTGTGTAGGGATATGCACCCATGCTGGTGCACCAAATGTGTGCAGGTAACTCAGATTAGGCTTCTTGCCATGCCACATGGTGAATGGTATTTCACCAGTGGTTGAGTTAACCACGTTGTTTAATAAGTGATTAGCACACATTGCAGCCTCCCCCCACAAAGAATCAGGTAATCCAGAATCAGTTAACATTGTTCTAACCATTGCCTGTAGTGTTTGGCCTCTTCTCTCTATAAATGCGTTGTGTTGTGGTCTGTATGGTGCAGATTTCTTATGCTCTATTCCAGCTGCCTTTAATCTATTCTGGAATTTGTTATTAACAAATTCCGTACCATTATCTGTCACCAAGGTTATCAGTTGCCGTTTAGTCTTTCTTTCTGCAAACTTTAACCAGTTGAAGAAATGTTGATATGTTTCAGTTTTGCTTTTCATTAAATAGCAAAACCGATATCTAGAGTAATGGTCCATAATGCTCAGTATATATCGAGCACCCCCCATACTGGGTTTCTTTGGACCTATAATGTCTGCAAATACTACTTCTAAAGGTTCTTTAGTTTTAAAACCATTTAGCCTATTTGCAGGCAATATTTTACTCTTATCTTCACAACAGACATTACAACGCAAATACTTATCACAGGGTTTTAACCTTATTCCTTCAGATAACTCTACTGTACGTTTTAGCATTTTAAAATTTACATGCCCCAAACGCCTATGCAATAAATGGATACATTCATCATGAGGCTTGATATTATTAAATACAGTTTGTGCCTCCCCTTTCTTACTATCATGTAAGACATATAATGCTCCATTTAAAGCTGCAGTTACCCTTTTGCCATCTCTTTCCAGTATGCACTTATTATTCTTCATATCACAATTGCCAAACATGGCCAGTTCAGAGGATTTCTTTGGCTTCTTTACATTCTGGCTTTTTCCTTTTCTACAGAACCTTGCCAAATGTCCTCTGCCTCCACAATTAAAACACTTTTTAATTGTGTATGCCGTCGAAGATAACTTCTCTTCCTCCGGGTGCTTCAGCTTACATAGCTGGTTTCTTTCAGGCTTTGAAGGTAATTTCTCTTCCTTAGGCTTATCTGCTCTCAGCTGGTCACGTTCACTCCTTCTTCTGGCTTCTTCTAATAGCCTGCCGGTAATCTCAGTTACTGATAAACTGTCTTTTGGCAACACCTCTAATGCAGTCACAAAATCATCATAGCTTCGATCCAATGAAGACAATATGATGTATACTTGTTGCAACTCATTAAATATAAGCTCTTTTTCTTGCAATTCTTGAAAAATGCTTTTCATACAGTTTAAATGAGTCAACATATCTCCATTTATCTCAAGATGTGTTCTAAACAGCTTCCGTGTAAGATTGATATGAGCTCCTACACTGTCTCGAACATAAATCTTCTTGAGATTATCCCAGCAATTAGCAGCACTTTCCTCTCCACGGATATGTATCAGTTGCTGGTCTGAGAGAGTTAGTCCTATGATGCACAAAGCTTGTTCATTCTTTTGCTTATAGTCCTGTATCTTTCTGGCATCCTCATCAACAGTAGGATCCAAGTTGGATACATCTGGTGGGTTTGTAACTATGTCCCACAAACCTTCTCTTCGTAGCAGTAAACTACACTTCATTGACCATGAAACATAGTTTGTTCCATCTAACCTGGATATCATGGACAGACTTGGTAAATTTACTTGTGCCATTGCTCTGCAGAAAAATAACTATTTAACAAACAGTTTGTCTTTACAGCAATGTATAACTCTTGACCAAACTCTCACTGGTATATCCTGGTTAGCTAGACTGTGCACACTGCTGGGCCCATAACCAATGTTAGTGTTTGGGGATAAACCCCCAAGCAGAGTATGCAGCAGCAGTCAAGCCAGGCAGGCAAATGAGAGAGAGAGTGGGCCCAAGAGTATACACACACTGGAGACAAAAACACTGTTTGTGGTTTTAAAATAGTTATTTAATTCACACAGAGATTAAGAAGTGTCATTCAGTCCATATATCATTATCCAGTATATCCATCCAGTTATCAAGTCCATTAACAGTAAATACAATGTCCTTATCTGCTTGTAAATCTTCTCCTCCCGATACCTTTCTCTCAAAGACAACGCTGAGTAAACAGCTCACCAAGTAAACAGTCCTTGTGTTCAGTTGAAATGGTATCTGGCACAGTAGCCTCCAAAGTAAGCAGATAGACGTTTCAGCACACAGCAGGCAGCAGACCAGGAACAGAACCAGGTGCATCCAGAAGCAGGGTCTATTACGTTTCCCTTCCTACCTATATTACTGCCTGCAACTGCACCCACAATGACATTGCAGTTTCTTGTGCTTAAAGCTACAAAACACTTAAAGCTAGGTTTACATATTTATTCAACCCAAACCAGTTGGAGTATTCATATACCCAACAGTGTCCCAATATTTTAGGGGCTGCCACAAAGAAGAGGGAGTCAAGCTATTCTCCAAAGCACCATAAGGACAAGAAGCAATGGATGGAAACTAATCAAGGAGAGAAGCAACCTAGAACTAAGGAGAAATTTCCTGACAGGACAATTAATCAGTGGAACAACTAGCCTCCAGAAGCTGTGGGGGTTCCAACACTGGAGGTTTTTAAGAAGAGGTTGGATAAATTTTTGCCTGAAATAGTATAGGGTCTCCTGCCTGAGCAGGGGAGGCTGGACTAGAAGACCACCAAGGTCCCTTCCAACTGTCCACCCTGGAGTGAACCTTAATCTGGAGTTTTGTAGCCTAAATGTAATGTTTTCCTGTGGGAACCAAGGACGTTTCAGTAGGTGGCTGGAAAGAGGAGCAGTAGAGTAACCAAGCAACCAGCCAGTTGCTATTATATATATATAATCATACATTGCAATGTCCTATCTGTCAATGAATACTTCAGCTTCAACCATAACAACACTAGAGCAAACAATAGATACAAACTCAAAGTTAATCGCACCAAACTTGATTGCAGGAAATACGACTTCATCAGCAGAATGGTCAATGTCTGGAATACTCTACCTGACTCTGTGGTTTTTTTCCCCAAACCCCCAAAACTTTAACCTTAGACTGTTTACTATTGACCTCACCCCTTTCCTAAGAGGTCTGTAGGGGGCGTGCATAAGCGCACCAACGTGCCTACTGTCCCTGTCCTATTGTTTCTTTTATTTTTCTTATATGTATCCATGTGTTCATAACTATGTTTTTACTTATACCTATTATCTTGTAAGCAATTGACAAATACAAATAAATAAATAAAATAAGTACATCCTTGGTACTTTTGGGTGGTCCCTTAAGGCCACTGGATGTTCCTGGCTGTCTTAGGACATTGGGTGTTCTCCAGTGGTGGAATGCTGCCAGTGTAACAACCATTTCAGTGATCACACACTTCGCGGGCGTGAATATCTTTCAGAAAAAACTTACCTGCTATGTTACTGCTGGGGAGTAACACAGCTGAGGAGTGGCAATTTGCTCTGCTGCGTGAATCAGATGAGGGGATATAGGTAAGTACATGATCGTCCCAGGGAACCAGTTCATTGCCAGCTGATTGTTGGAGCTAGGGGTTCATCCGAACTCACCCGAACTGGTAGAATCCCACCCCTGGTGTTGTTCTCCTTGGCGACCTTCCATGGCCTTGAAGGTTTGTGGAGATAATGGAGCCATCTGTGCATATACACGCCTTCTAGACTCCCTCCAGATTCCTTGTCAACACTTTGGTGGAATACCAAACTTACAACTACAGTTCAGCCCAACTGTTGCTAAGTGAGACATCTATTAAATGAATTTTGCCCCATTTTTACAATGCTTTCTTTGTTTTTGGCCACACTTGTTAAGTGAACCATTATTTGTTAATTTAGTATCATGGTTAAAGAATCTGGCTTCCCCATCGACTTGGCTTGTCAGAAAATTGCCAAAAGGGATCCCAGGATCCCTGGGCTCTGTAACCATCATAAATCTGAGCTAATTACTACCAAGAATCAGAACTTTGATCCCCTGACCGTGGGGAGGCTGCAATGGTTGTAAGTGTGAAAAACGGTCGTAAGCCACATTTTTTCAGTGCCGTTGTAACTTTGAATGGTCACTAAATGAAGTGTTTTATGTCGAGGATTTCGTGTGTATTTCTCAGGAGGAGAAAAATCATGTCTCAGACAGTAGCAGCTGATCAAGAAACAGTTGTTTATTTTTCCTCTGGCTGCATAGGTTAACGGAGCTAAGTTTTGAATTTCTGAGTGAAATTGCCACTAGTAGAGGTAGTCCTTGACTTACGACCATAACTGAGCCCTGTTTTTAAGTGAGACATTTGTTCTGTGAGTTTTGACCCATTTGATGACCTCTTGTACCCCAGCTGTTAAATGAATCCCTGCGGTGGATAAATTAGTAATCTGGTTGTTAAGTGAAATCTGGCTTCCCCATTGACTTTGCTTGTCAAAAGGTCGCAAAAGGGGATCAGGTGACCCTGGGACACAGCAATGGTCATAAATATGAACCAGCCTTTGAATTTTGATGCCATGATCATGGGGATGCTGCAAAGGTTGTAACGGTCGTGTTTTTCAGTGCCGTTATATAAAGGTTACAGGAATTGGGCATGGCTAGTCTAGTGAAGAGAAGGATCAGGGGAGACAGGATAGCAGTCTTCCAATATTTGAGGGGCTGCCACAGAGAGGAGGAAGGGGGTCAAGCTATTTTCTAAAGCACCCGAAGGCCAGACAAGGAATAATGGATGGAAACTGAACAAGGAGAGAGTCAACATGGAAATAAGGAGAAATTTTCTGACAGTGAGAACAATCAACCAATGGAACAGCTTGTCCTTGGAAGTTGTGGGATCGCCATCACTTGAGACTTTCAAGAAGAGATTGGACTGCCATTTGTCAGAAATGGTGTAGGGTCTCCCGCTTGGGTGCGGGGGTTGGACTAGTTATCCTACAATGTCCCTTCCAACTCTGATTATCTGTTATCTGTTAACTTTCAATGGTCATTAACAAACTGTTGTAAGTTGAGACCTACCTGTAATTCTTTCATCTGGAGGCAAAGCCTGCAAGACTATCAATAAAAATTAAAGGAAAAGAAGATTCGGACTATTTCATCACATGGGAACTATTGGATAAATCAGTGATGGCTAACCTTTTGGTTGTTGCGTGCCGAAAGTGCGCATGCATGCTTTCACCCGTAATACAATGCATGCGCCCTTCACTCCCCTCAACCCCCTGTGCATGCACGCGGGACCCCGTTTCCCCCACCCCCCTCCACATGTGCATGCATCTCCTGCATGCACCCTGCCCCTCATGCATGCACGGCAGATACCCAAAAATCAGCTGGCTGGCGGGAGGTGCGCACGCGCATGCACAGTGGAACTGAGCTGGGCGATGGCTCGCTTGCCTGTAGAAATGGCTCTGCGTGCTACTTCCAGCAAGCATGCCATAGGTTCACCATCACAGCTATAAATGGTTAAGTGACAGATCTTGAGGTTAGAGGAGTGGAATTAGGTGGAATATGATTTATAGGAGAAAGAAAAACAATTAAGTAAATATTTCTGATGGTTATATAATCAATACTATAATGGAAGATAGTATATGTTATAATATGATTGATGTTATCATATTTGTTTATATATTACTGCATAAGGAACCTCTGTGGTGCGGTAGTTAGAGTGCAGTACTGCAGGCTACTTCTGCTGGCTGCCGGCTGCCTGCAAGTTGGCAGTTCAAATCCCACCAGGATCAAGGTTGACTCAGCCTTCCATCCTTCCGAGGTGATTAAAATGAGGACCCAGATTGTTGGGGGCAATAGGCTGACTCCGTAAACTGCTTAGAGAGGGCTATAAAGCACTATAAAGTGGTATATAAGTCTAAGTGCTATTGCCATATTTGTGTGTGGTACAGGTATGCAGGTTTAGGTGTGTTTGGGTCTATTCCCATGTAAGATTGAGAGTATCTTGGCGACGTTTCGATGAGGTCCCACTCGCCATCTTCGGGCTGGTGCTTTCGGCTTTGTGCTTGCTTTGCTCGCAACAAGCACAAAGCCGAAAGCACCAGCCTGAAGATGGCTAGTGAACTGAAACTGAAACGGCTGTGAAATCTGACTCACAGATGAACACAATACAGAAGCCTGATGATTGTGCGTATATATATATATATATATATATATATATATATATATATATATATATATATATATATATATATATATATAAAAATCATAATGACGATGATGTTTGTATGTTAACACCTTGGACACCTAGAGAGCACACTGCTCAACACAGAAAAGAAATGTATGATATAAAACAATAAAAAATATTTCACAAAAAAGGAGATAATAATAATAATGGAAACTTTTCCTTGCTTTAAATTCTATTTTAAAACAAGTGTTCACTTGCGCTTGTAATGCTTAAAATAATCCCGGTAATAGCAATGAGTCTTGTGGGTGTCTATCCAGAAGGAAGGCCCTCTGGCTTTGTTCCAGATAAAAAGTCCCAGGTTGCAGGCTTCAAGATTATGTCATTATGTTGGGATCAAATACTAAGGCCTTTTTTCCCCAAGCAGTGAGATACTTATATCAAAGGCCGAGCAGATAGAGATAGGGAAGGATAAGATATGCCAGCAATTAACTCCCTTGTCTTGGGAGTCTATCTTATTTGTTCTAACTGTAATTCATCTTGCTTATATACTGGAATGAAAGGTGGAATTTTCAGCAATCTGCTATTCAGATCTCCCTGGTCAAAATCTAGCAATGTAAACTTTGAAACCATGAGGAGGACAGTTTCTGCTTTCCAGGGGTGCTGAACTACAGCTCCTGCACAGGGGTAGGTGGTCAAAAAAGTCAAAATAGTACCCATAACTGGGCAATCAAAGCCATGCCTTTTTTTTTAACATGTGGCACACATATAACGGACTTTAAAAGGCCGTTTGATGGGCTTTTAAAGGACTTTAATTGCTCACATAATTACAACCATAATCTTTACCTTATGATCTCCACCTTGCAAATGCTCAGCTCTGTAATCGTGCTTGTGACTGGCAGAGCTGGTTCAGATCACTAGGAATTGTTCTGCAACTGCTGAAGAGCCACAGTTACCTCACTTGCAATATTCTTCTTCTTCTTTTTTGTCCTAGTGAATTCCTGCAAGTGCAGTGTCTACTTTTCAGATCATTGGACGCCACTTTGCACACTCAGCTGCATCTCCAGGGCGCAGGCTTGCATATCTTTGTTTAGTTAGTGTCTTACCGTTTCTGTTTTGGATGCCCGTGAAGTCACCTGCCATTGACTTCCAGTTGGTAGGCAGTCCTGGCCACGGTGGATGGTGCTCCTCTCAGGACAGGTCCATACCAGTGGAGCCCAGGGGTGGGATTCACCCAGTTCAGACTGGTTCGAGCGAACTGGATGTTAAATTTACATCTCGTTTGCGGAACCGGTACTTGAATCAACCAGCTGGCTCCGCCCCACCCACCCTGCCCCTCCCCTCCCAGGTTAATGTAGCCTGACAATAAAGTAGAATTAGTTCATTCCTGTCTGGTATATAGATAGCCCTGTGATTTTCAACCACAACTGAGTCCAAAATTTCTGTTGCTAAGCAAGATGGTGGTTAAGTGAGTTTTGCCCCATTTTACAGCCTTTCAGGCCTCAGGTGTTAAGTGAATCGCTTGCAGTTGTAAGTCAGTAACACAGCTGTTGAAATAATCTGGCTTTCCCATTGATTTTGCTTGCCAGGGGGTCGTAAAAGGAGATCGCATGACCCACATCATAAATATGGGGCCAAGTGTCTGAATTTTGATCGCGTGACCACAGGGATACTTCAATGGTTGTTAAGTGTGAAAACAGTCACAACTCATTTTGAACGCTCACTATGCAAGGTGTTGTAAGTCGAGGATCGGCTGTACCGGTGGGCGGGCGGAGGGAAGGGGGGCTGACCAGTGGTAGGATTCAAAAAATTTTACTACTGGTTCTGTGGGCATGGCCTGGCTTGGTGGGCATGACAGGGGAAGGTTACTGCAAAATCCCCATTCCCACCCCACCCCACTAACCTGCTTTCCAGCTCCGTTCTCCTGTGCAGGGCAACACAAGAAGACCCAGCCAATTGGCGGCAGAGAAAAGATGGGGGCGGGGCCAGTCAGGGGTGGTATTTGCCAGTTCTCTGAACTACTCAAAATTTCTGCTACTGGTTCTCCAGAACTGGTCAGAACCTGCTGAATACCACCTCTGGGATTGACCTTGCTGTAGCTTTGACTCTTTCCTAGGCATTCTTGTGAGCCATAGAAATGACTCAGAAGCCACATGAATGGAATTGTGGTTGAACTGTGGCCACAGCAATGAATGACACAATAGCACTTGGATTTTCCCCTTACTCTCTATGTATAGAAAAAGAACTTGAAATTGAAACAATAAATAGGTTTTCTGTTATAAACTCTGCTTCTTGTGTTGTTTGCCTAGGCCCAAAGTTAGGGAGGGAGGCGAAATTGCGGCGTTATCTAAATCCAACAATTTCTCTCACCTAGCACAGGTTCTAATGTTGTGTTGCAGTCATCTGCAAAATCTGCTATGTTTTCATAATCCGTGGTTAGCTTTAAAACCCATGAATACCTCTAGTTTTGTAAGCTTTTTGAAAACGTATCAGAAGCTGTTATGATTCTCCTCACCCTCAAATAAAGCTGTGTCAGAAACCAAAGTGCGTCTCAAGTTAGTGAATTGATGTATGCCAATTTGGGGCTGCAAGAATTAGAAAAACGCCTCCCTCCAGGGCTTGTAAAATACTGTGAAAGTATTGCACAATTGCTGATCTCCCCCCTCCTCCCCACTTTTCTGTGTTCAACCTTTTGTAATGAGATATCTGCTTATGTGAATGTGTATATAAATAATATGTGTTTCCTGAAATATGAGGTATACTTGTTTAGAGAAATAACCAATACACAGAAAACCCCAAATAATGCTGAAGTAATAGCAAAATACAGCCCTCTCCAAATAACGAGAAAATATAAAGAAATAGTTAACAAGTACTTAGTATTAACGAAGAATTATTAGATGAATTGCACTGTTGGATGACCTGAAGGACAAAGCTAGGGACAGATTATCGTAGAGATAATCTATTTGTATGCTAGCTAGGAGTCGAAAACTAGTTGATATCAATTAGTGGAATTATTAATATTTAATTATCAACACTCTGGTTATGTTCATGAGCATAGATGACTGCAAATCTCCCATACATTAGAAAGTAGTTTCAAAGCTGCTGTTAGTTTAAGAAAGTGTTTCTGTTTAAATACCCTGACGTTTGAAATCTATTGTTAAACCAGAACTGCAAAACTACTTCTGTATATACGATTATACCTATATGTTGCTGTATCTATTGCCACCTAGTGGGTAAACTGTTTCTTTTTCTTTTCCCAAAGGTGCTTTTTCAAAAGGCAATTGGACTGTGTTTTTTCTTGAAGAGGTTTTGCTTCTCATCCAAGAAGCTTCTTCAGTTCTGATTGAAGCTTCTTCGGTCAGAACTGAAGAAGCTTCCTGAGTGAGAAGTGAAATGTGTTCAAGAAAAAAAACAAAGTCCAGTTGCCTTTTGAAAAAGGCACCTTTGGGACAACCAAGACCTGGATGAGTCTCCATAGACATTCTTTTTTTTCTGTTCAATTGTGTCTGATATTCAGACACCACCTGGACAAGTCCCTGTAGTTCGCTCGGCAAGTTTTTTTTCCATAATGTTTTGCCATTGCCTCCTTCCTAGGGCTGAGAGTGAGTGACTGGCCCAAGATCACCCAGCTAGTTTCATGCCTAATGTTAGGACTAGAACTCACCATCTCCCAGTTTCTAGCGTGATGCCTTAACCTTTACACCAGACTGGCTCCCCATTTTTTAAAATTTATTTTTAATTCCCTTTTTTCATGTACAACTCAACTTGGTGAACATAGCTAATATGCCTTCCTCCGCTTATTTTCCCCACAACAACCCTGTGAGGTGAGTTGGGATGAGAGACCAAAGTCACCAAGTCTGTTTTCTTGCCTGAGGTCTCCCAGTATCCTAGTTTCTTTAAACAAACTGAGAATATTGGATATGTATAGAGTTCTCAATCCTTGTTTGCTATTCCCTAGTTTTTCTATATTGACTGAACTTTTTTTTAAAAAATGTTTCAATAAGAGGTAAACAAATTGGAAGCAAACATGTTTCAAAGCAAATATAATTTACTGCTTTGCAAGAATAGATCTGACTCTCCTAAAAAACCTCACTAAGATAGTAGAAATATCAGGAGGGTGGAGGGGGAGTTAATTTCCAGGTAAAATCCACTGTTTTGGTGGATATGCCCTCCATGAGGGAAAACGGCCATTTTTGTAAATAGAAAAAGAAATCTATTTTGTCACCTTTGTGAGGGCACCCCCGTTAACACATTTATTTGTTTATTTAATTTATTTAATTATTTATTAAATATTTATGCTGCCTATTTCCCCTATAAGATGACTCTGGGAGGCTTACAAATTACACAAGTAGAAAAATAATTAAAATATTAAAACATTAAAGATTGGGATTTTAAAACTATACTGAAACTAGAACAAAGAGACAGATGGATGGGAGGTCTTCTTAGCTCATCAGGCACCTCCAGCATTGAGCAGCTCTCTTGGGACCCCTTTTTTAGGTATATCCATTTGAGTATAATGTGCGCCTTTCAACCATCCTATAGTCCAAGGGTCTTCAAACATGGCAGCTTTAAGACTTGTGGACTTCAACTCCCAGAATTCCTGAGCTAACATGACTGGAGGAGACATTTTGGGTGTTGAAGTCCACAAGTCTTAAAGCTGTCAAGTTTGAAGACCCCTGCTATAGTCCATGCTTGATAAGCTAGTACATTCTCTAAACCTAGGCCACTATGATTTAAATAAACCATACTGAAGTAAATTAAAAGTTTAGCACAATGTGTCAACACTGCAAGATGAGTAACGCACTGGAAAATAAAATTTACGTTCAAGATTCCTGCATTTCCACGCCAATAGTAACCCAATAAAGGAACATTATTATTTATTTTCAGAAGTCACTAAAAAAAATGCAGTGAAAGTTTTTTTTTTTTTAAGAGATGCTCATTCAGACAATTGGAATAAAGCACACTTGGAAAGGTACACAGTCTACATCCTATTATTGCACTTATCTTTTTACAACAAGGCATTTAAAAATAATCTGAACACAAAGGATATATTTATAAAAATGACAACGTTAATATACAACATCGTACTGGAAGTAATGTGTCGCGGTTTTAAAAAAAACCCACGCAGAATTGTGGCCTGTTTCATACAAAAGGGTAAGAGGCAGTGGTGTTGGCAGGACAAATCAAGATGACGGCTGTAGCCCCCCCCCCCAAATCAAGATGGCAGCTGAAGCCCCTGAAAGCCCCGCCCCCTTTTTACATGTGTTTTGATTGCCTGATTGCGGAGATCATTTTGAATCTTTTGACACACACTGACACACTCCCTGGGTAAGAGGGGGTAGCAAACCTATGTCCAAGTGTAGCTGAGTCCCCTAAATGTTCCAAAGGTAGAAATTAACCTGCTAAGCATCTAGTTTGCTCTCTATAATCAATGTTTACTATCTCCTCAATTGTGGTTTTGAGTTCTCCCAACTTCCATTGTGTTTCTATACAACTTGTTTGCTCAATTAATTCCTACAAGATGCCACTTTCTATGACATGACAAATATATATTCCACACAGCTTCTGCGATACGCTAATTTCAGATCCCACTAATCCAAAATTATTATTATCAAGATGACAGCTCATCAGTAACAGGGACAGATAATTGTTGTCTAGAGCAAGGTAAAAAAAAAAAACCAAAATAAAATTAATCATAACTTTTAAATGATATTCATTTTTTTTTCACATAATTAACTTTTGTGTCTGGCAAACAGATGGACTTACAGTCTGAATGCCCTTGTCATGATTCCAAATTAATATTTATAAAATTACAATACATTAAGTTCACTTTCCACGTATACATCAAGCGACTGATGGCAAAGTCGGATCCAAAACATCTTGATTTAAAAGTGTCTATAGCCTAGCAATTCAGGAAGGAAACACAAGCATGCCCACAGTGCAATGGTAGACAACGTATCAGCCAGTGCTCAGATTTAAACTTCACTGCCGGTGCTCTAATTTAATATTATATCAGCACTACAAAGTAGCAGGATTCTTTTGGCCACGTTAGGCTACAGAATTGTGAGGTCTGTAGTTCCTCTGCTTCTGCATGGCACTAGCTTGAGATAACTCAACTCTTCAACAGGAAAAAAAAAATGGAAATAGCAAGCTGAGGAAGATTTACAGAGGGTGATTCTGAATCAGAATTTAAATGTAGCATTTCTGTATAAAGATGCAGGTAGTCCTTGACTTACAACTGGTTGCTTAGCAACTGTTTGAAGTTCTGATGGGATAACCTTGAAGGAGGGGGAGTACTTATGATCTGAGTGCAAAGTTTTGATGGTAGCCCCCCTCTGGTCACATTCAGAACTTCAAGAACTTCAAGAACTTGGCTACCGGGCCAAATGGCCAATTGTGACTGTTTATGACCAACCTGAGGCCCGATGGTTGTGGTTTACCATGGTTTTTCTGAAAACCAGCATTTACTTCTGCTTTTTGGCAAAACTGGACAATTGGAAGCCATGGGTTCACTTAATAACCACAGCAGTTACTTTACAACCCTGGCATTTGGTCATGTGACCAATTCGTTTTATGACCGCTGTGAAGGAAACTGAAGTATTTTATGGAAATGGTCTTTTATGCAAACATTAATATGGGAGTGAAAATGGGTGTTTAAGCTCCCTTCAGCCTCAGATTGCGAACTGCCCCAATCCTCTGAGAAAAAGAACTGAATACATTGGTTCTGGGGGGAAAACTAATTTTTCCTTTGCAGAACACTTCTTTCAACCATTGATTGGTTGCACAGTCCCAAGTTCCACCTTCTGCTGCCTGCCTAACCAATAGGGAAGGGACTGATGGTATAATGAGACCTTGCCTTGCCAACCTCATTATAGTGGTTTGTGGCCTACTAAATCCATCTTGCAGAAAGTGAATAGGGCTGTGGAATACAATCATGCTAACTGGTTGAAATGGTTACTTTTAATAGAGCTAGCATGATGGTGAGCTGTCCAAGGTGCTGGAAAACATATGACTTGAAGTAAGGGCAGGGGTCTACAAGCTTAAACACACAAAAAGCCATTTGGACTTGTTTCCCACAGAAAACACCGGGAGCCAATAATTTAACAACCGGTGTGACTGGGTGGGCGTGGCCAACTTGACATCACTCACTCCCACCCAGTTACCTCCTGTTCTGGAATATGGAGTGAGTCTCCATCCCCCGCCATCACCTTTCTTAGGTCAGGCGAGGAGTGACGGGGTGGGGAGGGGCCAGCCAGTGGTGGGATCAGCCAACAGGAAGCTGCAGCAGAGGGCCGAAAGAGCCACATGCGGCTCCAGAGCCGCAGGTTGCAGACCCCTGAATTAGAAACTAACCAGATTAAATACTGTATGTTGTACCAACAGGGGCAGTAAAGTAGATTGCAATCCATTTGCAATACATCTCCATTAAATGTTTTTTTTTTCTGAAAGCACTTCTTGTAAATGCCCATATGGATTGGGGTCGTCTGTAGGGGGTTCCCCAAAAATCAAAGCCCTGCCTCTATTTAGATACATTCTGATGCACATAAAAATGAGGTTTTGCTTGAATCCCATTGGTTGCAGCTGCCATTTTGACTGTTTTCAGTCCCATCCTGTGAATATGTGGCTTCGAACAAATATACAAAATAAATCCACTCACCACGAGGGTGATATGGCTGGGTGTAGACGATCCATCATAAATATAAATCTCATTTGGTGTTCAAAATCTGGAATTGAGGGTTTGATACTGACATAGGAATTTAAGGCAACAGGAACAAGATATATATTTAATTAATTTCCAGTATTTATCATTTCCTTGAAAACTAATCCCCCCCCCCCCAATTTATTTAAGGATTATCATACCGCTTTGTGCTGATACCTGCCTCTCCCCAACCCCCCATCATCCTGGTTTATTTAAAAACAAGACAAAACAAAACTAGGCCAACCTCCCTTACATTTAACTCTCTGCCTAAAATAATTTCCCCACTAAAATGATTTGTCAGGCATGTGCTTTGACTATGTGAGAAGTATTCAGAAGTAGTGCGTGTGATACTGTGATGAAGCGAGTACATAGAAGTAATTTTTGTTCATTTTGAGATGGTGAACTACATACACATTTTCCACAATCTAGAGGGAACACGTGCAATCACACAGAATCTTTTACAGTCTATTTAAGAAACTGCTACCACAGAGGCACAAAAAAACTGCTAAAAGCAACACTTTAGAACAGAATTGAAAGTTATGGCCATGTAGAATTGAAATCCAGAAAACCCACATTTTCAAGCCGGGATTTATAATTTGTTTTCTCTTTGTTTTGAAAGCCACAGCAGGTGGCAACACCTGGCAGATCTTCAGAAAGACAAAGCAGATCAGACCTGGTGATCTCTTACATGAGGAACAATCTGGAAACACAAGCTGTAGACTAGAATTCAAAGTCAAGGACTAGGAAGCAAAAATGAAGTGGATGACAGCAAATGATTTCATACCATTGCAAGACAAAAAACAATGGATACATGCATGTAGTAATCAGGAATAGAGCACAACTAAAATAATCTTCACTTTCATGACTGAAACTGTCTTAATCAATTGTTCCTTCCATTTCATCTTAAAAGTATTGACTGCAATTTTAGGCAAATCAAGAGTGCATTTCTTTAAAAATGTGATCTTGGATTACTACCTTATTGTAATAACATCTATCTCCCTCGATATTAGGAAGATGCTAGACTCATTTTTCTAAAATTTGTCTAATTTAAATTCTAGAGGCCAATAACTGTGATTTTGAATGATAAACACTGAACATTATATTCCTACTAAACTGTCCTAGAAACACAACATTTGTTTCTAATTATATTTTCTCCCTGTATCTATTCTCCAATGTGCATATAGTGTCACATCCAGATTTGGTGATTTAATGTTGACCATTGAGACATTTTCATTAGCATTCCCCAAGTCCTCAAAAAATTCTTACCTCCACAATAGAAAACACATATTTCCCGCCCCCCCAGTCATTCTCATTTTTTAAAAAGTAAAAGCATGCTGGATCCACAAAAGCAGCCGAAGTCAAAACTGCCTGGTATATCTAGAAAACCCTTGCAGTCATCCATATTGGACAATTTCATCACTCAGTTTGAGTTACAAAATGTAAAAATTTCAGACAGACACATTCAAATCACTCAGACATTTTAAAAGACACTCAGGTTTCCTAATACATAGTACGTTTCCCAATAAATAGTTATCAGTTTACAAAATTTACGGCAAATACTTCTCTTTGAGTGCTAAGAGTTTAAGAAGGACCATGAAAATGAGTTCATGGCTAAACCTGAGGTGTCCTTTGTGGAGGGCCAGTGGCTTCCAGATCAATATATGACGCTGTCTTTCACCAAATCAGGCCACTGGTCCTTCTAAGCTAAGCATTTGTTGTTCTGATTGGCAACAGCTCTTCCGGATCTTTGGCAAAATCCTTTTCCAGGTCTGCAGGTTCTGATATCCAAGACCGTTGAGTTGGTGATACCCAGAACTGAATCTGAGAGCTTCATTTTCAGTGAGTTACAAATGCTGAGAACAATCACCCCATGTGATGGAAAACAAGATACCAAAACTCTCCGTTGTAATAAGAAGAAACCAAACGCAATCCTTTTTTTTTCCTTTTCTTTTTTTTTGCCCCCTGTATACTACCGAACTTTCCATAGAACCAATGCAAAATATTTTATTGTGCCATCTTTGGCATTAAAAGCAAAAGAACACAGACACCACTGATTTAATTTATAAAATGCAGGGATTTCCCCCCTCGACTATTGCTCTGGATTTATCTAGTGGGTATCAGGCTACGCGGCAGTTACATTCTGCACCCGCTCCTTCGTAGCCTTTTCATATCCTATGTTCCCCCACTTCCTGGGTGTACTGAAGAGGGAGCAGACTGTAAACACAAAGCAATGCTCCTGAGTGCCTGTGGCAAAGAATGAGGAAGAATTCAATAAGAAGGAAGACATTATGGCACCTTCCATGAGGGTGAAAAGAAAGACACCATCTGCAAAACCAGAACACGTTAAATCAGTTCCTGGCTTAGGTCAGCTCCAGGGTTTAGGGTAGGAGTCCCCAAACCTGGAAACATGAAGACTTGTTGACTTCAACCACAAAGTTGAAGTCCACAAAGTTGAAGTCCACCAAGTCTTAAAGTTGCCAAGTTTGGAGACCTCTGGTTTAGGGGATTCTCTTGGAGATGCCTCAGTTTTGATGAGCTGCTGCACCTCCTATCCAGACAGCCAGTGCAGGCAGCAGCCACTGTGATATCTTGTGTTCCTGCTATTAAGTTCTGGGTTGGTTTATCTTTTCTCTTTTGAACAAGTCGGTTGCAATTAAAAGAACCAAACTGTGCCCATCTAACGAACTCCAAACGTGGGGTAGCTGCCTGAACCATATTGATGCTCGACACCAGTCTTGCAATTGATGCTTCTCGGCTGATAAAACCATTCTGACCTAGGAGAACAACATCCCAGATGCCAACATTACGGCTCCCGGCAAACAAAACTGGTGAGGTTGTCGCTCAAAAGGGAAGCGGAACTCAGGGGTTGGGATCCGTCATTCCGGCGGCCGATGCTTCCTGATCAGCAGGTGAATGGGCCCCTCTGGGACAGACTTGATGACGTTCCACGCGTCGTAGTGCATGAGTCCAAGCAGGGATTTCCCTCCAATGGCAAGAATTTCATCACCCGCTTCCAGTTTCCCAGCTTGTTCAGCAGCACCACCTGTTGGCAAAAATATCCAAGTGCGGATTGAAATATCCAAGTGCAGATGGGTAGAAAACAGAGGGCCAGTGTGTGTGTGTATGTGTGTGGAGGGGGGCATAGCCATGGTGGGCGTGGCTGGGCATGTGCATGGCCATGGTGGGCATGACAAGGGACTCATATTGGGGGCACCTGTGGTAAGGCCGGACTTCCCCCAGACCCTCACTCACTCTCATTATAATCCCCTTCCTTCTTTCTTTCTTTCCTTCAATTCCTTCCTTCGTTCCTTTGTACCTTCCCCTTCTTCTTTTTCCTCCCCTCTTTATTCTCCTTTCTTCTTCCTTCCCTTTCCTTACTTGCTCTCTTCCCACCTTCCCTTCTTTTTCTTTGTCTTTCCCTTTCTCCTTTCCTGTCCCTTCTTGCATGCTCAAATGCAAAAGGGGAAACATTTCTCCTTTTGTTTCGTTTTTTAGTTTGTTTTGATAGCCCTCTGCCAGCGAAAACAGAGCTCGGGGACGGAGCGTGCACTGCCATCGAGCCCCATTTCGCTGGCAGAGTGTTGCAGGAGGCTGTTGGGGATAAAAACGGGGCACGGGCGACCGCATGAGGCCCCCCCGGCTCCGTTTTCGCTGGCAGAGGCACCACCAGCCAGTCTTTTGCTCTTTCCAGACTGGCCCCGTCGGCCAGATCTAAGCACTCCATGGGCCGGATTCGGCCCCCGAGCCTTGAGTTTGACACTCCTGGCACAGAGAAAGCAGATTAGGAATTGGCTGGTCTGTTGGGTGAGGCCTAACCAAGCTGGAATTTTGGACAGTACAGATCAGTGGTGGGATTCAAAAGTTCCCACCACTGGTTCTGCGGGTGTGGCTTGGTGGGCGTGACTGCAGGGGCGTCGCGCAAGTCAGGCGCATGCATTAAACAGTAAAAACTAAGCTACTGTGCTTCCCAGCTGTTTAGCACAGCAATCTGCTCTGCCACGCCAAACAGCTGACAGGCTACAAAGGACCAAGGTGCAGGGGCAGGCAGGTGGGCCCAACTGTCGAGTGTCAGAGAGACCGGTTCTCTGTCAGCTGATCTTCAGCACTACCGGTTACGCCAGGACTGGGCCAAACCGGTAGAATTCCACTAGGACAAACATCAGGGAGGGATTGCGGAGCGCGTCGTTTTGTTAATGCTGACATCAATATTTTGTGCGGGGGAAGAGAGGTCTCCTTTTTGATTCTGCAAAAGAGAACCAAATCCGTGCGCCGAATAGGAGACATTCAGACTTGCAAAGAGGGCAGTGCGTTTTCGGATTGCCTTTAGCAGAGGATAAAAAAGCAGGATTTTCCGAAAACTGTCCCAAGTTACCTTTAAAAATTCTTTTGATGAGCAAAGGCCTGTCTCCGGATAGCGAAGCTTTCCCACCATCCAGGCTGAAACCCAAGCCAGCAGAAGTCTTCAAAAGTTCAACACAAATGGCCCCATTCAGGTCTCCGCTTGAACCTTTGGAGAGAGAGAAAAAAAAAAAATTCAGAAAACTCGCTCTAATGATCAAATATAGGTTAACCACCTATGAGAGGTCAAACCACAGACAGCACAGAACAGACCTTGACAAATACACCAGAGATATGTCTGGTTCTTCAAATCTTTGGAAAGTATACATCATATTTTGCAGTCCTGCCTTCCTTATGTTATTTCTATTCTTTGAAATGGAGAGCAGACCATCGGAGATTTCTTTTTTAGCTGTGACAGCAGGACTTCAGCTATGCTGTTGGAATACTTGGACTTGGATTATACAAACGCCTATAAATCTAAATGTCTCTGGGAATAAAGTATTTCGTATTTATTATCTGATTTATAAACCAAAAGCTACTGTCCGATGTCCAACTGCTCTGCGTGAAAATCTAGCAGTTCAATTTCTGCTTTGGCCTGAAATATTTAAGAATCTTCCCATTTTTAAAAGGATTATTTGGATACTAAAGGATTCCAATTGACAATTGAATGTATTTTCATATTTTCACTTACTCCATCCAAAAATTTATAATTGGTGTATGAATCCTATGGGGACAGCTGCCCCCACCATTGCTATGATTTCTTGACAGAGTAGAGGGGTGGGAGAATTCATTTCAAACACCACTTAACCAATGGTGGGGTTCCATTTTTTTTACTACCAGTTCTGTGGGCATGGCTAGGTGGGCGTGGCTAGGTGGACATGGCCATGTGACTGGGTGGGCAGGGCTTTTTCCTTCTGGGCCTCAGGCAAGCCTCCTGGGGGTGGGTGTTTTTGCTCCCAGGAAGCTTCCCAAGGGCCCAGGAAAGAAAAAATGGAGCCAGGAGGGGCCGTGCAGCACACACCCCCACTCCATTTTGGGGCCTTCTGGGCCTCAGGGAAGCCTCCTGGGGGCGTTTTTGCTCCCAGAAGGCTTCCCTGGTGCCCAGGAAGGCAAAAAATGGAGCGCAGTGAGCAGGGGGCCTCCATTTTTTGCCTTCCTGGGCGAAGCAGTAAGACAGCGAGGGGAATCCCGGCACAACTGATCGTAGGAACAGCTGATTGTCGGGAGGGTGGAAAAAAAAGAAATACCTTATGGAGTGACTGGGCGGGACGAGTGTCAGGTGGGCGGGGTGAGTGAGCATGGGGCGGGAGGGACAAGTGAGCGAGAAGCGACCGGGCGACCAGGTCAGGGGCATGGCCTGCTAGAAGTTACTACCAATTCGGCAACCCAGGCCAAATTCTTGCTTCCAGGTCACTTGAACCGGTGTGAACCGGCTGAATACCACCACTGCAATTAACTCATATTGTACGATACCTGCTTCACTTCCTGTGGCTGCAGCCACCAAAGCTGGCCTATCTGAAGTAGGGATTTCATTGCTCCGAGGAGGCATTCTTCCTCTGTCTTTCTCCTTCTTGATGACCACGATGGCATATTTATGGAGCCTGGCCTGATGGAGTGCGTTGAGGACATCCCCATGGACAGAACCCTCCAAACAAGTGCCATTGATAGAAAGAATGAGGTCACCACGGTGAATTTTCCCCTCCTGGGAAGCCACGCCTTTGGAAAACACCCGATGGACCTTCAAGGAGACACATTAGGATGAAGATTGTCAATGGGTTAAAGAACTGTTAGCAGATTTAAAAGGTTCTCCTTTAACTAATTGATTCGTGAGTGCCTTTGAGTCAGTTTTGACTCTTGGCAACTTCCTGGACAAGACCTTGCACATTTTTTGGCAAGATTTCAGAAGTGGTTTGCCATTGCCTGCTTCTTAGGGATGAGAGACAGTGATTGGCCCAAAGTCACTCAGCTGGCTTTGTGCCCAAGGTGAAACTAGAGCTCAAGTTCTCCTGCTTTCTATAAATCTTCCCTAAAACAGAAGTTCAGCAATGGTGCCTTTTGAACTGTTGGAAGAAATGTGAGATAATATCCAATTTAACAGAATCTGGCTCCTATTAAGAACACCAGCTGTAGCATTTCATTTGTCAATTATTATGAAATATAAAACACCCAACCTAGAGCAAAACAAATGTTAAAGAAACAAAGGCATGTTGAATGATCAACTGATTAAAAATGAAGGCCAATAAATCTAGCGAATATGTAAATTGGCAGCCCAATTTATTATGGAAAACTTCTCTGATACTGTTAGTTAGAGACATAGTTTTTGGAAGCTAACCATCCTGTATTTCAGAAGGTTAAGAAAAGGTAAAGGTACAATTTGCCCCTGTCTAGTTGTGCCTGACTCTAGGGTACAATCCTCATCTCCGTTTCTTCATAAGAGAGCCAGCGTTGTCTCAAGACATTTTCCATGGTCATGTGGCCAGCATGGTTATGTGCCAAAGATGCATGGAATGCTGTTATCTTCCCACCAAAGTGGTACCTATTAACCTACTTGCATTTGCATGTTTTTGAACTGCTAAGTGGGCAGGAGCTGGAGTAAGAAATGGGAGCTTACCCTGTTGTGTGGTGTGCTCGGGTGTCAAACCCAGGCTCTCAGCTTTTCAGCTGACAAGCTCAGTGTCTTTAACTTCTGAGCCGTTGCACTCCTATGGACTAAATAACTGGAGCTACCTAAGGGCCAATCTAGGCTGGCATTCTGTCCTTAGAGAAGCTTTCAAGCCAGGAAAAATACAGAGAGTAAAGGAATGTGTTCTCTTGCCCAAAGGGTGCCAACGCTAGTGAAACAGACCAACCCACCTGCCCAATTCTCGAATAGCTACACAATGCAGATGAGTTTGAATACGTGAGCCAAGTCTCTGTAGAAGTTGATGGAAAGATAATATAGCACTCTGTAGGAATGTCAGCCAAACTCAGAAACAAATGCTTCTAATGTTTAAAACAGATGCTTCTTGTAATATTTTGAGCCAAATTCCCAAGACAGACACATACTTTTTGGAAGATGATTTTGAGTGGAAAGGGAAAAGGGGGCTGCACTTTGGGTTAACAAGATTCTTTGCTCCACAAAATTGATGCTCTTTGCCTCATTCAAGGGCAGAAATTATGCAGTTTGCCTCCAGGCTGGTTTGAAGATTTCTCCATATACTTTCAGCAAAGGGAAATACCAGAGGAAATCCCAAAATAATAAGCAAAGTAACATGGCAGCTTCACTTTGCTCGCAGCTTCACAAAATTTCATCTGAAGCTTTGCTGAAGCCAAACCAACCCACCCACCTTTGACACAGTCCTAGTGTCTGAGTGTCCCAGCAGGTGGCAGCATTTAGCTGACCTTGGCTGACTTTGAGAAGCTAAGCGGGGTTAGATTTGTTTAGTATTTGGATGGGAGGCGCCTGGAAGTCCCAGGGCTGACGGGGAAGTTGTAAAACACCAGAAAAGAGACAATGGCAAACCACTGAATTTCACTTGAGAAAGGCTTTGCCTTTAGTCTCAAGGAATTCATCTCTACCATCAAAGAATTTCTGTAAAATGAATGGAACCATTCAGAAAAACACACAGAAATACTAGGCAAGTTGCACTGAACTCCCAAATGGACTATAAAATAAAAACAAAATAAATGCAAATTCACCCAAGGGTCAAAAGTCTGTAGCTGAGCCCAAAATAAAATTATCTAGGTGTTCAACTAGAAACGAAACAAATTCAATAAATAAATTTGGATCACATAAGTAAGATTCCATTTTGATATTACCAAAAATCTAATGCTCCTAAAACATTGCTGTACATAGGTGAGCAGTTGCAATTCATATAAGCCGCAAATGTTTAGTTAATGTAATTTCCTGCAGCCCTTTTAAACGTTTTTTTCAGGTCCCAGTAGAAAGACCAAGTGCAGTCTGGGAATCCTGGAATATGAAGCATATGATTTGGAACTATGATAAGGCTTGGATGGCGCTAATGTTAGGATTTCCGGTTGCCAAGATCTGTGCGAGCCTATCACAGACACTTCACTTGGCAAACTTGCATGCATCAGGGTTTATCTGGCACGTAGGCCCACTTTCCTCTCTGATAGCATCAGCAGATGGGATACAAAATGAAAGCAAACGTTCACAATAGGATCGTACAGCTCACGCATGACTTGACAAATGAGTTCTCGATCTAATTTCCAACTGGCTTTGCAGCCCACTTAGAAAGAAGAAAGCAGTCACTACTTACGATGATGGATTTTTGTTCCAGGTCTATTCCTCCAGCCACGCTAAAGCCCAGGCCAGAACCTTCCTCTTTATTCAAGACTACAAAGTAAATATCTTCTTTGCTCTGAGCCCCCCAAAAACGGGGGAGGAGAAGGAAGAGAAGGGAAGGGAGACAAGACAAAACATCCAAAGATTAAAAACCCTTGAAATAACATACCCCACAATTTACACAAAATGCCTGGAAACGGAATCTGGAATTTTTATTTTTATTTTTTTAAAAAAGAAGAGTCTAAATCTCGAAATAACATCAATTTCAGAAATTAAAGGGAAGAAGAGATTTGAGTATACTTAATGTCACTAAAAAAAAGTATAAGAACCCAAATAAACTGCCTCTTCCAGAGTTCAGGCCTGGAATTGATTTTCAGTGCCCAGGCACAGACCTCCATCCATCAAGTCAGTAATAAAATGAAAAGTGTCGTCTGCACATGTAGCCAACCTCTAATCTCTCCAAGCAGAAAAGAAGAAATGGACCGACAGGCACACGTGGGTTACACAAAGCAAAACATGTGTCCAGCCGTTCAATTTTGAGTTGTCAAGGTGCCTCACATTGTGCAACTTTACCCTGTGCACAAAGTCTTGGATTGGATTTGACGATGGGAACCCATCTCATTACGAACTGAGCTACCTCTAAGCAATTCAAAGCTTAGAGAAATCAAAATATTATTTGATAGGGATTCCTATCTCCATCTTGTGCTAGGAGATGATCAACAGGCAATCTTTTCCAGATTTGTGAAAGGCAAGGTGAATAAATGGTGACTACTAAGGTCTTACTTTTTTTGAGATAGCACCCAATTTATGGGAACCTCTGTCCAGGGAAATTTCACCAGTTTCTAACTTCAGGTAAAGACCTATAGCTTCTCCCAGTCTTATTTTAATTTTAGGTTAATGTTTGATTACTTTTTCATACTATTTTCTGAATGTTTTACTGCTGAATAAAAGAATGGGCTATACCCAAGAGCAGTTTCACCTTTCTGGAAATCATTTCTGCAGGCCTGCAGTATAACTTCTAATGTTTAGCACTTTCAAAACTGTGATACAAAAGAATCCAAAAAGGGGGACAGGAACAATGAAAACATGACTTAACAAGTGACCCCTTTGATCGTTGGTTTTTATTGTTCTTTGTTACTTTAAGTCCAATCTGGAATACTTACGTTCACATGGGGTATAAAAATGAAGTATAAAAATGCTAAAATTCAGGTAGTAGCTTTGACATAGTCCAATATAAAACAGCTTCCAATCTTTAGAACACCAGGGACCGGTTCCGCGGAGAGAGGTTTTTCCACGGACCAGAAGTGGGTGTGGTTGCGTGTGCTGCCTGCATCCCACAGATGGGACTTTTGCTTGTTTGCGCAGCCCAGTTTCTACCATGCCACAGAGTGGTGCCAGTCCCACTGGGGGGTTGGGAACCCCTTGATAGAAAGACTTCTATTACAGAAGCCGTTCAGCCAGACCAAATAGGGCACGGGTGTCAAACTCGCCACGTCACATTGCCATCACATGATGTTTCTCAACATTTTCCCCTTTGTGGAGCTCGGGTGGGCGTGGCCTGTGCGCGATGCATCTGGCCCGCAGGCTGCCACACCCCGGAGATAGGGTTTAACTTGAATCCTAATTGCCAGAGATGTGGCAGAATCTGCTAAATAGGCAAACTTTTGTGGCCCAGAAGCCATACATTTTTCTTTTGTTGCTTTTTATTTCTTCTGGTTGCTCAAAACTACAGTAAGCAAGGTTGGCATTTTTCAGGTAATTAGCCTTTATTTCGGTGTTTCGCTAAAAAAAAATATTTTAAAAGTGTGCTAAGATACTTTGATGGCTCATGCAATTACTTTATTTTGTTCCTTGTTCAAAATATTGCTATTTTAACACATATGAACCACTTGGAATCCATGAGGATTGAGATGGTAGAGAAATAAATAAGTTGCACAAATAAAACCTGTGGGAAACTTGTTGCTTGTTGGTAAATTTCAATGGTATCGCAAAGAATTTTGAGGGAGCAAAAAAAAAAATGATGCCAGCAAACCCTGAATGGATAATTGGTCAGTTCCACATTTGGACTTATTCCTTAAAAACAAAAACAAAAAAAATATTGCGGTCTTTCTGTTATCTGTATGTACATATTTTGACAGATACCAAACAAAATGTTCCATTTTTAATTTCTTTAAAAGCAGAGAATGAGCCAAACATGAAACCAAGATGACAAACCTGGCTCAAGATTCCCGAGATGAAAGACACGATGATGAAAAATTAGAAAACTTCTGAGAATTGTCTTGCTCTGTACTCAAAGGACAAGTTCTGAATTGCATAATATTTTCCAGCTCCCGTGCCACTTTGGACTTAATAGCAGATGTGAGGAAATATGCAGACACTGCCCGTTTTCCAAAAAGCATTGAGTTTCATAAATATTTGAGTTCTTGGACTTTTGCAAACTGGCATGAATAAACAATTTCCCCCGAGACCCATGTGAAAATACTTAAAACGACTCTGGATTATTCTTGACTGAGAACATAATCCAGTCTTGGTATTTTGGCACAATATGCCAAGCCTACCTGACTCAATTAAACTTGCTTTAAACAGGTACTGGAATAAAACCAAGGGACTGTGGGAAGTCTCCTACTCAAAGAATTACTCATATTTGAACCCTCAAGTTTGGTCTGCAGAAAACTCATCAAACAGCTTGAGCATTTACTCTTCTATGAAGAGAGACTGAAGAAGCTGGACGTGGTTAGCTGGGGGAGGGGTGGGAAGCCTGTGGAGAAATAATATTTCAGGAAAAAAATTTTTTTCAAAAATATCACACAAAGATCAAAGCCTACTGCCTCTTATTCCAGAGAGCAGAAAGAGTAATGGACTAATGTTACAAAAAGACAGACGGTGATTGAAGTTCAGAGAAAACCTTCTGAAAAGTTAAGAGCAGTTTGATAGGAAAACCAGCTACGTAAAGAGTGGTGTGAGCTCTCTTTTGTTGAATATCATCAAATGAAGACGTCCAATTGATTCTTGCTTTCAGCAAGGGATTGTTTTTTTTAAAAAAAATTATTTATTTTTATTATAAAAATTTCATTTGGGTTTTCACAAAACATAATACAAGTAAAATTTCTTTTTTTAAAAAAAAAAATAGCATGGTCCCGGGTTATCACTTCTCCCTACAGACACAAATTCAATTTCATATTCATCTTTGTGTTCTATTCCATATCTTATTACAATTTTAATGTTTTCTCAATGATTTTTCCCTTCCCATAGTTTTCTTAATCTTACTTTTAATTATCTCATTCCTTTCTAAATTCTAAATTCAAATTCTCATTCCTTTCTAAATTCAATAAGTTTCAATACCTTTCTAGTCATCATATTTATACTTTTGTCTGTCCTCTTTCAATTTCATATTTCTTTTCTCATTAAACAAAATTTTTCCCTGTAGTTACTAATTGGAGTATGATACCTTTGTATCTTTTAAATTTTATCCATTCAACTCTTATTTAAACTTCAATTTATGCCTTTACAATTATAACATTCAATATAACACATAACTTCCAGTCAAATTCTGCTTGGTACATTCTTAAAATATGAACTAAGTTCTTAAAGAGAAAATATATATATATAACAATAATAAATCAAATACTTATTCTATTCCAATTCAGCTCTATCATTAATGTTAGTTATAATCTTTGACATCTTTAACATTTCTTTTCAATAGGATATCACACTTCTAGGAACACTTATAATATTTCCATAATTTTTTCATGTTTCTTTCATATTCCTCTTCACTTAAATTTTTATAACACATTTATAAGTGTTTTTGATGGCCAAATTGCAACCTCTGAATTCTCAGATTCAATGAATTGGCACAGAGATACCAGCTCAGTGGGTGTTAAGCCCAGAATTGGCAGGTGGTGGTTTGGTTGTTTCCATAATCCATATTTTTTGTATTTCCTTTTTCCTTTCTCCCTTTGCAGAATTCCCCCCACCCTCCTGAAGAGAGGAAAGATTACTGAAACAAGCTATCTTTTCCCGAACCTGCTTGCTGGTTAACAACCTCAGCTCTGTGACTTGAATTAGTTAATTAGCACTCTCAACTGGCTTGCACTACTGCCTGAAACTGGCAAGACCCTAATCAGTTTCACCCTAAAGCACAGATGTCAAACTTGAGGCGTCACTTTGCTGTCACATGACGTGTCACAAGTTTTTTTCCCTTCGCGGAGCTGGGGTGGGCATGGCCTGTGTGTGACGCATCTGGCCCAGTTTGACGCCCCTGCTAAAGGCTTTCTTTTGCCTAAGACAGAGGCGGGGAACTATGGCTGCTTTATGACTTTCCCAGAATTCCTGAACCATCATGGCTGGCTCAGGAATCCTGGGAGCTGAAGTCCACAAGTCATAAAAGGGCCATAGTTCTCCACCCCTGGCTTAAGCCCTAAGTGGTTCCCAGCTCCAGCACAATAAGCAAACAGCCTGGGCTAAAGTATTCTATATGTATTTTCCATTGTGTATCTGCTTACTTGTTTTATAATCACTTCCTGTCCAATGAGTGTTAATACACAGGGGTGGGATTCTACCAGACCTATTCACTAGAACCAGTTGTTAACATTCTAAGCAGTTCAGAGAACCGGTTGTTAGAAGAAATTACTGGCCTAATCCTGTCAGGAAGGCAGGAAGGAAACATTCTGGTGTTGCTTACAGAAACTGCCTCTCCATTAATCCTAATTACGTTCTTGGCAGGACTAGACTTCCTGTCTCTGGAACTTCTCTGCAGTTTTTTTCCCTTCCTTTGCTGGTATTTTGCTTGTGTGGAGTGACCATTCAAAGTTACAATGGCACTGAAAAAAGTGACTTATGACCATTTTCACACTTACGACTGTTGCAGCATCCCCACAGTCATGAGAGGCCAGGCAAGGAGATGCGTGCCTCGATGTGAATGATATTGAGTTGGCCACGCCCAGCCAATAACATGACCACCAAGCCATGCCCACCCAGTCACATGACCACCAAGCCATGCCTACGCCTAAGCCACGCCCACAGAACCGGTTGTTAAAAAATTTGAATCCCACCCTTGTTAATACAGATATTAATTGCCCCTTGTTAGTGATCTCAGAGCCAAGGTGAGGACTCCAAACTGAGGGGGGCGGGGAGGAGAATAGGGGAAAAAGAGCCATAAGATTTACCCCTTTTTCCCACCTTAATTGTGAGTTGTCTTTCAGAACTTTTTCTCCCCACTTCAGCTCATAACCTTCTGATGCTGTAAATTTGTTTAAGGGCGATTTCTTAATAAACCCTTTTCAAGATTTACTACCTTCCTTTACTTTACTTTATTGTCATTGTACCTTGTACAACGAAATCAAATACCATATTCAGTGTACAATTTATGACTATGAAAATAAACACAAACACACATCCCTCACACTCCACACGTTGAACTGAAAACCCCTGACATCGCATGAATATTGCAGTATACAACACAATTCAAAAGAGCTACTGCCCTGGGATAGAAGCTGTTTTTCAGCCTATTTGTCTTTGTTTTTATTACCCTGTACCGTCTGCCAGAGGGTAATAGTTCAAAAAAAAAGGGTGCCCAGGATGAGATGGATGTTTAATAATGTTTTGAACTGTCTTAAGGCAGCGGGAACTATAAAGCTCTTCCAAAGAGGGGAGAGGGCAACCAATGATCTTCTGGGCAATGACGTTAACCCTCTGGAGTGCTTCCCTATCTGCTACTGTGCAATTCCCAAACCATACAGAGGTGCAGTAAGTTAAGATACTCTCTATGGTGCAGTGGTAGAAGGTCACCAGCAGTTTTTCATTCAGTTGTCGTTTCCTGAGAAGTCTCAGGTAGTATAATCTTTGCTGGGCCCTTTTGACCTTTTGGACCTTTCCTGGCCTCATTCTTTTTTATCCCTCTTGTAAATAGAATAGTATATAATTCTTTATTGGCCAAGTGTGATTAGACACACAAAGAATTTACCTCCAGTGCATAAGCTCTCACAGTGTATGTGCAAAATCACAAAGTACAGGTCGTCCTTGACTTACAACAGTTCAATGTAGTGACTGTCTGAAATTTTACACACGTCTTCTCCCAGATGAACAGATTATCAGAGTTGGAAGGGACCTTGTAGATCAAATTACAATGGCACTGAAAAAAGTGACTTATGACCCTTTTTCACACTTAAGACTGCTCCAAGCATCCCAATGGTCACATGATCAAAATCCAGACACTTAACGACCGACTCCTATTTGTGACAGCTGCAGTGTCTCATATTCATGTGATCAACCTTCTCACAAGCCAAGTCAATGGGGAAGCCAGATTCCCTTAACAATCATGTTACTGACTTAACATCTGCAGTGATTCACTTAACAACTATGGTAGGAAAGGCTGTAAGATGAGGCAAAGGTCAGTTAGCAAATATCTCACTTAGCAACAGGGGCTCAATTGTAGTCGTAAGTCAAGGACTACCTGTAATAATAATCAAAACCATCATCTTCTTTTAAAGACCCTGTAATCCCTTGAAGGGTGGAGTCCTGGCAACTGAATGGAGCTGAGTGTTTACTGGCTGGATGCCCTTCCTGTCACCAATGCGGAGATTGTTTCAGCAGATATATTCTCATTATGCCCAGGCAGAGAAATATCTGCCTCTACCTAGGATCAAACTCACGGCCTCCTGATTGTGAGGCGAGAGCTCACAATCTAGGAGGCCTCTAGGCTATCGCATCACTCCTAATAATAATCAAAATTAGCAAAAGGTAATAATCATAATAATGATGCCAACAAAGAAGGTAATGAAACTATTGCAAACATGCACATATATTTATAAGCATTTAAAGTTAGATGGGTGACATCATTCCACACCAACGGGTTTTTTTGCAAGTCTCATTTGGAAATTAGAATCAATTGATTTCTGACTTTATTCTGATTTGTTGAAAACCCCAGTGAAGTTTCTCCCCATCCCCTCAGGATAATTGCAGCTCTGCAACCCTCCTGAACAGCTTCCTCCACTCCTTGGTGGCAATTTCTTCTTCACTCACTTCCAGATTTCTGGCCTCAAAACTTCACAGGGCCATCCCACCTCACTTACCACACAGTAATTCTGTGGTTTGTTCCTAAAGCTGGTCTCTTTCTGTATAAATGGTTTCAGATTCGTCTTCTCCCAATCCACTCATCATAGCAACATTTAAAGACGATCCTTGCTGCTAGTTTCAGAACTGTTTTCATTTCACCTTCACAGCTCACAAGGGGATTTCAAGGCAATAATAGGATTGTAGAAAAAGGACCGCAAAGCCTCTGGGAGATATCAGTACTTTTGTTGGTATATTTTTTTACAAACACAGCTTCCCAAACATAGCAACCCTTCTGAATTTTTCCCCCAGTTATAAAACACAGAGAAATATATCTACTGAAAACACAGGTGCGAGGAAGAGAATTTTATTTTAGCTTTGTGTCAATGGAAGAAGGTCCTTCTGTTACTATACCATGGATGGGGCTAGCCACTGACTGAATTATAGATTTGTCTTGGTGAGGTAAAAGGAAAGTTGTGGAACGTATAATTGATTCATTGTGTCCTTTACACCTTCCCTGTGTTGTGAGGCTAAAGAGAACTTAAGGTGTTCTCATACTACTTTCCAACAGCTTTGCAAGGGATTGGAGTGGTCTATACACACTCACACCCACAGAGTAGTATGGTGGCCTAGAGGTGGAGCTCTCGCCTCACAATCAGGAGACTGTGAATTCGATCCTAGGTGGAGGCAGACATTTCTCTCTTTGGGCACACTGAGAATATATCTGCTGAACAAAACTCTGCATTGGTGACAGGAAGGGTATCCGGCCAGTAAATACTCAGCTCCATTCAGTTGCCCAGAGTCCACCCTGCAAGGGATTCTGGGCTCATTAAAAGATGATGATACACACTCACACACCCACACACATATACCCATGTGCGTAGCTGTATATCTAAAGCTTACCTCTGCTTGTGCTTGGATTTCCTGAAGTAAAGAAGAAACATCACTTTTCGTTGTCACCAAAGACAAAACAGACTGCAATTTCTGCTGATCCAGAGAAGAAATCAATAATTCATCCAAGCTAAAATATAAAATATACAAAATGACATTGGATGAGGCTGAAGAAAGAAGATGCCTTGTTTGGTGATTAACAGATAATAGAGCTGTGATGGCGCAACGGTTAGAATGCAGTACAGTTGGCTGTTTCTGCTGGCTGCCTGCAGTTCGGCAGTTCAAGTCTCACCGACTCAAGGTTGACTCAGTCTTCCATCCTTCCGGGGTGGGTAAAATGAGGACCCGGATTGTTAGGGGCAACAGGCTGTAAACTTTGTAAACTGTTTAGAAAGGGCTGTGAAGGGTATATAAGACTAAGTGCTATTGCTATAATATCTCAAATGGCTATTTCTAAATATGGAAAAGACCAGGAAGTATAATTGGAATACCCAACAAAATCTGGTTTCATAGAGAAAAAGCCACCTAAATTCTATCTGCAGATATTAAGACTTCGATTCCCTTCATGGTGATATATATATTTTCAAAGAGAAGGGGAAACAAAGAACCCATAAAAAGTGCTTTAGCACAAAAAGGTGAAAGAAACACAACAATGATAAAAGAAAAGATAGGTCATTATAACAATAAACAGTTATAATGATACATTTCTAATGCAAATATTATTCAAGCATGTATATATTTCTAGTGTATTAAACAATTGTCTTTTAATGTTTTCTTTTTCTTCTTTTTGGCAATGCTTTTTTCACCATCGCTATTATTTTTGAAGTTTGCTCTGTTTTTCTTATTAATTAAAAAGCAATAAAAATTTTTTATAAGACTTTGCTTCCCTTTATCTAGTCCTTTCTTACAAAAACAAGCACTCTCCTGAAATATTCCTGATCAAACAGATGTGGAAATGATTCTCCTTTGTTGCCTCTGCTAATTCTAAGACTGCGATTAAGAACAAAGGACAATCCTTTGAGGAATTAGATAAAAAACTGGATCCATGGTTCCTTTTCTTTCCCTTCTATTTCTGTTCCATGCATCTAAAGCAGTGGCCCCCAACCTTTTTTGTGCCATGGCCCGGTACCGGCATCACAAAATGATCCGTGGCCCAGTACTGGCATCAGCACGCATGACAAGGCAAGGCGAGCCGAGCGACCGGCCAGCCAGCCGTCCCCCGCTTCTCCCCGCCACCTTCAACTCCTCCTTTGTACCTTTGTCGATGGGCTTCGCTTCGGGACGGCTTCGGGACGGTCGCTCGGCTCGCCTTGCCTTGGGTGCTGAAAGAATCCTTGCGCCTTAGTTTCATTCGAAGCCCCCCCCCTTCGATGAAACTAAGGCGCGAGGAAAATGCCTCTTTCCAACCGGAAAAGCTCACCCGGAAGCACTTTCTCATCAAACAAGATGGCGGCACTCAGCAAACTGGCAGCCCGGTAGGAAATGTTCCATGGACCGGTACCGGTCCGCCGACCGGTGATTGGGGTCCCCTGATCTAAAGGAATGATGGTGAAAATATGGTTTTGAACCTTACAAAGTTTGAATCAACCGACTATTAAAATTTTGGAGTCACAAACGGGAGTAAGGCCCACGGTGGAATCTGTTGCAATTTAATTTACAGGGAATGAGACTGGGAAATCAAGGAAAGGAAAAGAGAAAACCGATAAAGAGAAACGAAAAGAAAAGTACAGACGTGGTAAAGATGTTTTTGGAAAGGAAAAAGTACAGGTAGTCCTTGACATGATCGTTGGGATCAGAAGTTCTGTTGTTAAGCAAGCCATGCCTGATTTTATGACCTTTTTGCAAGTTATTAAGGAAAACACTGCATCATGTGGTTGTTAAACAAGTCTAGCTTCCCCCCATTGACTTTGTCAGAAGCCAGCTGGGAAGGTCACAATCAGAGATCATGTGATCCTGGGACTCTGCACTGATCGCAAACACATGCCTGTTGCCAAGCATCCTAATTTTGGTTATGCAACCATAGCTATGCTGCAACGGTCCATACAAGCGTATGGACCAGTCGCAGATCTCTTTTTCCAGTGCCGTGTAACTTTGAGTGGTTGCTAAATGAATGGTTATAAGTCAAGGACTACCTGAGCTGGATGTCAATCGGGAGGGACTATGGCAACTCATTCTGCAAGAGCGGCAGAAAAAAGTATAATTGGGTCCTGTGTGGAGAATATGGCTTCAAATAACCTTTACTTGTAGTTTCTTTAAGTATCTTAAGTCTGTAATTCTTAGAACTCTGAAATGCCCGAGCACTCCTGGTAAAATATCAGGAGCTGACAATTTGTTGAGTCAGACCTTGGGGAGCTGGGGTGAGCATTCAGTGCTTTGATCAAGTCCTTTCACAGAGCTTTGACATTAAGAATGAAACTATACACATGAAAGGAAAACATACAACTTGCCAACTATTGCAATATCCCGTTTTTCTTGGTGCAAAACTCAAATAGGTTGGGTTGAGAATTTGTGTATCTTAATGCAAAGTACACAAACCAGGGCAAATCTTTTCGATTCTTTCCTCCGCCCATGAAATATTTGCTTTCAAGTTTTAAACCTTTGCCTTCTCCTAGTACAGGGCTAATATTAAGAAAACGTTAAAACTAACCTGATAGACCAGCTCTTCCCTGAGTTCACTTTATTCAGACCGCCATCATACTGTAGCCCTTCCTCATCAGAGGTTGATCCAGGAGTTCCAGAGCCGCTATTCCAAGGGCTGGTTTCTTTGGAAGGTTGCCTGCTTGCCATCCTAGGACTGGATAATCCCGAGCATTCATTCAGCTTGGAAACCTTTTCAACGGGAGCATCGAAGGATCTCACAACAGAGGGAAGATGCAGCTCGGTTTTGAGGGGTGAGGGTTGAGACTCCATAGAGAAGTCCTCACTGCAGAGCTTATCAAGATCTGGCATGCTCAGAGCTCTCAGCTCCCGGAGTTTGGAGCGAGACAAAGGCATGTGTCTAATATGCCCACCTGAGGCTCTGCTTCTTCGGACATTGGTGGTAGATGGTGGTAAACTAACCGGTTCTTCAAAAGCGTGCCTTTCACTCTTCTCCAAGTGACCATCGTCTTTGCTGCTCTTGGGGAAGTTCTGTTGCACATTTGTTAATGTCGAGTTGGTTGAAGATCTGGTGACCCTTGGAGATGTTGGGGCTTCGCCTCCACAGTACGAACTCAAGCTCCGTCGCAGGGCGTGGACCGCATCATTCACGCTGGTAGCTGAAACTGCTGAAATGCCACTGGACAATCTTCGGCCAATGGGCAGTTTAGAGTTCAGGGTGGTGGAATGGAGGTCTATGGCTTTGACCATAGGCCTGTCGAAATTAGCCAGATTCTCAAACGATTTGATCCGCTGCTTTACAGAAAAAGAAGAAACGGGATCATGTGGCCAATTGAGTTCGTAGTAGTAATAGTTCCTCCTGCCCTTTTTCAGTTTTTGGGCAATGGGGCTGCCGTTGTCACTGTTGGGCTTCAGGATGCCAGCAGATGTGGCTTTGGCATCCTGATTACTCAGACTGAGGTGGACAACTTTCAACATGCCCAACTCTGCATCGGAAGGGTTTGCGCTCGAAACATTACCCACCGTATCCTGGATACGATGGCCTGGTTGATCCCGATCGTTGCTGTTTTCCCTTAAGTGATTGGATAATCGTGCTGGCACCGAATAGGTCCTTGTCACGGGTTTTAATGCACTGAGAGCATCTTCCTTGTGGAGAGCGCTCTCCCAACAATCCAGTGCCTTGCTTCTGAGTTGGTTGGCCTTATTGTCATCCTCTTTCTTCTCTAGGGGCGAGTCAGGAATGAAGGAGGAGGAGGAAGATAACCTGACTTCAATGAAAGTGCGCTGGATTTCCTGGCTGGGCTGCTCTTGCCAAGCAGGGGGATGAATAAGGCCGGAGGACTCCTTTTTAAAAAGCCCCGCATGGTCAGATTTTAATGGCTTCATTTGTAATCCATCATGATTCAAACTTATCCCCTTGTTTTCGGTTCTGTCATTCGGACAAGAAGCTTTGGCTACGGCTTCAGAAGGCGCATCTGACTGAGCAGGGCCGTCTCTTGTTGGGCAATGATCTGGGCTGGCCTTCCCCACTTTTTCGCTGCTCCCCACTTCCCACTTGGCAACCGGTGCTTCTTTTTCCATTTTAGGAGATCCTGACATTCCAGCCCTGCCAAATTTTGGTTTGAGGGTGGATTTATTTTTATTTTTCGTAACGCTGCTCTCGCCGTTCAACGCGGGCAGAGTGGGGGCCTGGGGCTCCAGCAAAGAAGGTTGAACTTCCTCCTGCTGCTGAAATATCTTGGAACCCATAGAGAGGCTCCTGCTGGGTGGTTCCAGATGTGTGGCTAAGTTATGGAGTGAGGAACCTTTCTTGGAAAGGAGCCTGGGTGAACCTTGAGCAGGGAGGGTTATCTTCTTTTGATCAGTGCCCTCAGCTTTAGCAGGAGCAGGGCCGAGAGCCTCAGAATGAGCCCTGGGCTTATTTTTAATAGTGAGAGCCTTCCCTTTAGGCCCTGCTTTGTTTTGGTGATTATTTGAAAGAGTTTCCACCATACTCTTTGGTGGAGCACCTTTAGTTTCGTGATGTAATTTAGGGGAAGAAGAGGGGCTGTACGTAATACCAAAGCTCTTGCATTGACCAGAATTCAGGGATTTGGTATTTGAGGGTTTCAAGATAACAGTGTTTGCTTTTTCATTTTTTCCTAGTAAATTGTGAGCAGAAGAGACCTTGCCCAAAGGTTTTGGTTTGGGCAAAAGGGGAGATTTAGGACTGTTTACTATTTTTTGTATTGCACTCTTCATAGTATAACTGTCCGTTCTCCTTAACTGGGATGAACCACTGGTCCCTTTCCCCATCACAGCAGAAGGACTACCAATTCCATTACTTCCACAGTCCACCATGAAATCATTTTCTACCTGCAACTCTTGGGTTTTCCCCGGTTCGTCTTGGCCTAGTATGTTGCCATCCCAGCGGCTGATATTTTCTGTCAGACAGCAGTGTATATCTGGCGCAGAATGTCTGCATATTTCCATCAGATTTCCTTGGTTCTGTAGACCATTTCCTCCTTCACTCCTCGAACAAACATTCTCAAGGGAAGAGCAGACTGGCCTGTCTTGAGCCAAACTGTCTACTGCTTGTGAAGAAACATCTGGAGAAGATTGAAAAGCTGTTGACGGAAGCGTATGTTCTGCACTGGAGTTTTTCAATAAGTGTGATTTTTCTAATGTAAATTTTCCTTTGGATATTTCCAACGAATCTATTTCTGTTTTGCTTTCTGCCTGCAAACAGTTGTTCAAAGAATGGTAAATTGGTGGACGATGAGATGATTTTATGGGAGATGTGTCCAGCTGTTTTTGAATACAATGTTGGTCATAATTCAGACTGCAAATTTCTATCTGCTCCTCATCTGATTCAACTAGTTTATGGGTTGCCAAGGGATTATCACAAATAGATAGTAAGAGTGATGAAGTGTCTCCAGGATTCTCGGCTAAGGATTCTGTGTCTGAACTAGAATCTTCTGCAGCAGCATACATAGATTTTGGAATAGTGTTGCTTTTAGTTTCAATTTCAGGCAAATGATCATCACTAAGACTGCTAAAATTCCTTGAATAGGTACTGAGACAGCTTTGGTTTACAGTTAAAATTTCCCTTGCGTTAATAGAATCCAGGACAGAAAAACCCAAGGTCTCTTGTGTATTAGTAACAGAACTCGCAGCTCTTTCTATCAGATCATTTTTAATTATATGTGATACAGAATTCAGCTGAGCTTGTTCTGCCATCCCAAAACTATTTTCCCTGGTGTGCCTGTCCTTGATTAATAAACAGTCACCATCTTTTTCTTCTGGGGAATTCCTTTTGCCAGAGAAGTCATCAATCTCTTCTAATAGCACCACAGAAGTGTCTTGAATAGAGTGAATTTCTGAGGGATCTGCTAGCATCACCTTAGTATTATCATCTGACACGAATCCTATCTTTTCTGCCATACAATCCAGAGGAGATTCCAAAGATTCTTTCTTACATGCAGAGCTGTTTTCTTTGATCATAACAATGTTGCTTGATTCTTTCTGAACTGCCTCATCTGCCTCTGAAGACACAAAGAGATTTGCAAAGTTGTTAAAAGGCTGCATAAAGAATCAAGGAAATACTTCCATCCTCTCAATTACACAATTATTAAAACTTTACACTAGTGTTTAATTTTAGAGGTTCAGCTGGATTCAGCAATGATTAAGATGTTGAAAAGTTAAGTTTTATTAACGATCTACTTATCACTATCTTTCCAGATACAATTCAGCATGCTGATTAAGACCTTTAAATGTTCATTTTCTGGTCTTAATACGGGTAGCCTTGACTTACAACCATTCGTGTAGGTGTTCAAAGTTACAATGATACTAAAAAAAAGTGACTTACATCGTATTTCTGATGTTGCAGCATCCCCACCGTCATATGATAAAAACTTGGGCGCTTGACAACTAACATTTATAGATTGCCACTTGTCATCTTCCCAGCTAGCTTCTGACAAGTGAGGTCAATGGGGGAAATTTGATTTGCTTAATGATTGTGTGATTCACTTATCAACCATCTTACATAGCAATGTAAATTCTCATCCAAATGTGGTCATAAGTTAAACATAAGTTTAAGCATGGTTATAAATACATGAAATGGATACGAATAAAAAGAAACGATAGGATAAGGACAGTAGGCATATTGGTGCGCTTATGCACGCCCCCTACAGACTTCCTAGGAAAGGGCTGAGGAGTTGAGGGCTACCTGAATATTCAACCAGTAAGACAGGCAAGACAGATTTCATTATGAACCCTTCCTCTCCTGAAGCATCTTAAAATCCATACACAAACCATTTCAGAAACTATCCCCTACTACTTTTTCAACTGAAACTCTTTAGCTCAAATTTTCTCAGTTGGGGGCAACAAAAAAGTGCTTTTATTTTCATGGATTTTCATGGATTTTAACATTTGGTAGATTTCAATTTTTCAATAAATATTTTCTTGGTATATATTGAATCCTTCTCTTGGAGGATTTCAATTATTTGTAAGGAAAAAAGCAGGATGCCCATGTTTCAAATATAATAAAGTCTGCCAGGATTTAAGGATATTAATTATGCTAGCAGTGAGAATATATTTTGGTTGCAAAAAGAAGTGCTACTTCCATCCAATACTGCCTTTTGATTATAGAGGCTACAAACTCAACTGTCCCGAACTCCGCATTGCTAGGTGGCTATAATTTATGCTGAGTCTGTCTAATAAGCTTAAGAGGTATCCTCGAGTCATTTGGTTGTTTTAAGTGAGACAGATCTTGGCCACAACAGCATGAATGACAGTAAAATATGGAATGCTTTGGTTCCCGTCCAGACATGTGATTTCTCAAAAAAAAAATGTCTTGAATTAGTTCAGTGATACCTATATACATCTGCCCATTGACCATAGAAGAGAAAAGGAAGACAAAATCTTACGCAAAGCGGCTTTCTGGATGTCCAGGGTAATGGAAGTGGGAAGACTTCTTACATATTGACAAGCTTCTTCATAAGAGAATCCATAGATGGGGATAGCATTGATAGAAAGGATCTCATCTCTTGGAACCAACCTTCCCATGGATGCCTGTTAAGAATGCATGTGTTAACAGAATACTGTAATGGCCTCACAATTTTAGGATGCGGAATAACATGAAGCTCAATTGCTTCACCAGGAAAGAGGAATGGATTCTATATTCAGGGTCCTTCTGGCAAGAGCCCAGAGACCTTTTGTCATCCTCTGAACCAGAGAAACCGCCAACTCCTTAACCTGGCAAAAGTCTAAGAGGGTAAAATCAAGTTGAGGTAATCACCCTTCCAAGGTATGGAGATTCTCAGTCATCCAGGTCACGGTTGTCTCAAAGGTGCTTTTTCAAGCGGTTAAGTGGACTTTCTGGATTTTTTTTTCTTTGAAGACATTTTACTTCTCATCCAAGAAGCTTCTTTAGCTCTGACCGAAGAAGCTTCCCCACCATCCATTTAGAGCTGAAGAAGCTTCTTGGATGAGAAGTGAAATGTCTTCAAAGAGAAAAAAAAACAGGAAGTCCACTTGCCTCTTGAAAAAGCACCTTTGGGGCACCCCTCCAATTCTTTGCAAAATTGATTGTCTTGTAAAAGGCTTCATTTGTTTGCTGTCTCTTAGGAAGAGATTTAGCCATCAGGAGTCTCTCTTTACAAGCCTGTTTCTGCCTTTCTACAAGCCAACCTTGTTCGCCACACCTGACTTACCTATCTTCATCTCCCTAGAGTACTAAGCTAAATTGACTGGATTTCAATCAGTTATAATGGGGCAGGCTTCCCCTACATTATGTGCCTCGGGGGACACAATATGTAGGACAGAATCACTGCAATGTTCATAAAGTTGTAGAAATATTGTTAACAGGGAAATGTGCAAATGGTAATATACCTTGGGCGGCTGAGATACTATCTGGGGAGGCAGAATACATGTAGACCATTCTCTGCGACGTTTTGTCAGGCCTTCTCAAACATTCACTAAGGTCTCACCTTTTACCCATGGAGTAAAACTCATTCTGGTAATGCAAACGAGTGAGTTGCCTTTACACCCAAACATTGGTCACCTAATGAGAAGGAAGGACTCACTGGAGAAGAGCCTAATGCTGGGAACGATTGAGGGCAAAAGAAGAAGGAGATGGCAGAGAATGAGGTGGCTGGATGGAGTCACTGAAGCAGTAGGCGTGAGCTTAAATGGACTCCAGAAGATGGTAGAGGACAGGAAGGCCTAGAGGAACGTTGTCCATGGGGTCGCGACAGGTCAAACATGACTTTGTGACTAACAACAACAACAATCGTTGTTGGATTTTATGCAGTGTAATATTTAAGCACTGTATTGTATTATAATCCAAATACTGTATATATATACTGTAATATAATCCAAATAATAGTAACTGCCTTGTTGAATCAGATTACAGCCGAAGGAGCTCAGATAAACAAATGGGATTTTCCTATTTGTTCCCATTGCAGAAATTCCTTTCTAAAGCCATCACAGATCTTCTATGCTGTCACTAAGAGAAACATTTTGACTTAACAAATCAGCTTCCCAAAAGATGCTCATTTCGAAATAATCTGAAAACCCCTGAATGGCAGTATAGTTGTTCTTCCTTGTCAACAAGCTGCATACAGTACCTTTTAAAACGTAATGCCTTCTGTTTCTAAATGAGTTAAGCTTTTTATAAAGTGAGCGGTATTTACTAATGAAATGAACAATAGTGTGGTCTCCTTGCCCTGAGAATTTTAAGATGGTAGGGCGGGGAAGCAGGGCTCAATCAATTCATTGACTGCCTGTTTGACTAAGGTTCTAGTAAGACATGAGGCAAAACTCACAACATTCACATTTCTCCTGAGGTTACTATGTCCATTTCTTGCACGATCTCAACTTCCCTCGGAACTAAAATTCTATGAGGGATAATAAAGACATTATTTTTTTTACCCTTTCAGCTGCTCCACCTGGTTGCAAGCCTGTTATGACGATGCGCAAAGGGTTGGCATGGATTTCGAGATCCAGGCCAAATGACTCGTTTTCATTCCGGGATAAAGTAATGGATTCCACATGGCTCAGCTCCAGGGGAACCTCCTGAGCTTCATTCTTCTGGATGGATGGAAGGACCTTCCCACTGGCTCTGGTGCAGGCACCGTGCTCCTTGTTCTTGGGCCTTGGGACTCCGTGGTATTCAATACTCATCAGGCTTTTCACTCGGGTGATGGCTTTATGTTCCAATTTGGGAGACCTCTTCGTTTCTAGCGGTTCGTCCTGAAAGTCCTTCACGTTCAAGTGGCCCGGATGAAGCTCTGGAAGATGAGGAAGCTCTTTAGCTGGGAGAAAAGGGGTATCCCCTGTATGCTCCCCAACGGTCTCTGCCAGATTCCTAGCAGCTAAGTTACTGCAGATATTTGCCACAGATTCTCTCTCCTGGCTGGTATCTCCATTTTGCACCGAAGGAGCTGCAGTGGAAATATTACAGTCATTGTCTCCTTTCCTTTGACCTTTCGACCTCGACCCTCTTTGGAAGGAGTCTCCATCTTGTTTGGCAAAGTCATCCTCATCACTCACGTCTCCATCATAAAAAGCAATCCTTCTCTGCCGTTGGAAAGCAGACTGGGGCCCTTTGGGGCTGTCACTGAAACTAACGTGCCGAGCAGCTGTCTCCCTTGGCTTGCTGAGAGGACCCGGCGAGCTATTGCCAGTAGCTGGGGAACTGCACAGACTCAATTCTTTGGTAGCTAAGAATAAACACATGGTATATAATTTGGCAATATTATCTTATAACGTAATGACCTAATCTATCACTATTTTCCATATTCCTCTCTGTTCTTACTATTCTCTCCTAAACAGCAATAAAAATGACTTTGTAAAAAGAAAGAAAGAAAGAAAGAAAGAAAGAAAGAAAGAAAGAAAGAAAGGAAGGAAGGAAGGAAGGAAGGAAGGAAGGAAGGAAGGAAGGAAGGAAGGAAGGAAGATGGGAAATCAGAGGGGAAGGCATCTTTTTAGCTGTAGTAACTGTACTCAGAAAGATAAGAAAGGTTGACAGTTCGGTGGTTCGAATCCCTAGCACTGTGTAACGGAGTGAGCTCTCGTTGCTTGTCCCAGCTTCTGCCAACCTAGCAGTTTGAATGCATGTAAAAATGCAAGTACAAAAATAGGGACCACGTTGGTGGGAAGGTAACAGTGTTCCATGTGCCTTTGGCATTTATTCAAGCCGGCCACATGACCACAGGGACATCTTCGGACAGCGCTGGCTCTTGCCTTTGTAACAGAGATGAGCACTGCCTCCTAGAGCTGGAAACAACTAGCATGTATGTGCGAGGGAATCTTTACTTTTACCTTTTAACTGCACTCAGGGCTCCAAAACAGGCAAACCCATTCAATTGTAGGGTTCTATTTATGGAGATGGTTCCACCTATCTTCTCAGGTGCTTATTTTTGGGGACTAGGGTAACACACACATTATAATTTGTATGACATTATTTTGATTTTATGCAACGCTTTCTGAGTATCTGCCTTCAAGTTGGTGTTGAAGTTTCTTTAGTTTTCTTTTTGGAGGTGATTTGTCCTTGCCTTCTTCCTACGGCAGAGAGAAAGGGGCTGGCCCTAGGTCACCCAGCTGGCTTTGTGCTTAAGGCAGGACTAGAATCCATAAATCTCCTGGTTTTTAGCCTGGTGCCTTAACCAATATGCCAAACTGGCTCTAACCCACACCCTCTCTTGTTGTGTTTCTCTCTATATAATAGTTTTTATTCATTTTTATTTGCACGCATTTTCACTGAGTTATTTATACATATGCTTTACCCAACTGCTGTTTTATTTTTTTAATCTTGTAAATAATTCTGCAATCTACTTAGCAAACTCTAGTTACTGGGCAAATTAAGGCTAGGATGCTATACAGCATGGCTGGCTCAGGAATTCTGGGAGTTGAAGTCCACAAGTCATAGAGAGGCCATTGTTCCCCACCTCTTCTATAAAAGAATAATGCATTCTATGCAAAAGAAAAGGACAATAAAGTCAGAAGTATTACCAATGTCTCCTGTAGCTTACCTGGATTACCAGAAGAAAGAAGGCTCTCTTCTAGGGAACTGCTCCTACTCTTGGGCCGAAATTGCTCCTCATCACTGGATCCCGTCACAGTAGTCTCTGAGAGAGACAATTGGCTCACCCCATCTTGTAAGAAGTATTGGGAAAGCTCCGTTTCAGAATTGAGAGAGCTCTGCTGAAATAAACACAGAAAAAGAAAATGCCATGTTGCAGCAATCAGTCCCCAAGACCCGTGGTCCCATAACTTTCGAGCTTGGCAGTCCAGCGGTGGGGAGGAGGGGAAGTATTGTGGCCCACCAGTGGCCAATGGAGTTGGCCGCACACTTGGACAGTGAGGAGGTTGGGGAGGAACATGGGCCAGTCCTGGAGTCTGGGGAAGGCTCTGATGAGTGCTCTGCATTGGAGGCAGAGATAGGGCCGGGGGTTTCCGACAGTTATCAGATGGCTTCGGAATTGGACATCAGTGGGGCAGAAGAACAGCTGGAGCCTGTTCCCGATGTGCGCATGAGCAGAGCTGCCAGGAGACAGAAACAGTTAAGGAACAAGGGTCGACTTGGGAGTAAAGAAAAAAGTGGATAGTGAATGACCCCTCCCATAGGGAATAAAGAGGAGCGAAAGGGAGTGGTGTTTGCAGGAGACAATGAGTTCATTTAATTAGGGTGAAGATTTGTTCCTGACTCCTTGCCAAGTATTTTCTGGTACAGCATTGCGCTTCAAAGCTATCGGTCTGGCAACTCTCCAAGCCTGATAAAGGTCTGTGGTTGTAAATTACTCTTGAAAGGCTGTTTGCGACTTCCAGTTTGAGCTTCTTCAGCGACAGACCGAAACCTCATCTCTCCGAGGCTTCGATCCGTGCTCGCCACTGGAGCGCCCTGAGCCAGCTGGTTTTGGGGCTAAGCCACCCCGTAGAGGTGATGAAGAGGGGGGAGACTGCCTGCAGGGTTGAGGAGAGCCGCATCTCTCCTCCTCAGCTGGCCGTTACTTCCTTTCCTGAAGGCAGTTACAGTGGTGGTCAGAAATGGCCACCTCAAAGAACTTGACTGGAAAAGAATGTGCAGGAGGAAGATAAGAAGAGAAAGTTTTGGTTGACCAGGTCAAAGAACAAAAGCAACAAATAAGGTACCCTTGAATTGAAATTGTTAAAAAACAATAACATTGTTCCCTAAGAAGATTTTTAAGCTGCGAAGGAGAGAGAAAAGGGAAATGATCTGGTTTTCTCCTTTTCCTATATTGACAGCTAAGAGACATGTGCAAGAAATTGGAAAAAAATCCACTTTGACATCAATAAGCATTTAATGCTGAAAATAAAAAGTCAAAGGGATAATAAAGATTTCTGGATAATTAAAAGCTTTTAAAAACAGAAAAGGAGAGAAAAAGAATAAAAGGTAGGATCTGGAAGGGAGGAGACTGCCTGGAATTAAAAAAGAACTTACAGCAAAATCTCAACAAGACTTCCAAAAGATACATTCTAACTGAAATATCGCAACAAAAACCCCAATAAGAGAAAGTCAAAAAAGAAATAAGAAGATATAACTCGGGACTATCTGGATTACTTGATGATTTCTGGATGCTTGGTTATTGTTTTGAATGACTAAAATCAATCGGGTGGTTGTTTAAAACTGTTTAAAATGGCTCCACTTTTAGAAGAACTGAAAAATGGAACTTAAAATGTACAAAGAAGATGCGCAAGAAGGGAGAGGTTCTTTTGGCGTCGTATTTCAGTTTTTAGAAATGGAGATTTGGAATTATGAGAAACAACAAGAAATGCCTGCAGAACAAGAAGATTGCAACAAAGAAGAAGCCATCTTTAATGAACAAGTAATCTTAGATGGGGGGAAAAATGGAAAGGGGAGAAAGAGAATGGAAAGTTTAAGATTGGGAAAAGCAATCCCCCCCAAAAAATAGAGTGAAAAATAAGTATAAAATCAGAAAGCAACAGAAGAGGGAAATGCAGAAGAGAGAATTAGAAGTAGAGAGACAAGGGGGTAAAAAGGAGAGGGAGAAGATGAGAAGGAAGGAAGAAAGGAAAAGAAGTTATAAAGGACAGAAGCAAAATATAGAGAAACAGGGCCTGTTTAGAGATAATGGGTGAAAACTTAATGGAAAAAGGGATTCTGCAAAGGTACATAAGATAGTATTGTTATATAAGAAACAGAAATAATTTTAGAAAATATGAAACAATGTATGATTAAAATGTTTGATAAAATAGCTATTGTAATTCAGTGGAATGCTTGTTAATAAATAAATGTAACAAAATGAATATTTAATGATTTACAAAACATGTGAAGAGAAATAACGGCAAAATTAATTATGGAGATTATATGTGTTTTTAAGGAAGTATGATATTTAATTGAAAAGAAGTATTAAAGATGTTCAGATTTTAATGATTATTAATGATAGAACTGAACTGGAATGGAATGATGGTTTATAATTGCATATATTTACAATCTTTCTTTTTTTTTAAAGAATATAGTGTGTATTATAAGAATGTACCAAGCAGAATTCGATTGGAAGTTATGTATTATGTATTATATTGAAGGTCATAAACTTAAGGTATATATTGAAATTTAAATAAGAGTTGAATGGATGTAATTAAAAGATATAAAGGTGTCATACTCCAATTAGTAACTACAGGAGAAAATTTGTTTAATAAGAAAAGATAATATGAAATTGAAACAGAACAGACAAAAGTATAAATATAATGATTTAAAATGAGATGAGATAATCAAAACAAAATTGAGAAAATTAAAAGAGGGGAAAAACTATATAGAAAATGTAAAATAGTATAAGATATGGAATAGAATACAAAAAGGAGCATGAAATTGAGTTTTGTGTCTGTATAAAGAAGTTCAACCCGGGACCATGCTATTTTCAAAAAAGATGTTTTACTTGTATTTTGTATGTGTGAAAACCCAAATAAAAACTTTATTAAAAAAGAAAAAGAAAGGCTGTTTGCTGGATGTGAATGAGAGGAAATCACATTAACCTAATAAAAAGTTTTGTCTTTAATCTACTCTTTGTCTTTAATCTAATCTGCTTTGTGATTTTGTGAAGCCTAGGTCAGAACAGGAAGTGGGGATGGTATTGTGTGAGTGGCACAGACAAGTATGCACAGCTCTATTTACACGAGTGTGGAGCTTTGCATGTGAGCACTGCCGCTTGCATAAGTGGAGCTTACTTGCATGGCCAGCTTCGAACAGGCCGCAGCCCAGAGGTGCTATTCAGCAGGTTCTGACCAGGTTCTGGAGAACGGGTAGCGGAAATTTTGAGTAGTTCGGAGAACCAGCAAATCCTACCTCTGACTGGAGATTTTACAGTCTCCTTCCCCTGCCACACCCACCAAGCCACGCCCACGGAACCGGTAGTAAAAAAATTTGAATCCCACCACTGCCGCAGCCTAGTAGCAGGCTGCAGCCCGGAGGTTTGGGGATCCCTGCCCAAGACAGGAGATCATCATCCATGCTAAAAGTCCTTGCTCTATTTCCTATTGTTTTTCTTTCTCAAATGGTTCGTTCCTTAAAATCAGTCTTTCTCAACCTTGGCAACTTTAAGTTGGATGGACTTCAACTTTCAGAATTGCTCTGGATCTTTCATTCCATGCTGTCTGGGGAATTCTGGGAATTGACATCCACACCTCTTAAAGTTTGCCAAGATTCAGAAACACTGGTTTAAGATTCCGCCACTCTTTCTTTTTTTACTACCATTTGATTCATTTTCCAAATTATTCAATTGCCTTTCACATACTGTTGAATGTTGCTCAAGGAGACTCGCTCTAACTAGCAACATGAAACAAAGGGGAAAAAAAAGACTGGAAACCAAAACGAAAAAAAATCTGATTGCTCCTTAATGTGGTAAAGTCTGCCTTTTCCGTTGAATTCAACTCTTTGTCAGCCTTCTCCCTGAACAGATGAAGGCTTAAAAAAAAAAATGAGGGCAGAGAGCAAGAATGAGAAAGCAGGCCCTACAATCTCTGTTTCTGACCCTGATACATTTTGTAGTAAAGGACCTTGCACATTTGCTGGAACGTGCCCAGAAACTTTTAGACAGACAAGATGACCTTCGGGGACTTGACTATTTGATGTATTGAAGCTACGAAGAGGAAGAGGGACTCGGCTCTGTCATGCATGGGAACTTTCTGGCAGGTGTTGTGTTCCAATGTGTATTTTCCTCTTGTGAGAACGTAACCTCTGCAACAGCCTTTTGACAAAAGAAATCCCCGGTGGGACAATACAACCAATGAGAAAAGCCACCCTCCCTCCCCCACCTGTCCTCCTGCTTCTCCCCTCCCTACTCTACCTACAAGACAAGAAGCAGAAGAATTACTGGACCTTCTCTGCCTTGAAGGACACCCGTGTGTGTATGTGTGTGTGTGTGTACAAGGAAGTCCCAACTTTTTCTAGGCCACAGAAAACCCCCCCCACCCTCCTTTAAAGTCTTGTGGTGGAATCTCAATAGGTTTACCCGACTCGCCGGCTCCAAGAAACGCTTCATTGTCCAGCTCAAAGGCGAGGAGGCTTCTGTCTGTTTAGACTTCATGCTTGGAGATGGACTTTTTGGCAGGTTTCCTGTTAAAAACAATTGGGTTCGGCAGAGAAGACGTTAGCATGCGACATAACACACCCACAGGGCTTCCACATTTGACTTTACTTGGGAGGGAAGGCTGGCTTCTTCTTATTGTCTTTCTGGAAAAGGCTACACAATTTCACATCGCTCGCTGACTTGTGGAGACCCAAAGGTGCTTTTTTTTTCTCAAAGGGCAACTGGACTTTCTGGTTTTGCTTTGTTTCGCTTCTCATCCAAGAACAATTGACTGGCCGAGAGTAGCACACAGATCACAGCTTGCACAGCATGAGCTTGTGGCTGTTTTAACCCGATGGAAAATTGGGCCCCTTTGGATTCTAACTCTACCCAAGAGTAGTTCAGTGTTGGACCAGTTCCTCCAAAGAGTCTAGAATCTGACGATGCTGGCTGGCCAAGAAAGTTTTGTCCTCCAGGACAGCCGCCGTCAACAGAGCCAAGAGTGCAGAACAAAGGGAAGCCAGAGCTAAAGACGAATGAGACATTCCTTCTCTCCGTTTCCTACTGCTGCACTGACCACATCTTTCCCCTCTTGGCAGTAAGAACAGAAAGAGACAATGTTGGCCAGGAAAAGCTGGAGTACTCCAGCAACTTTTAACCAGGCAGCTCTGTTGCTATACCAGTGTACTGCTCTTTTGATGAGTCCAAACTGAGCAGGCTTCTCAATTGTGCAACATTAAAAAAAAATGTCCATAAAAATGCAGCATGAAAAGAAAAGGATATGTTTTCTGTTAAGTTTGGAGGAAAATTCCTTTTTGCAGGAGGAGGAGGAGAAAGAGAAGGAGAAAAAGGAGGAGAAGGAGAATTCACCATGAATCATTTTGAGCCAATCTAGTTTTAAGAGACTGTGATCCACCGTGACCAGCAAGCAAGAATATTGCCTTGGATCAGGGATGCTTAGTCTACAATGTTAGGGTTACATGCTTCCTCCATAATCAATCGTTCATCTACATGTGATAATTTTTTCATTTTTAATGTGACTAAAAGGGAAAGCTACTGGAATCCATGGGGAATTATTGTGTTAACTGGATTTATTTCTTTTTTATTTTCTTATCCCTATCAACCAGAGAAGTTTAAATATGTGCAAGAGAAATAAAAGATCCATAAACCTCGAATTGACAAGCAGAGCAATAAAGAAAAAGTAGGGGTGGGAATTATAAAGAAGCCTTCCAGAATTTGTAGCCATATGTAATGTCAGTTAAATCTGATTTAGTTCTGTCCCTCATCAGTTAAAGGACAACTCTGCTCTCAGCCTGGAGAAAGTTATATATCCCCTAATTAGTTCATCATCCCTTGCTGAATACGGACATGTGAATTGCTTTCTATTTTATTCCACTGCTTTTTGATGAAAAAAGTTGGCACTAAAACATGTGTGGACTAATAAATCAGTTCATTAAATCAGTTCATCTTTTCAGCAAAGATAAAGTTGGTCATATATGGAAAAGGTGGTTGCTAGGTTTCTAAATGCCTAGCCAGAGAATTATGAGTAAATAAGAGCCAATTTTACAAGCTGTTGTGCTAAGGTAGAATTTAAGAGATCCAGAAACTCCAATTATACTGTAGTTACAACTGATTCCTGAATTTTTTCTTTTTTTATGGTGTTTGTGTTTATGTGTTGTTGTTTGTGTGTATGTGTGTGAGGGGGGAGGGAGGGAGGGAGGGAGAGGGGGGAGGGAGGGAGGGAGGGAGGGAGAGAAAGAAAGAGAGGGAGAGATTTTCAGTGGAACAGTTTGCCTCCTGCAGTTGTGGGTACTTCATGGCTGGAAGTCTCCAAGAAAAGATTGGACAGCCATTTGTCTGGAATGGAGACCTCCAAGGTCTGTTCCAGCCCTATGACTCTATGATTGCATAGCTATGGCTACCATCTTGATTTTTTTTTTTTGCTCCCCCAGCAGACATTTGTGCTCGTTTGTCCAATTAATTAAAAATAAAACGTAACATTCTTTTGCATAAAATGTGTGTAGAACAAACTTTCTAGGGATGTATCTATGCTGTAAATCAAGAGCCAAATCTGATACCGTTTTAGAAACAGATGCATACCTGAGGAATGAGGAGAAGAGACGTCCCTGTTTTCTCTGTGGGTGGTTCGTGTTATGGCTTCATCCATCTCCTGTTCAGAAACCTATTATTAAATTGGAGGGGAGGGGGGGTTAAAAAGGATCTAAAGGTGTATTCAGGAAATAACAAAATGTACTACTTCAAAGTTCATGTATATTCTTTTAATATGGAAATTGGAAATCTTGAAAGTGCTGACGTAGGCTGTGTAACATAGATTTTTCTTTCTTTTTTTTTTCTTTTCGTGATTTTGAAATAAACCTTCCTGCTAACCACATTTTAAAATCTAGCGCTGCATGGAGTGGCATCAGGAGCCAAAAAAAAAAAAAAAACCCCACCCCTCTCTGAACTAGAAGACAAAAATGAATCCACCAAAGAACATCTTGGCTTAGGCACCTTCAAACATAGAGCAGCTCTGAGAACAATTAGTTCCGCAAACCATTTACTCATTTGACGTTATTAATTGTATGGCCCTTGTTTTTCAATTACAGTGGGATGGCTGCAACACTGTCAGACATAAAGAATGTCTCTATAAGACATTCTGCTAAGACTAGACACCAACGGGATGGTACATAATCAAATTAATCAATGGCCCTTGTTTGTTGTTATTGTCTACATGTTCTGAGGGTTGGGTTTAATTATGGCAACCATTTGAATAATGATGTACAAACTGTGGTATGTACCAGTTCTTTTATTCCTGTGCCATTTTCTAAATTTGCGCAGCTGAGGATGCAGCAAAAGTCCACCTTTTAGCAGTACGGTATTTACATCTTTTTTACATGTAGAAATTTAAATGTAATATGTTGAACTTTTCCATGTTTGTGGCTCTGGTGCAGCTGACCACATGGAGTTGAGAGTGGGAGTTTTGTTATACCTTCTCTTGGGCTTTGAACTTGAGCTTCCTGTTCCTGGATATAATGCTTTTACTATGCCTTAGCTCCCCGGCATCAAAACACCAAAATAGAATAACGGGTCTTCTTGGACTAGAAGACCTCCAAGGTCCCTTCCAACTCTGTTATTTTTTCTATTACTCCATGCAATTTCCCCAACCATCTGCCCAAAACCGTCACATATCTTTTCTTGTACGTGTCTCCTAGATGCCACAAAGGCTGCCATCAAAACAGATGCTGCTCGTGGAAATTTCTCCTTCAGCCCTTTGCCCTCTCCCTCCCCAGATCTCCTCTAGGGAGTTAGTAGGTCTGGATCCTTGAGGAGGAAGGAGAGGAAGTAAATTCCCAGTAGATAAACACAAGCACATCTGCATAATGTGAAATTTTGTAAAACTGTAGTAGAATTGAAATATGAGTGAAGAGGAAAGACCGTGAAGAATGACTAAAGAATCTGGAGGTATACAACCCACAGAAAAGATGATTGAGGATGGAATTGCAGAAGCTGATGCTTAGTTGAAAAGATGCTATCACAATGCTTGGAGACCATCTAGTCCAACCCGCTGCTCTGGCAGGAAATCTACCATTTCAGACAAATGGTTGTCCAATTTCTTCTTAAACTCTTCCAGTGTTAGAACACCCACAACTTCTGGAGGCAAGTTATTCCACTGATTAATTGTTTTAACTGCCAGGAAATTTCACTTTAGTTCTTGGTTGGTTTTCTCTAGATGGTAACTGTCTCCAAGTCAGAATGAAATTCATGTGTATGATTCCATTATTAGAAATATTCTAATAGATTCTGCACTAGGAAGGGAGTTGGGTTAGTGGATTCCTAAAATATTATACAAATGTATGGAATTATAGCAATAGCAGTAGCACTTAGATTTATATTCTGCTTTAGAGGGCTTTACAGCCCTCTCTAAGCAGTTTACAGAGTCAGCCTATTGCCCCCAACAAACTGGGTCCTCATTTTACCCACCTCGAAAGGCTGAGTCAACCTTGAGCCTGGTGAGATTTGAACTGTCAAATTGCAGGCAGCCGGTAGTCAGCAAAAGTGGCCTGCAGTACTGCACTCTTAACCACTGCACCACTGAGGCTCATTCTAATTGAATTTATCTGCAAAGATCGCATTTGTTGTTATAGTTTCCTTTTTCTTGCCCAGCGGCTTTTAAAAAATGGAGGTGGGATACTTTAGCCTCCAACAAGCCATCTGCAGCATTTCGATTTAAAGGTGGCAACTGCAAAGGAAAGGGTTGTATATGTAGAACCAGTCTTTTTTGTTTGACTTTGGGGTAACTCAAAACTCAAGGCACACTCCTATAACTGAAAGGAACTGTATGCATTCCAAAATAAACTTAGTAGCTTAAATCAGCTTTCAGAGTCATATTTACTCAAAAAACAAAGAAAGAAAAATATATTCTGTGGCACTGGTTTTGGAAATACTTAAAAAAAGAAGAATACCAGGTAATTTGGGAACAAAATAATTCTGTCTGATGGAATGTACATTAGGTATAAAATATGTATATTAAAGAAGGGTAGTTTGTGTCCATAAAATTGTCTATAAAATGAAAGAGAAAGGGTAAGAACAACACCCCAAATTTAATAAAGGAACAATGATGAGAGAGAATTTTATATATACAAATTAAAGCAATTACAAAGTGCAAAATAGTAAAAAGTAATCTCTAAAAAAATAGGCCAAACTAAAACATTCAAATTTTTATTTATTAGCAGGATATGCTTTGGAAATCAGCCTGACATGAATTTCCTTTGAAAATTCCTTCAAAGGTATGAAGAAGAGTCCAGGCACCCCTCAATTAATGTGTGATCTTCGTATTTAATGTTTTTTTAAAAAATATTTATATTACAAAGCGCAGAATAATACCTGTTTGTCTTATGATCTTCTATAGAAAAAAAAAGTATCTTCATATTCTATTCTAGAACATCAAAGGATACAAATCCTTGAACAGAATAAGCCATATAACAGATAGCAGATAATCAGAGTTAGAAGGGACCTTGTAGGTCATCTAGTCCAACACCTTGCACAAGCAGGAGACCCTACCCCATTTCTGACAAATGGCAGTCCAATCTCTTTTTGAAAGTCTCAAGTGATGTCGCTTCCACAACTTCCCAGGGCAATTTCTGTTCCATAGGTTGATTGTTCTCACTGTCAGAAAGTTTCTCTTTATTTCCAGGTTAAATCTCTCCTTGTTCAGTTTCCATCCCTTATTCTTGTCTGGCCTACAAGTGCTTTAGAGAATAGCTTGACCCCTTCCTCTCTGTGGCAGCCCCTCAAATATTGGAAGACAGCTATCATGTCTCCCCTGGTCCTTCTCTTCACTAGACTAGCCAAGCCCAGTTCCTGTAACTGTTCTTCATACGTTTTAGTCTCTTGTCCCCTAATCATCCTGGTTGTTCTTCTCTGCACTTTTTCTAGAGTCTCAACATCTTTTCTGTAATGTGGTGACCAAAACTGGATGCAGTACTCTAGGTGTGGTGTTACTAAGACTTTATAGAGTGGTATTAGTACCTCACTTGATCTTGATTGTATCCCTCTGTTAATGCATCTTTTATATGTTATGTTTATATATATGTTAATGCATATAAATAGTATAAGGGCAGATAGAGGCTTCCCTCCTCCCCTGTACTGAATAAATGGGCAAACTAGGTGCCTTACAACTAAATTCACACGATACTAAATCAGATTTTTTTTAAAAAAATTCAAGTTTTGCTCAACCTGAACAAGCCATAGATGTTTTCTGGAATCTTTGGAAAACGATACTATAAAATAATATCAAATCAGTAAATAACCATGATAGGTTCATACACACAAGCTTTAGAGTTTCATGTGAACCCAGCTGTGGAAACTATAACTTTTGACCCACAGAAACCTGATAAGTCAGCTTTTGTATATGAATGTAAATAGACAAGTACAAATATAGAAAAGGCCCTTTATTATATATTAATACAGGATAGCAATGGACTGTAGAAGTCTTAGTCTGGGGTATTATAAAGATCATATAAATTACCTGCTTCTGCCTTAGAGGACCAGAATAAATCATAAAATGAGTGGTGTAAACTATTTACACAACAAAGAGCAAAAATGTTTAAAAGTATAAAACAGAGTTAAGTAGTTACTCTTTGAGATTTTACAGTGATAAGGCTGCTTAGGGCCTGAAAAAGCCTAACATGTTTATTTGTAGATTGTGAGAAAAAAATAAAAATATATTAACCCAGGTTTTCTAGATACCTTGGATGTCAATTATCACAACTCCAGTCACTGTGGGTTTGGGCCATGTTAGCAGAACGTTAAGGGGGTTGATCCATTCAGGTATATACCAAATTGGGCAATCCTGCACTAATCAGTAATACCAATTCTGCTGTTTTTTAAACTGGGGTACATCCATGCCTTTTTGTTCTAATATATACTTTTTCACACGTAAAACCATGGTGCAAGGCTCAGGGGGAAATGCTGCAGAGAAAAACTGAATATCTTCCATTCTGTTTCATACCTTTGGGTTAGGATGCCGGCTAATAATAAGGCTAACTGGGCCGGGTCCACATTCACTCAAGATGGCATAAGCTTCACTCAGCGCTGCATGACGCAAACTGACCGAATCTGCTTCCAGGATCTGATCACCACGGCTAAAGAAAGATGGACATTAACTTTAATAGTGCCATTTCACAGACAGGATGTAAGGAAAAAAGGAGACATCTCACCTCCAAAAGTTCAGACAGAAAGCATTTACAACTTAACTATAAATCCAAAATTCAAAACTGGAAAACATACATACATTCAACACTAACAACAATAACTACAAAGAAAAAAATTGTGTACAAAAGGGGGAAAATGATCCAAATATCAAATAAGTTTAACATTAAATATAAAACAATAACAAAACAAAATAACAACAACAATAATACCTGATAAATTATCCTCCCCGTACATTATGGGTCTACAAATAGTTTTAAACTTTCATCTTTATTTAACAAGAAGACTACATTATATAAACAAATTCCAGATGAGATCTTTATTTAATAATCAATTTGACCCAACAACAATACACACACACACACACACACACACACATATATATAAATACACACATATACAAACACATATACACACACACACATATATGGATACACACATACACACACACATATATAGCCCAAACATTACAACAGTCTTCAAATCCCTCTAATAACCATCAGTTATTGTATTTAACATGTAGAAAGTCCATAAGCAGCTTCCAGTCTCTTATAAAGCTGCCTAGTCCATTGTCTGTAATCAAACCAGTTAGTTTTGCCATCTCTGCTAATTCAATTTTTAAAAAGAAACCAAATTCTAAAGATCTAATCAGAAGCAGAAGAATTTCCTCTTCGGTGGGCTTCTCTAATAGCCAGCTAAGCGACGAGCCAAAATCCTTTAAAATCAGAATTGAAACTCTAAAAATTGCATAACTAGCTAGAAATCACTGGAGCTGTTAAGCAAGAACTACCTGAAATAGTAATTAAATGTGTATGCCACTAAGGCTTCCAGCAGCAAGTTGTGGCCATCTTGTGTCTTAACGTGATCCAAAACAAAGCTTAAAGAAAAAAGAATGAAATATCTAGAGATAATCCAGAACTACTATTAGAACGCAGTCATGGCCAAGTATCTTGGATTGCCACAAACTGTAAGAAGAGCATTTCCTAAGGGTTCAAAAACATGAACTGGGTTTTCTGTGGCTTTTTTGAGCGTAAAAGGAATCTCACTGTAAGCCCTTCCTACCACTGTGATAGCCCCACAGAGAGACCAGATGAGGAAATCAACTCCAGGAAGCTACAATTACAATTGTTTTGTATCTCCTTCTCCGTCTTATAGTTCAGTGAATTAGGAAGGCATTTGGAAGTGAAATACTTCCAAACCGTATCTTATAGTAAAGGTAAATGTTTTCCTTGCCCAGTCGTTGTCCGACTCTAGGGGGCAGTATTTATCTCCTTTTCCTAGCCAAAGGAGCCAGCACTATGGGAAGATGTTTCCGCAGTCATGTGGCCATCGTAACTATATGCCGGGGTGCACGGAACACTGTTACTTTCCCACCAAAGTGGTATCTATCTACATGCATTTTCATGCTTTCAAACTCTTAGGTAGGCAGGAGTGGCGCAAGGACAGGACGCAACATTTGGGTCTTGTTAGTTTTCCAGCTGACAAACTCAGAGTGTTTTAACTGTCTACCTTGTGGTTGAGAAGCCCAGCATCTTAATCATTAGGTCACCACACCCTCCCTATGCCATAATTCTGAACTTAAGCTATGCTCAGCTCAGCTCCATCTGCTAAGGTAATGGTTTTAACAAATTAACAGAGTTGGAAGGGACCTTGTAGGTCATCTAATCCAACCCCCACCCACCCAAGCAAGAGATCCTACACCATTTCTGACAAATGGCAGTCTAGTCTCTTCTTGAAAGCTTCCAGTCATGAAGCTCCCACAACTTCCGAAGACAAGCTGTACCATTGGTTCATTGTTCTCACTGTCAGAAAATTTCTCCTTATTTCCAGGTTGAATCTCTCCTTGTTCAGTTTCCATCCATTGTTCCCTGTCTGGCCTTCAGGTGCTTTGGAAAATAGGTTGACCCCCTCCTCTCTGTGGCCTTTACCTTTGTTCCTGGTACTTTACTGTTCTCTGCTTTTCATGTCATAAATTGCTCAGAGTTTTGTGAAGCTGGGTGACCCCTAAACTGAATGACCAAATGAATGATGCTTTGGGGGGCGGGGGGGACTTTTTTTAAGAAAACAGTTCAGGACTAACCTTAATCTTCCATCCATTTTAGCCACAGATCCTGGAGCCAAGCTGTGAATATATATACCTGGAAGGCTGTTCTCCAAGGTGAGGCAACAAACACCAATGCCCAAGCCAACCCCAGGCTCTGTGATGAAATGAAAATAAAGTTGAGAATAGTTTAACTTATTGTTCACTGGAACAGCCATAAGGCATAAAAGTACTTCTTAAGAATTGTTCTTTGTAGGAACCCTTCTATCCTGGCCTCTTTTTACAGAGGCACTATTGAGAGTGTTTTAACAAACTGAATCATTGCCTCAGATAAAAAAAATCCATACAGAGAGTGGTAAGGACAACCAAGAAGATTATAGGAAGCTTCCTTCCTGTCATTCAGGGTACTGCTTATAAGTGCTATGTCAGCATTGTCAGAGACCCCACATACCCACTTTATGGTCTGTTTCTGTTGCTCCTCTCTGGGAGGAGGTTTCAAAGTATTTCTAGCAGGACTGCATGATTCTGTAGCAGCTTTGTTCCCTATGCCATCTGTCTGGTAAACTCGCAAGATTCGTTTTTGTCTTGCCATTACATGTATACATGCAAACTAGACTGTTGTTTCTCCATGTCATATAATAAATGTGGGTATGTGCATAATTTTTATGTATTTATTTATCTTGTCATGTTTATGTTTATATTAGAGGTGGAGACCCTTTGAGACCTGTATGCTACATAATTTCATTTTAATGTATGCCGATTAGTGTACATTCAAAGTGACAATAAAGTATTCTATTCTATTCTATTCTATTCTATTCTATTCTATTCTATTCTATTCTATTCTATTCTAGTCTAGTCTAGTCTAGTCTATTTTTTGTTCTGTTCTCTTGTTCTGTTCTACTCTATTCTACTCTATTCTACTCTATTCTACTCTACTCTACTCTATTCATAGATCTTGAAATGGCTACTAAGAACCTTTGAACCAGATCCTAGTCACCCACTGCAATAAGTCAGGGTGGATCAGAAGTTTCCTTCTTCTACTAAGGATTTTAAGGATGATTTTAAAGCAGAGGTGGAGAACTATGGCCCCTTTATGACTTGTGAACTTCAACTCCCAGAACTCCTGAGCCAGCCATGCTTTAAAGCAATGAGAAGACGATGCTCCTCTCAGTTGCTGTATTTTCTTCATTTGACTTCGACACTTCCCCCTCATCCCTGAGATCAAGACATCTTGATGACAGCTGATAGGAAGTGAAACAAAGTCACAGAAACATTTGATTCTGTGGTGATTCTTGACATCTCTCCACCCCAAATGTGTTTATGCTCAGGAGCCAAATGTAATAAAAGAAGCCATTACAAACATCTTCCTTGTTAATTCCGTATATGTAATGTACCCTTCTTATTCCTCAGGCTCAAAATTGCGATGAAATATCTTTCCAGGGTCTAATTGTAAATTCTTCCAGTGAAAAGTCTTTGCGAAAGCTGGCAAGGATTATGTATTATAAATTTTAAACAGATTTAACCTGATTTTCTACTCAACGCTTGTTTATTAATCTGATTTGTTCTTTCCGTTGTTTTTAATCGGAGCACCTTTCCCTCCACAACATTAGTAGAGTCACAACATTAGTAAAATATAAAAACCCGGTTAATGCCATGTGAAAGATTCGAAAGGACAAAGGAGCCCATGGGAAGGATTGGGAGCGGGGGAGGGGGGGCAGAAAGAAAAGAACAGGTTGAAAATCAGTTATAAGATAGAAAACTCCAAGCAAGATAAACACCATAAAATTCTTCTAAATCTGAGAAGGATATGAAAGCAATTCTGAAATGATTTAAGGAGCAGGGACCTCATTTTAACAGAGGCAGGCACATTTTTCTGCCTCTCCCAATTACCCCATCATGATCCATTTGAAATTATCTGTCATAAAAATGAATGCAAGTAGTCCTCGTCTTATGACAGCAACTGAGCCCAAAATTTCTGTTGCTGAGACAGTTGTTAAATGAGTTTTTTCCTATTTTATGACCTTTCTTGCCACCGTTGTTAAGCAATTCCTTGCATTTCAATGCCTGGAATGCACTACCTGTCTCTGTGGTTTCTTCCCCAAACCCCAAAAACTTTAACCTCAGACTGAGTACTGCTGACCTCACGCCTTTCCTAAGAGGTCTGTAAGGGGGCTTGCATAAGCGCACCAATGTGCCTACCGTCCCTGTCCTAATGTTCCTTTTTATTCGTATCCATTTCATGTATTCATAATTATGTTTATACTTATAACTGTTATCTAATACTACAGTTCTACAGAGGAATTATTGAATTTGTCATCTGCACCTCTATAACTGTCTGGTTTGATTCTGCAACCCAACAGGACAGACACAGACTTCAGAGAGTAATTAGGACTGCAGAAAAAAACAATTACTACCAACCTGCCTTCCATCGAGGACCTGCATACTGCACGAGTCAAAAAGAGGGCTTTGAAAATATTTACAGACTCCTCACATCCCGGACATAAACTGTTTCAATTCCTTCCCTCAAAACGACGCTATAGAGCACTGCACACCAGAACATCTAGACACAAGGACAGTTTTTTCCCAAACGCCATCACTCTGCTAAACAAATAATTCCCTCAACACTGTCCAACTATTTACAAAGTCTGCACTACTATTACTATTAATCTTCTCATCATTCCTTATCACCCATTCCCTCCCACCTGTGACTGTATGACTGTAACTTTGTCGCTTGTATCCTTACAATTTATATTGACTGTTTCCTAGTATGATTGATTGCATATTGTACCCTATGACTATTATTAAGTGTGGTACCTTATGATTCTTGATGAATGTATCTTTTCTTTTTTGTACACTGAGAGTATTTACACCAAGACAAATTCCTTGTGTGTCCAATCACACTTGGCCAATAAAGAATTATATTCTATTCATCTGGCTTCCCCATTGACTTTGCTTGCTAGAAGGTCGCAAAAGGGGATCATGTAACACAGCATCCATCATAAATATGAGTCAGTTACCAAATGTCTGAATTTTGATCACATGACCAAGGGATGCTGCAAAGTATGAAAAACGGTCATAAGTCGCTTTTTAAACTTCAACAGTCTCTAAACAAACTGTTTTAAGTCAAGGACTACTTGTAGATTGTTGGCCTTTTCAGCTTCCAGGGATGCAAGAGGGTTGAAATCCAGCTGATCCAAGAAAGTAGCTGTAAGAGGATATTTTTCCTGTCCCTGTCCTCCCACTCTCTGTTACACCTTTGGTGCTTTCTATTCATCAATATCTTTAAATATATATGTCACCTATTTCCCTAACAATTTCAGATTTACAAGGAGAAATAAAAAACACCATCCCAAACCCTGAGGAAATAAACATGGCTTCAGCCACGGTTCATCTTTTCTGGGTTATGCTAGGAAGTCAAAAATAAAAATTCCCAGGAGGCAAACCACCCCTGGAACATTACCAGGAAAACTCAAGGACATCTGTGCCTTTTTAAATAAATATGCTCTGAGCCTCCTTTTCAACTCTTAATGATGGGGAGGATTGTTTCAACTTCAGTGGCCATTTATTCCAATGCTAGATAGTTTCTTAAAAAAAAAAACTTGGACATGGTAAATCCTCGGATTAGAGCTATCAAAAAAAAACCTAGCGAAATTTAGAAAATAAAAAACATCTTGCAAAAAAAGAGCAAAGGCATGCCATATTCATAACACGGCCAAGAAAACTGCATGGATAAGTCCACAAAATCACAAAGCATCAAATTCAATTTGAAGGAGATTTTAACAGAAGTGGTATTCAGCAGGTTCTCTGACCAGTTCTGGAGAACTGGTAGCAGAAATTTTGAGTAGTTCAGAGAACTAGCTATTACCACCTCTGACTGGCCCTGCCCCCATCTATTCGCTGCCTCCTGAGTCCCAGATGATTGGCTGGGTCTTCTTTGGTTGCCCTGCACAGGAGAACGGAGCTGGAAAGCAGGTTAGTGAGGTGGGGTGGGAATGGAGATTTTGCAGTATCCTTCCCCTGCCACGCCCACCAAGCCACGCCCACCAAGCCACACTACGCCCACCAAGCCATGCCCACAGAACTGATAATAAAAAATTTTGAATTCCACCACTGGACTTTACATATTTAGGACTTCCACAGGTCTTGCAAAACAGCAGCTCCCCACCTTCGGGGCACCAGGGACCAGTTCTTTGGGGACAGGTTTTTCCACGGTCCACAAGGAGCGTGGTTTTGCATGCTGTCTGAATCCCGCAGATGGGGCTTCACTTGTTTGCATGGCCCAGTTGCTGGCATGCCGTCGACCGGAGCCAGCCCACAGACCGGTAGTTGGGGACCCCTTTTGTAAAGGATCTTCAGCACTAAACGTAACTCCCTATCAAATAAGTTGACATAATTCGTCTTTGTGTCACAAGGATTTCTTGAATTGGCTTCTATCCTCCCCAACAGGAAGAAGTCCCATGTGTTTCTTTTCAGTGTGGCTAGACAAATACTTCCAGGGGAGTGCTAAATCTACTCATGCAGAGCTCTTGGTATATTATCAGCTTCTATGTGATTCTATGTGACTATTTTAATATTTTGCACGGAGCAGACAGAAGATAGTAAGGGATTTAATTTTTACATATAATGTTGGAAATTTCCCATCCACAAATTTCACTGGAATTTCAACAAAACCAATTTGCTTTTATAGCATAGTTTCCATTACCTGTTCCCAAAGCCTTTCCCCCATTTCAGTTCCATCTAGACACGCCAGAACAAAAATTTTGATTACTAACCATCCCATCTCAGATTTACAGAAAAAGGAGTCCAACACTTACTAAAATCTTCATTTCCCCCTGTTCTAAAATGTTCCTTAGGAGGTTTTCTCAGCCTTGCCAAAGCACTTTTGGCCCATGGTTATTTTTGCCAGAGTAAAAACAGTCGCATTTTCTCAAACCTTTATTTAGAGTGACTTCCATGACGATTCTGTCCTTTGGTCCCGGTCCTTTACGACTAGAAGACGAAGTATCTCCATCTTCACCACAGGGAAACGAGGCTCCTCCACTGGCATTGGAGCTGGGAGAACTGGACCGGCTCAGTAATATGGGAGTTGGGCACGGTGTCAGGCTTGGGCTACGAAGTCTGGTTCGCACGGTGAGAGTCACCACACCTTTCTTGAGTTGCTAAAGAAGCAACAGGGTGGTTAGGTTTCTAGTATCTCCACTTTTCCTTTCTCTCAAAAAACCAAGATATGAATTACACATCTAGATCTTGGAACATGTCTGGAATCATTAAGTGGAACATCTGCTCTTGATTAAAAAAAATACAGTACAGTGGGAATTGATCACCACAGTGGATCATGCTTTACAATTTGATTTAGAAGTTCTGTTGCCTATGTGTGTACAGGTAATCCTCGACTTATGACCACTGTTGAGCCCCAAATTTTTTTGTTAAGTGAATTTTGCCTCATTCTACAACCTTTTGTGCCGCAGTTGTTAAGTGAATCACTGCAATTGTTAAGTTAGGAACGTGGTGGTTAGAGTAATTTGGCTTCCCTATTGGCTTTGCTTGCCAGAAGGTCGCAAAAGGGGACCATGTGACCCTGGGACACTGCAACCATCACGAGTTAGTTGCCAAGCGTCTGAATTTTGATCACGTGACTGGGGGGGTGGGCTGCTGGGTGTTCTCAGGGGTTTGGGAGACCCTCTAGCTAAGATTTTGCACAGTTAGGAGAACCCACAAATCCCACTTCTGGCTGACCCTGCCCACCCCACCCCGCCCCTACCCAGAGACCCCAGGTGGCCTGTTTTGGATGCTGGTAAGTGCAAGGCAGGCACGGAGGCTCAGGGAGGGCAAAAAACGGGCCTCCCAGAAGTTTCAGAATGCCCGAAACCGGCTCATTCCCGGCTTTCAGAGAGCCTCCGGAGCCCGGGAGGCTGTTTTTGCCCTTCTGGAGGCTCGAGGAAAGTCTCCAGTGCCGGAGACCAATTAGGCCACACCTACCATGGCCACGCCCACCTAGCCACCAGGCAGAGAACCCGTTGCTAAAATTATTGAAGTCCACCCCTGGGATATTGCAATGGTTGTAAGTGTGAAAAACAGTCCTAAGCCAATTTTTTCAGTGCCACTGTAACTTTGAATGGTCACTAAATGAACTGTGGTAAGTCGAGGACTACCAGTCTCAACACATTCCTTTGCCTAAGCAATATTTTTTACCAACCTTGCCTAAGGTATCTATTATGGTTATAGAAAAGGTAGATGCCAATGAAAATTATTTTTCTTTGTATTGACATTGCTTTGTCCAGGACCCATGAAAACCCCACCCCCCCCAAAAAAAGATGCTGGAACAAACAACCTTTCTGAACCTGAAATTCCCCATCACTCAGTAGTAGCAATTTGTTTTTAAGACAGAACAAATAAAAAAAATAAAAAAGTGGACACTACAGCTTTCCCCACCCACCTGGATATACCATCCAGATGTGTGGTACTATAACTTTTATTTTTTTCTCAGCCAACAAGATCAGACTGGTTCTGAACTTTGAGAGTTTTGAAGGACATCAGTCTGGATAAGTTACATGTGGGAATGCCATGCTGACCAGGTGGCAGATATGTTTGCATTATGAACATACTATTAAGTTTTGCAGACTTACTAAAACCCTGCAATTCTGTTACCTACTTTGAATGTTTGAATTGCCTCCTGATGCGTCAGCCCTTGTAATGATTCCCCATTAACTTCCAGAAGTTCGTCTCCTGGAAACCCAAAGCAAAATGTATTATCAGCATTTAGACGTAATGAAATGCTATTTTTAGAAATAAAAGGCATTCTAGTTCTTTCCATATTATTATATTACAACATATTTTATCTCTTGCTTTGCTCGGATAAATTAAATTTTAAAAAGTTACTTTTGACCTGGAATTTTCATTAGACTATATAAATTTGGAAGCATTTTGTGCATTTGGAATTTTGGAAGCCCAACAAGGGGGAGGAGGGGGAGGCTTAGCAGTCATTCTTATCCATTAATGGTAGCAAAAAGAGCATTTTCAGGAATGAATGGCTCACAATACATGGGCCAGAAGCAGAACAGCTGAACTTTGTTGGATGAAATCTCTTCCAATTTCAGGATTCAGAATGATTTAAAGGTAGGAATGGGAGGTTGGATTATGATCTGGATCTTGGGTGAAGAACTGTTTGTTACCAAATGTGATATAGCACAAACTTTGGGCTCCTGGATATGGTTTGTTACACGATCATGACATTACACTGCATTACACAAACTATGGAAAGAGCTGTCCCCTACTCTCCCTTGGCAAGAAAAATTCTGGTTTATATTGTGTTAAAACATCAATATTTCAGATGTCTCTCCTTGGAAACATCTGAAATATCAGAAGGAAGTATCTGGAAGGAATGAAGCCATGGCTCCCAAGAGGAGAGTTTATATTAACCACTTCTCCTTCTTTTGCTCTGGCCACGAAGGAGTAGCATCTCGAAAACCAGATTCTGTCAATTCACTATTCATGAGGCTTTTTTCCCCCACTTGCACCTTTGGCAGGAGGAACAGGTAGAATAGGTAAATATGGGCTTGGGAAGTGGTTAATTTAAGCAAATTGCTAGGCTAACAAAAATCTGGTTTTTGCAAACTTACCTTCTTTTAACCTGCCATCAGCTGCTGCAGCCCCATTTGGAAAAATTGTCTTGACAAAAATGCCCATCCGACCCCGGGCTGAATCTTGCCCCCCAACAATGCTGAATCCAAGACCCTGCAGCATGGGTACAAATTAAGACAGAGGGATAGAAAGAAATCTATATATATAAAAGCAAAATACGACTCATACATCATCACAAAATCTCCAGAACCGTAAAGCCTACAAATTTAAATTTGGCACGTATGTTCCTCTTGGCTTCTAGGGACTCACTAAGAAAGGATTTTTCGAAATGACCATCGGAGCATTAGTATTTCGTATATTATTATTATTAACACGCTCTGATACTAGGGAGTTCTACTCCCGCTCCCCTCCCACCTGAAAAGAAATCTCTTCCAAAGGCAAAACACAAGTAGAGGAGAGGAATTTCAGATTCGGTTTCACAGCAGCAACCAGCTTTAGTACAGAACAGTTGAGCTAAGCCACACCCAGGCTCCTTGCTGTCTCCTTCTTGCTCACACAGCAAATATTGTTTCAGTTTCCAAACAGCCCTCAACTCTCCCACACACTGACAAGACACTAGCCACATGAATACAGATGGATGCTGGTAGGCAAAGGCAGAATTCCCTCCCCCACTTTTTTCCTCCCCCAAAACTAAATCCCACCATATAGCTTCGTACTGAAGCACAGGTATTGAACTAGTACCCCATAAGAATCTCCATAAGCAAATACCCCATAACTTCTATGTCTATGGAGATTCTTAGCCACCCAGATCATGGTTGTCCCAAAGGTGCTTTTTCAAGAGGCAACTGGAATTCAGGTCTTTCTTTGAAGACCTTTCACTTCTCATCCGAGAAGCTTCTTCAGCTCTGTTGTTTGTTGAAGCTGAGCTGAAGAAGCTTCTCAGATGAGAAGCGAAATGTCTTCAAAGAAAGACCAGAAAGATCAATTGCTCGATAAAGGACCTTTGGGACCCCATAACTTCCCAAATCACAAAGAACAGGCATCTGACTGAGTAAACTAAACTAACTAAACTGTGTTTTTTAAAAATCTTTGTTCTTAAACAGTAAGAACAGTTAAAAAAAAGTAGTTTTAAAAGGAAGGAAGAATATATTATCTCCTCACAATGCTAAGTTTTAGAATTAGCAGAAGTAGCTGCATGCTGTGTTTTCAATGAGAGCCTGAAATACAGCTTTGGCAAAATATCTTAAGATGTTTTGGGCAGACTGCAAAAGGAAAAAAAAAACCCTGAAACGAATAGGCAAATATCCAATTAAAATTAGAGTTCTGTGGGCAAACCTTGTTGAATCTGTTAAAATGCTGGGAATCAAGTTATGCACTGAATTCCCTGACTTTTCTTCAGAGGCAACCCAATTAAAACATACCCAATAATCCAGCAAGACAGCTTAACAGCATTAATTACCTTGCCCAAATGATATCCAACAGCTGGTCAACCAGAAAAAAAACGATATAAGACATTTTGGGCTATTGAGGCTGGGGTTTTTTGTTTGGTCTTCCCTGAGGTTTTCTCGTCAAGGTTTTTTTATCACCCTGAATCATTGGCCATTGTCTTCTTTCTAGGACTGAGAGAAAGTGACCAGCCTAAAGTCACTCAGCTAGTTTTGCACTTAAGATGGGTCTAGAACCGTGATGGCGAAGCTATGGCACGCATGCCACAGGTGGCACACACAGGTGGCACGCAGAGCCATTTGTGCTGGTACGCGATCCGTAGGCAAGCTTACCTCACTGCACTTGCACGGGTCTCCCAGCTGATTTTCGGCCGGTTTGAGGCCTTTTTCGGCCTCCCAGGCTTGAGGAAAGCCTCTGCAGCCTGAAAAATAGGCCTGTTTCATTACTTCCTGCATTTCCGGAAATCCTGGAAGTGACGAAACGGGCCTATTTTTCAGGCTTCAAACAGGTTGAAAATCAGCTGGGAGGCGCAGTGCAGGTAAGGGGGTGGAGGATTGTATGCACTTGTGCAGGGGGGGTGCGCGCATTGCCTTCTGGGTGCTGGCACGTGAGCGTGCATGCACAAGCGCACGCACAATTTTTGGCACAGGAGCCCAAAAAGGTTAGCCACCACTGGTCTAGAACTCACGGTCTCCTACTTTCCAGACTGATGCTTTAACCACTAACCAAAGCGGCTCTCAGCACTGATTAATTTCTAGTCACAAAGAGTGGGCTCTTCAGTGTAAAATAATCCTAAATGGGATATACAGTATTTATAAAGACCCCAAATCTTTTACCATCAGTGACCCCATATTCTCAAAAGGTATGGAAAGCACCTTTCCCTCCTATACTGTACCAACTATTATCATCATCATCATCATTTTTAACGATCCCATAATCCCTTGCGGAGTGGAGTCTGGGCAACTGAAATGAAGCTAGCAGAGTGTTTAATGGCCGGATGCTCTTCCTGTCGCCAATGCGGAGTTTTGTTCAGCAGATATATTCTCATTGTGTCCAGAGAGAGAAATATCTACCTCTACCTAGGATCGAACCAACAGCCTCCTGATTGTGAGGCAAGAGCTTCACCTCAAGGCCACCGCACCACTCCACTGTACCAACTATGATGTGGTTCTAAATTCTGGAACAGCATCTATTTTTCTGAAATAGATTTTCTGGAACCGCCCTTTGTAACTTGGGTCCTCAGAAGAACTCTTGACTTAGATTCCTAGACAGATACACAATATTCAAGTCTTTTTTTTTTTAACTTTGTTCTTACCTTGCCCTGCCCCTTCATCAGAACAATGTTGGAAATAATAGATGGCTGCGTAAGTCGCCAGGGATATTCAACCTGAGCTGCACTCAACGAACGAGTGGATTTCTTAACAATGTGGTATTCCTTCAGAAATAAAATAATCACAATAATTGTGAAAGAACCAGAATGGTTATGTCTCAGTTATAGGTTAACTTTCTGGTTAGTAAATAGTCATTAGAACATGGTTACATTTTTTACATGTAAGTGCTTAAATACAGGTAGTCCTCAACTGACCACAACTGAGCCCAAAATTTATGTTGCTCAGTGAGAAATTTTTAAAGTTAGTTTTGCCCCATTTTACGGCTTTTTTGGCCACCTTTGTTAAGTGAATCACTGGAGTTCTTACATTAGTAACACGGTTGTTAAGTGAATCCCCATTGACTTTGCATTTCAGAGGGTCATAAAAGGGGATCACATGATTTTAGGAAACAGCAACAGTCATAAATGCGAGTCAGTTGTCAAGCATCTCAACTGTAAATCACATGACCATGGGGATGCTGCAATGGTCATAAGTGTGAAAAATGGTTACAAGTCACTTTTTTTCAGTGCCGTTGTAACTTCAAACAGTCATTAAGTAAACTGTTGAGGACTACCTGTACACACACACACACACACACACACACACACACACACACCAAAGAAAATCAGGTAGAAAATAAATCAAGTACCAGAGAACACAAGGAAGTGTCTTCTAAAATATTCTGCAATACATTATATTTTTTATTCAAATTAAATAAATATTCTACTATATACAAATAAGCCATCCGAATAATCTTTGCTTGCACATGAATTACAAGTAGTCCTCACTTTAGATCTGTTCATTTGGCAACTGTCCGAAGTTACAACAGCACTGAAAAAATGAGTTACGACCAGCCAAAGTCCCCATGGTCACATGACTGAAATCCAGGATTTGGCAACTGGTGTTTATTTACCATGGTTGCAAAACGTTCCAGAGTCACGTGATCTCCATCAACAAACAACGTCAATGGGGAAAGCTGGATTCACTTAATAACCACACAATTCACTTAAAAAACTGCAGTGATTCGCTTAATAACCGTGGCAAAAAAAAAAGGTTGTTAAATCAAATGCGACAACCACGCTTGTTTAGCCACAGTTGCGTTCCTAATGGTGGCTGTAAGTGAAGGACTACCTATACAGCATTTGCATTCTGGCTCATGATTGAGTTATATTTCTTTTAATCTTTGGTCCCTCCATCAATTACCAATAGTTAAAATGAGGAATTATTTGGCTGTAAAATCTCAGATGATGCTATATATTCGTTTTTTTTCTCCTCCTCACCTGTCTGGTTCCTGTGTCCAAATGCTGCGGTAAGGAATGCTTTCGGCCTCCCCGGGAATATTTCATTGGTATTTCATAATTCACATCTCCATTTTCTACCGTCAACTCATCATCTTCTCCCACAGACTCTAAACGAGTTGCCGCCCCTAAAGAATAACCCAGAGATACAATTTATTATATATTCATCAAAGCCCCTTTTAAGATTGTCAGTTCTAATGGAATTTAGAATGTCCATGGAGAAATGATGGATGGATGCATTTCTTAAAACATCTAAACAACTGTAATAAATTTTATCTTTGTGTGTGTGTGTGTGTGTGTGTGTGTGTGTGTACAGGCATGCATGTGGATATATGGGCAGGGGTAATTTATTAAAGCAATGACAGAAGACACTTTTTATCGAAATGCTTATTTAATCACAAACAGCGCTATTTACTGATTTTTAAAAAAAGACAGTACTCTTATATTGTATCTGAGTTCCAGGTAAACAAAACAAAAGGAAAAATAGTTTATGCATGCTATCAAATCAAGTGCAGGTTCATATTTTTAAAATCCTCAAAGGATAGACAGTGAGAAACTTTACGAATTACTTTGACTCATGCCTTCTATCCTGTGCACTTCAATCAGCACCAATAATCCAATTCCAAATCCTGCTGCCAACCAGAGGACAATATGAAGAACACATGTCAGCGTCCCAGTGAAACTCTCCATTTCATCCAGCATTCAGCAACAAAGTTCATCCAAGTGAGAATTTATTGAAGAAGTCATACTGTCACATCTGGGAAAACCTGAATCTGAATATCACAAACGCATCCCCTGCACCCATCAGTACATCACATGTACTGGATACATTCCTCCAGCCACTCCTTCCCAAGTGCGGGTTAACTTGTCCTTGACTTTATGAAAATAATGTTGTTGAGTCTGCAGTAGCTGCTGACCAGCTACTGTAAAAGCTGATGCAATGAGGATGAGTCAACAGAGTTATTGCCTTTTTAAGAGTGAGGATGGGTTCCACAGGGTTTTACCACTTTAAGAAGCTGTCTATATATAGGAGGCCATGAGAGGGCGTATTTTCTCTCCTCATGTTGTATCTCCATTGTGGTTCTCCATGCAGAGTAAAGATTGATTGATTGCCAGGTATTTGCCTACCATGTATATGTATGCATATAGCTGTCTTGTATATAAACCACTGTTAAAAGACAAAGCCTCTGTGTGTGCTGTGCTTTGCTGCTGAATTGTCTCACAATAGAAGTCACGCTGCAAACACACTGACACTAATCTTCAACCACTCTATGCAATCCCCCCTCCCAAATACCCAGGCACTAAAAATGTGGCAGCTTTGAGCTTCTAAGTAAAAATATGGCTTCCAAAGATGACACCTTTCTTAATCATAGTCCTAAAATTGTGGAGGACCTGCTTTGAAGAGGTTCACCTGATACAGTCTTTCAGAGCTGCAACCATTGATAGGTTTCTCTGTCCTCACACGGCAGACCAGCAAGATGTTTTTTACACCCTGATGGCTCTTTTTAGTCAGCTTCCATAATTATCTTTGTGTTTCATCTTTTCAAAGGCTTTGATCCTTCTCATTATCATTTTATTAAAATTTTATTTGAGATACATGCTCTATCTGTCAAAGATTGCAAATCCAGAGACCATAAATACCTCAAATAACTAAAGGAGATGGAAAGGAGATGACTCGGCGAGGAACATACTAGTAACAAGGAAAAAATGTAAGTCTTTTGGTCCAGCGCTACTTTTAACCTTAAAAATCTAATTTCAAACATAAATGTAGAGCAGTGGTCTCTCGTCTTTCTGGCTCGGCATATTAGTGGAGGAAGGAAAAAGAGAATGGTTTTGTGGATGTGTGCGCCGCTTTCACAAATGCAGTTTCATGCATGTACTCACACACACATGCTCATACACCACTTCCGCGCCTCAGTTCCAAACGGGCTACAACCCAACAGTGAGCCTCAGACCGGGAGTTGGGGACCTCTGGTGTACAGAAATTTGCTCTTGTATTGGTAATGCAATGATACACCTATCTAGCTCAGTATGATTTAGTTCTAAGTGCCACACACTTTTAAGAACTCCAGCAGAAGTATTTCTCATGGATATTTTTTCTTTATTCTTCCTCTGAACTAGTCTCTTTTCTCAAGGAGATACAGTACCAGGGATAGGATTCAAGAATCTCAACAATAGGTTCGCTGCCCAGTTGCTGGGTGGGCATGGCCTTCCGGTACTTCCAGGAGGGCCATTTTTTGCCTTCCCAAGGATCCAGAGGCTTCCCTCGGGTCTCTGGGAGGGCAAAATTGGTCTCCCTCGGGCTCTGGGGGCCCTCTGGAAGCTGAAAACAGGCCTGTTTCTGGATTTCTGGTACTTCCAGGAAGGCCACTTTTTGCCTTCCCAAGGGTCCGGAGGCTTCCCTCGGGCCTCTGGTAGGGTGAAAATGGCCTCCCCAGGCTCTGGAGGCCCTAAGAAAGCCAGAAATAGGCCTGTTTCCAGACTTCCAGAAGGCCCGTTTTCCCCTTCCCAGAGTCTCGGCGCAGATCCTGCACTTACCTGCATCGAAAATGGGCTGTGTAGAGACTCCTGGAAGTGAGGGGTGGAGTGGGCGGGGCCAGCCGGCCAGTTCAAATACCAGTTTGGTGAACCGGATGCAAATTTAACATCCGGTTCGACCAAACTGATCCAAACCGGTAGAATACCACCCTGTACAGTATGCTGGCAAACCTGACCTCAAACAGTCTTCTAAATCTTCCCATGCTTCTTCATCCAATGAAAAAAGAGGAACCATACCTTGAGATCGGCTCCTGTACTTCAAAATACCACCTCCGAGGGTTGGGCTCTGACAGTTCTCTTTGGAGCTCTCGTCTTCTGTAAGATCTGAGGACCTGTCCATATCGGTCAGGTGTGTCATCTGAAGGAGAAGGGATATTTTTAAAAAGTCCAGCTACATTTTCTAGGATGTGTCATCCTTTCCACAGCTAAATTACGTATTATCCCAAGGAAGCTATAAATGAGGATCTCAAGCAGAATTGTTGCAGCTTATTTGCACTGGTATTTGTAACCAGGAAAAACACACCAGATTTTTTTTCCTTGTCCTAGATTTTAGGACACCGGAATCTACTGAAAGACACAGATGCTTCTTATCTTTTTCAGATGGGAGAACTTCATAGTGAGAACATCAATGCACAGAAAGATCAATTTTGTAGATTATTATGTTACTGCATATTTTTTCTGTTTGTTTTCTATCGGTCTGTTTTAACAAGGTGGTTTGGAAGAGGATTTTTATTTCTTAGTTGCACACAGACACATTGATGCTTATTTGTAAGCTGTTTTCAACATTGCAGATTAAAACAGAACGAATAAAATCAAGATAAATGGTATCAAATCTGAATCTCTCCCCAACATAGATCCCTTGACTTCCATTCATTGCTAAACCTTGATTTCATTCCCACCCCAAGGACTTAATTTTCTTTCCATAATACACTAGATGAGACCTCTACGAGTTGGAGACCAGGGGTGTGGAGTTTGTCGTTGGTTTCAATAGCTTGCTGAAAGCATACTTTTTATGTTTCTTTTATTCAATTTGCCAAAAGGATCCTAAGATGAAAAACTGATCCTGCAATATAAATTAAAAAAAGTATAATTTCTATTTTCCAGAGAGAAGAAAGCATTTTTCATTTCCTTTTAGAATAAATTACTTTGTAGAGAACATCAAGTCTGGTATTAGAAGGTGATCTGCAGCACCAAATAATGGACAGATTACAGCTGACAGCCTATGGCAACAAATAAAATATACTCTATACATTAGGAAGCTTTATTTTTTCAGAGTAAAGAACCAAATCTTGGAATAGGGCACTAGAACAGGAGAAGGTAAATGTTTCCCTCCTCTCAAATATATGCCAATTTTCTGATTGGAATCATTCCTATTCTCAGGAAGGGCTGATAATATTGCAGGAACAAGGCACATGTGATATGAAGGGTTGTGGGGTGGTCAGTGGCAAAATACATCCTTTACATACAAGCAATTAGACTTTCCATTTCTGATACTTCTAGCTTTTGTGTGTGCATCTGTCCCTTTGAATCACCGCTGACTTCTACTTACTTGTAGGTTTTTTGGCAAGATTTTCGGAAGTGGTTTGTCCTAGTCTGTCTCTTAGGACTGAGGGAGAATGACTGGCCAAAGGTTCCCCAGCTGGCCTTGTGCCTAAGACGGGACTAGAATTCATAGTCTCCTACTTTCTAGCCTGGAGCTTTAACTACTACACCAGACAAGCATTTAAGGGAAAGGAAGAAAACCTGATGATGATAAATTATAGTGACCGTAACTTGGTAGCCTGAAGCATCCTAATTTCAAAATACTTCAGCAAATGATTAACTTCCTAAGCTGGGGTGTCAAACTCGATTTCATGGAGGGCCGCATCAGGGTTGTGTTTGACCTCGGGGGGCCGGGGTGGCTGTGGCCAGGGTTAGGCATGGCTGGGGTGGGCGCGGCCAGCTTGACATCACTCGTGTTGGGGCCACCTGTGATGGCCAAGTGCTAAGGCAGGAATTCCCTCAGACCCTTCTCACTCTCATTATAGTCTCCTTCCTTTTCTTTTTCCTTCCCTCTTCATATTCTTTTCTTCTTCCTTCTCCTCTTTCCTTATTTTTCCTTCCTTGCTCTCTTCCCATCTTCCCTTCTTTTTCTTTGCCTTTCCCCTTTGCCTTTCTTCTTTCTTGTCTTTTCTTGCATGCTCAAATGCAAAAGGGGAAACATTTCTCCTTTTGTTTTGTTTTTAGTTTGTTTTGATAGCCCTCTGCCAGTGAAAATGGAGCTGGGGTGTGTCTGTGTGCCCCTGTTTTCAGCCATGATGGCCTCCTGCAGCCCTCTGCTTCCCTCACACACACCCCGAGCTCCATTTTTTCTAGCTGCAGGAGGCCGTCGCAACTGAAAACTCACGTGGCCCCCCTGAGCTCCATTTTTGCTGGCAGACGCACCACGGGCCAGTCCTTTGTTGTTTCCAGGGAGGCCTCATGGGCCAGATCTAAACTCCCCATGGGCCGGATCCAGCCCACTGGCCTTGAGTTTGACGCCCCTGCCCTAAGCAATTTCTGGGGGGAAAGAAGTGGAGAGGGGAGGGAGCGGACGGAGGGGAGAGGAGAAGAGAGGGGAGGGGAGGAGAAGAGAAGAGGAGAGGAGAGGAGAGGAGAGAAGAGAAGAGAAGAGAAGAGAAGAGAAGAGAAGAGAAGAGAAGAGAAGAGAAGAGAAGAGAAGAGACAAAAAGGGGAAGGGATGATGAATGGAGAGATCCACTTTGGACCCTGCCCCCCCGCCCCCCCACCGAACACTTGCTTCCAGCAACAGTAGAGGCACCATATTTAAGGCTGCAAAATCCAGACAACCACTAAATGGTTAAATCTTTGTTCCCGTGTAATATTTTGACAGTCCACATATGGAGAAATGCTTCGAAAGCTAATTTTGAAAGAAAAGACTGTCAATCCACTTTGTAAACAGCACAGTGTGGACAGTACAGATGTGGAAAAACTCATTCAGCTCATCTATGAGTGCCATTTGATTTAATATATACATCTTAATTCAGTGCATAAACTGAAACACAGTTGCCCTTTGAAATCGATATTTTCCTGATTTTGTTACTGCAGTGTGCCAGTTTTAAAAAGCACACATGGAAAGAACCTACCCAGAAATGGGGGAAAGTTTTCAAAAATACGTCAGGGAAAATTGGTGGGGGAAAATGCATACCTACAATATGCTTTAACAGAAATTCATATTAATTTTTTCGGAATTTAGAAGACCAAAATGTTGTAAACCCTGGTTTGCCTTGGAAAAATGAGAAAGTAGGCTGAATCATAACTGATATATTCATTACTCTAGCTGAACGACAGTGACCAGAATAATATTAGAAATATTTGGGTGGGATTTCAAATCAGTGCCTCTTTTTCCCATTGCCAGACAAGAACCTTACAGGTAGTCCTTGACTTATAACATTGAGTGATGGTTCGAAGTTACAGCGGCACTGAAAAAAGTGAATTGTGGCCATTTTCCTCACAACTGTTGCAGCATCTCCATGGTCTCATGATTAAAATCCAGATGCTTGGCAACTGATTCATATTTATGACGGTTGCAGTGTTGCAAGGTCATGTGATCACCTTTTGGCATTTTCTGACAAGCAAAGGCAATGGAGAAGCCAGATTCACTTAACAACCAGGTTATTAACTCAACAACTGGGACAAGAAGAGTCGTAAAATGGGGCAAAACTCACGAAACAGATGTCTCACTCAGCCACATACATTTTGGGGTTCCACTGTGTTCATAAGTCCACCACTGTCTGTATTCTCGAAAGCACACCCTGTTCTCATGCAGTGCTTGGGGGCTGCGAAGGAGGTGTGAGGGTGGGTTGTGTTCCATGGACTTTCTTGGAAATGGGGCAAGAACGGGGCATGCTTTTGTGCAGTTTTCAGAGGCGGCAGAGGTTGTGCAAGAGCACTCCCCAAAGCAGCTAACATCGTATAGGATCTCCTGCTTGAGCAGGGGGCTGGACTAGAAGACCTCCAAGGTCCCTTCCGGCTCAAAACTAATTCAGAATTCAAGCTAACAAGGGCCTTATGTGACCCATAGCAACCTAGAGTAGACTGCAGGGGCGTGTCCAGGAGTTCTGCTGCTGGGGGTTCACGGGGATTTGGAAGAGCCCCTAGCTAAGATTCTGTACAGTTTGGAGAATCCCCAAATCCCACCCCTGGACTGGCCATGCCCACCCCACCCCTCCCAGGAGTCCCCACGTGGCCCATTTTGGATGCAGGTAAGTGCAGGGTGTGCGCGGAGGCTTTGTGAGGGCAAAAACAGGCCTCCTGGAAGTTTGGGAAGGCCGGAAATGGGCCTGTTTCCGGCTTCCAGAGAGCCTCTGGAGACCAGGGAGGCTATTTTGGCCTACCCAGAGGCTTGAGGAAAGCCTCCGGAGCCCAGGGAGGGCAAAAACACCCCACCCCGGCCGTGGTGTAGGAGACTGACTAGGCCACACTCACCATGGCCATGCCCACCCAGCAACCGGGCAGAGAACCCGTTGCTAAAATTTTTGAATTCCACCCCGGGCATGTCAACAAAAAGAGATGTACAATGTGTAAGTGATGTACAACAGATTCTTGGAAGAGCTGGACCAGGGTTCAAACCTGCCATTCCCATGGCTTGCACATCTTGGGGGGCAGTACAAGTGACAGTGGCAGTGATAGCACTAGGCCTGAAATCAACAAAGGTGATTAGGGGACTGGAGGCTAAAACATATGAAGAACGGTTGTGGGAATTGGGTTGCTGTAGTCTAATGAAAAGAATGACTAGGACTGACATGGTAGCAGTGTTCCAATATTTGAGGGGCTCCAACAAAGTCAAGGGGGTCAATCTACACCCCAAAGCACCCGAAGGCGGGACAAGAAGCAATGGACAGAAACTAATCAAGGAGAGAAGCAACCTAGAACTAAGGAGAAATTAATCAGTTAATCAGTTAAACAATTAATCAGCGGGAAAGCTTGCCTTCACTGGAGGTTTTTAAGGAGGGATTGGACAACCATTTGTCTGAAATTGTATAAGGGTCTACTATACCATTTGCTTGAGCAGAGGTTGGACTAGAAGATCTCCAAGGTCCCATCTCACTTTGTTATTCTGTTAAGTTGCGGCCTAGCCCATCCTTGGCACTGCCACTGACTGCTGTTCTTCAGCATGGCTTCAGTGGGAGGGAGGGAGAGAGATAGAGAATTGTTTTTCTTTTGTGGAGGGCAAGTGGTGTCTGACACACCAGCAGAGTCAAGTTAAGCATTTGCCTAATTTTTGACCCTCCAAGCCCGAAAGGTTTGCCATCACTGGCCTAAGAGCTCATGCATCTAACTGTATACCTGGCAAGCCTTCCTGACATCATTAGCCTCCTGCTACTGGCCAGGTAAGCAGCAGTTGAAAGTGCCTAGCTAGGTGAGCCAATCAGCCCTGCAGAATTTTCAGGTTCTTGTTTAACTGACTTTTATTTTCTCCAGCTCTTTTTCTTGGAGGTCTAAATACTCAAAAAAAATTAATGGATTGAGTTTAAATGTTCCATCACCCAATTCAACAGGGAGACAACGAGTGTAACTTTCTATATGACAGGGTCTGTCTTGGGTTAAATTTAACCCCCCAGGAGTTAGTTGACCATTAACCCTTTCTGGCATTCCCATGCCACGCTAAGCCTCAACTGACCAGTTAAGTATGTTGTGGGAACATAGCCAGTTATGACTCTGGATGTAAAGGCTTCCTTATGCAGCATTTGTGTCTCAAACCAAACTTTCTTCGTTTCTGTTTATTTATTCATTTTAAAGACCCTAGGAAATCAACTTATAGATCTCTTAAAATATATTCAGGAACTTATCTTATAGGGAGAAACAATGCAAGCTTATCATAAGAGGTAGGGCAAGATTTGCTGACAAAATTATACTGGAGTGTAATTTAAACATGCATATTAGTAATTGTAGTGTTAACAAAAAGACACATGATTATATTATAATCTTTTAACTGGCACATCTATCACTTGCTCATTTCAGAGCGCTATAAAGGGGAAAAATGCACACAAAGAAGTGAACACAGTTTTGCCAGGAGAAAAATAATAACAAAGACTAAAAGAGAAAGCTTTCTTGATTTTCCCACTCATGCCAAAAATGTGCAGTGTGTTGTATACACTCCAGCTTTTTTTACTTCCCCCAAACCCCAGATATCATTCTGCTCTGAAAATAAACAGAAATTCTACCCATTAAGCTTCTACGAGTTTCTCATGGGCCCCAGTTTGTAATCTTTGGCTGCCACAGTCCACTGAAAATGCATGGGGGTTTTTCCCCCCTTTTTTCTTCTTCTTTTTGCCTAGCCATCAGTGACCAACAAATTGCCCATCTGCCAAGACAGTAACCGTGCCATAGGAGGTAACTGACTCTCCAGGAAATTATGCTTGTTCAGTTCTGAATGTATATTGCTAATTAAAAACAGGATTTTAAAGAATCCAGAAAACTTGGCTGATTTTTCTCAAGAGGCAGCTTTTCCCAAGCGCATCTTTTTTGCTCACAACAGGCAAGAAAGAGCTCAAAAGGTTTAGCCTGCTACCTACAATAACTTCATATGCATCTCAGCTCATCGCAGAAACACACACACGAACGCACGTAGAGCCCACATACACAGTTCACTGTGAGAGTCAAAAGGCATTTGCTACGGGAGCCGAGTGTTACTCTGCATCTCTGCAGGATTTCTGTTACTTAAGGGGAGGAATGAGACTCTGAATCAGAGTTTACCTATTTTTCCTTGTGACATGGAAATATAGAAAGAAAACAAAATGACTATCGGTGTAGGATATGTACAGTGATAATGTTTTCTGAGAAAAAAATAAAAGGACAAACCTGAAAATTATTATTACTATTATTTAACCTGGGGAAAAAAAAATCTTGCTACTTTCTCTGTTGGAGCACAGAAAATGCTGAAGATAAATGTAGCATATATAGGAAACAGAGGTTGGCAGCCTCACTAAATCCAACAAGAAAAAACAAACATTTTCATCTCTGTCTTTTTTTAGAGACAGGTCATTACCGCCGTTGGGGCCTTGTTGGGTGGCCCCTTGGACACAGAACATTGCTTATCTCTTGCTTGGAAGGAGATACAGCCACTTTCCCCCACCACTGCTGATTAGTAAGTAAAATAGGTATCCTGAAAGCCAACTCTCTTGCATACTTCATTTTTCATTGCTATATTGTTTATGATACACTGGGGAAATGAAGGAGTCAAGTAGCCTCTAATTGCTTTTAAGAAGGGCTTTCAAAGTTTTGGTGTGCTTTTTTAACATTTCCACCTATTCAAATTACAAGGGACTTTTGATGATTAAATAGTTAACTCACTTCCTGATATACATACTTTTATCTTTTAATAGGCTTAGGAATAAAACGTTCTCATATTTTCCTGTCCAAACAAGGACCATTTTTCCTGCCAGAGAGGTTTTAATCTCAGCCATTAATTATTGTATTCCCCATTATTATACATTACTTTTTCTATGGATTGTTGATTATCAGTACTTATTTATGACAGCTAGTGTAGTGTTGTTAAAGACACCGGACTAGAAGCTGAGAAAGTGTCAGTTCTTGTCTTGTCTTAGGCATGAAGCCAGCTTGGTCCAGTCGTTGTCCTTCAGCCCTGGAAGAAGTAAATGGCAGAAACGATTTCTGAAAATGCTGCCAGGAAAACTGCATGAATTTGTCCAGACAATCACCAGGCGTGAAGACTGACGTGAAGGATATACGTTTCACTAATAGAAGAAAATATTTGTAGCTCATGGTTAAACTGTGAGGTTCTTGGTGCTCTCTGAGCTTGGTTGTTTTCTAGCAGATGTTTCATTACCCATCTAGGGGGGATCCAGATACAAGGGAGAATGGGATTAGCTCTTAATTAATCAACCGCCTCCAGTATGATGCTTCCCTGTTGGGGTCCCAAGCCATCTGGGAGCACCAGATCTTAAAGCTCTTGTGGAAGATCAGAATGGCGAGAGTTGATCTCACCTCAGGGGGTAAGATGTTCCAAAGGGCAGGATACTGTTTGGGGCCTATTTGATTAATTAATTAATTTTGAAATATACATTAATCAGCCTTCATCAAGCTAGAATAGATATGATAAACTGGGAACCATACAGAAGGAAGCTTAAGATCCAGCTGAACTAAGTCATAGAGGCCAACTCTGTTGTATATGCAGAATATTCCACATAGGGTCTCTCAATTTTCCTCTGGAATAGGACAGATTATAAAGAGAAGATTAATTGCCTAAAAATGGTAGAGGAACCAGAACTGGCTCTTAAAATCACCTGTGGGCAAGCTTCTTTACAGTTCTTCTTTGCCTGCTTTCTAATAAAAGTCTAAATTACTTTGTGTACTCATATGATATCAGAAGGAGAATTTGTTAAGAGTTCTCTCTGTGGGTGTGGGAGAACTCATCGCAGCCGACTCACCACAGCCGACCTGCCGCAGCTAACTCACGGCGTCCAAGTTGCTGTAGGACAACTCGCCATGGGACAATTCAATGCAGGATAACTCAAGAGAGGAGCAAGTAAATTGCAGCAGGTCTTGTCTTCTTTTAGATTCAAGCAAGTTAAAGCAAGGCAGGGTCTGCTAAAATTCATTTGTCCCTCTCTTGAGTTATCCCACATTGAATTGTCCCCCGGTGAGTGGTCCTGCAGCGAGTTGGCCACAGTGAGTTGTCCCATGGCAAATTGGCTGCCATAAGTTGGCTGTGGTGAGATAGCCAGGGCGAGTCAGTCGGGGCAAGTTAGCTGAAGTGAGGTGATCCAATTCCATCTTTCTGTAAATCGTTTCTGTTGCAATAAAGATTTTCTTTGCATTCAGGACAGTGGTGGGATTCAAAAAATTTTACTAACAGTTCTGTGGACATGGCTTGGTGGGCGTGATGTGGCTTGGCAGGCATGGCTTGGTGGGTGTGGCTTGGTGGGCATGGCAGGGGAAGGATACTGTAAAATCTCCATTCCTTCCCCACTCCTGGGGGAAGGTTCTGCAAAATCCCAATTCCCTCTGCACCCCACTAGCCTGCTTTCCGGCTGTGTTCTCCTGTGCCGGGCAACCAAAGAAGACCCAGCCAATCAGCTGGGACTCGGGAGGCAGAGAACAGATGGGGGCGAGGCCAGTCAGAGGTGGGTTTTGCCAGTTCTCTGAAGTACTCAAAATTTCCACTACCGGTTCTCCAGAACTGGTCAGAACCTGCTGAATACCACCTCTGATTCAGGACCAAACCTGCATAGAATGAAAATGACAACGTCTTGTATTTGTTGAGATTCTTAAATGAAAAGCCTGGCTGAGCCCATCCTAATGTTCCCCTTTCCAAAATGACAAACTACGAGAGATTACTAAATGATTGGATTTGGATGTATTTAATAAAGAACCTAAGTTCTGTACATTACATAAGAAAATTCCCATTGGGTACCTTTATTCGAAGTAAGCAATCTTATTTGCTAAAAGTTTGCCCCACGCATTACTCCACATAATTCATTCCATACCGTAGATGTATTACAGTGGCAACTACATAAGAAGGTAGAAATAATTTTGAAAAATGCAATCTGTTCAGTGAAAGTTAGCAGCCTGGAGAGAGTTAAGATGATACAACTAATTCTTGTTGAATATAAAATACACAGCAAAATCCTTTTCCTTTTGTATAAATGAATGGTTGCTTTTTTAAAACAGCATGTTTTAATGCTGTTTTAATGCATGTTAAATGACACGTGTATATCTTAGAATTTTCAACACCTGCAGCAATATTATATGGTATTTTTTGCAACTCCACATGGAAGCAAAATGTAATTTTCCCACTATCATTTTGTGATCAGAGCTTTTCATGTGCAGATCTTAATCCCAAGATTGATTATTCATATGATTAGTTTTGAAAATATGCCTTTATTATTTGCAAAATTGTATTAAATGGATGGCCAAAGGCTATGTTGGTTAAGAGTTACAGTAGCTGAAGTCCAACACATTTGGAAGGTAAGAAAACCTCAAGGCACAGGGCCAGGCTAGCCCAGAAGAGTCAAATTAGAAAATCCCACAAACAACTGATACTTAAAAATACATTACACATTGCATTAAGAAGTTAAGATTTATTGATTTTAAAAGGCATCCAAAATTTGTTGCTTAATGGTGGAGATAGCTTTAAGAATAATCTACAGTAAATTGTCAATGTTACTTAAATCAGTCTCCTGAAATAAAAAATTGGGGGAAATCTGAGGTCAATATGGAAGGATTTATATTCCTTTTAGTCATCTGGTCTCTGTTTTCTTTCACACAAAAGCTGCTAATGGCTTGCAGGGTTAGTGTGTTGTCTGAATGCAACTGAATGTGTTAAGCAGGTTCTTCAAATACAACTGCAGGTAGTCCTCAACTTAAAACAGTGTATTTAGTGACCGTTCAAAGTTACCATGGCACTGAAAAAAGAGACATGACAATTTTTCACAGTCCCGAGGTCATGTGATTCCCTTTTGCAACCTTTTGACCTTTTGACAAGCAGAGTCAACCGGGAAGCCAGATTCACTTAACAACCAGGTTACTTGCTTTTCAGCTGCAGTGATTCACTTAACAACTGTGGCAAAAAAAGGTTGTAAAATGTGGCAAAACTCACTTAACAAATGTCTCACTTAACAACAGATATTTTGGGCTCAGTTGTGGTCATAACTCAAGCACTACCTGTCTTAACATGTCTTTATTTATTTGGGTATTTGTTTATTAAATTCATATGCTGCTCCTCTCGCTGCCATGTGATTCTGTGCATGTACAAGTCAATCTACTGCACCACAAGTGACCTATTTTCTGGAAGTAGAGAAGAATAGGCAGGTGCTACCCCTTAGCTGGGCATAAATCTATTCAATTACTCAATTATAAAATTTTAATGCTTGGACTTTAATATTTTATTGTAATTATAGACTTGCCTTTCAGATTCTGATTCAATTAGACAGTTAGATCCAATTTGTGCTTTCAAATATGTGCTTGCTCTATTGTATCTCATTCTCTGAACTAACAGAATAATTCCTGTAAAACCCCTGTGGATTGATCTGTCTCCCTGGGCAGTTCTCATTTCTACACAAAATGTGAAGGAAGTTGCCTTACAGGGTGAAACCACTAATCCCCTATCTCAACATTGACAATGCTGCAGTAGCTGATCAAGGTTTTAAAATCCTAACGGCTGTTGACACTTTTTGGATCTTTTTGTAGTTTTTCCGTTACGGAATATGCTTGAATCAGAATCAGAAAAGAGCTGGAAAGAACCTTGAAGTCTTCTAGTCCTGCTCAAAAAGAAGACCGTATACCAGTGATGGCTAACCTTTTTGTTGTCGCGTGCCAAAAGTGTGCGTTCACACAAGCGTGCCTGCACCCATAATGCAATGCACGTGTGTGCTCCCCATGCCACGCTGCGCATGCGCGTGTGACCTCCCGTGCTCCCCCCCACCCCCTGCACATGCACACACATCTCCCGCATGCGCCCTGCCCCCCCATGTATGTGGGGCGGGTACCTGACAATTAGCTGGCTGGCGGGAGGCGTGCGTGCAGGCGCAGTGGAACTGAGCTAAGGCGACAGTTCATGTGCTGGCAGAGATGGTTCTGTACACCACTTCCGGCACGTGTGCCATAGGTTCACCATTAGGGCCCTATACCATTTCAGACTTGTGGCAGTTCAGTCTTTTCTTAAAAACCTCCAGGGATGAAGCACCTACTTCAACTGCTTACCAGAACATTAATTCACTCGCTTTATTGTTCTAACCATAAGTCGCCTATCTTCAAACTCTTATATTAGTCACCTGATCCAGGGGTGGGCTGCTATGGATAGGCCTGGGTTCGGGACAACCCTTAGCTAACATTATGGCCGGTTTAGAGAACCGCCAAATCTTACCACTTGCTGGCCCTGCCCACTGCACCCTATCCCTCCCACCCCATCCCTCCTAAGAGTCTCTGTATGGCCTGTTTTGCATGTGAGGTAAGTGCAGAGTCCATGCGGAGGCTCAGGGACGGTGAAAAACAGGCCTCCTGGAAGTTCCAGAGGGCCGGAAACGGGCCTGTTTCCGGCCTTCAGAGGGCTGCCGTAGCCCGGGGAAGGCTGTTTTTGCACTCCCAGAGGCTTGAGGAAAGCCTCCGAATCCCAGGGAGGGCAAAAATGCTCTCCCTGTAGTGCAGGAGGCCGACTAGGCCACAGCCACCATGGCCACGCCCACCCAGCAACTGGTGCAGACAACCTGTTGCTGACATTTTTGAAGCCCACCCCTGACCTGATCTCTCCCAAATCTAACACATCCTAACCTTTAAAGATTTCTATATTCTGCACCAGAAACACCACTGTATACATTGGAAAAAGAACTATTAAGAAAATAAGTTATGACATTTTGCAAGGAGAGCCACTCTCTATTCCTCATTAAAGCCACTGCCTCTTTTGCTATGCACAAATCTGCAGCTCCTTAAAGGGCTGTTTCATCTGTATTTTTAATGTGATTCTTAAAGAAGCCTGAAAAAAGATGTGGCTCTTTAATGCGTAGCAGAAAGATAATTGTGCAAATACCCAAGCACTTCTGATCATTTTCCAAGCATGCTTAACCCTACAAATAGATGGCTAAAATGCTTAATGTAAATAAAGAAGCTAGGTTCCTTATCTTAATTTATTCCTCTATGGTTAGATGTGTTTTATCCTCCAGCTCTAACCCCTTCAATTACCCAAAGATATCCTGCTCTCTTTTGTTTTTCTGCCCATAGTCGGTTGCTTGGAATTTGAAATAGCCACAAGCAATTATATATTATAGGAAAGAAGATATTGGACCAGACAGGTTTCCAAAGTGATCAAGGGGGAGCTTCCATATCTTCCTAGGTCCTGTTTAATTCTTTGGAGCAGGGATTTCTATAATATTTACCTCAAACTGAAAAGCTCCAGATGGTAATTGATAAATGGGTCACTAAAACAGCCATCAACAGCAGATCCAGAATAAATATATTGCATAAAGAATGAGGTAAGAAGAAGCTAAGAAAGGAACCGACTTATTTACGCAAAGTACAATATCTTCTACAAAGGTCACAATGAGTTCAGTGTGAGTTTGGTTAAAATGAAATATTAAATATGAAAGTAATCCACAATGACACACTGAAGTCCAATCGCTGAAAGTCAATAAACGTTGGTTTAAGTAGACTGAAATGGAACTGTGCTTATCTGCTCCCTTCCTCTTCTAGTCAAATTAAACCAGTTTCTTTTGTGAGGGAGAACTGTGGTTGATGCTGGCCATTTTTCATTATGCTTTATAAAAACACAAGAGCATAGTCAATCTTGATCTAATAAGGCACCATGATTTATTTAGCAAAGAACATTATATCTGAATTATTTTTTTTTAGTAAATTGCAATGATAGTCTTTCTGAAGAAAGCAGAATATGATTCTCTGATATACCTCTAAAACAGCTGCAATTGTTAAAAGAGATGACCATCTTGTTAATCAATATTTGTTCAAATAGCATTCCAGGGAAGTGATAAATGTCATTTGACTTGCAATTTTAAACAGCTTTTGTATCATTCACATTTCCTAAATTCATATGCAGATTTATCTCAATTTTCTGATACAAGGCTCCATACATGCAGACAAAATACATACCTCCAAGAATGTGTACATGTACATAAATAAAATTTGCCTATTATTTAAAAACAGAAGAATTTGAGTGGAATTGACTTGTAAAGAAAAGTATCTTTTCAATAGAAGTTGACTCCTCCTTATGATGTCACATAGACATCTATGTAGCTTTGTTGGCAACATTATGAAAGTGATTTGTCACTGCCTTCTTACCGTCTTCAATTTCCCAGTTTAGCCTTGAAACCTGGCTTGTAATGATCGCCAAGTACTAACCATTTTCAACTTTTTGATTTTGGAAACCAGCTTGTTTAGCTTTTTGAGACCAACCACGCGAGATTTTTAGCTATGCAAAGCTGAGTTGGGCAGGGCATATCCCAATATGGTTTCCTGTGAAAGTTCATATCTACAGCCCCCAAAGGGCTGTTTCCAAAAGGCAGCTGGACTTTCTTGTGTTTTTTTTTTTTTTTCTATGAAAACGTTTCATTTCTCCTCCAAGAAGCTTCTTCAGTTTTTGGAGGAGAAAGGAAACATTTTCAAGGAAAAAAAAACCAAGGAAGTCCAGTTGTCCTTTGGGACAACCATGACCTGGATGATTGAGCATCTTCACAGACATCATACTTACAGGTTCCAGAACTCCTGACTCTGGAGCCTTTCCATCCTCCTCTTCCGGTGCTTCATTCTCCTTATTGTCAATCCAGGTGGCCGTATCCTGAGCAGAACAAGTGCTAATTAGGTCTGGCAAACTTGTAGATGGATAATGAAGAACATCTTCTTCTGCTCTTTCCTACAAGAAGGGAAGAACAATACATGCCATTACATATATGAGTATATTCATTCAATAGTTGGGACCACAACTATGCAACCTATGACTATCATTAAGTGTTGTACCTTATGATTGTTGACAAATGTATCTTTTCTTTTTATGTACACTGAGAGCTTATGCACCAAGACAAATTCCTTGGGTGTCCAATCACATTTGGCCAATAAAGAATTCTATTCTATTCTATTCTATTCTATTCTATTCTATTCTATAAAATAAGCATCACACTATAAATAATGATCAGTTGCCAAGATTTCCCTTGGCTGCCATAGTAATACTGGAAAAAAGGTTTTGTTTTGTTTTTTTAAAAAAGTTAATTTCCATCTTTGATGCATCTGAGGAGATCATTGGACATGCTGAAGATCATTCAAATATACATAAAAGCCTTGTTTAGTGATTGTTTGCAATTGTGATTAAAAAAAGTAATTTTGTGACCAATTCCTGCATTTATGATGTTTACAGAGCAAAGCAAAACTGAAGTAAGATCATAAGCACAATCATAGTTTCACTTAGGGACTGCTTCACTTAATATCAAATTGTCGTGGTTGTTGTGGTCCTAAATAAGGGTTACCTACAATCCTTCCATACTTGTAGGCAGCCTATTTCCGTAATACCAACACTTTGTTGCAACCTGCCTAGAGTTGCTGCTAAGTGAGATGGGCACCACATAAATTTCATAAATAAGCAGCAGTTTCCTTTTCTTTCTTTTTTTTAAAAATAAATTTTATTCAGTTTCCAAATTTTAAAAACATAAAATAAAACTTAATACATTGTTATCAACATCAAGACATCTTTTGCATCTCTTCACATTTTTCAGTATATGTATTTACTTATTCCTTTACCATTACATCTTACTCTGACTGTAAATCAATATCTTTTATCCTTACTTCTCAATCTTCTCCATGGTATATTCACATATTTACGTATTCCCTCATTCTTTTCCTAATTGCCATTTTATTTTATTTTAATTTCTAAACCACTCATCCCAGGCATCCCAGGCCCTATAGTAAATGGAATCTTCTCTGTTTTTTATTTTCATCCTTAGCCTGTCCATCTCCATACAATCTATTACAAAATAATTACTTTTCATATAGTTGCCATGTAGTAGGTTTCCAGCCTCCCACTTTGCTATTTCTAAAATATTTTAGCTGGTTTTATAGGTAGTATTTTTGGAAAATTACTTTAGGACAGGGGTATAAAACTCAATTTCATTGAGGGCCGCATCAGGGCTGTGGTTGACCTCGGGGTGCCGGGTGGGTATGGCTGAATGGGTGGCCATGGCCAGTGTAACACCATTCCCCAAACGGCTTCCATGTTTCCTCTTTATATTGGGTAAACGGGGCTGAAGCCACGCTGGCCCAATGTTTCCTCTTCTCATTGGTTAGACTAGGCCGAAGCGACATGCGTAGACCAGGCCAAAGTAATGCGGGTAAACCAGGCTGAAGCGATGCAGGATTGCCCTTTACATTTTCCAGGCCCTGTGGGCAGGATCCAGCCACAACACGGTCCGGATACAGCCCACAGGCCTTGAGTTTGACAGCCCTGCTCTAGGATAAAGGAATTGAAAGACTGCATCTGAAAGAGTGGATATCTTGACTAGAGGGTAACCCTTGTTTCCAGTATTACCAGCCAAACATTCACAGCTCTTTCTCAATCAGTACATTCACTCCATAGTACGGCTGAGAATTGTCTTTTCTATGGCTTCCATTTGACAAATGCCATTCAGAGACAACAGTTGATTCTCCAAATGATACGAGATCAAGAACCAAACAAGTTTGGGCAAAAATTCTCTTTGGTTTCACTTGCAAAAATGGGTGCCACACTGCTTTTAAATAGTTTAGTTAGCTTTGTGCTTTTATTGCATAACTGATGTATAACTGATAAAATGCATATTGTTATCCACCCCAGTTGCAATAATAAAAGAAGTGTATGCTTTTAGTTCACATGAAACATGTTTTGGCAGAGCTACTTCCTCCAAGATTTTAAGCCAGTTCCACAGAAGGTGTAAGTGCAGGAAGAATTTATGGAAACATGGAGCAATTTGGCAAGGAGCCGAACTCCATCAGCTAAGAACAAGCTTACTGACAGCTATTCTAATTGGCTTTAACTGATACCAATGAGAGACAAAAGCCAAATATGTTGGATAGTTAATAACTCCAACGGTTGCTGAAGTTACTTTAGTGTTGCACACCTTAAGACTTGTTCCACTAAGCATGAATGCAATTGGATAATTGTTCAATTATAGGACAAGAATTTGAATTTATACAGAATCATCTATAGAAAGGTCTCCAACCTTGACAACTTCAAGACATGGCTGACTAAGGAATTCTGGGAGTTGAAGTCCAGAAGTCTTAAAGTTGCCAAGGTTGGAAACCCGTGACTTACAATACATATCCGTTCTGAAAATGTACTTGAACAATTGAAATTATTTTTATTGTCTATTTTAAGGATTGGCAATTTTTGACCTTCTAGCTGTTGTTGGAATACAGTTACCACCATATTATCATCTTTTAATGACCCCATAATCCCTTGAGGAGTGGAGTCTGGGCAACTGAATGGAGCCAAGTGTTTACTGGCCAGATGCCCTTTCTGTTGCCAATGCGGAGTTATATTCAGCAGATATATTCTCATCGTGGCCAGAGAGAGAAATATCTGCCTCTACCTAGGATTGAACTCACAGCCTCCTTATTGTGAGGCAAGAGCTCCACAGCTAGGCCACTGTACCACTCGGACTACAGTTACCATCATTCCTGCTAATTAGCCAACCTGATGTGAGAGGTCAACGATAGCTATCTGCTGGTTTCCCATTCCCTGAGTTATCGTATCACAATATAGTAAGCACCTTCTCCAAGAGTCATAATAGGATTCAATCAATTTTACATATAGTTTGATATGGTTGATTAGATGCCTACAGAACAGGGAAATGGAGCTTCTACCTGGCTAAAGGTTGAACCAGGATTTCTATACCATGTTGAAAATAAACTCACTGCAAAAAATGCCCACAATTGCTGGGAGGAAGTTTCAGAATTTTTAAAAAATAAAATGGATGCTTTAACCATTTAACCATTTAACTGCAAGGTTTTAAAGCATCCATTTTGATCTACAGCAAGGGTCTTCAAACTTGGCAAGTTTAAGACTTGTTGACTTCAACTCCCAGAATTCCTGAGCTAACATGACTGGAGGAGGAATTCTGGGAGTTGAATGTCCTCAAGTCTTAAAGCTGTCAAGTTTGAAGACTCCTGATCTACAGTATAACATCCTGATTTTAAAAATAGTCTTATTCCACCTGCTATCAACTCAAATTCTCAACTGATTCCCTCCATGGTTTTTATTGGTCCTTCATAGAAAAATAAGTTTTTCAAGTCCTGAGCTAATTGATCAAATCCTCTCATAAGGTAGATTCCTAAAGTTGATGTCCATCCATCCATTATTTTTTCTTAGTCAGTTTTGCATTTTCAACACTAAAGGTGATGATATCTTATTAAAAAAAGAATCTTGTAATCTTCTATGTTTTGTTCAAAATATGAAATCATATACACAAAATTACTTACCCTGCTTGCCACCACGAGGTACACAAGGCCTTCCGCTGACCGGAGTAGAGCGACAGCATCTTGATGGGACAGACCAACCAAAGACTGGCCATTGATCATTAGAAGCTCATCACCCACCTTCAGCCTGCCATCTCTAAGAAAACGAAGAACAAAATAGGCTTTATGCCATCCCAAAAAAGAAAAACCTGCCTCGCCTGCTTAGCTTCTTCAGCCTTAAAAGAGGACTTGACAAGCTGGAAAATTCATGATGATATGAGAGGTCAGAGACAATGCTGGCTTATAGCTAAAATATTCCTTAGTAAATGTTTACCTCCATCCCAAGATTAAGACGTAGACAAATAAGTGTCCATGCTTGATCTGGAAAATATGGCTCCATTCCATCCTCTTCAGAGGGAAATTTCAAGGTGAATATCAGAGGCTGTGTCTGCATTTTGTTAGTAATGAATATTTAACTTCATGTTTACTTAACACTTTCCTCTGGAGAGTCTCAGAGTGCTTTATAAACTCGAACAGCATCACTAGTAAGTAGGTCAGCTCTACTGCTGAGTTTTCACTCATTTGTTTTGGAGTAGTTAACTCTGCATGGACTCATTCTGGTCCTAGCCCTTGATCCTTCCCAGTATTAAATACTGAGGTGCTAGTCTTAATGGACACGTTCCTTTAAGCATTTTTTTTTGTCAGTGGAAAAGTCCACGCTAAGACTCCTAGGCTTGAGAATTTGATCTAATTTCTCATTTGGGAAAGGAAATCCCACAATCCACTGGCAGAAACTAATGTCAGAAACAAAAGCAAAGCAAACAAACAAAAAATCCTTCCCAAGAGAATTCTTAAATACAAGAATTCCCACGGATCCCTTTTCTTTTAAGAACTTCCCTTTAAGGTTTAGTACTTAAAAGTCAGATTGCAACCCACCCAATATGGATTGTATTTTCAATACTTTGATGGGCTTCACCTAGGTTGGCCAATGCCAAGAATTTTTTTTCCTGGACCTGTGCATTCTACAACTCTCAAAAGCTACAACTTTGTAAAACGTCAACATTTTTTTTCCTTTCTTTCTTGCATGGTTTTGGGCTTGGATGTAGAGCAGGTTAATGACCTTGAAATCTAAGTTATATCCCTTTTCCAATACTAATGAAAGTTTTATTCCTTATTATTATCATCTAACAACTAGACACAAGAACAGTTTTTTCCTGAAAGCCATCACTCTGCTAAACAAATAATTCCCTCAACACTGTTCAACTATTTACAAAGTGTGCACTATTATTTCTGTTAATCTTCTCATCACTCCTTACCACCCATCCCCTCCCACTTGTGATTGTAGGACTGTAACTTTGTATCCTTACGATTTATATTGACTGTTTCCTAGTATGATTTGATTGTTGATTGTACCCTAAGACTATCATTAAGTGTTGAACGTTATGATTCTTGATTCTTAATGAATGTACCTTTTCTTTATGTATACTGAGAGTATTTACACCAAGACAAATTCCTTGTGTGTCCAATCACACTTGGCCAATAAAGTATTCTATTCTATTCTATTCTATTCTATTCTATTCTATTCTATTCTATTCTATTCTATTCTATTCTATCGCAGGCCAGACAGATTACATGCAGTAAATTATGTTATAAAAGGTTGGCTTATTTTCTTTTTCTTTTTAAACTTACAAACTCTTCCATTCTGCAGAAAGAGGCAGAATGCTGATTCCTAATGCTGGGAGTGAGATTATATTTGCCACAAGACAAATTGAGTTGAAGAAGGAAACACTTAAGTTGTAGTTGTATTTTGGCTTTAGATTTACAGAAGGTCCTGGACTAGGTGCCTACTGCTGCTTTTCCCAACTGGACTTGGAACTATGAGAATTATAGTCTAGGGGTGTCAAACTGGTGGCCCATGGGCCAGCTGTGTCACCTGCAGGCTACACCCACCCCAGTTCCGCGAAGATGTTGTGGTTAGCCGGCAGCAGGTGCGGACGATGGAGGAGAGCAAGGACTCTGATGAGGGGCCAGGACCATTAGGGAGTGGATTGCTGCCTTCAGAGATTGTGGGGGCTGGCAGCAGTGATGAGGAGGTTCCCGAGGAGCCTGTGCCGCACATGATTGATTGTAGGAGAGAGCAGTTATAGTAGCACAGGCGACTCGGGAGTAAGGCTGCAAGGTAATGGCCCCTCCCTCAAGAGGATAAAAGCTAGGTTTGTAGAAGCGTTCTTTGCAGACGGCAAAGATGCTCTGAGACTCAGCCTCGTGGACATCATAGTTCATGTTTGGAAAATCCTGTAAATTAGTTCTTATCTCTGGGTTTTTGGCAGCCTTGACAAACAACCTGGCAAGGCTCTTTCTTAGTGGGAAGGAACAGAATTTGTGATTAAACCTTAAAAGATGGGGGTTGCTGCCTTTGTCTGCGTTTGCTCCCTTGGAACCCGGTTCGGTCAGAACAGAAGGGGAAAAAATGTCATGATATGTCACGTGACAGCAATGTGATGCAGCGAGTTTGACACCCATACAATGGGAGAATAAGAAAGTGGTGAAGGCAGGCTGGCTTAGTTGTTGAAAAGCACCAGATATCCAAGTTGTGCAATCACAACAGAGAATTTTTTCCCCCAAGAAATAAGTTGCCTCTGTCCTTCATTCATTTGACAGATCTCCAAAACAACTTTTTCTTTCATTCCTCTATTCAAAATAACTTTGCTGAGAAAAAAAAAGATCCAATTACCCTGCAGATACCTTGGCTCCATCCATGTTCAAGAATGCATAGATTTAAAAACAAATATGCACAATTATCTGTAGAAAGGTTAAAAAGATGAATACAGGGAGTCCTCAACTTAAAACCATTTGTTTAGGGGCCATTAGAAGTTATAATGGCATTAGAAAAAAATGACCAACGAGTGTTTTTCACACATATGAGTGCTGCAGAATTCCCATGGTCACATGATCAAAGTTTGGATACTTGGCAACTGGCATGTACTTTGACGGCTGTAGTACCCCAGGGCCATGTGATCACCTTTTGTGATCTTCTGACAAGCAAATTCAATGAAAAGCCAAATTCACTTAACTACCATGTCAATTATTTAACAACTGTGCTAATTCACTTAACAACTGTGGTTAAAAAAGGTCAAAAAACGGGGCAAAATTTACTTAGTCATGTCTTACTTAGCAATGGAAGTTTTGGATTCAATTGTGGTTGTAAGGTAGGGACTAGCTATATGTACCAGTTAGCATTGTCCTTTTAATATATTTGAAGTCTTAAACTTTCCAGAAGCAGCCTGTTCAAAACTGTTCAGTTTTCTCTAACTTTAAATTTATTACTAGTAAAACAATCTGTGTAGAGGATTCAAGAACCTAAGGGGTGTGGGGGAGAAGCATTATTTACCTTGAATCTGCCACAGGCAGGAGGACACCCCATCAAAAGGATTTTATCCCTTAGCAGGTTTTGTTTTGAGAACAAAGCAAGTTCGTCATTTTACTTCCCTATTTTTCAAGTCTTACATTTAATTTTCTTGCTAAATCTCTAGATACAGAGATCTGTTTCTCTGAGGGTTATAGCAACAAGAACAAGCATGTTTTTTTTTCTCTACCAATAAGCTACTCGGGGTTACTGGGACACCTTGGAAAAAAAATATTTCTGAGAGGAAAAGCTTAGGAAATATTTTTAGCAAGGAGTTATTCTGGGAATGCGAAAACAAAAACAAAGGCAACATGATAAATTCAGAAGATTGAGCAAATGGATCCCTTTGCCACCAAGATTGCCAAACTTTTCTGGCAACGAGGTAGAGAAGACATTCTTGTCAGTAAAATGTAATGATAATAAAATTATAACAATAAATCACCTCTTCCTTCTGTAGAGATCCTCAAACTAAGTCATGGTTATCCCAAAGGTGCTTTTTCAGGACGCAAATGGACTTTCTTGGGGTTTTTTTGTTTTTTGTTTTGTTTATTTTCTTTTGAAGACGTTTCGCTTCTCATCCAAGAAGTTTCTTCATCTCTGACAGGATTCACTCCCCGTTCCCCATTCCCCGCCATCCTGTCAGAGATGAAGAAGCTTCTTGGATGAGAAGCGAAACGTCTTCAAAAGAAAAAAAAAACCAAGAAACTCAAGTTGCCTCCTGAAAAAGCACCTTTGGGATACTTCCTTCCTTCCTTCCTTCCTTCCTTCCTTCCTTCCTTCCTTCCTTCCTTCCTTCCTTCCTTCCTTCCTCCTTCCCTCCCTCCCTTCCACACACTTTTCTCAGCAAGATAGTGGAAGTGGCTCGCCATTGCCTTCTTCCATGGGTGGAGATAAAATGGCTGGGTCAAGGTCTTCTAACCGGCTTTGATGCCTAAGGCCAGACTAGAACTAAAAGTCTCCCAGTTTATTTATTCATTGCTGTTGTTATATGTTGGATTTTAATACTGAAAGTTACTTTGAGAACCAACCCCGGCCAACAAGCAAGTATAAATCAAATAATGTACATATGATATCTGGTTTTATTGTCCTTGAGCTTTTGATCCCCAAGTGTATCTAATTAAAAGTTGGAAGAGACAGACTTGCATTGAAAGACCCACACAACAAATGCTACCTGTGAGCTGATCCACCTTCTTCCACCCGGGCAATGATGATGGCATGAGGGGAGCGCTTAGATCCACGGCCTCCAGTGATCTGGATTCCCAGCCCGTCGGTTCCCTTCATCATGGTCATCTTCCATATCCGACAGCCTTCTCTCTGGGAGGAGAAATTGAAGAGAGTCCCTATTGTGTTTGTTATTGGGAGTAAGTTGGTGGGAAATCCTTCTAACTGCGTTTATTTATGAGCCACGGTGGTGCAGAGGGTAGAGTGCAGTACTGCAGGCTACTTCTGCTGACTGACTGCAATTTGGCAGTTGGAATCTCACCAGGCTCAAGGTTGGCTCAGCCTTCCATCCTTCTGAGGTGGGTAAAATGAGGACCCAGATTGTTGGGGGCAATAGGCTGACTCTGTAAACTGCTTAAGAGAGGGCTGTAAAGCACCGTGAAGCGGTATATAAGTCTAAGTGCTATTGCTACCTATGGGGGTTCTGAGTCATCCAAGCCATGATTGACCCAATGGTGCTTTTTCGAGAGGCAACTGGACTTTCTTTGGGTTTTTTCCTTGAAGGTGTTTCACGTCTCATCTAAGAAACTTCTTCAGTTCTGACTGGAATTTTTTCAGTCAGAACTGAAGAAGCTTCTTGGATGAGAGATGAAATGTCTTCAAGGGGAAAAAACAAAGAAAGTCCAGTTACCTCTTGAAAAAACACCTTTGGGTCTAACTGCATCTATTTTATCCTGCTGGAGAGCTAGCTTTTTTAACAAGAAAGGTCATGAAGTTGTCAGCCAAGAAAATCCATGTGTTGGCACAACGAGGAAGCACCATTAAAGCCAATAAATCTGATGACATCTACTCAATGTCGGCCACCTAAAAAAATTATGAAACGGCAGCAACTTGTTTTCTCTGAGGGTCTTAGCTAAGGTTTTAGGTCAAAAGTTGTGTATCTTTGGTTTATAGCAACCCTGTGAATTCCAAAGTAAGCATTAAAAGTATCTGGTGTGGGAGCTTTCCAATTCAAAGTGATTGATACTAGCTGGGCCTGGAGCCATAAAGAGACCTACCACAGTCAGGCATAATACAGAAGAGCTCATTCCTTGAACGGTACGTTTTTCTATTGTAAGCAACACTCTTTACTCACAAACATACAGGTAGTCCTTGACTTACAACCACACTTGGGACTGGCACTTCTGTCAGTGAGTGATGGAGTCATTAGGTGTGTCGTCTCTGATTTTACAACCTTTTTGCTGTGGTCATTAAGTGAGCCACAGCATTATTAAGCAAATCTGACTTTCCCCATTGACTTTCCTTGTCAAAAGGAAGGTCACAAATGGTGATCACATGACTCTGGGACATGCAACCATTTCAATACTTGCCAGTTGCCAAACTCCCAAATTTTGATTATTTTGATTATTTTTAATTTGATTTGTCAATCGCTTACAAGATAATAGGTATAAGAATAAACATAGTTATGAATACATGAAATGGGTACATATAAGAAAAATAAAAGAAACAATAGGACAGGGACGGTAGGCACGTTGGTGTGCTTATGCACGCCCCCTTATGTGACCACAGGGACACTGAAATTGAAATAGGGCAACCCGCCCTGGCTGACTCATGGCAGCCAACTTGCAGCAGGATGACTCGCCAGCGACAACTCACCGCGGGACAATTCAACACAGAATAACTCGAGAGAGGGGCAAATAGAATTGCAGCTCACCCCAGCTTTGAGGACTTCTAAGTTGAGATGGTTCATACCTAAAGAAAGACAAAGCCCACTGCAATCCATTTCTCTCCCTCCCTCCCTCCGTCCCTCCCTCTCTCTCTCTTGAGAGTTATTCTGTATTGAATTGTCCCACGGTATTAGCTGGGGCGAGTCGGACGGGACAAAGTATCCTATACCCAGGGGTGGGCTTCAAAAATGTCAGGAACTGGTTCTCTGCCTGGTTGCTGGGTGGGCGTGGCCATGGTGGGCATGGCCAAACCAGCCTCCTGCATCATGGCGGGGGCGGCATTTTTGTCAGAGTATATTCATGAACTGGAATAGAGCATGATAACGAGGTCAGCCAATGAATAGGCAAAGCAACTAAGTCAGCCAATGAGAACTATTTGGAAACTGAAACTAGAAGTAGCCTAGGCGGGGCTCTGTATTAAGCTCTGAAGCTCTGCTGAGCTCTGAGTCAGCCTATTGAAAATGAATGCTTCTCTCCTCTTGGTTGCCTGCTGAACTAAAGTGAAAGAGAAACTAACTTGCTTGCTTGCTGAAGACTAGAGCTCTGCTCTGAACCTGTAACGTATCTGCTTCCGTTTGAGTTTGCTCCATGTTGAAGAATCTACAACTGGTATTGTAAAAAAAATTACTTGTGTTTATAAAGAAGTTAAATGAAGCATCAGCCATCTGTGTTTATTTTTCTGGCGCGGAATTAACGCTGCAAAACGCTGAATAATTTTCACCCTCCCTGGGTGTTGGAGGCTTTCCTCCAGCCTCTGGGAGGCCGAAAACGGCCTCCCCAACCTCCAGAGGCCCTCCAGAAGCCCTCCAGAGGCCAGAAATGGGTCCGTTTCCAGCCTTCCGGAACTTCCGGGAGGCCTGTTTTTCACCCTCCCCAAGCTCCGGAAGCTTTCTGTGAGCCTCCAAGAGGACGAAGGGGTGTCCAACTCCCAGAATTCCTCAGCCAGCTTTGTGAATTGCAGCTCTCAGAGTGGTTAGACCAGGATGTCCAGACTGCAACCCTCAGAATTGCTGCCTCGAGGCTGCTTTAAATGCTGGCTGAGGAATTCTGGGAGTTGAAGTCCACAAGTCTTAAAGTTGCCAAGGTTGGACACCCCTGTTTTAGAGCCTTCAGTAGGCCCATTTTTTGCCCTCACCGAGCCTTGTACTTACCTGGCATCCAAAATGGGCCATGTGGGGACTCCTGGGAGGGGCGGGGTGGGAAGGACCAGCCAGGAGGGTGGGATTTACTGGTTCGCTCAACTGCGCACAATCTCAGCTTGAGGATCGCCCGAACCCATGCAAACCCACAGCCGCCCACCCCTGCCTACACACCACTGCAATGGTTGTAAGTGCGAAGAGCAGCTGTAAGTCACTTTTTTCAGCATTGTCATTGCTCTGAATAGTTATTAAACAAACCGCTGTACGCCATGGAATACCTGTATAAACAACGGCATGAAAGGCAGATTTTTTCCTAATGGCTCACTAAGGAAGAAAACAATCCACAAAGATGCAGTTATGCATATACCCCCCTCCCCCCCAAAATACCTGTCTCCACCAACACACACCTGAGAGATTTACTACAAAATACGCGCACAAACTTTCCAAACTGAATCCGGGAGGAAACCTGTAATACATCCTGAATGTTCTGAAGTGATCCATTTTAGCCCTTTAGAAATCTGCACAAATTCCTGGCTCTAAACCCAGCAGGCTCTGGTGAAAAGCAGCACACCTTGCTTCTGGATATCGTTTTTCTTGGCATTTCCTTTGTGTTGAAAAAAGAGACTTCAGTATGCTTGGAATGCTTGAAAGAGGGTAGGTTATTGGTGGGAAGAATACAAGAGGGGATGTTTTCCCTACATCTGGCAGGGTTTTTTTTTCTTCTCAGTAACAGCACAACAGTTGCTTCATAACTTCCTTGTTAGCAATATTTTGCAGGCAACAGGCCCCAAGGACTTAGTCTAATATTCTTTTAGGAGGAAGAGCAATATGTTTGCGGTAATAGAACAGATCAGTTTACAGATGATAAAGATTTCAGGGCTAGAAAGCTTTTTCTCCCCTTTGTAAAGGTTTTCCACTATTGAGGGCAACTTACTCGAAATTCTGGTGCTTATTATATCGCATTCCAGCTCCTTTTATCCGCTCCCACTGATATTCATACACTCCACAGAATCAGACTTAAGAGAATTACAGTACTATTAATGAGAAGAGTCATTAGTCACATGCCACACTGTTTCTATATTACATCTGGGATTCAAAAATTTCTACTACTATGGTTTTGTGGGCGTGGCTTGGTGGGCGTGGTGTGGCTTGGTAGGTGTGGCAGGGGAAGGATACTGCAAAATCCCCATTCCCTCCCCACCCTACTAACCTGCTTTCCAGCTCCGTTCTCCTGTGCAGGGCAACAAAAGAAGACTCAGCTAATCAGCTGGGACTTGGGAGGCAGAAAACAGATGGGGGTGGGGCCAGTCAGAGGTGGGATTTTCCGGTTCTCCGAACTACTCAAAATTTCCGCTACCGGTTCTCCAGAATTGGTCAGAACCTGCTGAATACTACCTCTGCATCTGCTTCATAGAACACATTATTATGTAAATCAAGAAATTGGCATGGATGGAAGAGAATATTTGGAGCTCAGAGTTGAATTGTACCGTCCTTGATGCTCCCTGAGCTTGGTTGTTTTCTTGCAGATATTTCATTACCAAACTACGTCCCATCATCAGTGCTAGAGGAGATAGGGTTTGTTAGGCTGCTGTTTACTATTAGTTAATTTGGCTTTGGGTGTCAGTGTTCCAACTAACCAACTCCAAACCAATGAACTCTGAGACAAGCGTTTCCTTAAAGTTCCATTTTATTGGAGTTGCCATATTGGCACATCTGGGAAAACCTGAATCTGAGAGTTCTGGGTTTTCCCTTCCCAAAAGAGAAATCAAAGATCCATCTCCTGCATTCATCAATCCATCACATGGCCCAATCAAATCTTCATCCCAACTGGAGACATCCCCCCAGTCACTCCACTTCAGGTGCAGGGCCACATGTCCTTGACTCTCTGAGAAAGAATGTTGTTGTGTCTAATCTTCTACCTCACTATGAAATCCCCCTTCCCAAATTCCCAGGCACTAAATGTGGCAGCCTCGAAGCTTCCAAGTAAAAAATGGCTTCCAAGGCTGACATTGGGAGTGAAATAAAGCTGTTTCTTGCAATGCCATTCCACTTCTTCACTGGCTGGAAAAGAAGATAGAGAAACAGAGAGTAGGAAGAAGCTACCCTTTTTATCCTTTCCAGTTCGATAGAAAGGTTGAAAGAAATTATACAAAAGGAAAGCGTAGAAGTCTATTCATCCCTTGGCAGGATAATTCTTGCCAAACTGAACAGAGCAGGATCAAATGTGATACAGTAAGAGAAATTGGGGAAAGCTGGGGAGTTGGAGAGAGGCTGTAAAGAAAATCCAGATTTATTGATGACCTGTGGCAGAACTAGCATGAGGGTGGCAACTCCATCCTATTTTCTCCTTGATCACTCATTGGTTTTCAAGACCATCAACCAAGGTATCCTTTTAAACCACCTTTGATGGTAGGGGGTTAGTGTTTTATAGGTTCTCTCCTTTCTCTGGCTGGTTTCAACTGAAGTTCACAGGCAAGGGGAGATTTTACCCATGGCCCCTTCTTTGTGGATTGCTACAGAATTTGGCACTCTGTCCCTGTCTATAGAGTAGAGTAGAATAGAGTAGAGTAGAGTAGAGTAGAGTAGAGTAGAGCAGAGCAGGATAGAATAGAATAGAATAGAATAGAATAGAATAGAATAGAATAGAAGTTTATTGGCCAAGTGTGATTGGACACACAAGGAATTTGTCTTTGGTACAAATACTCTCAGTATACATAAAATACATTCTTCATGAATCATAAGATAGAACACTTACTAATAGTCATAGGTTACTAATAAGCAATCAATCATACTAGGAAACAAATGGAACAATATTAATTGTAAAGATACAAGCAACAAGGTTATAGTCATAAGTTGGAAATGGATGAGAAGAGTAATAGTAATATAATCTTAGTAAATTTGAAACTGTTATGGGAATTAGTTGTTTAGCAGAGTGATGGCATTTGGGAAAAAAATATCCCTGTGTCTAGTTCTTCTGGTGTGCAGTGCCCTATAGCATCATTTTGAGGGAAGGAGTTGAAACAATTTATGTCCAGGATGTGAGGGGTCTGAAAATATTTTCACGGCCCTCTTTTTGACTCGCAGAGATTACTGGTCCTCAATGGAAGGCAGGTTGGTAGTAATAGCTTTTTCTGCAGTTCTAATTATTTGTTGAAGTCTGTCTCTGTCTTGTTTGGTTGCAGAGCCAAACAAGACAACTTACAACCATTCCTTTAAAAAACATTTAAAAATCTGTAGCTCCTTTGAACAAACATGCAAATTTATTAATTTCCTGCTTTCAGAAGTATGGGAAACGGTTACTAGCACGGAATAAGCCAGGATATGAAGCCAGAGACTGAGCTTTGCATAATATCCTGGTTTATTCCCAGTGATCGCTGCAACTCCACAGAGGCAGTACTGAACTATCTGAATCAATCAATAAGCTCCCACTCAGTCTAGTAGGGCAAATGCTTAACTTTGGATGGATTCCCCCACCACTTGTTTCTGAACTTCCCTTCTGTTTGCATCACTTAAAGAGATCTAGATGAAATTTGCATTTAAAAGAAGCATAAATGTCTCCATGCATATGCTACAAAGACAATTAGGCTGGAGCTGGAATGTAATTTTCTATCTCATTATGTGTGAAAAATGGGTTATCTATCTTATACAACAGGCCCCAAATGAGAATAGCATTTTTTTAAAAATAATCATGTTGCTTCTAGGAGTTATTTGCCTGCGTCAGGAAAGTACTGGCTATGAAAAAGATGCATTTATATTGAGAGCAATCTATATCTTGAACTGCAAGTCTATGATGCAACTTTTGAGAGACAGATCAGGATTGTGCCAAAAAAACCTGGGTTGTACCCCAGATCAGACAGGATGCTTAAATTCTTTGCTTTCGTACATACTGCAGCTTCATCATTAATGAATCAAAACGGAAGGTTGTTTGCTTATTTCCACAAGCAAAAACAGAGTTTATGTTGTCATTTGCAATAAGGTCTAAAAAAAAAAAACTGTACAGAAGCAATGGGAATTGATTTGAAGAAATCCTCGGCAACATAAAATTGACAGCATGTAAAGTTTATTCATTTGGGCAACCTTCATTAAGCTCTTTTGTTGTTGTTGTTGCCCTGATTTTGTGAATATTGTGTAGTTGTAAGACAAGTCTGAACAGTCTTTAAATTGTAAAGATGGCATAAATAAATAAATAAATAAATAAATAAATAAATAAATAAAAGTTTTCGATGAAAGTGCAGAGATGCCCAATTCAGCATTTAGAATCTACATAAATTGTGCTGTATTTCTGGAGCTTTGGGAAGCAGCTCTGCATTAAGTGTAATGAATTTTATGGTTTGTGAAATGACTTGCTGCAGCAAGATTGCTCACATTTTGGTTAGTCTAAAGAAAAGAAGAATTAGAGGTGACATGATAGCAGTGTTCCACTATTTGAGGGGCTGCCACAAAGAATAGGGACTCAAATTATTCTCCAAAGCACCGGAGGGCAGAACAAGAAACAATGGTTGGAAACTAATGAAAGAGTAAAGCAATCTGGAATTCAGGAGAAACTTCTTAACGGTGAGGACAATTAACCAATGGAACAGCTTGCCTCCAGAAATCACGGGAGCTCCATCACTGGAAGTTTTTAAGAAGAGATTAGACAATCACTTGTCTGAAATGGTATAGGATCTCCTGCTTGAGCAGAGGGCTGGACTAGAAGACCTCCAAGGTCCCTTCCAGCTGTATTGTATTGTATTGTATTGTATTATATTGTATTGTATTGTATTGTATTGTATTGTATTGTATTGTATTGTATTGTATTGTATTGTATTGTATTGTATTGTATTGTATTGTATTGTATTGTATTGTATATTGTATTGTATTGTATTGTATTGTATTGTATTGTATTCTAATCTACTCTAATCTACTCTACTCTACTCTACTCTACTCTACTCTATTGAAATACATCAGCAACCTTCTAGCCAAATATGACTCTGCTGGTCCAGTCGAAACTTTGCAAGAGGATCTGATGATCTCACTCAGGATAAATAGCTGGTCTTTTCAGAAATCTCTAGTCTGGAGATACAGCTGTCTTCTGGTCCTCTTTGCATTTTCACAAGACCATATTGGTCATTAATGCCTTTAAGTTGTGATGATTACAGGCAACCTCTTCTGTAATCTTTTTGTTATTTTATTTGTGACTTTATGTCCTTTGCTTTGATTTACACTACTTAGAATTGGTTATAATTACAGCTGTTTAAAATATTATAAATCAGTAAAATGGAAAGAAATGGTTGAAGAATAATGCCACCTCTGGAGCTAATAATAACAATGGGGCCAGGATACACCTTTGCCTTACCCCTTTATTTGTGTGAAACCTCTGGAGCTAGTAAAACTCTTCACACAGAGACTGGATTTGCATACTGTGTAAATATCATGTGTTTCTTGTCACCTGGTTTTGTGTTAATCCAGCATTTGTGTTTACTAAACCATGGTTTAGGTCATAATGTGTTGCATGAAGCCGATTATCACTTGTTAAGCAAATCTTGGTTTAGTGAGAAATGTAATCCCAATCAATGATGGATCTTTTGCCATCACTATAAATTACATTCTGTTTCATTTGGACTCTGTATATTGTGTAAACCCAATCATACGGAGCTTATAATTGAAGTTTTATACTTAACCAAGTGTAGTTTATTCAGGAAAGCACAATTAAATAAACTATGACTTAGAGTACTATATGAATCCAGTCAGACTGCTAGAATATTCAGCCCAATTTATCTGCTGACAAGCTTGTTGCCAACAGCTCTCTAAAGCAGATAGCTTACAAGCAGATAGCTTACAAGGAGATGAGACTTTCTCTCTGCTGAAGCAGATATGGCTTCATAAACGACATGGAAAGGAGTGAGATTTGATTCCCTTTCCAGAGGAAAAGCAAAATACAAGTAATCTATGGCTTATGATGACAATTGGGACCACTATTGCCATCACAACATCATGTAACCGTGTCGCTTAGCAACGGCAATTCTATAAATCCCCAGTTCTCAGCATTAACAAAGACTGCACAGGTTGTTAAGCAAGGACCTCATATGACCGCTGTTTCCAACACTCCTGGAGGGTTTCCCCCACAGATTTTGCTTGCAGGAAGCTGACAGAAATCATAATTGGGAACTGTGGGGATACTGCCGTGGCTAGGATTGTAAGGACCAATGGTGGTATTCTGCTGGTTCACACCGGTTCTAGCGATCAGGTAGCGCTGGTCAGCAGTTGGTCCCACCTTCCTGCCCCCACCCTTTCCTGTCCTTGTTGCTCACCTGATAGGCTAGGCAGAGCAAATTGCCACACCTCAGCTGTTTTACTCACCAGCACTGATGGTAAGGTAAGTTTTCATGCTTATATGAAACTCCTACCCTCAAAACAATGCTATGGAGTGCTGCACACCAGAACAACTAGACACAAGAACAGTTTTTTCCCAATTGCCATCACTCTGCTAAATAAATAATTCCCTCAACACTGTCCAACTATTTACAAAGTCTGCACTATTATTACTGTTAATCCTCCCATCCTTCCTTTCACCCACCTCCTCCCACTTATGGCTGTATGACTGTAACCTTGTTGTTTGTATCCTAACGATTTTTATTGACTGTTTCCTAGTATGATTTGATTGCTTATTGTACCTTATGACTATTATTAAGTGTTGTACCTTATGATTCTTGACAAATATATCTTTTCTTTTATGTACACTGAGAGCATATGCAAGACAAATTCCTTGTGTGTCCAATCACACTTGGCCAATAAAGAATTCTATTCTATTCTATTCTATTCTATTCTATTCTTTTTTTTTTTAGAACACTCCACGTGCACCCACAAAACCAGTAGTAAAATATTTTGAATTCCATCAGTGGTAAGGACCCATGATAAGTACCATTTTTTTCAGCAGTGAGGTAACAAAGAACTTTCAAACCTTGCTGAACAAATGGTCATAACCTGAGAAGTGCCTGTATTATTTCTCTGTTATAAAACAACCTAAAAAGATTGCTTTATATATATTTTTTATTTATCATTTACTTGCATCCCATCTTTATTTTTACAAATAACTCAATGCGTCAAACATATCAAACACCCCTTCCACTTATTCTATAACTTGCATTCAAGTTGCGAGTTAAAATATTGCAATATTTGATTTAGTGTGAATTGTAATTTGATACCAGGTGAAGTTTAACGGACTCAAAATGCAGTTAATGAGATGTACACAGTTGTGGTTGGGATTTCAGTTGCTACTAATCTTCATGTGTGGAAAATAGAGAAAAAAAATCAGGAAAACAATAAAAATTTTAAAAGTTCATTATAACATTAGAACAAAAATTTGATACAACTGAACAACATGAATGTAGTCATAGCAACACTAAATTAGGACAAGATGTTGGAATAACTTGAATTTACGGTAGGATTGTTTTGATTTTTATTTTGCTTTACTCTCTGACATTATTAACCATAAATTTAAACTGTAATGATATTCTTTTTACCCTTAACTGTAATGTTTCATTAAGATAGATATAAACATTACGTTTAAAAAATTTTTTATTGCCTGTTTCCATCAAGTTGGAACCAATTATTCTATTTTCCATAGAAATGTCACTTCAGGTATTTTGAATTCAAACAATGAGGCCAATTCATAGGATTCATTAAACACACTAATTGAGAGCTATCTGTAATGACCACAGTAGAGCTGAATGTGATTGCGATTTTAGCACAAAACTGAGAAGCAGGAATGTGAACTATCTTATGGGTTGCATATAAAACCAGACCTTAGCTAATTTGTAATATGGGGCACCAAAAAACTATTAGATGATAAATAACATTGCAGCTTCAAATCTTCAGATTTGCCAGAGGCGTCTGCAATTATTCTGTGAACAAAAGTATGAATTTAGCCCTTAAGTGAATCAAATAATCCATTATTCATTCCAGAATATAGGACTAAGGAAATAAACCCATTGTGGCTACAACACAATTTGGGGCGATCATTAAAAGGCTCTCAGCTTTACACACGTGCTCAGATCTATGAATGGTGTTATTGCTTCCCTTCTATTCTGAAAAAGACATTAAAAGATTTTTAATGCGATGGTATACTTCCCAATATGCTTTTACAGAAACCACTCTGAATGCTGGGAGAAAAAATGAAGAGAATAAAGTTTATTTTTTATACAATTATTACAATTCCGCCCAAAAGTATAATTCAGAAGTGGTATTCAGCAGGTCCTCACCAGTTCTGGAGAACCGGCAGCGGAAATTTTGAGTAGCTTGGAGAACTGGCAAATCCCACCTCTGACTGGCCCCGCCCCCATCTATTCTCTGCCTCCCGAGTCCCAGCTGATTGGCTGGGTCTTCCCTGCACAGGAGAACGGAGCTGGAAAGCAGGTTAGTGGGCCGGGGAGGGAATGGGGTTGTTGCAGTAACCTTCCCCCAGAAGTGGGGAGGGAATGGAGATTTTACAATATCCTTCCCCTACCACACCCACCAAGCCACACCCATAGAACCGGTAGTAAAAAAAATTGAATCCCACCACTGGTATAATTAGTTCCAAGTGACTAGTGCAACTATTAGAGAAGTGTTTGATTAAATTCTTAACTTCAAGGTAATTTCATATCAATAAACAGATGTGACTGAGGAGGGGGAGGTCAAAAAAGTCAGGATAAAAAGGGCGGAGTCTTGACCATATAGTTATAGGGTCATTGGGAGGTGAACTGCTGGTGGGTTGCTAACGAAACACCCCCCTGGACTAGCAGTTCACCTCCCAATAACCCTGACCTGATGTAGGTCTCTCTATCACAAAACCCATCACAAGACTTGCGGAGGACTCACACCTGACCCATCACAAGACCCTCACTTGACACACCCACACCTGAAGCCCTTATGGCCAGAAGTACACCAACATCCTAAACACACCCTAAACTCCACTGGACAGGTTTACCTAGCCTGGTAATGAAACGTTCAGAAACCAACCCCCCAAGCTCATCCTACAGATATCGCCACTATTGCAAACTGAAAGTAAATGCTAGAATTTGGCAGAACTGTTGTAAAATTGCAGGACACGATTAACGGGCTGTAAGTGCAGAATGCAGCCTGGTTGCTGAGTGCCCAAAGTGAAGTCACATGACTACATGGGGAGGGGCATAATCATAATCAAGTTTGAATCCAGGCTGTAAGTATCCCCCAGGAGAATCCTTTGGAACTTGGAACCAGTAAGTGACAATTTGGGAGTTGAGGACTATCTCTATGAACTTCATGACATCATCCCAGGGTGTGATTCAGCCAGTTCACACCAGTTCGGGAGAAGTGGTTGTTAAGTTTCTGAGAAATTTGGTGAACTGGTTGTTGGAAGAAATCATTAGGGCAGAGAACCAGTTGTTAAATTATTTGATTCCCACCACTGCATTATCCTATAAATTAACATAGTTATATTGCATGTCACTTGCCCTCTTCCCCACGCCCCCAATGGAAATGCACAATGGGAGGCATGACTATCAGTAGCTTCTTACTCAACTGCACTCAGTCGTAAACCTAAACTTTTATTTTGTAGAATGTGCAAGATCAGCCCTTCAGTGTTTGAGCGGGAAGTAATATCAGTCTACGCTTTATCTGCAGAGAATTAATTCTACCGCTGGTAATCTATGGGAAGAAAAGAAAATTCCTGCAGCTTTCTTCAATGTAGTAAGATAAGCTTTCAAAATTAGGTTGAATGTAATGAGTTGTTGGAGCAGAAAATGACAGGAATAAGAAAAGCCATAATGGGGGAGCCAGAGAACGCATCCAAGGCCTTTGGAAACAGGCCATAAATCTTGGTTAGGAATATATTGTCATTCTAAATCACGGTTTGGTTTAACCACATTAGTTTGGTTCATAAATAACATAAAGCAGGGTGTATAATTTGTTCCAGGATAAGGATTATATTTGGCCTTCGAGTAGCCTCCTGGGACCTATATTCAAAAGAGAGAAAATACTTGGAACAGGGACATCCCCTAAACAGGATTTCCATTCATTAAAAGAAACTAGGTTTGAATGAAAGTTCATCTCAAGAGGAATGTTTCCTTTCAAATCAGAAGAATGAAGATTCGTTCACAAAGGAAGACCCCAGGAATCGGGGAGTTAACTTCACTATTCTATAATTGTTAATTGAGCACTTGGACTTTACTATCTCTCCTGTGTAGGCTTAGGAAAATAGCAAAACTTCCATTTTATAGTGCAAAGCTAAATTCCAAAAAGTTATGCATAGCCAAAGAAAAAAATAGAGGAAGAATCAGTGAGTTGGTCTAGAAGTCAAAAGTCAAACCAGTCTCAATCCAGGTCATAGTTTCAGAGAGAGAAAAGACTTAGAGCAAAGGTCAGTCTCTGGTTCAGTGTTTTTCAATCTTGGCAACTTTAAGACCTATGGACTTCAACATCCAGAATTCCTGAGGAATGATGGGAGTTGAAGTCCACAGGTCTTAAAGTTGCAAAGGTTGAGAAACACTGCTCCAGATAGTGAAATCATTACTCCTAGGGGGTTTTGTCGATTGTACGTCTCTACCTCCAGCCACCGTGATGAAGCTCTCAAATACCTGGAGGCTGGGAGTGCTTAGATGGGGAAGAATGGGTTTGAGTTTTTACCAGGGCAAGGCTGAGTGGCTGTGGGTCTGGGGTCCTTGAGTCCAAGGATTGGATAATCCCCAACTTTGAAAGTGATCTGGGTGATACTGCCCGGCTTAGACTCAGTATGCAATTGGGGAGCCTTCCTGGACTCCTAGATCCTGCTTGAGGAGTATTTAGCAGTTGTCAGGAGTGGGATTCTACCGGTTTGGCCCAGTTTGGCCAAACCGGTAGCTCTGAAGATAATCTGGGAGTGAACCAGTTCGCTCCAACAATCAGCTGTTGGGCCATTCCACCAGCTCCGGCTCCATACTGACCTTTATTTGCTTCTTTTGATGCTCAGCTGCAACATGCAGTACAGCTGATTGCTACGCATCACCTGTTGAAGACACAGGGAGAGTGAAGGAGTGCAGGAGAAGGTCAATAGGAAAGCCTCTGCATGCACACAAAGATGCCCAGCAAGCCACGCCCACTGAACCAGTGGTAAAACAATTTGAATGCCACCACTGGCAGTTGTCGCCAAGAGGATCTTTGCACAATTTTGTCTTGTGTGCCTGTTGCTGGCCCTATTTTATTCTCTCAGAACCTTACTTGCATCCCGGTAGGATTACTGCAAAGCACTCTATATGCGGCTGCCACTGAAGACCATCTGGAATGCACAACTGGTCCAGAATGCAGCATCATGGGTGATTGTGGATCAGAATCAGAACAGAGCTAGAAGGGACCTTGGAGATCTTCTAGTCCAACCCCCTGATCAAGCAAGAGATCCTATGCAATTTCAGCCAAGTGACTGTCCAGTCTCTTCTTACAAACTCCAGTGATGAAGCCCCTACAAATTCTGAATGCATGCTGTTGCACTGGTTAATTGTCCTCACTGCTAGGAAATTTCACCTTAATTCCAGGTTGTTTCTCTGATTGATTAGTTTCCATCCATTGTTTCTTGTCTTGCCTTCTGGTGCTTTGGAAAATAAGTTGACCCCCTCCTCTTTGTGGCAGCATCTCAAATACTGGAATACTGCTATCATGTTCCCCCCGGTCCTTCTTTTCTTTAGACCAGCCAAACCCAAATCTTGCAGCTGTTCTTCGTATGTCTTCGTCTCCAGGTCCTTAACCATCTTAGTTGCTCTTCTTTGCACTTTTTCCAAAGTCTCAATATCTTTTTCGTAATGTGGTGACCAAAAACTAGATGCAATATTCCAGGTGTGGTCTTACTAAGGCTTTATAAAGCAGTACTAATACTTCATGTGATTGTCAAGCATCCAGAAAGTATCCACGATATCAATCACTCTAAGACGTTCTCTCTCCAATTTTACAGGCAAATGGTGTTTCTAAATAATTTTAAAAACAAGGATCGTATGAGCTTTTTTGCCTGCTGCCCCACACTTGCTGACTCATGTTTAAGGAGGCTTCTCACTAAGTCTGCATGCTGCCACTACCCGGTGAGCTGCACTGGTTCCCAGGCAGCTTCCAAGCGCCACTCACAATGCTGCTTATCCATGTTGCATCCCTAATCTTCCTACCCCTTATGCTCTGATAGGAAAGGCGTGATTCGGATCTCTTCATTCAAACAATGAAACATCTCGTTAGTATATAGGGTTGCCAGCAAAAGAAGAACATGTATTAACAGGCATAGTGTTAAAATCAGGTATTGTCTGTTTTTTTTTTTTTAATCTACAAGCGATCTCTTCCTGAAAAGATTGAATCAGTGACACACTGAAAGCTTTTGCCTCCTAACCAGCTCTAGCACATTCCTGGGATTGAAAAACTAGCCTGATGCCAGCAAGTCATTCCTTACACACGCAGGCCTCTCTCTTTTTTTTCTTATTGCATGCAGTTTTCCACTGTGATTTTTCTTGCAGATGCCAAAATAGTTAAAAAGTTAATGTGTTCTCTTCTCCCCACCTCCATTTGTCCTTCTTTCTAATGGCCCACATCCTCCTTTGCTGATTCAGGTATCTGGTAGCTCTAATCTCATGGGTCCCAAGGAAGTATTCAAACAAGTTCCTGAAGGCAGGTCAAGAAAAAAAATGGATGGAAACTAATTAAGGACAGAAGCAACCTGGAACTAAGGAGAAACAACTTGCCACCAGAAGTTGTGAATGCTCCAACCCTGGAAGTATTTTTTAGAAGAGATTGGACAACCATTTGTCTGAAATGGTATAGGTTTCCTGCCGGGGCTAGGGGTTGAAATAGAAGACCTCCAGGGTTCCTTCCAACTCTGTTGTACTGTTCTGTTATGTATGCATTTGGAGGTGGTCTCTATCTCCTGGCATGCAGTTGGACCAACTGTCCTGGTCTTCAGGAAGCCTGCTGAGACATGGCTCTTTCCCTGAGCCTTTGGTTGGAGCCCCAATTGGATGTTGATGTTATTTCTATTGGGATCACCATTTTATTTTATTTTATTTTAATTGTTTCATTATTGTTTGTAGAATTGTGGCTTTAAAAGGATACCTTGGTTGATGGTCTTGCAAACCAGTGAGGGATCAAGGAGCAAGAGGATGGAGTTACCATCCTCATGCTAGCTCTGCCACAGGCCATCAAGAAATCTGGATTTTCTTTACAGCCTCTCTCCAACTCTCCAACTTTCCCCGATTTCTCTTACTGTATCACATTTGAAGGTGGCTCAGTGGCTAAGACGCTGAGCTTGTCGATCAGAAAGGTCAGCAGTTCAAATCTCTAGCGCCACATAACGGAGTGAGCTCCCGTTACTTGTCCCAGCTTCTGCCAACCTAGCAGTGGGAAGGTAACAGTGTTCTTTGTGCCTTTTGTGTTTAGTCATGCTGTTCACATGACCATGAAGACATCTTTGGACAGGGCTGGCTCTCCGGCTTTGTAACGGAGATGAGCACCGCCCCCTAGAGCTGGAAACGACTAGCACGTATGTGCGAGGGGAACCTTTACCTTTATCTTATTCTTTTGTGTTGTAGGTTTTGTTGAATTTTTGGGGACCCATCCAGAGTTATCTTGGTTGAATTGGACAGCTCTAAAAGTATAACTAGAATACAGATGTGGTTCTACATTAGGCATAAATATGAAAAGCCCCCTTATAAAAGACAGGTTCTACAAGCCCATCTAAAACAGCGCAAAAAGCAGGGAGACAAATTTCAGCTTACAAACCATATAGAGAATGTTGACTTTGAAGAAGACACAAAAAGGTTTTGAAAATATAACATGGCTTCAAAACAACTGAAAGTCCTCAGGATAAGATAATGATGTTCTAGTGCACAGATGTCAAACTCGCCACGTCACATTGTTGTCACGTGATGTATTGCAACATTTTTTTCCCTTCACAGAGCTGGGGTGGGTGGGAGTGGTTTGACACCCCTGTTCTAGTGGAAAGAATCAGGAGAGGGAAGAGAACTGTCAAGGTGACACTTGACAATGTTTGAGAGACCAATTAAGCCTCACTGGAGAGCAAAAAAAATGTATGGGAATTGTAGTCTTTTGCAGCCATCATATAAAACAAGGTATCATAGATGATGGACATCCCACAATCTGATTCTTCTAACCCAGCCTAGTCAATAAGACTAGGTGGAACAGATATGAACATGTGAATAAAACTTTTAATTCAGAAGATGAATAAAAACAATAAACCTATTTTTACTTCTACAGGTTTGTACCTTTGGATAAACAAGTATCCCAGGAGGTGCTTTCTGACACAGGAAAAGGTATTTTATAAATACTAAGATGTGCTGTTTCTTGTTGGTCTGCTCCATGTAGGATCTACGGATGAGTGCTTATACATTAGTAAGGTCAAAGGCTCGAGGTGAACTTTACTTAGATGAAGGCAAAAAGAAGATATGAGCAAGTGAAGAGAGAACCAGCTTTGCAAAAAAAGAAAGTCAGTCCAGGCAAATAGTGTTTCTAAATAATTTTAAAAACAAAGGGGGATTATATTTGTTCAGGTGGTTGCAATAACCCTGAAGAAAGTTTAAAGGTCTTGCCAAGGAAATTATGTCAGGACCTTGAGTGCTGATGGAAGACTATTCCCTAGAGCTCATTTGGTTTGCAAACAGCTATGCCAACATTTTCAGCTCTTGGTTTGCAAGATCTCTCCCCTGTAATCATGAAGATTCATCAGGTTTTGTGGTCTCAGCAGGTGTCCCTCCGCCCTCTTACACATGGAAAACAAATAAAATCCACTCGCTTTTGTTAAGGAAAACTAATGAGAATTGCAGCATGATGCTAGTCTTGCAGTGAAGATCTGAAAATATTCATAAATACCCATTTGAACTGCTCAGTATTTCTAGTCCCTGCACTGCAGATCTGCAAAATGGGCTCGCAGTTGCACATTTAGCTACATTCTAATCAGATGGAATTACCCTGTATGTTTGTAACATATTTTCTGGATCTACATGATACAATGAGTATTTATACATCAAGTTAAGCCACAAAAAAACTAAGCTCAAGACACAGTGAAAATGCAACTGGGTTTTCGCATATTTGTAAACAGCCTGCAGAACCATGGCAGGAATTATTTCCATGCTCTCAGTTCAGTTTTGCCAGGAGCATTAACCGAGCTAAAAGCTTCATATTTAGCATTCAACATTTCAATATTCAATATTTTGCCTCAAACACACAACACTTCAGCTCTTAGCTCAACAGCTTGCCTCTTATTGCCACTAACTTGGCACTAATGATGAACATTAAACACACAAAAGTATACAATGATTAGGTCTAGGGAAATGGCCTCTGCCTTGCTGCCAAAAATTATTTTTCAAATAGCATGCTTGAATTTTTAGTGTTTACTTGTGGAGTGGCAATTTGAAGCTCCAGTCCAGAATACAATAGGCAGTGCATTTGCACTTTGTGAAGTGCACTAGTACAAGGAAAGACCTAATCTTAAAGCATTAAAGCAGCCATGTCCTCCAGAAGGTTCCCCATAGCTACTTTAAAACTCTTCCATATTTTCTCCATATGTACATGATGCATAGCGCACATTTCCACTGGAACCATCAGCAATGTGAAATATCTATATAGTCATACATACAAAAATAACCAAAGAAGGTATTCGAAACGGTCTTACCGAAAAGATGCGGTTGCTTTAACATTCAAGTATCCCACCCTTGCACTGATTCATTTGAGCAGTGTTTCCCAACCTTGGAAGTTTAAGATGTGTGGATTTCAATTCCCAGAACTCCCAGGCCAATAAATAGCAATAGAAATTGCACTTTGATTTATATACCACTTTATAGTCTTTTACAGCCCCTCTCTAAGTGGTTTTACAGAGTCAGTCTATTGCCCCCAACAATCTGGGTCCTCATTTTATCCACCTCGGAAGGATGGAAGGCTGAGTCAACCTGGTGAGATTAGAACTGCCAAATTGCAGGCAGCCGGCAATCAGCAGAAGTAGCCTGCAGTACTGCACTCTAACCACTGCGCCAACGTGGTTCAATGGACCATTTTAATCTTTTTAAATGTTCAATATTCAAAGAAGGTTTAAATATTGAAGGAACAAGTACCTCTTTTTTAATTTTTACACACACACACACACACACACACACACACACACACACACACACAGACACTATTTATTTCTGGTACCCAAGTACTGAAAGTTCTTGACGTCTTTACCTGTAAGGATAATTCACTGGAGTTGAGGTCTAGAATGCCTCCATCTGAAAGACGGGAGCGGTAATGGTCTCCTGGAAAAGGGAAGTCTGCTGTGAGAAACTGATCATCCCCTTGATTCTCTGCTTTGGATGCCACTGAGTGCAACCCATCCAGGGTGCAATGTCCATTCTCCTGCTCAGTTCTGGAGGTGCTCTTGTTGTCCTTACCCCCAGAAACAGTTCTGGTAATGACCCCAAACTTTCTCGTCCTTTTGCCATTTTGGCTGGTTTTCCCACTGGGTTCGGAGGTAGGCCTGGCTTTGGGTTCGGTGCTCTTACTGTTGTTGCCATTTGACGGAGGAAGTGGGGCCTTGCGCTTGATTCGGCGTAACATGATCAAGTAGATGAAGCCGCCATTCCAGCACTGATCAGCCAGATAACTGCAGGGAGGAGAGAAGAAAGAAAAATGCAAGCTTTTATATATATTTGCTTGGGAAAGGTAGTTGTTGTTTGTTGCAAAGTCATGTCCAACCCATCGTGACCCTATGGACAACATTCCCCCAGGCCTTCTAGTCCTCTATCATCTTCTGGAGTCCATTTAAGCAGTAAAGGCGGGATTTCGAAGAGGCAGAGGAACTAGAGATCAAATTGCTAACATATGCTGAATCATGGAGAAAGCTAGAAAAAGGTAGACAGGGACCTCAATCAATAAGCACCCTGCATCTTGAATGTCCCAAAGGTGCTTTTCAGGAGGCAAGTGGACTTTCGCTTCTCATCCAAGAAGCTTCTTCAGCTCTGACAGGATGGTGGGGAATGGATCCTGTCAGAGCTGAAGAAGGTTCTTGTCTTCAAAAGAAAACAACAAGAAATTCCAGTTGCCTCCTGAAAAAGCACCTTTGGAACAACCATGACTTGGATGACTGAGAATCTCTATAGCAGGGGTGTCAAACTCACGTCGTCACGGAGTCGTCACGTGACAAACCAGGACCTTTCCCCCCTCCGCTAAACCAGGCGTGGGCAGCGCATGACACATCCAGCTTGCAGGCCGGGAGTTGGACAGCCGTGCTCTGCACACTGAATCTTGAATCTGTGTTAGAAACGCGAGCTTAGACGTTTCATTTGGATTGTGTCAAGCGTTCCCCATGAATTTCTTGTATTTCATATAGAATCAACTCTTCAGAGACCCGTTCTGGATTCCGTATAAGTTGCAACAATGCGGTTTTGATGGTTTCACGTGCGGAAAAGAACAACCCCTTACAGTCTGATCCATTTGGAATGGAGCATTTCTTGGGATTGAAGGGACACTGATGTGAAGCCCTTCCAAATCCCTCATGGAAAGTTGCCAAATAAACTTCCCAAAGAAAAGCCTAAGAACAAATATAGATAGTCCTTGACTTATGACAAGTCGCTTAGCAACTGTTCGAAGTTACATCCTGGAAAAAAGAGAGTTACAACCCAGTTCTGAAGGTTATCCACCTCCCACGCTTTGGGTGCTCAGCAACCCAACTGCATTTACATCTGTTTGCAGCATCCCAATGACCACATTTTGCGATGGTTTTGCTGAAAACCAGCACTAACTTAGAAGTTTTCAGTAAAACCACACCATATCAAATAATGGGTTCCCTGAATGTTCCCTGTGTTCACTTTATGACTGCCGTGTACATCTGCTGCACAAAAGGTCATAAACTCATTTTACCATTATCACATAAATGGCAGGCTCCAAGAAGCTTGTATGTGAGGATTACCTGTAGAGATAGTCCTCAAACTATCCTTGTAGTCCTTATGACCACAATTGAGCCAAAAATTCATATTGCTAAGTGAGAAATGTGTTAAGCGAACCTTGTCCTATTTTATGATTTTTGTTGCCACATTTATTAAACGAATCACCTGTCAGCATTCCAGCAAACGTCCATTCCAATCAGTAATTCCGAGACAGGCATATCTCAAAAGTACCTTTATTAGAATAGCACCTGGCACATCTGTGGAATCCCGAATTTAAAAGTTTCTGGGCTTTCCACAGTTTCCCAAACTACAAATCCATCCTTCCTTGGTCGTCATCACATCACATGGCCCAATCACGATCCATCCAAAAGTAAGATCCTTATTTCATCCTGCGCCATACTAAATGACCTTGAACTAACAGAATAATTTTATTTTGTCTACTTAGAGCTATTTCATTGAAATCACCCCCTCCCACTTTCACAGGCTATGTGACAGCGTGGAATATGGCTTCCAAAGCTGACATTGCTGCAGTTGTCAAATTACTAATGGGATTAAGTGAGTCGGGCTTCCCCATTGACTTTGCTTGTCGCAAAAGGGGATCATGTGACTCGGGGGCCCTGAAACCGTCATAAATGTGAGTCAGTTGCCAAGCATCCAAATGTAAATCACGTGAGGACATCGGAATGCTGCAACGGCCATAAGTGTGAAAAACAGTCATAAGTCACTTTTTTCAGTGCCGTTGTAACTTTAGACAGTCACTAAATGAATGGCTGTAAGTCGAGAGCTACCTGTACTGCATTGTAATGAATGCATGAATGAATTGTCTCTGCAGAGACCTCCACAGTCTGAGATGTTTAGCACGATATGGAAGGATCGTAAATATTCCAATTGCTTACTGATCACAACACAGAAACTTCACAGGACTCATATTAAAAAACAATTATTACCAACCTGGGGTGCTCACATTGTATCACTGGTCAAAAGGGCCCAGCAGAGATTATACTACCTGAGACTTCTCAGAAAACAACTGAATGGAAAACTGCTGGTGACCTTCTACTGCTACACCATAGAGAGCATTTCAACATACTGCACCTCTGTATGGTTTGCCAATTGCACAGTGACAGACAGGACAGCACTCCAGAGGGTTAACGTCATTGCCCAGAGGGTCATTGGTTGCCCTCTCCCCTCTTTGGAAGAGCTTTATAGCTCCCGCTACCTTAAGAAAGTTCAAAACATTCTCAAAGATCCATCTCATCCTGGGCACCCTTTTTTTTGAACTATTATCATCTGGCAGAATAATAAAAACAAGGACAAATAGGCTGAAAAACAGCTTCTATCCCAGGGCAGTAGCTTTTTTCAATTCTGTATAGAGCAGTATTGTTGGGGTGTCGGGGGTTTTTGGTTCAATGTATGGAGGGTGAAGGATGTGTGTTTCTGTTTATTTTCATGGTCATGATGTGCACTGAAGATGGTGTTTGATTTCGTTGTATGAGGTGCAATGACAATAAAGTAAACTAAACTAAACTAAACCTGCCTTCAATCGAGGACCTTTATACTGCGCAAGTCAAAAAGAGGGCTGTGAAAATATTTACAGACCCCTGACATCCTGGACATAAACTGTTTCAACTCCTACCCTTGAAACGACACTATAGAGCACTGCACACCAGAGCAACTAGACACAAGGACAGTTTTTTCCTAAACGCCATCACTCTGCTAAACAAATAATTCCCTCAACACTGTCAAAATATTTACAAAGTCTGCATTACTATTACTATTAATCCTCCCATTTTCCTTTCACCCATCTCCTCCCACGTATGACTGTATGACTGTAACCTTGTTGCTTGTATCCTAATTATTTTTATTGACTGTTTCCTAGTATGATTTGATCGCTTATTGTACCCTATGACTATTATTAAGTGTTATACCTGATGATTCTTGACTCTTGACAAATGTATCTTTTCTTTTATGTACACTGAGAGCATTTGCACCAAGACAAATTCCTTGTGTGTCCAATCACGCTTGGCCAATAAAGAATTCTATATTCTATTCTATATATATTCTATAAAAGATACTGATAGTTTGATACTACATTTACTGCAGAAGTGGTATTCAGCCGGTTCAGATGGGTTCTGGCAGACTGGTAGCAAAAATTTTGACTAGTTTGCAGAACCGGCAAATACCACCTCTGGCCAGGCCTGCTCACCCACCCCTGTTCTTTCCTCTGCTATATTCTGTTGTTTCTTAGCTCAGCTGATTCGTGTGGCACAGCGGATTGCCGTGCCTCAGCTGAGCTAAAAAAACAGCACAGCTCACCAGCGTTGATACAGAGGCTGGTGTTTGAGCCCTGAGTGCAAAGCGAGCTCTTTGAACCAATAAGAAACTTTTTTGAAACCCACCATTGATTTACTGCCAGGAACAGCTAGTTGAAGAACACAGAAATTGCTTTCAAACAGGAATAGGCAATTTGGTGTGCTCTTGATGCTTGACTTAATAATTCCCATTTTCATTACAACCCTTCTTTCGTCCTCAGTCACTCCCAATTATAATAAGGTGCTACCCTAAAATAACATACAGCAAAGTTTTATAAGGTCTACTGAGCTAATTTAAGTGAAATATGAGAACAGTGTGTACACATGTAAATTTAATTTCTAAAGAAAAAATGAATTTCAAATGCAGTGATTCTAAGGAAAATTGGAATATTTATTAGTTTGGAATTTCTCATGAGGAAAGCGTTTCAATTATTTCCTTACAGAATTTAAAACTGACGTGGAATCGGGAGCAAATCTTCATTATATTCACTCAACCTACAGGGTTAAAGAGCTCTGTAAATAACTTCAGGGATGTGTCTATGCTCACAACTGTCTCTGATTAAAGATTTAAATGTAGTTACACCAAGTAGGAAACCTTGAACAAATAAGACCAGGAGAGAGCCCAGGTGTAGAGTTGTAATTGCAGGAATGTTCCATTTTCCATAGAGCTGTCTCGAGTGTCCAGGTTGGGAGGAGCTCCAGTCTCGGCTCTCACAGGCTGAGCTTGAGATTCAGGCACGCCTCTCACCATCACATGGTCCTCCGGGCGCGCCCAGTTTTTTGCTCAGCCTCGTGGCAGTCAGGCTGGTTTTCCTTTTTCTCCTGGTCGTTCTAGCACCTCGTGTTTTCTTTTTTTGATCAACTTGGACTCTCAGACAGCGCAGGAAACTGAGGTTTGAGCTCCCTAGGAGCCTTTTTCTTCTAAGGGGAATTGTTTCACTATCCTTTTAAGGGAGAATCCAGCGCTCGGCGCTGCCCCCCTCCGATTGCTGCCTTTTCGCTCCGTGCGAAGCTGCATCGTTTCTTTCCTGCCTGTTTTTGTTCTTTGGCCGTTTCCCCCACGAACGCCCTCTAACCCAGGAGATGCTTCCCTGCCTCTCCCAGGTACTTCTTTGTGGCCTCCGGGCCTTTTTAACTTCTCCTGGGTGATAGCCGCCGCTGGGGATTGCCTCGTCATTGCGCCCTCCATTTTGGGCTCCCTGTGGTGTCAGCCATCTTGGGAGTGGCAGGAGTCGCCGCCATCTTGTGTGTGGCCGCATGGCCGGGCGCCATTTTTCAGAGGCCTATAACAGGGTTTTTCTTAATGTTTTATAGGCAGACTCCGGACTGCCTATATCCTTACCTGTTTGCGCTTAGTTTCTATCAGGCTAACCAGGGTTAGTTGGCTCTGTAGCCCTTCCCCCAGCAGGCGAGTTAGCAGCTCTGCCATCCCCTTCCCGGTCCGTCCGGCAGGGGTAGCTGCCTGGCGTTCAACTTTTGGCTAATTGGCTTCTGGGCTAGGCCCTGCTGTGCAACAGCCTCCTATTTTAAATACAAAAAAATTTTTGATCAAAGGGGTGCGAACGTGCTCTAGGATCCCGGCCTCTCGTAGGCCGCATCCAAACGTGCAACTGTCCGAGGACCCATGATGGCACTTTACTTTAAAATTTTTGGTTGGTAGCCCCAGGGACGCCTGCCACTGCTCGAGGCCTACCTGCAGGCCGCATTGTGTTTGATTCCTGGGCAGATCCTTGGAATGTCCAAATCCCTGCTGGTACCTTGCAATCCTGCCTTGGTACTCCTCTAGATATAGGAGTCTACTGGCTACACAGTCTCTCCCCAGCAAGGGAGGTAGCAGCTCCGCCATCCCCTTCCCGGTCCGCCCGGCAGGGCGGTTTTTAGCGTCCATCTTTGGCAATTGGCTTCTGGGCTGGGCCCTACTTCTCAACAACGTGCAAAGCACCTCTGTTGCCCTTGACCTAGGGGGTGCGAAACGCAGTACTGGGTTTCCGGCCCCTGCTTAGGCTGTGTCCAGCCTTGTTAATCACCTCACGTTAATCAAGAACTTTTCCTCCTTTCTCCTCTCCAGATGGCAGACGACAATGCATCTCGTGGCACTTCCCTGAAGGCCAAGGCTAAGTCTCACCACCTGAGCAAACAAGCACAGGAAACATCCAAAGCCTCTCAAAGGGATGCCCTTAGGCAACACAGGGCCCTTGAAAAGGAGATTGACAGACGCTCTAAGGAGTCAAGCTCTGTGCCTCTGGACCCTTCCAATCCCACTCCCTCTACCTCCACCCATCCTCCCTCCTCCCCTGCTTCTGCCTCTTCATCGCAGCCTGGACAGGCCCCTGAGGCCACCTTCCCCCGCTGCTGCAGGTCTGCGCCCGGAGGAGCCTCACCCACCCCCACGGTGGAAATCCCGAAAATCTCAAACGAGCGATGGAGCTGGCCATCCGGCACGGGATAGCACAACAGTTTCAGCAGCTGACCGGTCTGGCCCCTAGGCCTGAGGCCCCCGAGGCTCGAGGATCAGCAACTTCGCATGGTCAGGTAGCTCTCCACGGGGACTTGACCCTGCCCTTGGAGATGGAGGAGATGGAAGCCCAGGAACTCGGGGGACCCTACCCTCTTTGGGGACGAGGAGGATCTCGGTGGGGTCTGTCGTGAGCAGTGAACTCCTCTTGGGAGCAAGCCCCCAGAAGGGGACATGTCGGAGGACGAGGGCCTCTCTCCAGGCCAGCCGCGTTTCTGGGGCTGTTTAAACCACATCTATTTAGGTCCCTCCTGTTCAAGGCCAGGAATACCTCGGGCCTGAACCCTCCCCCCACCCAACCCAGCGGCATCGGGGTTCCTCCCGACTCCATTTTCTCCCAGCCTGTGGTGGAAACCGAAGTGATTCCTGTCCCACCCATATTCTCTGACATGGTCTCAAGGCAGCTAGCCTCCTCGGGGCCTCCTCCCCTCCCAACGCCCAGGACAAGCGGTTTTCAATCTTGAACCGCAGTTCTCTACCTTGCTCGATCCCCCCTGTGGACGAGCCCGTAGTAGAGTCTGGCCTCCCGCTCAACTCCCAGCGAGTCCCTCGAAGCTCTCCAGCCCGAGGACAAGCAGGCTGAACTGGCCCTGCGCCGCGCTCATCTCTCTGATGCCTGGGCGGTCAGGGCCTCCACGGCCGCGTCTTTTTCACCAGAACCTCCATCAAGTGGCTCCAGCAGCTCAAGCAGCACGTCCCGCAGCTAATCTCAGAGCGCACCAGGATATTGCCAAGATCCTGGCCGCAGCCGAGTTCTCTGCAGACGCCACCTTCCAGGCTGCAAAATTCTCCACCAGGGCCATCTCGTCCCAGGTCACTGCCCGTCGCCTTCTCTGGCTCCGCCACTGGCAGGCGGACGTAAAAACAAGGCTAAGCTAGCATCAGCCCCCATCTCTGGGGGAAGCTATTTGGACCGGTTCTCGACCCATTCCTGGCCGAGACCCGCAACAAGCGCAAATATCTCCCTTCTCTTGCTAGGAGGTCTGATTTCAGAGGTTCCTCTCCCTCTTCTCGCCAAGGTTCTTCCCGCTCTTCCTCCTTCCCCAGGTACTACCAATCATCTCCCTACAGGCCTCCCGACCGATCGGAACCAGACAGGTCCGGAGGCACCTCGTCAGGAAGCCCTCCCGGGGATCCGGGAGAGGTTCGTTCCGTCGTCCCGATAATGCAGTCACCCCCAGGTGGCTGCCCCACCAAAAAAAAAAAAAAAAAAAAGAAAGAAAGAAAGAAAGAAAGAAAGAAACAAGTATAAAGACGAGGAGAAGGAGAGCAAGAAAGCCAATCCTCTTCAGGCTTCTCGCCTAGTCTGGCTCCACTCTGACACTTAACTCCTGCAAAATCTCTTTCTCTTCAGCCTTGCCCAAACTGTTGGGAAGCCTAATCCTCATATCTGCCTTACCTCTCCATACCAAGACTCCCGGTAGACCATACGGCTCCCGGACGCAGGTTCATAGTCTGGAGCACCCTTGTCCTCCTCACCTTGCCCCAGGGCATCTGGCTGGCAACACATTTATCCCCACCCCATGTTAGCTGGGGTTCCTTCTCTGGGCCCCGGCCCACAGCCTCATAATCCAGATACACGGACCCCTTGCCCTGGTCCTCACTACTACCCTTAGTTCCCTCTGGGGCGGTCCTCGGTCAGTTGGCTCTTGAGCAGGGCCGACCGCCTCGCTCTGGGCGGAACCAAACTTGGTCCCCACTAGCACAGGTCACAGTTTGGGAACTCCTTCGTCTCCCTCCATCATTCTGACCTGGAGTTCTCTCAGGGGGTTCCCAACAGGGTCTATCCCATAACACCCTAGGGCGTCCCATTGCCACCCTCATAGCGGTGACCCTCCGGTTATTGAGGCGCCTCCCTCACTCTGGCTAGGTCTTTTCAGGGAACTTCCATCCCTCGCCTCTGCCCGGGCTCCTCGTGCACGGGTCCCTAACAAGGTTTTGGCCGCTCTACCTAGTCTCCTTGCCCCACGGTCTCAGTAAGCATCTGTGGCATCCCGGCAGGGCTACCTTTAGACAGCCCCGTCTCCTTCATCAGGCCCTCTCGTTGAGGCATTCCAACCTCCGAGGGGTTCTCCTGTTGGGCGTGCCCTCCAGTGGGTCATCAGGGTTCCAGGAGAGGTCCCATTCCAGACGGGAGCCCGCCCGCAGGACTAGCCAAGCTTTGGTATGTCCCAACCTGGACACTCGAGACAGCTCTATGGAAAAGGGCGTTGGTTCTTACCTGATACGCTTCTTTTCGTAGAGCTGTTGAGAGTGTCCAGCCCCACCCGTAGGCCGTCTGGTGGGAAACCCTGCTGTTCGACCGAGCAAACTAATATTTTTTTCCTGAGTAAGATGAGAACAGGACCTTCCTTCTCGTCTTCGCAAAACTGGGGCGCGCCCGGAGGACCATGTGATGGTGAGAGGCGTGCCTGAATCTCAAGCTCAGCCTGTGAGAGCCGAGACTGGAGCTCCTCCCAACCTGGACACTCTCAACAGCTCTACGAAAAGAAGCGTATCAGGTAAGAACCAACGCCCCATCTCGGATGGCAAACCTCAGATAAAGAATGTTTCCAAGCAAATACAACTCAGGTAAACAAAGTCACCAATCTAAAGGAGGATTAGAGAGAGGAAGTAAACATATGTTAGACTTTAACTAGAGATAATTAATTGTATGGATTACTGTGCTAAACAGTAACGAAAGTTAAGCAGTAACCAAACTCGTCATTACAACACCCAGGGAATGGAGATCTTGACAGATCTTAAGTGAGAAAGCAAGAGAAGCAGAACTGCATAGATGATAGATCTTCTTGAAAGCCATTGTAGCGTTAAGAGGCTTGCTGATACCTGAAGCTATGCTATCCTGTATCAGCTCTTTCCCCATCTACCCTTCTTGGTATTTGTTGTTGTTGTTCAGTCACTAAGTTGTGTCCAACTCTTCACAACCCCATGGACCAGAGCACACCAGGGGGCCCCGTCCTCCACTGTCTCCCGTAGTTTGCCCAAATGGATGTTCATTGTGTTGATCACCATCTAACCATCTCATCCACTACTGTCCCTTTCTTCTTTTGCCTTCAATCTTTCCCAGTCTTTTCCAATGAGTCCTCTCTTCTCATTAGATGGCCAAAGTATTTGAGCTTCAGCTTCTCCAATATTATATTCAATGGGTTTTAATATTTGGTGGTGGTGCAATGGTTAGAATGCCGTATCGCAGGCTAACTCTGCCCGTAGCCAAGAGTTTGAACCTGAGCAGCTCAAGGTTGACTCAGCTTTCCATCCTTCTGAGGTCGACAAAATGAGGACCCAGATTGTTGGAGGCAATATGCTGACACTGTAAACCACTCAGAGTGTGAAGTGGTATATAAGTCTAAGTGCTATTGCTATATTTAAAGTATTTTTCACTTTCAAGACTGCCACCGCTGCATGACAATTAAAGACCCAAAAGCCTTCCAGGATGAGAAATTCGATTTGGCTTAAAAACAATCTCAGGTAAGGTCCAGGTTTTGAGAGAGGAGCTTCAATGGGATGTGTTTTGGCCCCTCGGCCACCGAACCCTCCAACAGCTGAATTAGAGGAGGAGGAGGAGGAGGAGACATGGGAATCAGGATCAGCATCAAGGCAACCTGAGAGCTTGAGGGGGAAGAGGGAACAGAGCTGGCAGAGAGAGAGAGAGAGAGGGCCTGGGCCATCCATCAGCCCTCAGATGGAGAGTCAACAGCCCCAGGTATGGAGGTGGTGGATGAGGAAGAGGAGGACCAGCTGGGTCCAGTGCCTGACACGCGGATGCACAGAAGGCAGAGAGGAGAGGAGAGCAGTGGAAATCTGTGGGCTGATCCTTGGGACAGAAGAGCCACCGCTGCTAGCAAAGCCCCACCCTAGCTCTGGGAATAAAAGGCAGTGGGCAGGGAGATTAATAGATGTGGCAGACAACTATTCATCTCCCTGCCGGACAGACTTGTTAGCCTGCTGTAAGAGAGAAACTTTTTGCAGAGGCTACTAGTGCTCCTAATCAAGGATTCATTGCTTCAGCTACAGAGGGCTTGTCGTGTTTGGGGAGCTGGGTCAGAGCGGGACGTCTTCAAATGTTAAAAGCACAATGATTATAAAACTTTGTGAGGTGACCAAGCGAAGCCACCGCAGCCCTGTTGGAGATATGAGAAGATTGAGACGGTTCCTTTTCTCATAAAGACCATGCATGCAGATAGAAGTTCCTCCGTGCTAAGGTGAATCCTGGCTAAACCAGTTCCTTCTAAGCACTGTAGAACCCTATGGCCAAACCAGAACTTGATTCACTTGCTAGTGGGATGGCTGAGCTAGGAGGCCATTATGGCTTGCTTAACCCACCATAATTTTAAAAAAATCTGATCTAGCATTATTTGTGAATGACGCCTATGTGTCTATATGAATATGCCTTCTTTGCAGTTGCTGAATCCACACCAACCCTCTTTGAAATAGCAATAGCACTTAGACTTACTTACAGTGCTTTACAGCCCTCTCTAAGCCGTTTGCAGAGACAGCCTATTGCCCCCAACAATCTGGGTCTTCATTTTACCCCCCTTAGAAGGATGGAAGGCTGAGTCAACCTTGAGCCTGGTGGGATTCGATCTGTCAAATTGCAGGCAGCTGGCTGTCAGCGGAAGTAGTTTGCAGTACTGCCCTCTAACCACTGTGCCACCAAGGCTCTTATGGTTTGCACAACCTTGTGGCACATATTGTTACTGCTGGTGAGATCTGTTACCTCTTCCTGGAGCCCTCTCTCCTATCTTGTGGGCTCCTTCAAAGATTGGACACAGATTGCTATATTCAAGGCAAAAATAGGAGACTCCAGTCTGTAGCACCCTGCCAATAAAGGCTGGATTCTATCAAATCTGTTTTGTTCTGGCAGCCAGCAGGATAAATAGGACCCCAAACCCCACTTCTGGCAGCTTGTAGAGTGCTTGAAATGAGTCAAACTTTCAATAAAGCTAGCCTCAGAATATTCAGGAGGTTTTGTGCTTTATTTTCAGCATTTAAACTCCATATGCCTTCAGGATTTCAATCCAGTTTATATTCAAATTTGCCACACCATTCTCAGGCTGCTTGTGTTGTTCCTCTCATTTTCAGCTTGGAAGCCCTAGGCTCTGGTGGAAAACGATTGCTTTCATATTTTAAGCTATCCCCCTTTTTTTTTTAGAAAAAGGAAAGGAAGAGTATATTGCTAACCAGATCTCAGTGGAGCTCTGATATTGAAAACAGAAACTGCAGTAATCACTGTTGTGTAACTGGAATGTTCACTCTGGCAAAGGGAGGGTTCCACTGCTTGAAAGTGGATTCAATTAAAACCCTTAAGAAGCTGGTAACAGATTCCACTTAATTAATTCATTCACAGCATTTAAAACCTCCATGATAATTATTTTACCGTGGAGCTTGAATATTTCCTCTCATTGACACAAAGCCACCAGTACTAAATTTCTTTACTTGTTGTGAGAAGGTCTCTTGGGAAGCAGAGGTCAACTGAGGAAACCGTCAAAAGAGGCAGAGGCCTTCGTGCTTCTTCAAGAACCATACATAGCATTCACTTCCCGCCGGCACTGGCATTGGCAACAAAACGCGGTCGCAATTTTGGTAATGGCTGGATTAGACTTAAATTCTTGATTATTCTGAGCCAAAACTTTGAGCCCAAAGAGCACGTTGTGTGGGTGCAAATCACAAGGATAAACATTGTGCAGAAAAGCAGGAGCTGAGATAGATATCTTGAAAGCAGCTCAAGATGTGATAAGGCAATCAACTGAATACGTTGGGTGGAGTGAAGTAGTGTAGAAGATTTAATAAGCTGAAGAATGGGGCTTGATCATGGTTTAAGTAGGGAACAAGGGTCCAACGTAGAGGGGAGATGAAACAAAGTACAAGGTGGGTTAGGCTATCAATATATACAAAATAACAGGGTGAGGTGGAATTTTCTTTCGTTTAGATTGTACCCTATGACTATTATTAAGTGTTGTAGCTTATGATTCTTGACTCTTAACAAATGAAACTTTTCTTTTATGTACACTGAGAGCATTTGCACCAAGACAAATTCCTTGTGTGTCCAATCACACTTGGCCAATAAAGAATTCTATTCTATTCTATTTTATGCAGAAAGGCAACCTATAAAAAGGAAGCTGAAGAAAAGCAAAATGTTTTCAAAGAAAAACCAGAAAGTCCAGTTGCCTCTTGAAAAAGGATCTTTGGGCAACCATGACCTGGATGACTGAGAATCTCCATAGAGATATAACTGCATCTTTTGGCCCCTTCACCTTAAGTCTTAACTGTAGCATCAGTTATAATTGTGTCTCTTTGATTAATATAAGAAGTTGCCACTCTTCGATTCCTGGTACCGTGGTTAACATAATACGTTTGGAAAAACAAATCTTAAAAGTGCCCTAAATAAATCCCACTCTGTGCTTTCAGACAAGATGGGATTTACTTAGAAAGGGAGCAAGGTATAGCAAGCTGCTTTTTAGAATTATATCTCACAACAGGAACATCAATTGACAGAATTAATCAAGTAGAACAAGAAAACACATATAATTGTCGCTGTCCTCATCTCACTGTCCTCATTTAAGTGAAGTTATTCTGGTTTTTTTTTTTTTTTCATATTGAAGCTTTAGTTGTCAGGCAGCTGAGTGATTTAATTAGTCATTTACTTTGAAACACTCCTGCCTTCTCTTTCAGCGTGTAAACTGACCTCAAACAAGATGGACAGAAAAAATAAAAAATGACAGCACTGCATCTTGGAACAGCCTTTCTAAACCTACTACTTTCCAGGTGCATTGGGACTACACCTCCCAAAATTCTCAGCTAGCATGAACCATGGTGAATTTGGAAGGAACTCAGTTATGGAAGATGGATGTCTCAAAAAAGATGCAATTTACTTGACAAAGTTCTGGTATGAAATCTTCTCTGGCATACCTAAAAACTTGTGGAATTTTTTCCCTGAAAACTCTCTGTTAGCTTCCCTTTAGAGAATTATAGTTTCCATATCCATCTTCTAAATCAGATAAATGTTTTAAAATATGGTAAATGTGAGACATGCAATCACCACCTCACTGCTGTGACAATAAAATGAGGCAGGGTTCCTCTGTGCACTATTTTGAGGTCTCAGAGCGAAAGCTGAATATGAATTGGATGGATGGATTGACAGATGCAAAATTGGAAAAATGTATTTAAGAATCTGGATCCCTTTCTTTCTCTGTCATTATCCCAGTCTAAATTGCCCCCAAATCCTTAAAACAGAAATGAAGAATGGAAGAACAAAATGAAAACAGACAAAAATATTTTGACTGTAGATTATTATTTCAGACGGGTTGCACTTTAAAATTGTAAATTTCCTCTTCTCTACCACATTATACTATATGCATGGTGTAACATGCATCCTTCTCAGAAATGTCTACATTTGTAGACAACCAAAGTGTACAGTACATTCCTTCTTTTAGGTTCCTTAAATATGCTTCAGTGGGTTTCAATTTCTACAATTCTCCAGTAAAAGTCCAACATAGAGAGCATACGGCTGGCGAAAGCTGCCTTACATCACCAACCATCATTGTGTACCCACAAGGCATACCATATCCTTTCATTTAAGCAAACAAACTCAGAAGGTGAGTATTTTACACAGGCCAATAACACTGCAAAATAAAGGAAGCTGCTATGGTATGTGGTAGACTTCCTCTGCTTTCCATATGTTTTGGATTACAGCCCCGTTGTTGGCATGCTGGCTGAGGCATCTGGAAGGTAAAGAATGCAGGAAAACTGAGCAAAAATCACTGACATTCCATGTGGACAACATCTGTGTCAGCAGTTTGGAAATTAAGAGAACCCTGTGTGACAAATTACTGTCATTTCTCTTTCCCCGAATTCTCTTTGTTTCCCCAAAGCAAGGCTTTTTCTGCAGAGGTGAACTTCACCTATTCAGATACCAACACGAGTTCCCTTGTCCCTTTGGGGTTAGTAACTGTATGTAGGCCAAACTGGAAATTAAAAAAAAAAAAAAGCATTCTGAAGGAAGAAAGTGCCATCCACACTGTGCCCAGAAAACTGGATGAAGCCACCAAGAGGTAGGTTCAATTTAAAGAGAATGCTCCTTTTTATTGTGCCATAAATTTACATAGGCCACCTCTAGCGTAATGATGATTGACTAATCATCATTAAGTAGGTTAATCCTGAAATTTCCAGAGTTTGCTGTACATGTAATCCTCCCTCACAACAGTTCATTTAATGACCGTTGAAAGTTACAACATCAACGAAAAAAGTGACTTATTGCTGTTTTTCACACTTATGACTGCTGCAGCGTCTCCATGGTCATGTGATCAAAATTGAGACGTTTGGCAAAAGGTCAACTTATGACCTTTGCCACATGACCTCCTAGGATCATGCCATCCCCTTTTACGACCTTCGGACAAGCAAAGTCAATGGGGAAGCCAGATTTACATAACAACCTTGCTACTAACTTAACAACTGAAGTGGTTCACTTCAGTTGTTCAACTGTGGTTCAACTGTTGTTCAACTGTTCAACTGTGGCAAGAAAGGTCGTAAACTGGGGCAATACACAACATATATCTCACTTTAGCAACATAAATATTGGGCTCAATTGTGGTCGTAAGTTGAGGGCTACCTGTATTTTTTCCTCCCAACAGCTAATTTCCTTTGAGAAGAATAGCAGGTACAACATTCTATTCTATCTATATATATAAAAGCGAAATATAATTCACGCATCATCATAAAATCTCCAGTACCGTAAAGCCTACAAACTTGAAATTTGGCACGTATGTTCCTCTTGGCTTCTAGGGACTCACTAACAATTTTCTGAAATGATCATCAGAGCATTAGTATTCCGTATATTATTATTAACACGCTCTGATGCTAAGGCCACAAACATAGCTGTGTCACATCAAACCCAGCCTGCTTTTAACACTTTGTTGCTATCTCCTGGCATTGTTACCTGACCCTATTCAGTGACAGGGCCAGCACTGCTCAACCCAAAGAAGAAAATGCAGATTGGCTAAAATAATTTATAAAAATGACTACTGAACATCAAAACACCAACCCAAGCATTGGGACCTTTGAAAGCCTGGTTTTTAGAATCCTGCCATTAATGCAAATTGGCAGTAGCCCAAGCATCACCTAAAACATCCAGCTCTGATGTAAAAAGACCAAGATAAGAATACACTAGACCAAAACATGCTGGGCAAGTCACTCAAAATTGACATCTTTTTGTATCAGATTGGCCTGAAGGTTTAACTGATGTTACACAATGGAAGGACAAAGTACTTGTTATTAAGTACTGGGAGGCACCATAGTATCTTGTTTCTAAGCCACTGGCAGAACAATAATTCATGCTTGTTGCTGGTCATCAATCAGCAATCCAACCCCTTTTGGTTTTCTAAGCTAGAACAGAGAGTTGTTTACTTTTAATGGTGTTTCAGCCATTCATTCATTCTGTCAAATTCTGGTTCTCAAGCTTGCAAGAACTGGGCAAGCCAGCAACACCTGTTTGGAAAGATAATATGAACAAGCTCCAAAATAACAAACCAGCAGCTAGTACCTAAGCTGCCACAATAATTACTTCTAATGAGTGAGTCACATTACGAGCCTAAACACAAATAGCATTCCTGTTTGGCCAAGTTTGACAGATGCCTTTCAACATCTGTGAAGGCCTTCTGAAAGTCGAAGCCTTCAGGTGTGTTGGGATGTTAACTCTCGGGATTGCTCCATGGGAGATTCCCTATTATTACTGAAGGGGTCAAGACTGAGGAGATCCAGGTTCAAGTCTTTTCTCAGCCACAGAAACACACTGGATGACACTCCACAGCCCAAGCTACATCCCATGGTTGTGGTGGTGATGGAGATAGTATAACAAATCATACGTTACTCCTATTTCGTGGCTCCTTCGAAGCCTGAGTCCGTGGAGGATGATGAGTTGGAGGTCAATGGAGGCTGAGGGGGTGGCCTCGTTGGCTTCAGAAGAACACGGGGAGGACAAAACGAGGCAGCCCTGGGTCCCTTGGGACTGCTTGCCAGCAGGGAAGAACAGGAGAAGGATAACCAAGAGAGGAGGGGGAAGAGAGGGCAAGCAGTGGAGATGACCAGTGGAACTCAGGGAATGAGCAAGGACCACCCCCCTCCTGATCCCCAGACATGGAGAATGGAGAGAAGGCAGGAACAGCACAGGCTGACCCGACAATTTGGGAGGAGAGTGCCTCACCCCACTTCACAAGGCACACCTGGGAACTGAGACTTAAGGAGACGCTATAGGGAGGGTGGTTGTCGGAAACAAGTATGCATTTGTGGAGTTTTGTGTGCCGTTGCTGACAACTGGAGTTCTCTGGACTTCTTGCCTTATAGTTGCCTTGTTCCTTTGCTTTGTGTACTCATTGCTTTATTCCTTTGCTTCATTGAACTCCTTGCCTTGTTCCCTTGCCCGCTGGACTTCTTGCCTTGAAACCATTGTGCTGACAGCATTTTGCTAGGCTGCTTGCAGCCAGAGGCTGCTGGAGGTGTGTGTGTGTGAGAGCACTTTGCTCCAGGACTTGCCATAAATGTGGGAGTGTTTGGGGGAAAATTGGGAGCAATGAAGGGGAGCTTGAACTATCAACTGACCATGTTGCCTCCATGCCTTTCCCCAGGTCATCACACCGTATGAGAAAAGGCAGAATATAAAACTATTGGATCAGTTAAAGGAAATGCAAACAAACGGATGAAATGGAGAAGTTTGGGCAGATCTTCAGAACCAGATCCATGCACATCCCTGGGGTACTTATAGGGCAGGCCTAAAGCGATTTTTATAAAAGAAATAGTAAACAAGTCTTAAGTTTTTCTTCACATCCACCATCACATCCACGACATTGCTGATTCCGCAATATGAACTGGGAGAATACTCGGGCTGCATTCAAAAAGTGTTAAGCGGATTTGAAATTCATGACAGCAGTATAGGATTTCCCGAGCTCCATGGCAATTTCTTCTTATGCAAATATTTATGAATCGCATCCACTGCTTCTCATGGCTTCTTTCATCAAGGATTTTCATAAGTAATTCTGCCAGACCGAGTGGCTTTCATAAGAACATGTTTTTTTGCACCAAGGAAGAAAGCTCATCTTATTTCCGCTAGAGCAACATCAAATAGCCACTGAAATATTCTCTGTCTCTTTAATTTTTGTTTGGATTTGATCAGTCTGTTATCTCATTATGAGTTCCCTCCTGCAATTCAAGCCTTTAGTTCCTTTCTCTTTTCTTCTCTTTGGTTTTGTAAAGAACATTGGGGGGCGGGGGGTTGGGGGGGCGGCAGTGAGTGAACTATTATTTTTTTTAAAGAAGACTTATTAACTGATATAAAAGAAAGACTGAATGCACCAGTTGTTTGAATAACTTGACAGCATAACTAGGATCAATGAAACTGGAAGACAGCCTAAGCCAGTGAAAGACACTTTCATTTCTAACATGTTGAATCGTGCCTTGCTATAAGTTGAGACAAGCTTTACTTTGATTCATTTGAGTGCATTGTGCTGCCTCTACCCAGCATAGAAACCAACCCAAGGACATAATCAAACTACAGTTGAGTATAAACCTGATACCCTGAATACTAACTTATCTGGGAGTTTGGAAGATGTAAAATATTAGAGAACTTGGTTAAATAGTGAGATCCTAACATTAATTCAGAATTTAAATCAATGAAAGCTCAGTCCCTAGGAAATGCAGCTTTGATTTGTAGCCTCGGTTCTATTGTCTTCAGTTGAAGAGAGAGAAATATGTGGTCGGAAACAATGAAATGTTAGAATATTTTAGAATATTTCCGGGATAAGCTCCTTTAAAAGGATCTACAGCACACATCAAGAAAATTATTATTTATCCATTCATTGACAGCCATGCAAATAACTTTGCAGTACATCTAAATTAATCAAAGCAGCCAACTAGATACAGGCTCCCTGAAACTTCTATAGTTCTTGTCTCCTTTGTTGCCAATATGACAAATCTCCTGAAAACAGATTTTAGCTCTCTGAACGTCAGAGGGGCTCAGGGCTATGAAGAGATTTTGATGAATGAAAAACTATATAGATGCAAATAAAGTTAAGCTTCCTAAATATCTTGGATTGGATTTGCTCATCTTCCAAATTGCATTTTGTCTTTTCTTTCTGAAAGCTCTACTGGATGACCAAATGGAGGAAATGGTTTTGCTTGTAAATCCGTGCACAAGTGAGTGTATGTGAAAATTAAAAGCAGTTGATCTGTAATTTGAAGTGAAAAATAGCACTGCTAGAAGATAGAAGCATACACGTGTGTGCAGGCACATGTGTGTGCACGTGTGTGCATCTGTGGAGGTGTGTCTAGATATGAAAAGAATTTGCTTCCTGCCTGCAAAGATTTTTGATGCTGTTCTGCCGGAAAGAACTGCAACTGGCTGGCTCTTATTCTTAAATTATTTATGTCCTTAATGTATTAAATTTTAAATATATATATACAGTATATAGCCTGCTCTCTCTCTCTCTCTTTTTTTAAATCTTGAACTACCCGTTTTCTTCTTTCAGCTCCACCTTTATATTCCCGGAATGACCTATTTTTTGAAAGTAACCTTTGGAATGTCACCCTAGATTCAGTGCATCTCAATCTAAACAGCATCCCTAGACAAAGCCATACACACCCAATGGTTATTATCTTTGCTACCAGCACAAGAGAAGCCATCACATCTCTCCCCATCAAGGGCTTGTCTCCAGAACAAGCTACTTTTCAAGGCGGTAGTGACTTTTTCAGACTGCCAGCAGCTTTAAAGCACCACTTTCATCTTTGGTATGCTTTATCAGCTTTTTAAAGCAGTCTGACAGCAAACATCTTATTTCTACTATTTGGAAAACTCTGGATCCCGGCAATTCTCCTCTTTGAAAGCTCCAATCTGCTTCTTCAAGCTCTTGAAACCGAAGCAGCCAAGATCTCAGCAAAAGCAGCACAGAAGGGCCCTTGTGCATTGTTAAAATTTTAAATATGTTTACATATTTTAAGCAGAAGGAATGCGGTAGTTCGTGTCCCTTCGTTTTCTATGGAGCACTGGCCCCAGCCAAAGAAACTCCTCATTCCTATGCCAGAAGTCCCTTCTTTTGCTGAGATAGTAGGCACAATTTGATGGAAGCACATTTGGGGCTTACTTGCAGAAGTAAGAGGTTGGTTTGAGATACAGGTAGTCCTCAACTTACAACAGTTGATTTAGTGACCATTCAAAGTTACAACAGCTGTCAGCGTTCCAGCATCTGTGGAATCCTGAATCTGAAAGTTTGGGGCTTCCTTGCAAAAGTAAAAAACTACAAATCCAACCCCCCATACCCATCATCACATCACATGGCCCAATCACCATCTGTCCCCAAAGTAAACTTTCCTTTTCCCTATGCGCAACGCTACGTGACCTTGAAGCAACAAAAGAAATGTATTTTGTCTAACTAGATATCCTCAAATGAATTCCCACCCTCCCACTTTCCCAGGCTCAATGGTGGCAGCGTGGGACCATCGAATCTCAATATGGCTTCCAAAGCTGGCAACAGCCCTGAAAAAAGTGACTTATTATCACCATTTTTTTCATACAGCATCCCTATGATCGTGTGATCAAAATTCAGATTCTTGACAATTGGTTCATACTTACAACTGTTGCTGTGTCCTAAAGTCATGTGATCCCCCTTGGCAATCTTTTGGCACGCAAAATCAAGCGGGCAGCCAGGTTCATTAAACAGCTAAATTATCAACTGCAGTGATTCACTTAACAAGGGTGGCAGGAAAGGTCATAAAATGGGCCAAAACTCCCTTAACAAATGTCTCATTTAACAACAGAAATGTTCGGTTGTAAGTCAAGGACCAACTGCACTGCATCTTGGATATGGAAACGGGCTCCATTATTTGATGTTCCAGCTCAGGCTGATGAAGATTACAGAAAAATTGGTGTTTGGAGAGAATGTTATGTCCAAAAATCAGACATGGGAGACCAAAAAAAAAAAAGAGAGAGAGAGAGAGAGAGATTCAAGGCTTCTTGACCTGCATTCGGTAGTAAACCATCGATCTGGTTTATTGTAATTGGACTTTTCCACTAAGGGATTTACAGACGTGGCTTTTCTAGATTAGAACCTTTATTGCAGACAAAAATGAAACTACAATTGATTGCCAACAATGGATAAAAAGCTATAAATGACATTTATGACCTCAGGGGCTTAAATTCCTAGCTGCTTCTTTTTCTTCCTAGCATTGCGACTGAATGGATCTTTGGTGTAGCACTTCATGGCCTTAAATCCAAACATTTAATGTATGTTTTTTATTTGTATTATTACCATTTTATATATATATAAAATGACTTTTACAGTTGTTTCTGACTCAAGTCTCACTCACAGACGAACACAATACAGAAGCCTGATGATGGCAGATGAGAGTCTGCCGAAACGTTGCTACAACTTTAAAAGCACAACTACAATGATGTGGGAAAATACCCGAACAAAGCTAAATGCCATACATGTAAGTACCCGCGAAAACTTAAGAAAACAAATACACATACAAATATATATATTATATAAATATATTTTTATATTTATATTTATCACCTCTCTCACCAATTTTCATGGATGGAAACTAATCAACGATAAATCCAGCCTAGAACTAAGGAGACATTTCCTGATAGTGAGAACAATTAATCGGTGGAATGGCTTGCCTCTAGGAGTTGTGAATTCCCCAACACTGGAGGTTTTAAAAGAAGAGGTTGGACAACCATTCCTCTGAAATGGTACAGGGTTCCCTGCTTGAGCAGGTGGTTGGTTTAGAAGACCTCCAAGGCCTCTTCCAACTCTGTTATTCTAAATGAGCAGGCAATGAAAACTGCCAGGAAGGAGGTTTCAATCAACACCATGGCCCAAGACTAATTTGAATGAGACGGAACTCAGTGATTAGCACCATATGAGCCATTTTTAAGGAAGTCCGATAAAATCCCAGATTCCCTGACATCAGCTGCTTTCATCAAATGTAGTTTATGTAGAACGTTCTACCTGGGACGCCTAATTCCTTTCTTAACCACAGCATTTTCTCCCCTGTTCCAAGGCACAAACCTTAGGAGAGGTCTCTGCAGGCAACTGAATCTCGGGCTTAAGGCAGAATGAAGTGAGTCACAAGAGGAGGGGTAATTGGTTGAACTGTTCATACAGGACTGTCTGGGAGCCATGCATGGAGAGAAAAAAAAAATACTGCAACACATAATGTACTCATCCGTAAAACTGCATGCGTCTGACATGAGGCACTGCTGGAAATTCCAGCACAAAAAGTAGAAATGTGCTTACAGGAAATGATGGGTTGAGCAGATCTTACAGAAGAAAGATAAATGGGGTATCCTCAGAAAGATAAAATCTGAATATACAATACGTACAGTAAATGTAGAACTAAGAAGTTTTTGGACTCACTGATAATAAAGAGGGGCTTACTATGGCACACCAATAAACAGTGGTTTGTGAAATCAGGTTTAAAATGAATTAGGATTGATTTGAGAACATTAAAGTACGCTGGAGTGCACAATGTGATTGCCTATGTTGTTAATGGTGTTAACTTTTTCTTGCTGCAAGGCAAGCTTTGACAGAGCTAAAAAGTAGGGCAGGAACTTTCACCCATGATTTGCCAGCATAAAAGGTGACTAAATACCTCCATTTTTCCTGCCGCAAAGGGGATCAAAGTGCCTAGTGAGAAAATCCTGCCTTGAATGGGCTCTATTTGTCCTCGATGATGTCATCACATTTGCTGAACAATTCTAGATTGACAGGTGAAAGAAGCCTAGATGGGGAAAGAAAGACAAAGCAAAGCCCACAACTGCTATGAACAGCTCTGGGAGAAAGAGTCAATAATCAAGCAAAAATGGTGGTTTTCCTTTGTACGAAATATTTCTGTTCCGCCTCCTACACACCTTCTGTAAAAGCACAAGTTGTGAATCAAAAACTGAAGCGCTACACGCTGCAAAGCCTAGGCAGTAAACACACAAACTGATAGATGGTGATAGATGATAGATAGATAGATAGATAGATAGATAGATAGATAGATAGATAGATAGATAGATAGATAGATAGATAAATAGGTAGATAGATAAATAGGTAGATAGATAAATAGGTAGATAAATAGTAGATAGGTAGATGGATGGATGGATGGATGGACAGACAGACACTCAGACAGATAAATGTTCCATTTTATTCATGGATAAATTGGCCCCCAAAGGGCATCTGAATGATTAGTTGGTTTGTTTTGATGGAGAAGCTGCCCAGTTCAACAATGACTTTGGGCGACTTTCTTTTTTTAAAAAAAAATGTTTTTCTTAAGCAGAGAACCAGATGGAATACATACACAGTTTATTCAAAGGCATTCCAGCATAAAACATCCTTTCTTGTTGTTGTTGAAAGCATGCATACCAAAATTTGAGAATAGGAGGAGGAGAGAGAGAAATCTGTATCACTGATACATAGCCAGGACTATGACACAACAATTAGATCAGTAAGACTAAAGATTCGTCTTGGCTACTTTAGATACGGCTAAATGCTAACATGCAACTTTAAAGAGACTGGAATTTCACAAGCTACTAATGTGCTAATGGACAACCTCCAAGATATGCCAAATGAAAATAGGTCCACTTATCAACTGCAAAGGAATAGGGAGCATGATTTTTTAAAAAAAAACTTTAATGAACTTTCTCAATAGAATGAAATTTATTGAGGGGATTATTCTCAAGCGTAAGTATTTTTCTACAAGTTAGAGTCTTGTAGATGGATGCTAGCATTCCATGCCTTTGGAAGGTGTGAACGTATAAATGCTGAAATCCACTTCACAAATGGAAAGATTATGGGGCCCCAAATATATTGGAGGGGGCTGTCTCCAAGGCACATATTACGTATCAAAATCGGCATGGTTACCTAATAGTTCTTGACAGCCAAGCATTGGTCTTTATTCAGCTGGCCTACTTCCTCTTCTACTCCAAAGGGAAAAATCTGAACGATTGCAAAATGTAAAATGGCTGGTTTGAGCAAAAGTTGAAGGCATCAAAATCAAGTGAAAGACTAACGCTCCACTCTTAATGGGAAGTTTGGTTTTCTCACATCTAATTTGCATCCAAGCACCAACCAAAGAACAGAAGTACATTCACAGGTTGATCTCAAATGAGAAAAGTGTTTCTGCACATCAAAGACATCTCAAAGAGGCATGTCATAATCTTCAGACAACGCATGGGAGTTGCATTCATTCCAATATGCCTGGGAATGGGAAAACCAGATAGAGGAAGACTGGTGTAACAGCCAGTTAATGGAAAGGATTGAGAGCTAAATGTACAAGGAGGAGGTCAACATCAATAAGTGTATCAAGAGTTAATGTTCGTGTAATGTAGTAAAGTCCCCAAAACGCCTCTCTAAGGTTATCAAGGTATCAGTTGATTATTAGGATAAGTATCTTATTATAAGAATAGATCAACAAGAGGTGATCCACTACCTTTTGCTGGATGTATAAAAATCAACTCCATCAATTAATAAGATGAAGACTTTAGGCAGAAGCTGGACAATTAGATATTTTGATATGGATTCTTGCATTGGGTAAAGTTTAGACATGATAGCCTCTATAGTCCCTTCCAATGCCACATTTCTTTTAATGAACAGAAGTATGACCCATGGGATACATCTCTCTCCACCCACTCTCCTCCCTCCCCCCCCCCTCTGTTTTCTATGCAGTTTCACTCCCACTATTTTCCATGAAAAGAGACCGCAAAGCCATTCAACTTGTCCTCTTTTGTGTGGGGAAATGCTTCCACATCTGAAACAAGAAGGCCAATCTGACGATGCAAGAACTTCAATCCTGCTTCAATTTAACAGCTGCATCATCCCCAATGTGTTGATTGGCTACTCAGAGCTGTCAATTATTTGCTGAAACCTTACCCCTTTAAATATTCATCTCTTGGAAATTGGTCATCACAGGGGCTGGGGATGGCCCTACATTCCAGATATTACCATGCTACTGACCTCTATTTCAGTATATATAATACAGAGGCCCAGAGGAGATAAAAACACTTTTACTAGCACTCATCATGTTATCTAGTTTGGGCAATGAAACATCTGCAAGAAAACAACCAAGTTTGGAAAACATCAATTTCAGCCCTGAGTTACAACTATTCTCCTTTATTGGAGGTGGGGGGGGGGGGAACCTTCAGAATCGCCCTTCCTGCAAGAAGCCATTCACATGATTGGCATTCCGATAGCCTTAGGGCCTCCACCTATTCTTCTGAGCTGAGCTTTAAAGTTGCTTCGGCCCTCCCACCCTCTCAAAAAGGCAGCTCCACCTTAAAAAGTATGTCGAATAACAACTAAAACCCCAGGAGTTCTTGGTAACTCAGAGTGGTTAATTAAACAATTCAACCAAAGACAAGGCGGGTTGTTTGCAGCTTTCCCTGAGTGTGAGGTCAACATTTTCACAGCTTTTGGTTTATACTTGAAGGACAGCCAAACTGCTTCTGTAGAAGAAGAAAAAAAAACCCTTCACCAAGCACATCTTTCTTTCTTTTCTGCAACCTCAAAAAAGGAAAGGAAAGGAAAGGGAAAGGAAAAGGAAGAAAAGGAAAAAAGACCAGACATGACAAGACACCCGTAGCATATGTGTCTTGGAGATTCATGACCGCTATATCCAAAACCAGAATGGTGGTGCCAGAATGGCTCCTCATTTGCAAGCTACAGAAGGATTTGTGCATGTGTAAGGCAACAAATGTGCACTGTCATTCACTGATTTGGCTACGGCACTGAATGAAGCCTACAATCCATATCTGTGTCTTATGCATTACCCTGCTGTGCGGCCCACAATTTAATGTGGGAAGGAGAAAAGGTTACACTAGTAACACAGCATGCAACATTATTCCTGTCAACACTCTCAATGACAGCAACTCCGCAAAAGGAGAAACCCTTGCAAAATCCAACACATACAAAGTCAGTAGATTTACTATACGGTGGGGTTTTTTTTTCCCCCTCTGTATAATTATTAGTGTCAGAGAAATACAAAGGGATACATGCACACACGCAGTTAATCCTTCATTCAACAGCTTTAACTGAATATGTTGTTTTTAACACAACAATGTACAGGGAGTCCTCCACTTACGACTACAATTCGGCCCAAAATTTATGTTGCTAAATGAAACATTTGCTAAATAAATTTTGCCCCATTTTACGACCTTTCTTGCCACAATTAAGCGAATCACTGCAGTTGCAGAGGTATTCAGCAGGTTCTGACCAGTTCTGGAGAACTGGTAGAGGAAATTTTGAGTAGTTCGGAGAGCCGGCAAATCCCACCTCTGACTGGCCCCGCCCCATCTATTCTTTGCCTCCCATTGGCTGGGCCTTCTTTTGTTGCCCTGTACAGGAGAACGGAACTGGAAAGTAGGTTAGTGGAGTGGGGAGGGAATGGAGATTTTACAGTATCCTTCCCCTGCCATGTCCACCAAGCCACGCCCACAGAATCAGTAGTAAAAAAAACTGAATCCCACCACTGTGCAGTTGTTAAGTTAGTAACACGGTTGTTAAGTAAATTTTGCTTCCTCATTGACTCTGATTGTCAGAAGGTCACCCTGGGACACTGCAACTGTCATAAATACGAGTCAATTTCCAGGCATCTGAATTTTGATCATGTAGCTATGGGGATGCTACAATGGTCGTGTGAAAAACCTACGTGTACAATATGTGCGTTGTCTTCCACTGATCACTTTATTTTTGTTTGAACTTCAAACGGTCACTAAATGAACTGTTGTAGGTCGAGCACTATCTGTACTATTGTGTCCCCCAAAAGCTACAAAGGCTCAGATGTGTGAAACCAACCGTCTTTTTTGCAGGTCTTATTTTCACAATCACTTGATTGCTGCTCAGTATTAGCAGGCAATTTTGTTGAGCAGTGAAGGTGAGTCAATTGTGCACGTGTTACCCAACTTCAAATTAAATTTACACACCCTCACCATTTTCCACAGTAAGCCCTTAGAGTGGATGAATCGCACTTCCTTTGATTTATAACCCAGGCCACCCCAAAGTATTTTTATCCCACCTAATAATGGGCTAGTATCCTCTGAATCACTGTAATGCACAGATTGGTTGCAATTTCCCTCCGTATCCAGTCCATAGTACTAATAAAAACTATTATTTCCAGCGTTCTCTATCTGCCTCTCTCTAGGTGTTTTGGAATTGCAATATATTTGGAAAGCAACTTGTTGGAGGAAAAAAAAATATTGTCTCTCTATAAAATTATAGGTTTTCCAGTGTACTATATCCCTTTTTGTTTTGAATTACAAAAGTAAAGAGTACATTTTTCATATGCAACAATGACGAAGGAAAAACATGTTTAATGTTTAATGAACACAAGATACAGGGGGAATTCCAGCCCGCCCGTTCTCTGTTCCATACGCGGTTTCTCCTCTTTCAGCAGAAACAAGCCAACTACAATCTAACTTTAGCAGAAACGAAATCCCTTCCGAATGCACAATTTTTCAAGCCGCCCGTAAATTAAACTCTAAGAAGGAGCTGTCTGAGCACATGTTTAGCAAAAGTCACAGGAACCCTTTGACAAGTTGTAACACAGCTGAACCTTAGCACGGTGAGCATCAAACCCGCCTCCCCTTACCTGCAAAACTCTATTCTGACAATTTCTGTAATGTGAAATCCAACCGGTTCAGAAGGAAATGCATTCGTCTTCCCTTTTTCTTACGGTTCCACCTGCTGTTTCCCACGATGGCTTTCTGTAGAGAATGCAAAATAGCTCAGAGCCCTGCCTTAGACTTCCTGCTGATGGACCGTGCTACAAACATGTCCCACGTTTGATTCCGCCTCTCTAATTCTCCACCTTCTACTTCACCTCCTTGGGCACAAGCGGGCCCCACCCAAATCCATTCCGTGTATTTTCATTTCAAAATGCTCCCAGCTAAATGGAGTCCTTAGAAGAATTATCTATTGCTTTGGCTGGGCTACAAGAGAAGACATTTGTTTCCAACTATTATTTGGCATGAGCGCAGCAGACATTTTTCAGAAATGCAAACAGAGTTGAGAAGTACAGGGAAAGGAACAGAAAAATAAACACCTGTAGACAATTTAGTCTAGACACAAGGCAAGGAGATATTAATGCCCAATGAAGTGGGAAAAATAGAGTTGTACCTGAAATGATTCGACCAATTGCATATTGTCAGGTCCTGTTCCGTATCATGGAAACAAACCAAACCACACTTCCACATAAAAACTAGCTGGCTAAATTTTATATGTTTTCTCCAGAATAAACATTTATTTCAGGATAAATGTTCGAGAAGATCTGTTCTTTCCAAAAGTCAAGAGACGGAGGTCCTTGATTTTGAAACTGACGCAAAGGATCCAAAGATCTAAACTCCCCAGGTCTATCTCCAGATGTCCTGGAGGAACCCTTGGGATGAATCCCAAGTCAAAGGGGAAGCCAAACCACTTTCCAACCTTCTGGCAAAGCAGTAAACACTTTAAGAGCTCAATGTAATTTATGAATCATGAATTCCTAATCATTTGCAGCAATATCAGGGCAGCTTCCTTAGTATGGTCTGGCAGCAAATAAATTAAAATACATTTCCAATCTCAAGTTCTTGTAGTTTAGTTCTAAAGTTGAAAAAAGACCACAAAATATCAAGATCTGAATGGCAGAAGTCAGCGATGGTGGTCTCTGGTTATTGGCAATTAGGATGTCCTACGCAGAAAATCTTGGATGCTACATAGAAAATTTACTCATTGATAAAAAAAAGTCCATTCATCAATTACAAAAAGCCATGCTGCTTGGATTGATACACTACAACATCCTAGGTTCTTCAATGTATAGGAAGGCAAACACCAACTAAAGTACTGGCAGTTGTGGTTTCACACTAAAACGTGCAAAAATGGGACCCGTGGAGGCAAAAAAACCCTATTTTGTTCTTGTTTTCCTTCTCTAAACCTAGGTGCATCTTATGGTCCCCAAAATACGGTAATAATATTAATATTTAAATTCATATGCATTAAACAAGGACTATCTGGATCAGAATATGAATCACTGTCTCAAAGGTGCTTTTTCAAAAGGCAACTGGACTGGATTTTCCAGGAGGAAGAGGGAGGGAAAAAAGAGAAGGACAAGGAGAAAAATGAGAAAGAGAAGGGGAAGGAGAAGGGGAGGAGGAGGAGGTGGTGGAGAAGAAGCAAAACACCGTTTTCTTCCTCAAGGAAAAAAACAATCCAGTTGCCTTTTGAAAAAGTGCCTTTGGGACAACTTTGACATGAATGACTGAGAATCTCCTCAAACAATAATATCACTAATTCACCATATCTAAACAATGAGATCAGCAAGATAAGATCAAAATAATGCAATAATCAATGTAGCAGTAAAATACTTTGCTTCGGTAATATCCATCTTATGTAGATTCAGGTATTCAATTCGAAGTATAGCAGTCACCAGAATCTGAAGCTCACAGGAACAATCACTGCCCTTCATAAAAAAACTAAGCCTGGTCGTGTTTGAAATAGCTGAAATTGCCACATCTCTCTGGATGGCTAAAGACCTTAAGGACTAGCAGAGCCACACGGGGAAATCATGGGAGCACTGGGACAGCTTCATAGATTCCCCAACCATGCTTTTTCCTGATAGCCTCATTCAGAGCAGATGTTGCCCATGCTTGATCCCCAAGGAGAGAAAACAACTGCTCTGAATTGATACCATGCTGAGAAGGAAAAGCAATATTAACCTATATTCTCCATGACCATGTAACTCAAGTGGGGAAAAAAAATCTGTCTGTGAAAAGAAAATGCATTCAACACAGCATTGTTTCTCAACCTTGAAGTTGCGTGGACTTCAATTCTCAGAATTCCACAACTTGTTGGCTATGGAATTCTGGGAATTGGAGTCCACACATCTATAAGTAGCCAAGATTAAGAAACAGTACACAACAGGTAACCAATCCAGGGGATATTTCTGCTCTTTCCCAATAGTATATATTAAAGGAAATTCTTTTGAGTCAAGCTTAGTTATTTCATGAGGTTCATAAAATTTTCTTGGCAACAGTGTGAAGGGATTAATCATTGCTTTCTTTGCGGCATGTCCTATCTCAAATATAATCACAGTATTTCTTGGAGATGGCCTAGGTAAATATTTATCAGGATCAACCCTGCTCATTTTCCAAGATTGGCCAAGATCCTTTATGTGCTGTCATCTAGCCAGGCAATATTTTGTATTAGGGGTATAATATCAATTCATCACGGGTTTATTTTAGTAATTCCTCAAACTCAGTCCATCATTACTTAGTTTCCAGAGACCCAGATACATGCATGTATTTGTGGTAAAAGATGTGTCCAAAAACAATGTATTTGCAGAAGCTGCATATACAAAAGAGCATGTAAGGATTGCTTATAAGGTTACTTTTTCATCTAGCTGCAAACAGTCTAGAAATGAAAATCACTAAACAGGGTTTACCTGTAACCAGCAGTTTCATTTATTCCTGAAACCAAATTGGTAATTGCCATAGCACCAATTTAGCATAGGTGTCACATGGCTGAGTCTGCTCTCATCATGGTGACCCATTCATACATTCATAAAGATTTTCATCAGTTTCAAAGAATGTGACCAATAAGGAGAAATGGTAGGAACCAGATTCTCCATGGTTATAGGGACGAGAAACACAATTATGATACATGAAATACATGACAGACTGTAATCTGAACTGAGCCAAGAAGACAGATTTAGGATTTAAGAGCATATTAGGTCTGAAAGACAACCTAGGAGCTAAACTAAGGAATAACCTACAATCTGGAACTGAAGGGTATTTAAGAATGCAGCAACCCCTAACTCTGAAACAGACCTTATTGTCCAACTAAGAATCAATTACAGTGGGAAGCTGAGCAATCTGGTTGGGTAAAGCCAATCAGAGACTGAAGGTACTTTTCTGAGAAGGTTACATTGCACCTGATGAAAGTTGTGCTTGCTTTGACATTTCAGCCACCTCCATCAACTTCTTCAACCATTCTTCCATAGTAGGGATGGAAGTATAGTCTTGCTGCTGTCAACATATATAGTGCCAAAGTTCCAAATTTTTTCTCCAGTTCTTTTTTATTAGACCCAAAAGGAAAAAAAAAATATTGTTTCATTTTTATCTCCATTTTCAGAATATTCTACTTTGGTTAAAGAAAAAACATGAGTACTTTTGTTTCCACCTGGAAACCGCTTCTGAACTTTGTGCTTGATGTGGAAAAGAATGAAACTCTGGCTTTGGGTTTTCCTGATTAGTAGACTGATAGATCTTTATAGAAATGGCTTGTTTATACTACTATGGAAAAGCCAAAAGTTCTGATTTGATGTTAATGCCTTATTTTACTGTAACAGAGAGCGTCGGAAGTCAATGCTTCTTTTTCTTTTCTTCCCGCCTATCTTTCTTCACTTCTCTTCCCCCTCCCCACTCACTGCTCTTCTATTTATTTTTGTATTTTATCCTTTATAATACTTTACAACTTAATAAAAAGGTTTTTAATAAATAAATGAATAAATGGAGTTGTTCTTGCCTTTGGAGCAGATGCTTTCAGGTTCATAAGCATCTGACACAACAATTGTCTTCCATTTTCATGGAAGACAATTTTTCCATGGCCTTGCGGGGTGGGAGGAGCGTGAAATCTAGATCACATGCACAGTTTCGCTTGCCTGTCACTCATCTTTGAGCTTTGTGGCCTGTTTCCTAACAGGCTACTGACTGGTACCGTTTTGCAGCCCTGGTGTCATGCCCCTGTCCGAGTCTGAATCCGAGGAGGAAGCCAAACAGCTGCAAGGGAGTGGGAGTGTGGCTCCGTTGGTGTGGAGGAAACTGGGGAAGGGCAAAGTCTGGCTGGGCAGAGCAGGGCAGAGGTAGAGCAATGGAGAGGGAGTTCAAAGGAAGACCCAGGCCCACCCCCTCTTCATCCCAGGGCACACAGGGAAGAACGGAAAAGGGAGCAATGTAGGTTGTGTGGCTTACGAAGGAGGAAAGGGTCCTGATTCCCTTCATTAGCCACACCTGGGGAGACAGTTTATAAGAAAGTCAGGCTGCGTGCAGCAGCTGCTGGGAACAAGTATGACTTTATCATGTGTTATCATTGCTTATCTGAGTTCCTGGCATCTTCCCAACTGTGTGAGTTTTGCCATGCCTTCAAGTCTGGAATTCTTCCTCCTCCCTGCCAAACTAATTACCTCAGTTTGGCTTGATTGGATTTAAAGTTACAGTTTGTGTTGACCATCTTTTGGACTTCATTATCTGCTGTCAAAGGCTGTTCCCGGGAGAGTTTTTCTCCAGCCAGAAGGTAACCTGGACATTGGGGGCAAAGTTGGAGCTAATAAAGGGACTCTTATTATCTAATTATGTTGCCTTTGTGCCACGCTCCGGGTCATCACACCGGGGGCTGGAGACCCTGATCTAACATAGCCACCATACTTAGTCTAAGAATGCATTTAGGATTTCACTACTGAAGAGTTTAAACCTGAAACTTTGTGTCTTATACCACGGGTGTCCAACTTTTGAGCGAAGAGGAATTATCTTGGGCCGCATATAAAATATGTAATATAGCTGAATAACAAGCTTCTTTTATTTTTTATATTTTTTTAAGAACTCGTAGGGCCACATTACTAGCTGTCCAGTGTCAGGCGCAAAGAATCTGGATCACTTGTAAAGTTGCAGCATTGAAGATTGATTCCAACCTACACACAAGAATCTGGTCAACTAATGGTCAGCTAGATAAAGAGTCAATAGAATTCAAGAAGGGGAGGACTTGGATCTCTTGTGGCAAAGCAAGGAGTCTAAACTAATCCTGAGTCTTAATGGTCAGCCAGTTAAATATGAGCCAGCAATGTGTGGTGGCAGCCAAAAAAGCCAATGCAATCCTAAATTGCATTAACGAAGGGATACAATCAAAATCAAGTGAGGTACTAATACCACTCTATAAAGCCTTAGTAAGATCACATCTAGAGTACTGCATCCAGTTTTGGTCATCACAATATAAAAAAGATGTTGAGACTCTAGAATGAGGCAGAGAAGAGCAACCACGATGATTAGGGGACTGGAGACTAAAACATATGAAGAATGATTACAGGAATTGGGCAGGGCTAGTCTAGAGAAGAGAACATGACAGCAGAGTTTCAATATTTGAGGGGCTGCCACAGAGAGGAAGGGATCAAGCTATTTTCTAAATAGCCAGACAAGGAATAATGGATGGAAACTGAACAATGAGAGATTTAACCTGGAAATAAGGAGAAACTTTCTGACAGAACAATCAACCTATGGAACAGCTTTGCCTTCGGAAGTCATGGGAGCTTCACCACTGGAGGCTTTCAAGAAGCGATTGGATTGCCATCTGTCAGAAATAGTGTAGGGTAGTCTCCTGCTTTGGGGGGGGGGGTTGGACTAGATGACCTTCAACAGGGCTCATGGTCTGCGGGCTGGATGTGTCATGCACTGGCCGCACCCATGCCCAGTTTAGTGAAGGGTAAATGATATGTCACGTGACGCCGCCGTGATGATGCAAGTTTGACACTTCTGACCTACAAGGTCTCTTCCAACTCTGTTAATCAGATGATGTGGGCCACAGGTTGGACATGCCTGGTTGATTCCCTTAACATGGTTTCCCACAGCATCAAGCCTTCCAAGGGAAACAGCAGTTCCTTATTGCTGGATCTGTCAACTGCCATTTTATATCCAGCCACAGCTGGTCAGGTAGAAACCCAACATTTCTAGCAGTACGCTAGAAGTCAACTAGCCTCCAACAGTTGATATTTTTCAGATGTTTAAATCTAGCAACAGCAGACATGTTCAGCAGCAGAGACTGATAACCCTAAAAAAACTGACAGAGATGCCAGAAAAACATTACATTGACATTCTTCATTGCACAGAACATTCTTGGGTAATGAATATTCAGCAAGATAAGAAAGCCTCTCTCCCATCAGAATGTAAACAGGAAAAAAATTTTAGATGCTCGCTTTGCAATCCTGTAATCAAATGAGTGAAATTTCTGCCCTGTTTGCATCTCTCTTGAGCTCCACCTTATGGAAATTCAGAAGTTCAAAGCTTGTCTTCTTGATCATGAACACTATACAGAGAGCAACTACTAAAAACTAAATGAATGCAACAGTCCACAGCAACAGGAATATTCAGATAAGCAAAAGCACATATGCACATAGGGACATATGCATCGACATTGGCAATCAACTGTCTTCATTTTCTTCAAATTTTGCTTTAGTCATGTGTTCTTCTATGGAATGGTATGTGCTTATTAAAACAAGGCTGAAGTAAAGTTTATACTAGCTATAGTACTGTGGCTTCAAATAGTTATTTATCAAATGCACTTAATTATTAGGTTAGGGGTAAAGTGCTAATAATTTTGGAGCTGGGTTTGCATACCATTCTTAACTTAGTTACTACATTAACAACTGCCTGAGTTTACACAATACACTGAAGTCTAACCTACTCAAAGGAGCTGCTGCATACCAGGCCCAAAAAAGATCTATCCAAGGTTAACATTAAGCTATGTGAATGCACTCAGGTAGTCCTTGGTTAATGATCCCAATAGAGACCAGAATTTCTGTTGCTGAGCAAGGAAATTGTCAAGTGAGTCCCCTTTTGTGATCCTCTGACAAACAAAGTCAATGGAGAAGACAGCTTCACTTAACAACAGGGATACCAATTTGACAACTGCAGCGATTCGCTTAATAATTGCGGCTTGAGAGGCCGTAAAATGGGGCAAAATTCACTTAACAAATGTTCCACTTAGCGACAAAAATTTCGGGCTCGGTTGTGGTCGCAAGCTGAGGACCACCTGGTATATATCACTTAGCATCAAAAATCGTCTCCTCGGCTGGGTTGTCTCCCCTATTCTCTCTATCAGCATTTTTCCTTCTTCTTGCCCTCCATTCCATAATTTATAAAGCTGCAAAGGCTCATTCTTGCAGATGATGACAAGGACACACAGCCTGAAAGGTCAGCGGTATTACAGGCTTAATAACAACCACTTCTTAATCATTGCTCCTTAATTACATTATAGGCTTGTTTATACTCTGGAGCTTTTTCTACAAAAATAGAAATTCCTCCCGTTTCTATATAACGTGGACGAATGTAAATAGAAGGCAGAAAAACCAAAGGAACCCTTTCCCAGAGTTCCCTACACAATATTTCTATTTTAAACTTTCTTTCTACCCTCCGGATTTCTCTGGATGGTGAAACCACAAAGTATTTAAAAGCACAGAGTGGCATATTGTCATACCTCTGTCAGAATCTGATTCGGAGGGGGAGGCCGCGCAGCTGACAGAGTGGGAGTGTGGCTCCATTGGCTGTGGAAGAAACTGGGGAAGGGCAAAGTCCGGCTGGGTAGAGCAGGGGAGAGGTAGAAGGAATTCAGAGGAAGATCCAGGCCCACCCCCCTCTTCATCCTAGGGCATGCAGGGAGGAACAAAGAAGGGAGCAATGTGGGTTGCATGGCTTATGGGGGAGGAAAGGGCCCTGATTCTCTTCATTAGCTGCATCTGGGAACACCGTGTTTAAAAGGGGAGGTTGCGCACAGCAAGTTGTTGGGAGCAAATCATGAGTTCTCTGGTATTGTCAAGGCTTATCTAGGAAGCATGTCTTTTCCAATATAGCCGCTGCCCTATGGAACATCTTGCCCCCTGAATTTCAGCCATCTCTTTTAAGCCTTCCATAAAGCTTTAGAGACCTAATCCCCCCCGCCCCCCTCAAGTGTTGGGAGATTAGATGATAGCACATTAGCTGTGTTTGGCATCACGGTTTTGTCTGTTTTAATGTTTCATGTTTTACCTGGTTGTGTTTTATAGCTTTTAAAATGATTTAATATGTTTTGTGAGCCTCGGTGGTACAGTGGTTAGAGTGCAGTAGTGCAGGCCACTTCTGCTGACTGCCGGCTGCCTGAAATTTGGCAGATCGAATCTCACTAGACTCAAGGTTGACTTAGCCTTCCCTCCTTCCGAGGTGGGTAAAATAAGGACCCAGATTGTTGGGGGAAATAGGCTGACTCTGTAAAACTGCTTAGAGAGGACTGTAAAGCACTGTGAAGCAGTATATAAGTCTAAGTGCTATGGCTAATGCTGTTGTGGCACAGTGGCACACTGGTTAGAATGCCATACTGTAAGCTACTTCTGCTGATTGCCGGCTGACTGCAATTTGGCAGTTCAAATCCCACCAGGCTCAAGGTTGACTCAGCCTTCCATCCTTCCGAGGTGGGTAAAATGAGGACTCAGATTGTTGGGGTTGACTCTGTAAACCGCTTAGAGAGGGCTGTAAACCACAGTGATATATAAGTCTAAGTCCTATTGCTATTTGTAATCTTTGATGGGGAACCATCCAGCATCGGCTGAAAAATGGGCAGCTTTATAAATGTTTTAAATAAATAAATAAATGTGGAAAAGGATGATTTCATTTCACCTTGTGGATGAGTCAGACCTACGTATCTCAGTGAGCAACTTCCACATCACAGTGAGTGAGAGTGTGGTGTTTGCTACGAAGTGATTCAAAACCAATCCAGCCAGTCTGACTCTGAATTATAAGTAAACCAGCCAGCCTGGCTTTTTTTTTAAAATGACCTAGTTTACATCTGAATTCAATGAATAAATGATTTCAGTAGGAAAGGTAGAAGTAGATGTGCAGTGTGACCGGTCTGATTCATAAGACAGGACCAGCTCTCCTGGTATGGCATACAAAACAATCTCCATTCAAAAATTTCAAGGACGTTGAAAAAGGGCGTTGGTACTTACCTGACACGCCCGTTCTCTGTGAGCTGTGAAGAGCATCCAGAAGCGGGAGGTGCTTCAGTCTCTTCTGGAAAGGCTGGGCTTAAAACTCCGGGACGCTCCTCCTCCTCCACCGGACACCTCCTCAGTGTCCTCAGTCTTTTGCAAAGACTAAGTGCCAAAGTCCGGAACTCATCACCTAATCTAGATCCCTGACTGGAACGGAACCCCACCAGATGGAAAGAAATGGGTGGGGCTGGATGCTCTTCACAACTCACAGAGAATGGGCATGTCAGGTAAGTAACAACGCCCTTTCTCCCATGAGCTGTTCAGAGCATCCAGAAGTGGGACATACCAAAGCTTGGCCTGTCCTTAGGGAGGGACTCTGTCTGGATCGAAATCCACTCCTAAACTCTGTGGACCCTCTGCAGAACACTTCTGCCAAATGAAGCGTCTGCTGAGGCATAGACATCAATTTTATAATTTCTGACAAAGGGCGATGGTGAAGCCCAAGTTGCTGCTCTGAAGATTTCGTCTATGGAAGCCCGAGTGGCCCATGCTGCTGATGTTGCCGCACTCCTTGTTGAGTGGGCTGTAATGCCCTTAGGAACTGAGATGGACTGGCATTCATAACTTTTAGCTATGGTGCCTCTCAACCATCTACCAATGGTCATCAACAACACCTTGTGTCCTAAAGTGGATGGGTTGAAGGATAGGAATAGAGCCCCAGATTTTCAAAATGCTGCCGTGCAGTCCAGATAGATGCTCAACGCCCTTCGAACATCAAGTCAATGCCATTGATGCTCCAGTCTATGAGATGGTTTCGGACAAAAATTTGGAAGCACCAACTCCTGTGCTCTGTGGAAGACTGAATTTACTTTAGGGGTGAACGATGGATCCAATCTGAGAACCACTCTGTCCTCATGAAATACGCACAGGTCCTTTCTCATCAACAATGCTGCCAATTCGGAAATCCTCCTTGCTGATGTGATCGCAATTAAGAAGACCACCCTATATGTCAGGAATTTGAGACTAGCAGTTCTTAAAGGCTCAAACAGGCCAGATGTAAGTGCAGTTAACACCTTGTTGAGCTCCCAAGTGGGATAGCGGTGAATTACAGGAGGCCGTAAGTTTGCAGCACCCTTAAGGAAGCTGCGGACATGTGGATGGTATGCTATGGAATGAAGGTCACCCCAGGATATCACCGAGGCTAAGGGCACCACCTGTCTGTGTAAAGTATTTGGAGATAGGCCCTTGGTCAACCCTTCCTGTAAAAAGTCCAATAATTGTCCTATTGATGGGGCAGTTGGATCGATCTTAGACCCCCGGCACCAGCGACAGAAAGCGGACCACGTAGCCTCATATATACGATTTGTTGAGGACCGTCTGGATGCTTGTATGGTGGCAATGGCATCCTCTGAAATCTGTTGGGTCCTTAAATGGCTCTGCTCAACCTCCATACGGCTATATATTCTGGGCATAGCTGGCTGGAGAATTCTGGAAGCTGAAGCCCACAAGTCTTAAAGTTGCCAAGTTTGGGGACCCCTGGTAGATGGTTATGTCTATAACCATTCATAAGCCTGAATGGTTCCATATCCTCTTCCAGCCTTGTCTTTTCCATCTAAAACAACTCAGGAGCGACATAACTTTTTCCACCATCAGCCACCAGCATTTAAATATCTTATTTCCTGCTTGAGTGTGAGAACTTTTATTCCTTTCTTACCACAGAGGTTAGATCGAATACAGTACCCATTGATTTTCTTTCTTTCTAAAAGTAATTACCACCTTGCAATACGGTTTAGTCCACTTTTGTGTTTTGATGCAATGTAAATTAAGATCCCTTTAGTCTGCATTTCCAGCACATTGATCTGGGCTTTTGTGAGGGTTCTTTTTTTAAAAAAAACAACAACAACACTTTTTCTCACTATATCTTGGAACACACAGCCTATTAGTCCTTTACGGATGCCAATGAGTGCTTAAACCAGCGGTGGTTAACCTTTTTGGCACAGAGTGCCGAAACTGGAGCATGTGCGCACCAGTGTGCAGGAATCCGGAAGAGAGCGCTGGTCGGTGTATATGTGTGCAGCAGCCAGCGACACTTCCGGGTACCATCATGTGCATGCGTGCTGGCCTGCTTCTCTCTTCCGGGTTCCGTTACTTGCATGCACACTGGCGAAGATCAGCTGGCCAGCATACATATGCACGATGGAAACCAGAAGAGAGCAGCTGACCAGTGCGTATGCACACCAGACCAGCTGTTTGGCGCATGACAGAACCCGGAAGTGCCACTGACCACCGCATATATGCATGCTGGAACCCAGAAGGGCAGCAGGTGTTCCCAGAGGGAGGGCTCTGCATGCCACCACTGGCAGACGTGCTTTAGGTTCACCATCACGGGCTTAAACCCTCCCTCCTTAAGATACCAGCCTAACGCAGCACACAAACCAACACACACAGCAAGCATTTTGAGTGGCACAAAATACCATGAATTCTGTAGGCTTCTCATTCATTTTAACCTAACCTCCACGTTGTTTCCTCCTGCTGCTCCCCATGACTTCCTTTCCTACAAATCCATATTTTCTAGGACAAATCTTGACTTGACGTAAAAGGAAGCATCTTTCCTGACAGCAGGCTAGTTTTGTCTATAAACAAGATATGCCGCAGTCAGGTCAAACAAACTTAAAAATATCTTCCCTGGTGAAGATTCTCTTATCTTCCCCCAGCCTGGTGCTTTCTCCCCAAATTCTCATTCGGCATGTTCAGAGCTGAAGCCTGATTGCTTTGCCTTCCATTTCATTCACAACAGTGAGTAATTTCTGGTGACTCAGAAATTCTAAGCAAGATGCAAAGGCTAATAATCTCTCACGGTGTTATTTGCAACTACCATGAAGCATTTAATGTAATGTAATCGAACTACCTCAGTTAACAACGGTAATTGGGATCCTAATTTTTGTTGCTAAGCAACGAGGATATAAAGTGTGGTGCCACGTGAACAGCTTCGTTTATTGACAACCTTTGCAAAACCGATTGCTGTCATTAAGCAAAAATCCCTTGCTAGGCAAGAACCCAACCCTTATGGCTGAGGCCCTTTAAGTCCCGAGATTCCGTAAAGGACAGCTTCCTCTTCAATTCCTCCCACCCACCTATCTCCCCACAATCCCCGCCCTTTTCATTTATTTAATTTTGATAGCCACTTATCTCACACCAGTACTGGCTGCCCTGCACAATGGCACTGCTCAGCAACACCACCGCTGCTGAGGAGTGCCACCGCAAGCCCCTTGCCATGGCCAGCCACCTTGGCACCCAAGCACTAAGCCCTAGCCCCAGATCTGAGCCACCGCCCTGGGTTTTGCTGGTTCTCAGGTGATCTCCCATTCAGTGGTAGGATTGAAATTTTTTTTACTACCAGGTCTGTGGGCGTGGTGTGGCTTGGTGGGCATGGCAGGGGAAGGATACTGTAAAATCCCCATTCCCTCCCCACCCCACTAACCTGCTTTCCAGCCCCGTTCTCCTGTGCAGGGCAACAAAAGAAGACCCAGATAATCAGCTGGGACTCGGGAAGCAGAGAATAGATGGGGGCGGGGCCAGTCAGAGGTGGCATTTGCCGGTTCTCTGAATTACTCAAAATTTATGCTACCGGTTCTCCAGAACTGGTCAGAACCTGCTGAATATCACCTCTGCTCCCACTGCTATTGAGGCGTGGCTCTCCTGGCCCTTTGCTAGAAAGCTGTTGGCTGCACATAGACTTCCCAGAAGAGTTTTGGAAGGGAAGTTTACAAGCAGGAGGAAGGCGCACCAGTGACAAAGGCCGCACACAGCCTCAGGAAGAAGGACTTGTGTGGCCAGGTGCACTTCATCAGCTGCGGGAGGAAGAAGACAGTGAAGGTGAGTGGGGCTAGCCGAAGACAGGGTGGCAGGACTGGCAAAAGCAGCATGGAAGGAGAATGGAAGCATTTCTGCAAATACGTGTGTTGGACTGCCAAGGGCATGAATTTTGGTCTGGTGACCACACGGGCACTGCAGTGCAGCAGAAGGAAGGCAGTTATGCAGCTTTAATACTTGCATTAATCTATCCTTAACAGGCAGTAAAATTAATCCACATTTGTAGGCACGCATGAAATCTATTTCTCCAACTCAGTTTGAATGAAAGAGGCATAAACTAATTGCCTGGAAATTTCTCTGCTCTTCTTTCTTTTAATGTTTGAATCTGCAGGAACACGGAGGAGCTGGGTTACTCTACAATCCAGCCCATGATATGGGAACAGGCATGTGCTCTCGATACCTACCAAATGCCTTCTCCTTGTTTCCAGCGATTCTAAGCAGCCACAATAGCAGTGCATGTATAGGAATCCAGAAGTTGGGGCATGAAACATTATGTGTGTTGTGACATGGTTGCACAAACAACATGAATTAATCCCGTGTATTGCATTCGCATCATGATTCGACAGGCACAAATTACATCATTCGCATGAGTTGTGAGATGATTTATCTGATGTCACCTGGACTGAGAACAGATACACAACTGAATAACGTTGTGTTTAGACATATACAGTCTAACTCATATAGGTAAAACTGTCTATCTGGAACTGGTCTACGGACAGTAGAATTCCTCCATAAAACTAATAATGAAATTTGCATTCAGATGGAAACAACGATACACATTTGGCATACTAAAAAAGAGAGATGTTCTCACTGCCATCCAAAGCATGGGCTATTCTGAGCAGCAAAAGAACACAACAACCACAGACTTATTTAGCCTAGTTATGTCCTCCACAGTGGACAACTATGGAGGTTTATGGAGGCCTACCTGCACATTCACAAAGGAAGTTCTGATGTAGCCTGATCCAAAATTATCTTAGCAAATGTTAATTACCACAACTTTCTTGGATAGATCTTCATCCAGGCCTTGAATGAGGCACTGGATAGACAGGTTTGATCCTAGGGATCCGTTCCAATCCAAATCCCATTCAGATTGATTACCCTATCATTAAAAGAGATGGACATTCCAAGTTTAGAACCAAAGGGCAAAGAGCCAGATGAGAGCTACAAAAAATATCCTGGGAATAGTGGCATATTCAGAAATATATTATACCCAGTAAACCAGTTTCTGCAATTAATAAACTAGCTAGACACTGGGAAATCCAAAAGAAACTGAAGTTTTAACTTGAGAACAGAAAAGTTCTGAAGCAACTTCCAGTAAAGTATATTATTTATGCCTTGAATCTAAGCCTTCCCAGATTATCTACAACCCTGACTTTTTGTTTTGAATGTGATTTCACTTTCTTGCTGTATCCTATATGTAAAAGGCTGTGAGAATGACCTTGGGAGACAGGAGGAAGAATTGCAACCTAGAAAACAGTCTAATAACCAATATCTCAACCTTCAGAGGAAAGTGGAAGAACAGGAAACACCACAGAAGGGACCTTTCTAGTACTCTGGAAAATAAAGAGGGAACCAGTTTGGTCTAGCGGTTAAAGGCACCAGGCTGGAAAGCCAAGGAACTGTGAATTCAAGTCCCAGCTTATCTATGAAAGCAACCTGGTTGACCTCGGGGCAACCACTCTCTCTCAGGTTAACTCACTTTACAGGATTGCTGTTATAGGGAAAATAGGGGGAGGAAGGTGTGTTCGGTTTATTTGCCACCTTAAGTTATTTACAAAAACAATAAAAGTAGGATAAAACAAACAAACAAAGGCAGGGGAAAGGGAACGGCTTTCATACTTGCAATATTCTGTTACTATAATCTTTATTATTATAATAAAGGTATAACAGCACCTCAAAGGGCTGACATTAACCCAGTGTTTTTCAACCTTGAAGATGTGTGAACTGCACGGGCAACACAAGCTGGGGAATTCTAGGAGTTGAAGTCCACACCTCTTAAAGTTGCCAAGGTTGAAAAACACTGCTGCTACCCTCCATTGGCAGTACAGAGTTTTTAAAATGATGTTATCAAATCTGGTATATCACCCAATAGCTGTGGATGGCTCACAGTGACTAAAGCAAGGAAAATGCTAACCAGTTAAAAAATAAAATAAAATCAAGAACGGCAGATCAAGCAAGGACAAAGCAAAGGGTCTTTGTTGCTTGCACCAAAGGTCTGGCTCAAAAGTCAAGGTTCTCAAAGCCCTTCTAACAACAAAAGGGTGGAGCCATTCTGGTCTCGGGGCTGGGGAGGGAGACCCTCATTCCAGAAAGTAGATGCTGCAACAGAGAAGATGCACTTCTGAATCTTTTGAGCCCAGCCCAGATTATGTAAGGCAACCGCTTCCATTGAAGTGACTCAAATAACATTAACCTTGGACAATTTAGGATATAGAATACAGAGTTTGAAAGGATCTTGGAGCTATTCTAGTTCAACCCCCTTCTCAAGCAGAAGACCCTATACTGTGATGGCGAACCTATGGCACGCATGCCAGAAGTGGCACGCAGAGCCATCTCTGCCGCTACGTGAGCCATCACCCCAGCTCAGTTCCACCTCCCGCCAGCCAGCTGATTTTCGAGTATCTGCAGCCCATCACGGGGGGGGGGCGCAGTGCATGTGGGAGATGGGTGTGCATGCGCAGAGGGGAGGGGAAGCGCGGGGGCACGCATGCATGCATGCACAGGGGGCAGGGGGAGCGCAGGAGAGCACATGCACATATGCAGGGGGTGGGGGTCATGCGGGGGGAATCGCACGTGCATTGCATTACAGGTGTAGACATGCGCATGGGTGGGATTCAAATTTTTAAACAACTGGTTCTGTGGGCGTGGCTTAGCTGATGGGCGTGGCTTGGTGGCCATGTGACTGGGTGGGTGTGGCTATATATTCATTAATCACCTATCCATTAAATGTTATTGGCTGGGTGTGGCCAACTCAATATCACTCACATCGAGGCACGCATCTCCTCGTCTGGCCTCTCATGACTGTGGGGATGCTGCAACAGTTGTAAGTGTGAAAAATGGTCATAAGTCACTTTTTTCAGTGCCATTGTACCTTTGAATGGTCACTCCACACAAGCAAAGTACCAGCAAAGGAGGGGAAAAAACTCCAGAGAAGTTCCTGAGACAGGAAGTCTAGTCCTGCCAAGAATGTAATAAGGGTTAATGGAGAGGCAGTTTCTATAAGCAACACCAGAATGTTTCCTTCCTGCCTTCCTTACAGGATTAGGCCAGTAATTTCTTCTAACAACTGGTTCTCCAAACTGCTTAGAATGTTAACAGCCGGTTCTAGAGAATAGGTGCAAACTGATAGAATCCCGCCCCTGGACATGCGTGCAAGCATGTACTTTTGGCACGCTACAACAAAAGGGTTAGCCATCACTGCCCTAAACCATTCCAGATGAGTGGCTGTCCAGTCTCTTCTTAAAAGTCTCCTGGGGTGAAGCACCCACAGTTTCTGACCACAGGCTGTCCCATTAGGTAATTATTCTCAGTGTTAGAAAGTTTCTCCTTAGTTTTAGGTTGCTTCTCTCCATGATGAGTTTCAATCCATTGTTGTTGGAAACTAATCCAAGGAAGAAAGAGGCAACCTAGAACTAAGGAGAAATTTCTTCACTGTGAGAACTATTAATTTGCCTTCAGAAATTGTGGGTGCTTCATCGGGGGAGACTTTAACTCAACCTTAACCAAACAAATTGCTCAATTTTCAACTCTCTTGTGTAGGACACGGCTTTATTTCATTCATAACTCATCCTTGTCTAATGCCTTCTCAATGAAAGAGGAACTCCCTAAATGTAAATAATCTTAGATCCAAAAGCCCAGCTTTTTCTCTGCTTAGAGAATGGCAATGATTCTTCACCGATGCAAACTTTAGAGTTTCATGCTTAACATAGCTTGGGAATTATGATGATAGAATTCCTGTGAGATTCAATTACCCTCGTAAGAAAAATCCTTTTATCATCTTTTGATTAAATCCGAGAAAGGCCATCAGGAGTCAAATTAAATGATTTTGCTGATTGTCCTTTTCCTAGATAGTTGAAGTCTTTATAAAGAAGGTTACATCTTTCTCAGAAACGAAACAAAGTGACAACAAAGTGAGCTTTTATGAAATACATTAACGAGTTCAAAAAGGTCCTGATACCTAATCAGGATTTTAGTTTCTTTACCTACCAGTCTCGCAGCCAGCTCCAGCCTTCAAGTATTTATGGATTTTGACAGCTGCAGTCCCTTGTTGTCTTATTTAGCTTTATTTTCCCATAGCCTTCTCCAACAATGAATTGTGTGTGATTTCCGTTTGCCTCAACCAGCTTGTGAGCTTGATGAACTGGCAGTGACCTCAGAAACAAACAGCCAAATGAGGAACTGCTGAAACAAGCTAAACTGTGAACTGAATTCTAGCATGAAAAGCGCAGGGGGTGAGTGGGGGTGCGATATCCCCGAGCAGGTTGCGTATGGTACAGCTGGGATGCTACAGAAGCAAAGGTGGCTTGTACAGGATGCAATTTTCTGCAAAGTCTGAATTTTTTTTTTTTTTTTTTAACGCTGGAGCCTGGGACTTGCTAAACACAGCCCCTGTAGAGGCAGCGTGATTCATTGTTCAAATTGCTCTGCCTGAAATTAACGTGACAGGTAGCTCTTTGACTTACAATCAGGGGTGGGCTTCAAAAATTTTACCAAAGGATTCGCTGCCCAGTTGCTGGGCAGGCATGGCCGTGGTGGGCGTGGCCTAATCGGCCTCCTGCATCACGGGTGAGGGAGGTGTTTTTGTCCTCCCCGGGCTCCGGAGGTTTTCTTTGAGCCTCCGGGAGAATGAAAACGGCCTCCCCCAGCTCCGGAGGCTCCCTGGAAGCTGAAAACGGGCCCATTTCCGGCTTTCCCAAACTTCCAGGAGGCCCGTTTTTTGGCCTCCCTGAATCTCCACATGCGCCCTGCACTTACCTGTATCCAAAACGGGCCGCGTGGGGACTACTGGGGGGGGGCAGCCAGGGGTGGGATTTGGGGGTTCTCCAAACTGCACAGAATCTTCGCTAGGGGCTCTCCCGAACCCCTGTGAACCCCCAGAAGCCCCACCCCTGCTCACAATGGAATATATCTGTAGCTCAGGGGTTAGGATGAAGGTGGGAGTTTGTTCCTCGAGCTTGTGGGTTGGTTTCTGAATAATTCCCCTAAATTCTGCTGAAGATGTAACCTAGCCTGGTAATGAAACGTTCAGGAATCAACCCAAAGCTCAGAGAACTAACTCGTACCTTGACAGTCTTTGCTTTAATAATGGTTTGGAATGATGACAGCCACTGAAAAAGTAATTTGTGACCTAAATTTTCACTTAAGGCTGTTGCACAGTTGCCCCCTCACCCTCCCTGAGGTCATGCAATCCTAATTCAGATGCTTGGCAGCTGCCTCGCACTTACAAATGGTTGCAATACCCTCCAGTCATGTGACTGGGATTTGTGGTGACTAGGATTAGGGATGCGGTGTACCCAAAGCCATCGGAAAAGCTGGATTCACTTAACAACTACATGATATGCTTAATGATGGCTGTGACTCGCTTTGCAGTCACCATAAAAAAATGATTGTAAAATCCGGTCCGATCACACCGTGACTTAATTTATGACAGCAATGACTTATGATAGCAATTCTGGTCCCAATTGCAATTGTAAGTTGAGGAATACTTATAATATAACTTGAGGGAATGCTTAGGTATCGCTTTTCTCCAGAGTTGTGGAAAAAGTGGGGAGGAGAGTGGGAAGAGGCATTAATAGCCTTCATTATCCTTCTCAATAAAAAAAAAATGTATTTTCCTTTCTCAGAATTAGGGAGATCCTCTTTGACTCAATGCATCTCCAGACTGAAAGAAGAAAGGGAAATAACCAGATATGGTTGGCCAAATTTACTTTATTGCCTACTCTTGATCTTCCTCTGGTATAAATCCAAAGAAGGAGAACTAACCAATGTTTTGCTTTATGACTGTAGTACTACAACTATATTCATTAAATATGGATAAGAGTTGTTCTGAGTTTTGTATCATAAATTCAGCACCAGAAAAGCAAACACAGATGGCTGAGGCTTCATTTAACTTCTTTACAAACATATTAAGTAAATTTTACAATAACAGTTGTAGATTTTTTCCAACATGGAGCAAACTCAAACAAAAGCAGACATGTTACAAGTTTAGAGCAGAACAGCAACTCAGGAGCTCAGAAACAGACATCAGTTTCACTTTCATTCAGGAGGCAAGCAAAAAACACAGCCCGAGGAGAAAAGCAGTTACATTTTCAATAGACAGACTCAGAGCTTAACATAACTGCAGAGCTTAAGATAGAGCCACTCCTAGGCTACTTCTACTTTCAGTTTCCAAACAGTTCTCATTGGCTGACTTTGTTACTATGCCTATTCATTGGCTGACCTTGTTACCATGTTCTATTCCAATTCATGAATATACTCTGACAAGAGTACTCATATTTTAAAGATCAGCAGAGGTCCCCTTAAGTTATACTTAAGGATAACTTTCCTACACAAAAGACAGCTATCTCCCTCACTAGACCAGGGGTCTCCAACCTCGGCAACTTTACGACTTGTGGATTTCAACTCCCAGAATTCCTCAGCCAGTGCATGCGCTGGCTGAGGAGTTGCCGAGGTTGGAGACCCTTGCACTAGATCTTGTCTACTAATTAGGGTCTTTCTCTATAGTTTAAGAAGCAGAGACTTGGTGGTGGCACCATGGATGGAGGCAGATCTTTTTACAATGACAGGCAGGGGAAACTTCTCTCACCGTAAATTCTTGAGCTTAACTCAGTCAGGACCTTTAGTCAATATTACCAAAGTCAGAGGGACATGGACTCTGTTTTCTATCCCTTTTCATCCACCAAAGAACCAACCTGACATTTTAAATTTCAAGTTATTTAAATTTCAAGTTTTAGACCTTCAAGTTATCTTCCTGAACTTGAGCTATCTACCTATAATAAAGCCCGACATCTACTATGACTAAGCCAATCATATCCAAAATCCGCCATATAACCTTTACCATCTCATTAGATAATAAATATCAGAAGAGTTTATGTATTTCCATCCGAACTCTGTCAACCCTATTACAATGTTGTGTGTAATAAAGAAAATTGTGCCCATGTGATTCCCTACAAATGCTTTGCTTTGCAACATACCAGCTTTAACATTTTATTTAATTAGAAGAATAAAACAAAGTAAAGATGGAGGAGAGTGAAAATGTAGCAGATTACCTATTTTGGATATGAATATTTTAGGCCACCTGAGCAAAATCTTGCTTTATCGCATTTATCTGCTCAATTGTCTTCTCAAACAATTTATTCTTCCTCCTTGTATGATGTCACTTTCAACTTTTTTCAAGCGTGCCAGCTGGAGAATTCTGGGAAATGAAGTCCACAAGTGACAAGGTTGATTAAGAAACCTGGATTACTGCAAAGAGATGTATAAGGACCTACCTTTTAAAATAATCTGAGAAACTTCAACCAATCCAGAACAGAGCAGCAAGACAACTAGGGCTGAACTACATGGTCCCATAAGACCAGTGTTTTGTCATCTTTGCTGGCATATGCTTTGTTTCTAGCCTGTATTAAGAATGCTGGTATTCAAACTCTGTCTACTCTAGCATGGCAATCTTAATTTTGCATGTCTTGTAAAACCTAGGAGGACTCCACAAACCCTCTTTTCATGAGAGATTGGAGGATTAAGTAATTAACATTCACACTCTGCTATACACTCTGCTCTCTCTCTATATATATATATGAGAGAATTTCAGAGAGAAACAGAATAAGAATGCATCTGCTTTAATAAAATGCTACGCCTGACTGGTTTCCCAGGCTAGTATAAGTGGCTAAAAGGGAATATTTTGTGGTTGCCTTGAAAGCTGAAACAGGGATGCCAGGCCGTTCCAATTCTCATTTAGCTAAGCTCTTTGAGACTGCATATGGGCAGGCAAGCTGGCTAATCTTAGCTGTGTTTGAGCATAGAAAGCATCTCATTCATGAAAATTAAAAAGGCAATTAGTACGTATTGGGGAAAGTAATATTCTTCTTGTTTCACTAAAACACAGAAAAGATAAATGGATTCTGGCAAGGAGCCTAGGAGACGTTTCACTCATAACACACACACACACACACACACACACACACACACACATCAAAGTTTTCCACCAAGTGCCTAGCTGGCAGGACTTTCTCGTGAGTATCCTTATGGAGCATGGAACCTGCCATTTGCTGATGAGAGCTTGTGCTCCACCTGTAAAAAGCCTCTTCCCTCTGATCAACCTCTGGCACCTCCACATGAAAAGCAATCTGAAATAATGGACGATGGAACGGAATGGATTCTGCTCAACTTCTTGGAGAGAGACGTTATTAAGGGCAGGTTTAATAGACTAGCTATAATGGGCTGCACAGTATCAACAGCCCAAAGAGCTGTCCCATTTTGCTAGAGAGAAGTTCCCTGAAGACGGGCTCCAGCACGAGTCCAAAAACTCAAGACAACAAAACTTCTGGTTTGCAGACTGGATCCTGCAGTAGCGTAGTTGCCTACCCTTTCCAATTTCTCTCGGGTTTGAGGTTAGAGCTTTTAAAAATGGTGTGGATTTTAGAGTGCAAATGTGGGCCGGGGTTCTTCAAACTATGTTGCATGGAATTTTATGAGAACTTGATGGGCTTCTGAGAGAGGTTAAGGAGCAGAGGAAGTTTACTCAAGCCACACTCGAACACAACCAGTTATCTACCCCTAGAGCAGCGTTTCTCAACCTTGGAAATTTGGTTTACAGGTATCGGAAACACAGCAGAGACTGAACGTTAATTATTGAATCCCCAAAGCCCTCCTGAAAAGTGGGTCTATGGAGTCCTCCTAGTTTTACAAGACATGCAAAATTAAATTTGCCATGCTAGAGCACACAAACTCTGTGCTGTTCTAATCAGACTACGTAGTTCAATACCGTTGTCTTGCTGGCTTGACAACTCTGGCTTGGTTGAAGTTTCTCAGGTTATTTTAAAAGGCAGGTCCTTATATGCATCTCTTTGCACTAACCCAGGGTTTCTCAACCTTGGCACTTGTGGACTTCAACTTCCAAAATTTCCCAGGCAGCAAATTTTAAAAAAAGTTAAAACTGACATCATATAAGGAGGAATAAATTGTTTGAGAAGACAGGAAACCTTCAACAGATAAGTGTGGTGGGTGAAATCTGAGTGACACGTAAGCAGGGGTAAGCAGGTAAAGAGGAGAACCCAAAATATAAAACAGCCCTGCCAAATATGACTAAAGGGCCATCAATTCTAGTGCCATCTTTGCTATCATGACCAGTTTGGTGTCTATGTGAAAGCTCAATGCGACCTAAGCGAATAGCATCTTCCTACATCTTATTCAGAAATCAACTCCATACAACTCTTGTTTTCTGTGAATCAATCAAAATTCCCTTTAAAACCATCCCAAATGGACACTTCAATGTTTAGAAGGGAATTCCACTGTTCAGGTACACTAGAAAATTCTTCCTTTGATCTAATTTAGCTCTCTGATTGTTCAATTTCATTGGGAAGTCTGATGTTTTATGGTACGAAGGGCTCAAATCTTCTCTGTATTTTCTCCATATCCTGCCTAATTTCATTCACTTTTTACCGTATGAACCAATTCGTTTTCTTTCCTAAACTACAAGGCTCTAACCAGGGGTGGGATTCAAAAGTTTTAACAACTGGTTCTGTGGGCATGGCTTAGTTGGTGGGCATGGTTTAGTGGTCATGTGACTGGCTGGGCATGGCCAACTCAACATCACTCACATCGAGGCACGCATCTCCTTGCCTGGCCTCTTACAACTGTGGGGATGCTGCAACAGTCGTAAGTGTGAAAAAGGGTCATAAGTCACTTTTTTCAGTGCCATTATAACTTTGAATGGTCACTCCACACAAGCAAAGTACCAGCAAAGGAGGGGGAAAAAAAACTCCAGAGAAGTTCCTGAGACAGGAAGTCTAGTCCTGCCAAGAATGTAATAAGGGTTAATGAAGAGGCAGTTTCTATAAGCAACACCAGAATGTTTCCTTCCTGCCTTCCTGACAGGATTAGGCCAGTAATTTCTTCTAACAACTGGTTCTCCGAACTGCTTAGAATGTTAACAACCGGTTCTAGCGAATAGGTGAGAACTGGTAGAATCCCACCCTTGGCTCTAATTGTATTAAAATGAGTTTTTCACTGCATATGGGAGCAGACAAAAAGCAAGTACCAAGTTTTAATATATATGTTGGTGTGGTTCGTTTTGGATAGCAATGTTGTAGTGGAAGATCAGAAAGGATGAAGTTACCCGAATCAAGGTGAGAGATTATTTACAACATTGCAAAGAGAGATGTGACAGGTAAAACAGAAATAGGCATAAATGAGGGGGTCACCAACAAGATCAAACTAAGAGGTAAGTCTCCAGAAGATTAACTACCCGAAGGAAGCTCTCTCACAAGAGCATAGTTATTTACAGGTGATCCTCGACTTACCACCACAATTGAGCCCAAAATTTTTGTTGCTGAGCAAATTATTTGTTAAGTGAGTTTTGCCCCATATTATGACTTTTCCCGCCATAGCTGTTAAGTGAATCACCGTAGTTGATGAGTTAGTAATTCGGTTGTTAAGTGAATCTGGCTTCCCCATTGACTTTACTTGTCAGAAGGTTGCAAAAGGGGATCCCGTGACATTGGGACATTGCAAACCGTCATAAATACGAGTCAGTTGCCAAGCGTCTGAATTTTGATCATGTGGCCGTGGGAATTTTAAGGGTGAAAAACAGATATAAGTCGCTTTTTTCAGTGTCGTTCTAACTTCAGTCATTGAACGAACTGCTGTAAGTCGGGGACTACCTGTATTTATATTTCAATTATTGCGGGGAATATTGTCTCTTTTAATTTTCAATGTAAAGATGTTCTTGGATGTGGAAGACATGACATATACAAGGTGAGTCATTTCAAGTTACCAAAGAATGGACTTGAGTAATGTACCTCCCAAAAGTGAAAAACTAACCTGCAACATACTTTACTTTAGGCAAACAGGTTCCAGCTTGTGATAGGGAAAAGTCATATTACTCATGTTGCAAGCCCTAATTTATTAGGAGGATCCTAGCCAGTTCTTGTGTTAGCAAGGAAGGATTGGTGATTCCTGAGGATGGAGCAAGCAAAGATGCAAAATCAGAACCAACAAAAGGCTCTCGTTTGTTTGTACTAGTTCTAAAAATATTAGCCAAGATTTTCTCCCAGGGATGAGCAAACTCCAATGTCTGCACTTAATTAAGCAAGTCTGTCTTTGCCAGGGATGAGAATGTAATAGTTTTGACAAATATAGGACAATGAGAAAAGAGTGTGTGTGTGTGTTGTGTGTATGAGTAGAAGGAAGGAAGGAGATATATTTGTGCAGACCTCTAATTAAGTGACAGGCTGGGTCAGGGGTGTCAAAATCATGTTGCTATGGCAGTGTCACGTGATGTATCGGGGCTTTTTCCGCCTTCGCTAAACCAGGGGTGGGCGTGGCCAGCGCGTGATGCACCGGACCCGAGGGCTGGGAGTTCGACAACCCTAGCCTAGGTTGCAAGACTTACGCCTATAAATAAAGAGCAGAAAATATAAAGTAGCATAAACTTACAGTCACTCTCTCTCAGCCCAATCTACCTCACGGGGTTTGCTGTGGAGAAAATAGGAGGTGGAAGGAATATTACGCATGTTCGCTATCTTAAGTTATTTATAAAAACAATAAAGATGGGAAATGAGTATCCTTGGAGATTGCTCCTCTCCTTCCCGCCCCCCAAAGGCACAGTTTACCCTCAGAACAACATGGCCCCCTCGTTGTCATGAATTTCCAGATAATAGTGAAAATCTAGTTTTCCCAGAAAGTCTTTGGTCTTCAAGCAGCAAGAGGAAGATTCATGCCATTACTTTTACAGTTGTACATTTTTTTATTACACTGTTCTTTAGTGAGGCAATACATGAATAAAGCTAACAGTATTCTGTAACTTCTTAGAGAAGTGGATTCTGCACATTTTTCTAGCAAAAGGACAGCAAGTCAAAATGGTGCACGGATTTTCTAACCTTTTACCTCCAGGAGTTATTAAGTCAGTGACTAAGAAGCAAGCATTGATGAAAAGAAAAGTAAATCCTACTTGTGCAATATTTTGCATTTTCATGTGCAACCAACAATTCAAAGACAGATAGATATCTAGCAGTTTGATAATCACAATGGCCAACTACTAAATGTCATTTTTTTTTAGTATAATGTGTGCTTTTATGTTAAGGAATTATATTATCAGCTTTTGGAGTCAGGGATATGAGTATTATAAAATCAAAGTAAAGTAGGTCAGGTGAATTTACTTCCTAACCTGATCAAACCTACAATCCTCCTTGGAGAGATTTTTAAAAAGAGATGTGAGTTAGACGTGTCCATCAAAGGGCAGAACTAGGAAAATAAAATCCTGAGTAAAAAGCTGGTACTTGTACAATATCAGGTTTCTTTTTAAAAAAACAACACACAATCTAGACCATGGTTGGCTGAGGAATTCTGGGAGTTGAAGTCCACAAGTCTAAAAGTTGCCAAGGTTGGACACTCTAACCCAGAATTTAGAACAAGCCTTTCTCTAAAGGCGAATTTATATTAAAGTTTTTCAATAGGGAACTTCAGGGGAAAGAATTTGCCAAGAGGAGAACACTGATTAGTCTCTCCTCAATAAAAAGGATGATACATACATTTTGTGAGATGGGGAGGAGATAAATAAATACCTGTTACCATTTTAAAAGGGGGTGCCTTTTTAGGATCCTGAATCCCAGGAGTAAAATAATTCAAGAATATATTTGGTTTTATCACAGCCAATACGAGAGTCCCACTTTATGTCCTGGAATGAACTATTTCTGCAAGTTTCTAGTTTGCACACTTCCCAGGAAAAAGGAAACTGCTTCAGAGGGCACCATTTAAGTCACTGTCATCACCTTTTAAATCTTTAATGCCACTTTCAAACTTTTTTCCTTTGGAAGGGGAAGGCTGTATAAAGAGTACTTTCAGCCTGTGACACGTAGCAAGATAGAGATAAATGTGATTTTAAGAATAGATCAATTCTTCAGTGACCTAAAAGCCGGCTCGGTAAAGGCACCACTGAGCCGGATAGTCTTCTAGAGAAAGCTAACTTAAGCAAAAAGGGTAACAGCCAATTTTCTCATTCCTAGGCTGAAGCCAAAAGTTGGGTTTCAAACAATGTCTGGGCTGGATCAGGAGATGGAAGATGGTGGACTAGAGCATCAACTCAGAGGAGATGATCCATAAATTTCTTCCCTCCATCAAGCAGGTATAAGGTGATATGATTATTCTGTGCCAGTTGAGATCTCTGCATTTCATTTATTCCTTTTGCAACTGACAGTGATTGTGATATGGCGGAACCTAGAATTGAGAAGCAAGGGCCAATCAATGCATTTGCACGTATTTTTTTTCCCTGGTCCTGATTAACTTACCCTCTCCTGGTACTGGAGTGACAGTTAAAGGGCTTTGAATATACTTTCAAGAGCATGGCAGTCCCTTGTCTTACCATCTCTTTAGACCAGGGGTCTTCAAACTTGGCAAGTTTAAGACTTGTGGACTTCAACTCCCAGAATTCCTCCTCAAGTCATGTTAGCACTGGCATTCTGGGAGTTGAAGTCTACAACTCTTAAACTTGCCAAGTTTGAAGGCCCTTGTTTTAGACTCTAAAAACTTGATCTCCTGCCTTCAGAATCCCAATATTGGCTGGATTTGTCTCAAAGTCAAGGTTGTTGTACAAAGTTCTGTTTTCACTGTGGCTGTTCGTGTACTTCTATGAAACCCAACAGAAGAACTTAAAGGCAATTTTAGTTTAGCTCAGGGGTGTCAAACTCAAGGCCCATGGGGTGCTTAGATCTCACCCACAGGGCTGCCCTGGAAACAGTGAAGAGCCAGCCTGTGGTGCCTGTGCCAACAAAAATGGAGCTTGCAAGGGCTGGGCGCAGCCCTCCTGAGCTCCATTTTTGCTGGCAAAGGGTTGCAGGAGACCGTCCCAGCCGAAAACGGAGCTCAGGAGCCCGTTTCACTGGCAGAGTGATTGAGCCACCACAGGTGTCTCCCTGACACGAGTGATGTCATGTTGGCCACACCCATCTCTGCCCCCCGAGGTCAAACACAACCCTAATGTGGCCCTTAATGAAATCAAGCTTGACACCCCTGGTTTAGCCTATCCTGAAAAGGAAACACAACCATTGTCCTTGGAATGAGAGCCAGACAAGAAGACAGTTGTTAGTGGCCCATCACCTAGACAACCTGTGGAGTGCCCTGAAAAGACTGTTTCATGGGCTGCTGCTCCTCTCTCCATCTTGTTTCATTGGTAAGGTTCCTGGTCTTCCAGCTGCCCTTTTGAAAGCCTTAAAATCAAAAGCAGATGGCCTGTCAGAGTTCTCTTGCCAAGATTTGAGGATGCTGCGATTACAGTTGAAGAATATCCACTTCCAAAGCTTTCCAGTACAGAGGAATCGGGGGTGGGGGGAGAGAGAGAAAGGAGGAAGCACCAGAACAGGTTTGATTTCTCAAGGAAGATGTGACATGACTGCAAAATATTCCAGATAAGGCATTTATTATATATTCATGCATTCCACCTATGAACAGGATATGCTTGAATGCAGCAGAACATCTCTTTTAGTTGTACCAGTTTCCTGCCTTGAGTTTACTCCCTTTGGTTTATATCTAACCTAGGAGATCAGCTCCTGATTAAGCCCAGTTACTGAGATTTCAAATTCATATAAGGACTCTCTGTGACTGGGTTCACACACGTACAATATGCTTTACTTGAACTACAGCTGATGGAAGCTACAGTGGTAAGGTAGCTTAAGAACAATAGTGACAGGGTTCACACAATATACTAAGTCAAAATTAAACATTAGACTAGGGGTGTCAAACTCAAGGCTGGATCTGGGGTGCTTAGATCTGGCCCATGGTCCCGCCCTGGAAACAGCAAGGACCAGCCCTCCCGAGCTCCGTTTTGGCTGGCAAAGGAGTACGGGAGACTGTCACCGCTGAAAATGGAGCTCAGGAGCCCGTTTTCATTGGCAGAGGGCTCGGGCCCCCACAGGAGCCTCTCAACACAAGTGATGTTGAGCTGGCCACACCTGCCCTGGCCACGCCCCCCAGCCCCTCCTCCCGAGGTCAAACATAACCCTAATGCAGTCTTCAATGAAATCGAGTTTGACAACCTTGCGTTCGACTTTAACGCAATGTGGAAATCAGTGGTGGGATTCAAAAATGTTTACTACCAGTTCTGTGGGCATGGCTTGGTGCATGTGGCGGGCTTGGTGGGCGTGGCAGGGGAAGGATACTGCAAAATCTCCATTCCCTCCCCATCCCACTAACCTGCTTTCCAGCTCCATTCTCCTGTGCAGGGCATCCAAAGAAGACCCAACCGATCAGCTGGGACTTGGGAGGCAGAGAATAGATGGAGGTGGGGCCAGTCAGAGGTGAGATTTGCCGGTTCTCTGAACTACTCAAAATTTCTGCTACCGGTTCTCCAGAACTAATCAGAACCTGCTGAATACCATCTCTGGTGGAAATCCAACCAATGAATTCCAGGGACTTATAACTTTAGGCCAGACATGGCAGAGTTACAGTCAATAGCCAATAAAGGACCTGGTCTAAGACTAGACCTGTAACATTGCTAATTCTTTAACTGTCCTTATGGTATTTATTTAATGAAGGTTGTTCACAGGACTCCTATTCTAATTCTGAAGAAGGAAAGGATGTTGCTTATATCTTATAGTGCAAATGCCCATATTAAATCACTATAATGGTCCACATAGCTGAATCAGAACTCATGAGCATCATCTGGGGGGAAAACTCCTCAAAGAAGATACAGACATAGCAATATTCACAGGTCACTAGATCTCAAGAACACTGTATTGATTTGACAAGGGTAGGCTGCAATTTTGGCATTGGGTTAGGTGAAATTGTAGTGGGGGAAATAAAAAATATTAAATATACTGAGCACTTACCACTTGTCCTCCCTTGTATCTTGTCCTTTTCTGTCTCTTTGGTTTCCAGCTTCCCAAATACAAATAGCTACAAACTCACACAGGCAAGAATTTGTTCCTTACCTACATGACTGAAATATCATCAAAGCACTACCTGATTAATGTTTAAATTAATGTCTAGAGGGCTGCTTTACTACTGCAGCAGGAAAAAAAAACTTCTGGCATTTTGAAAATAAGCCAATGTACACCTATATAAATATATAGGCATTAACCTTAAAGGTGCCACCAGATTCTTGCCTATTTTTTTGCCATGAAAAGAGAAAGCAATTCTAAGTCATGCAAAAGCAGCGTGACAATGAAGTTTTGCTAGATACAATACTGGGAGTTTCTCATCATCCGGGGAGTTATTTGGCAGCCCAAGGCAATAATTCCTAACTATAAACTCAGGCAAGGAACATCCTGCTAAGGAGTTTCATTGCCATCGTATGACAAGGTGACCCCAGATAAATGGAAAATTATCACAGGGCAATCAAGGATTGTGTCATGCTTGGAGAAAGAACTGTGAAGCGTGAGATCTGCAAAGTCGACATAATTAATTTCTTTTGAAAAGGCAAAAATTTGTTCCCCATCCTGGTTGGAAATCAGTAACACTTTTGGACCTCTCACCCACCAGTACCAAATTATACACAAGCATTAATAGTGGATATTCAAGTATCAAGGTAGAAGGTAGGGATGGATAGCCAACAAAAACAGGGGTTTTTGTTTTTGTTTTACTTCTAATCCTAGACCAAATTATTTAAGCCCTGGAGGCACCTATTCTATTTTTTTAAATTTATTTATTTAACTATCTACTATTTATTTTAATTAATATTTATTTAATAATTATATATATATATATATATATATATATATATATATATATATATATTCTAAGTTTTGGTACTATGTATGGCATTCAGCTTTGTTGGTATTTTCCCCGTCATTGTAGTTGTGCTTTTAAAGTTGTAGCAACGTCGTTTCGGCAGAATCTCATCTGCCATCATCAGGCTTCTGTATTGTGTTTGTCTGTGTAGACAACTATAATGACGTGGGAAAATACCCGAACAAAGCTGAATACCATACATACATACATACATACATACATACATACATACATATAATTTAATAATTTAATAAGCATGCTTATTTTGATTTTGAATAAATACATTTAGATGTCACCTATAGGGAACAGAGTGATCGATTATGAACGTTAGCAGATCTAAAAAGGTACTTGGTATACTTTTGTATTTAATTTTGGCTGGAATATACCCTGACTTCATAAATACCTTTTTTTTTGGAGTGGTGGGTGGGATGGGGCGTAAAAGATTATAATTTTCAGGCCAAGCATTAAAAGCATTCCTAAAATAGAGAAACAGATTAATTCTCCATTTTTCTTCCCTTCTCCTATGCAATCTGTTTCTCATCTGTCCCAAAGTATCCTGGCTCTCTACCTTTTAAGTCAACCTAACTACAGTTGCCAAAGAAAGGCATGAAACAAAACAGAGTTATAAATATATTTGACTGCAAAGCTCTGGCAACAACAAAGTTTTGATTTAATGTCAGGATTTCTAGAGCGTTCATTACCACAGACATTACAAAATGATGACTGAATTGTTTTTGTTTTAAAGGCAAAACAAACTAAAAAAAATGTTGATATAAATTATTATACAGGCAGTCCTTGACTTACAACAGTTCATTTAGTGACCATTTGAAGTTATAACGGGATCGAAAAAAGTGACTTCTGACCATTTTTCACACATGACCATTGCAGCATCCCTGTGGTCACGTGATTTACATGAGGATGCTTGACAACTGACTCACATTTATGACGGTTGCAATGTCCCCTGGTCAATGTGATCCCCTTTTGTGACCTTCTGACAAGCAAAGCCCCATGGGGAAACCAGAATCACTTAACAACCCTGTGACTAATTTAAGAACTGCAGTGATTCACCTAACAAATGTGATGAGAAAAGTCGTTAAAATGGGGCAAACCTCACTTAACAAATATCTCACTTTTAACAACATAAATTTTGGGCTCAATTGTGGTTATAAGTTGAGGATGACCCGTAGTTATTATTACTACTACTTTTAGTGGGGATAGTAGCAGTGCAGGTATTCCTCAACTTATGAGCACAGTTGGGAATTTCCATTGCTAAGCTAGGCAGTTGAGTGAGTCATGCCTAATTTTATGACTTTTGCCAGAATTGTTAAGCGAACCACCGCAGTTCGGTGAATCACACAATCATGATGGGAATCTGGCTTCCCACCATTGACTTTGCGTGTTGGAAACCAGAAAGGGAAGATCTCAAATTGTGACCATGTGACCCCAGCACACTGCAATAGCACTCGCAATACCATTTAGACTTATATACCGCTTCACAGTGTTTTACAACCCTCTCTAAGCGGTTTACAGTGTCAGCCTATGGCCCCCAACAATCTGGGTCCTCATTTTACCCACCTCAGAAGGAGGGAAGGCTGAGTGGGATTTGAGCCTGGTGGGTTTTGAACTGCTAAATCGCAGGCAGCCGGCAGTCAGCAGAAATAGCCTGCAGTAGTGCACTCTAACCACTGCACCCCCGAGGCACTTCAACCACCATATCAATTGCCTACGTGCCCAAATTTTGATCACATGACTGTATATGTTAAACCAGAAGGGTAAGAGTGCCAAACTCTGTGGCACCCTAAAGACCCTAGGCTTTGGGCTCAACACCAACTAGACCCAGACACAGAAAGAAGAAAGAAGAAAAACCTCTGTGGACAATGCCCCCAACTACCAACCCTCTAAGATAGTCCAGAAGGATATAACAGTTAATGGTACTAAATACAGGTTTTACACGCACCAAATAATTAGCCCCCTTTACACCCACGTTTCCACATTCTGAACCTAGTTGAAGCTCCCCAATGCTCTTCAAGGACAGCCCCGTGTAGAGTGCTTTTCAATGGTCTAGATGGGGAATCATGAGGTATGGAAGACAATGAGCAGAGCCTCTTGGTCCATTAACTTGTGCACAACTTGAGGGTGTGCAAAGTTCCTCCTAGCCATGGCTGCCACTTGCTCTTTCAACAGGAGCCGGCAGTCCAGAAGGGCTTCACACTGAGTCTGTCTGAGGCAGGTCACTCTTCCAAGACCGACAATGGAAAGTTCTTGCTGTCAGAGGTTCCAGACATCTCATTGAGCTGAACTCTGTTGCACCTCATCCGGGCCCCCACAACTTCCAGATGCTGGACAGGATGTTCAAGAATCACTCCCTTATTCCCCTTTCTCCCACAAAACCCAACTGTGGGTTGATAGACAATTATTGAGATGAAGTCCAATGCTTCTAGAAGGCACCAAATTGAATATGACTCTACTAAGATCTGAAGCACTTATACTACCCTCAAGATTTCTCCCATCCATCTATCAAGAGTGGTCCAAATACATCTTTTTATCCAATTGAGATTTCAGTTTCATATCCAGTACAATGAGCCTGTCAATCAGGATTTTCAACCTCAAAGGTAGTGCTTACTTGTGAAATTGAAGCTTATACAGATAGATTTATTTTTTTAAAAAAAAAAAGGCTTTGAAGTTTTTCCTCCTTTCTTCTTTTTGGAGAAGGTGTTTAGCTTACAGCATTTCCAGGATTCAAATGTACAAATTCAGAAAGTACCAATTAAGGATAAACAATTTTCCAGGATGGTCAGAGTTAGAAGTGACCAGGGCTGTGTCAAATGCAAAAATTTAGTGGCAGCATAAAATTGATAAGCTCGGGAGCTCTTCTGAGGAGGGAAGCAAAGTTTGCACGTTTCTGGATTAATCTTCTTTAAGAAGTTTCACGCTCTCTGCCAAATTATTCTCTGGGTTCTCAAGCTAAGAACAAAACCACCATTGACGTCTACCAGAATGAAAATTTCAACCCACCTACAAGAAGAATGGAGCTCACATTCATCCTGCCAAGATTCCTACAGAGAAATTTGTGGGTCATTTTTTAAAGAAAACAGTGAGCAATTGTGGACACCAAACTGTCAAACTTAGGGAATTCAGCGCATGGTTGTAGGGCTCACTAAGCGAGAGACTACGAGGAATTCTCCCACCACTTCACCCCTCAGGAACGTCTGCAACCCAATTGGCACCAGTAAAATCTCTGCCTGGCAGACCCAACTGTGCATGGGCACAGAGATCATTTTTCCATTGAGCCAGTGTTCATACTTGATAGTCCTCGACATACAACCACAACCGAGCCCAAAATTTCTGTGGTTAAGCGGGACAGCTGTTAAGTGAATTTTGCCCTATTTTACAATCTTTCTTGACACAGTTGTTACTGCACTTGTTAAGTTAGTAACACAGTCGTTAAGTGAATCTGGATTCTCCACTGACACTGCTTTTCCAGAAGGTCTCAAAAAGGGATCATGCAATCCCGGGACACTGCAATCAATGGTCATAAATATGAGTCAGTTGCCAAGTGTCTGAATGTTGATCTTGGGATGATGGCCATGTTGCATTGGTCATAAATGAGGAAAATGGTCAGAAGTTACTTTTTTTGGTGTTGTTGTAATGTCGAAAGGTCACTAAACAAACTTTTGTAAGTCGAGGACTGCCTGTGTTTCACAGTACTCTGTCTTTGACCTGCCACAATTTTCAGGGGATTGCCTTCTCTCTAAAAACTCTAAAAATGTATTGAAATAAAGCTTAGTCTGCACAGAGAGCCGCCAAAAGAAATGTCTTAATGTTCTACAACAGTGGTCACCAACCGGTGGGCCACAGACCACTGGTGGGCCATGAGAAAATGTTGGTGGTCTACAGAGAAATGTTCCCCCAAAGCACCACCCCCCAAAGCAATTAATCCAGGCTGCGCAGGAACACAAGGCTGGCCCCCAACCTTCAACCAAGCACAAAGCTTACCTTGAGTAGAGCCACATGAGCTGGAACTGGAAGGTAAGACCAACAGCGGGGGAGGGAAATCCGCCCCGGGGTGGCTTGCTGATGGTGGGAAAGTCAGTCCCATATTCCAGAGCTGCAGTAGTCACAAGACTGACCCTTTGGTCATCCCAGAGTAGCTCCTCCAGTCCATGGCAGGCCGGTGAACCCAGGTGGAGGAGCAGCTGCTCCGGGATGACCAAAGGGCCAGTCCTGTGACAACTGCAGCTCTGGAATATGGGACCGACTTTCCCACCAACATCAGCAAGCTGCCGTCAGTCAAAATCCATATTGGTGGTCCGCAGGATTTAAAATTATGATTTTGGTGGTCCCTGTGGTCCAAAAGGTTGGACACCCCTTTACTATAAGTTGTTGTTGCAAGAAAGCGCAAGCATTCCTCTGAAAAATGATGAAAAATCACCTGTTTGGGGAGGCACTATGTTTTCTTCTGCAAGAACACCCTGATCTGGAATACAGGTAGTTCTTGTTTAGCAACTACAATTGGCACCAGAAACTCAATCATTAAACAAAACAGCTGCGACTGGAAGTATAACCACCTCTGTATTTATGTTCCTACATCAGCTTTCCTTTGCTTTACAGATCTACAAAGCTCATCAATATAAGGATTAATCAGCAAGCTACTTTTTCATCATGGTCATAGGGATGAATGGTCGCTAAATGAAGCAGTTGCTAAAGAAGGACCACCTGTATTATTTTCAATTCTTGATCAGACAGAAAGGTTTTCATTTGAAGCAAATATAAAAAAAGTGTATTGAAAGATTCCTTCTTATCAATCTGGAATGGAAATAGTTAATCCAAAGAACAATAGAGTTCTGATTAATACAGGTAGTCCTCAACTTAGGATCACAATGGAGCCCAGAATTTCAGTCGTAAGTCATTGTGGTCGTATATTGAATCATCATGTGACCAAACTCAATTTTACAACCATTTTATGTCAGTCATAAAGTAATTTTAGTTAAGCAATTCACAGAGAGAGAGAGAGAGAGAGAGAACAGATAGTTAGATATAGATAGGTAGATAAACATTAATAATTAAAATAATTTGCTTTATGATTGTAATATATATATATATATACATACATACATACATACATACATATATACTGAGGTTTTCACAGGTATGTGGATCTTTGGTTATTCGGGTTTTCTCCCGCGTAAAATTGGAAGTATCTAGGCGACGTTTCGTGCTTCTTGGAGTAAAAGTGCTTCTTACTCCGAGAAGCACAAAGCCGAAGACACAAGCCTGAAGATGATGAATATATATATACACACATATATACACACACACACACACGTGTGTGTGTGTGTGTGTGTGTGTGTGTGTACAAAAGAGATAAGTCTTTTCCTCTGCACCAAAGAGGTGTGAGAAATCCGATCAAATTCTTTTTTATTTAGATTGCATGTGTATGCATGTGTATATGTATGTGCACGCACACACATGCAATCCAGATAAAAAGAATTTGCTTGGATTTCTCACACCTTTTCAGTGCAGAGAGGAAAATACTTACCTCTTTTGTTCACTGGATTATAACTGTTACTGGATTTCCTATTAGGGTGAGGAATTATTCTCCCCAAATGGATTAAGATTATGCATATTTTCAATGGCTCTCCCTAGAGAATCCCAAATGCACAGCTGCAGGAATCCTGCACAAATTGAGTAGCACGTCTTTAGTGCCGCAATGAGCAATCTTTCCATTTAAAAGAATAAAAATCGTGGAAGGGGAAATTAAAAGTGAAATTTCCCCCAATCCTCCTTTTAACATACCAAGGGTTAATTAAACCCATTGACTTGCCAATTCACGACAGTTTATAGCCATCAAGCAAAAAATCAACATCCTGCTAACATACCTCCCAGCCTGAGGCATCTATTTCTATTTTGTCTAGTTGAATCTGAGTTGGACAATGCTCTACTTACCACTACTGTGAAGTCTATGAGGCAACACCCATCACTAACTTGCCAATTTGTGTGGCACTAAGGACAAAACTTTAAGATTATAAGTATGACGGCTGCTACAATTGCAGAGCATTGCCAATTACACTTTTTCATTGTGTTGTCATAAAACAGCTTCTGGCTACCACGAAGTATTTCCAACGGAGCCGTGGTTAATTTACATATTCATGCATCTTACTTGCTTCTTCTACAGCCAACGTGATGGCCGAGGGCCAAATGGATAAAGGAAAAAAAAAACAGTGCTGTGAACTAATATGAAATGAACACCGCACTTGGCCATGGCTGCTTCTCTAGGTTGCTTCACTGCCACTCCTTTCCAAATACAGCATGTATGGAACCCGCCAAAACCCTGGAAAACCACCCCCGGCTATGGTAGTGGGCTGAAGAACAAGGAGGCAATAGAAGAAATCAGATGGAAGGCAGAACCTTCAGTTAGACAGGCCAACACAGTCCGCCTTTCCATGGTTGACCTTCTCCTTGTAGTGAGGCACTGGGGAAAAATACATTTACATAAACATTTCCAACATTGTCATTTTAAATAAATACATTAAATTTGGAACCTGCCAAATTTTGCAATGCCCCTGAGATTTTTTTTTAAAAAATGGGAAAGTTGCATCTATGCATGAGAATAATGTATGAACACGTGTTACAAGTGTGTGTAAACCGGGCAAAATTACACAGAATGATATGTACCTCTGAAGAAGTATGGAACAAAACAGACAAGCATTTTAATGTGGGCTTATTTAAAATAAACTTTCCATTTGACAAATTAGACTTTATTCTCAAAAAGCTGGCAAACTGAGAAAAGAGCAAAGTGGATATAGGATAGCAGAGGACAGGATAGGAGAAAGAGCAGAAAGAAGAAAAAGAAGGAAAAAAATTCTTCAATTCTAATAGCCACCTCTGATCCTATATCTCAGCCATCTGGACTAATCAATTGCTACTACGTATGACGGTTGAGTCCTCAACTTACGACTTTAATTGAGCCCAGAATTCTGGTCGTAAGTTGTTTTGGTTGAAAGTCAAGGCATCACATAACCAGGCATTTTTTTTCTGGTGCTCATTAAGCAAATGCCACTGTCCTCAAGCAAACATAGCAGTTGTTATGCAAACACACTGTGGTAGTTAAGTACAATTTTCTCCAATGGCCTTTTTTTTTTTAATCAGAAACCGGAAGTAAATCCTGGAACCAGCTAAAAAGCTACAAATCATGGTCACCTGACTGTGGGATGCTGTAAAGTAGAGCCAGTTGCCAAGAAGTGCTTGAAAAGTGATAGTGACTGTGGGGTGGGAGGCAGCCATGGTAACTTTAAAAATGAGTCATAAGAACCTCTGGGGAGGTCCCTTATAACTTTGAATGGTTAAGCAACAGGGGTGGGATTCTACCAGTTTGCACCTATTGGCTAGAACCAGGTTGTTAACATTCTAAGCAGTTTGGAGAACCGGTTGTTAGAAGAAATTACAGGCCTAATCCTGTCAGGAAGGCAGGAAGGAAACATTCTGGTGTTGCTTACAGAAACTGCTTCTCCGTTAACCCTTATTACATTCTTGGCAGGACTAGACTTCCTGTCTCAGGAACTTCTCTGGAGTTTTTTCAACTCCTTTGCTGGTACTTTGCTTATGTGGAGTGACCATTCAAAGTTACAATGGCACTGAAAAAAGTGACTTATGACCATTTTTCAGACTTACTACTGCTGCAGCATCACCACAGTCATGAGAGGCCAGGTAAAGAGATGCATGCCTCGATGTGGGTAATATTGAGTTGGCCACACCCAACTAGTCACATGACCACCAAGCCACGCCCACCACCTAAGCCATGCTCACAGAACTGGTTGTTAAAAATTTGAATCCCACCCCTGTTAAGCAACCATTTGTAAGTTGAGGACTACCTATAAAGTTCCAAATCTAGCAGTCCTCACATCTTTGGGTACCAATCCTTTTCAACTCTTTCGGGGCTTCTCTTAGGCATCTGCTGGACTTAGGCATCAGGCTGACAGATACATAAATTTGGGCTTTGCAAAGCAGTCAAAAGAACATGTTGATGCACGGAGGCCTTGTATCTTGAGCAACCTCTTCCCCTGAAAAACTGGGCATCAGGCAAGCAGATAAGACTTCTCTTGTCTTCACTTGCACAAATATCTGCTTCATTCACCATTAATCCGAGAGGAATGGGTTGGGGAGGAGGGGAGAGTTATGGTTGCGCATGAATCGGCAATCTGAGTGGGCTTTTGAAGTGGCCACGTACGCCTTTTTTAGGGGCTGCAAAAAGACGGACCTTTGCTCATGCCAACAAACTTTGCAAAGGGCCCCTTGGAGCTCTAGCATAAACAAGATAATCTGTCTGAATAGATCTAGAGATACGGGCAGAGCAAAAGAAGGTGCATTCATAATCTAAGACCAAAGGCCCCACTCATTTTTCCTTTCTTGAAGCCTGCCCTTGATCTCTTTCGCTTCCTGCATTTGAACTTAGTTCCTTAGTGGCCACCCAAAACTCTCCACGGAACATAACTTGGCTCCCCTTTTGCTTCTCTTATGGAGCAATCGCTTTTATATAGGAATAAGTATCCAATTACAGAGCTGTAAAGCCTCCTGTAGCCAAACATAATACATAATACAGAGACTCTCTGCACATTAGATGTTGAACTCTCGGAGAATAAGGAATTTGGCAGATGCTCCTGAAGCCAAACAAAACGTTTTCTTCCCTCCTATGATTCATCCATTCACAAATATTGTCACTAGGGCAGCCATTTATCATAGATAGACAGAGGGAAGGGGTGGGGTTTTTTTTTGAGCAAATTAACGGAGCCATGAAATAAGCCATGCGCTCAGAACAACCACAGCCCAATTCAGAAGGCCTGGACAACCCATTTCACCAGCAGGAAAACTGAGTCAAAAGGAATGAGTGTCCATAGAGAAACCATCATTACCATACATGCATCTGTTTCAACCCATTTACTGTAATGGTAGGTGGGAATGACCTTGGTAGACCAGATAAAGAGACAGGAACAGTCAGGGAAGAAGGAACATACCCCACAGCTACACAGTGGGTAGAGAAGAAGATCAAGGGGAACCCTCCCTAAGTTATGGGGATGTAAAGGAACCAGTGGGACAATTATACTTTCAGACTTAAAAGACTGATGTCAACTTTACAGGTAGACCAGATAGGAAACACGGCCAGATAAACGAATTCTACTTTATATCATAAAGCGGACAGAATCTTGCACGTCTGAATGTACAATTTTTCTGCAGTCCCTATTACAGCCTGAGAAACTGGGGTGGGTTCTTTCTAAGCCTCTTGCCCCACCCTTTATGCAGCCGTAGACTATGCTCCATCTTATCTGACTGTTCCCTAGGCAACATGACTTTGCCTGCCCCCCCACCCACAAGGTCATTTTCATATATTATTACATCTACCAATTAATTTCTATCTCCAATTAACACCAGTAATCCAGAGCTCAAAATAGATGAGAGTGTTTAAAGACAGTTGAAGGAAACATGATGAATCATAGAAACACCGGGTTGGAAAGGACCTTGGAAGTCTTCTAGTCTAACTCTTCACCAGGACAGGAATCCACAGGCGATCCTAAATGGCTGTCCAACTTTTGTTTGAAGCCTCAAGTGAGTGATAGGCACTGGCGATGCTATTTCTTCATTCGGTTGCTATTTCATTGCTCAATAGCTCTGACAGGCAGGAAATTCCTCCTTATTTCAAAGGTGGAAAGCTTCCATCCACAGGTTTTTGTTCTTTCCATTACAGGGTATAAATTCACATCCTTTTTTCTTTCTGACAGTCCTTCAAATAGTGGGAGATTGCTATCCTATCTCCCCTTAGCTTTCTCTTCTCTCGGCTAAACTTACCCAGCTCTTTTAATGGGATTTATCCTCCAATCTTCTCACCATATCTTTTTTTTATTCTTCTCTGCACTCTTTCTGGTTTCTTAGCATCCTTTTTTGACACAGTATTCTAAGTGTGGTCCTACCCTGCAGTGTACAGCAGCAGAAAGAGACCTTTAGGCTCCTACCTTTGGCTGCGCCTCCTTCTCTTCCAAGCTCCCATCTCTACCCATTTATCTCCAGCTTTCCACCTCCACTGGTCCTCCCCTAGCCATTCGCCGTGGCTAATGGGCCTCTGCCCTACACCATAGACCCTACAGCAGGCCTATCAAGTCCTGTAATCTTGAAGTCATCCTTCTGCAGATGCAGCCAAAGATTGCATTGGTTCTTTAAAAGCTGCTATACACTGTAGTCCATGCTTAATCTGTAGTCTATTAAGGTAATCCTTGTCACAAATACTGCTGCTAAGCCAGTTATCACCTTTCTTATACCTTATGTTGGTATTTCTTAAAGTCTGGTCACCAGATCCATTCACAAAATCAAAATTATTTGGCAGAATTGAAGATACTGGCAAAAAATTAAAACACCCTCATTCTTCTCATTATTATTTGTTTTTTTGTTTTGTTTTTTTAAAAACTTTTCATGTAAAATACTTTATATTAATACCTAATATTTTAATACAGTCATTTTTATACGATTCAATAAATAGTCTATCACTTAATTTTGACTAGGGTAAAAGTTGATAAATATATGACCCATATAAGCAAAAGCTCTTTGGGGGTCCTCCATAATTATGAAAAATGGTAAGGGGTCCGGAGAGCAAAAGAGTTTAAGAAACACTGTGTCGTACAGACAAGCCTCGACTTATGACTGTAATTGAGACTGGAATCATGGCCGTCAGCCGTTGTAATCATAAGATGAGGCATCATATGACCAGACACATTTTTTGTGATGGTTGTTAAAGAGAATGCCACAGTCGTTAAGAAAATTCATTTTCTCCAATGGCCATTTTTTAATGGAACAAGAAATGAATACTGGAAACCAGGAAAAAATAACATTGCAAATGGCTGCATGACCACAGGCTAGAAGTGATAAAAGTGAGCCAGTTGTCAAATGCTCAAAATCTCTTTCCCATCACCTCTCTCTCTCTCTCTCTCTCTTTCCCTCCCTCCCTCCCTCCCTGTGTGTGTGTGTGTGTGTGTGTGTGTGTGTGTAGAGCCATTGTAATTTTGAAACTAGTTCAAAAGTAGCTATGGCAGTGGTGGGATTCAATTTTTTTTACTACTGTTCTGTGGGCGTGGCTTGGTGGGCGTGGCAGGGGAAACTCTGTAAACTCTGCAGTCAGAGGTGGGATTTGCAGGTTCTCGCAGCTACTCCAGAACTGGTCAGAACCACCTCTGAGCTGTGGGGAAGTTAGGGTTAGGACTAAGGGTTGGGGAAGATAATGGCTGTTGCATATTTTCATCAAGGTCATCTTTCTTACCCTCTAAATTGACCCCATGCCATTAAAAGACTTCTCTCATTAAAAGACTTCAATCCAATCCAATCAGAATAGAGCTGGAAGGGACCTTGGAGGTCTTCTAGTCCAGCCCCCTGTTCAAGCAGGAGACCCTATACCATTTCAGACCAATGTCTGTCCAGTCTCTTCTTAAAAACCTCCAGTGATGGAGCTCCTACCATGTCTGGTGGCAAGCTACACCACTGGTTAATCGTCCTCGCTGTTTGCACATTTCTCCTCAATTCCAGCTTGCTTCTCTCCTTCACTAGTTTCCATCCATTCCTTCTTGCCCTGCCCTCTGGTGCTTTGGAAAATAAGTTGATCCCCTCTTCTTTGTCCCCTCTCAAATATTGGAATACTGCTATCATGTCACCCCCAATCCTTCTTTCCTCTTGACTAGTTTCAATGACCAATCAGCAGCAGCCCAATGCCTCCTCCTCAGCCTTCTTCCTCTGCCTGTACAGCTGTTCCCGGGCGGCCCTTCAGATAGGCATGAATTAGGAAGGACCAGAGAGTTGATCCGTGCAACACCCACAACAAAGAGCTGTAGGTTTTTATCCCTCTCCTGCCCCCACCACTAAACAAAACCATGCCCGAAAGAAGGACAAGATCTCTACAGAACAGTACCCCTCTCCCAACCCCTGGAGATGGCCAGAAGGATAGCACAATCAATCAATGCTACAAAGCTGAATACTATGCCTTAGGACCATGTTTGCATCAAAAGGTTGCTTCTTCCTAGGAGCAAATTTATCCAAATAAACAATCTATTCTCTTTATTTTATTTATTTTTTTGCAAAAGGAGCCAACCCGATTAATAGTGTTCAGCAGTGCACCATGCCTTTCTGCAAAGGAAAAGCCAAACCTGAGGTCAGAACTGATAGAATGAAATGCCCAGAGAGCTAGCATCCCCCTTTTCATTAGCTTTTGGAAAACACTGCCTTAAAAACCTCGTCCTCTTAACATCCTTCTATCTATAATCAAGAAACCGTGTTTGGCGTGTGACACATTCAGGCGTACAGTGCTTTCCTCTAAATTTAAAATAGTCCAAGCATTTTTTCTGTAGACTAGCTCTCATACAAATTCTGTGCGAGAAGGGTGAAGCCGCTGTTTTGCCATGCTTATTAGATCTTGCTTAACTGGATTCCGCTGCTCTCCTTTAAAAGCAGCTGGGTTTTCTTAAACGTTCCATGATAGTAGCTGAGAAAATTGAATTTGCAGCTGTGAATGGCATTTGGAAGTTTCTAAACAACCGCTTCTGGAAAATAAACCAGAACAGGCAATAAGAATGTCTTTTGAAGTCTTCCAGTGGGAATAATTACAGATAACCCTTGGTTGTCCTAAACTTTTGACTTCAGATCTGGATAAAGAAAATTTCATGGCTGTTCCTCCTTTTTTTTTCCCCCATTAACTTTTGGGGATCCAAAACAATTTAAAGATTAGAGCCAGTAGAAATTTTCTGTCTTTTTCTGAATGAGTTTAGAAATGGGTAGGCAAGAAATTGCTTTTATTGCTTTTTTAAAAATCCATTCTGACACATCCTTTGTCTTTTTGACTTTCTCCAAAACATAGGGGCTATAGGCCACTGCGGGTTAGCTCAGGAATGTCTTCCAGCTACAAAATACCAAACAGAAAGAAAAGCAGCTGAATTTTAAAGGAAGTTGCAACAACTAAGCACAAGATTAAAACTTTGAATGAATGGTATTTGATAAGGAATTGCTAGCGCAATCTGTTGGTCACTGAAAGGTCATTTCAAGAGTGGTAGGATTTTCCCTGTGTTTTTCTCTCTCTACACACAAATGTCTCTTCACAGTCTTCACTATCCTGCCCTGCCCTTCCATTGGTGCTCTGATGGCTGAAAGGAGAAAGGTGGTGGTGGGGGGGTGTTGTTTGTTTTCTTTTGTGTTTTGCAGTCCTGGATCCTGAAATCCAACACAAACACTCATACTTCAAGAGGAGGAATAGAAGCGGGGGTGGGAATCAGAGTAGGCATAATGTAGGAGATGACCAGGCTGAGACTGAGGGCGTGGTAAAACATATCATCAGTTTGGAGTCACTACGCCCCCAGAAGAGACCTAAGTCTATTGACTGTTATCTGGTGCCAATTTGCCTTCACCGTTCAGATTCTTGTAGCATGGAATAAACTCATAATGTTTTTGAATTCTATTCTGGATCCTGGTTTTGTGCGCCTGACACATATCTCAGGAGCTGCCATGAAGAAGAGGGAATCAAACTGTTCCCTAAAGCACCTGGGAGCAGAACAAGAAGCAACAAATGGAAACTAATCAAAGAGAGAAGCAACCTAGAACTAAGGAGACATTTCCTGACAGAACAATTAATCAGTGGAACAACTTGCCTCCAGAAGTTGTGAATGCTCCAACACTGGAAGTTTTAAGAAGAGATTGGATAACTACTTGTCTGAAGTGGTGCAGGGTTTACTGCCTAGGCAGGGGGTTGGACTAGAAGACCTCTAAAGTCCCTTCCAATTCTGTTATTCTATTCTATTCCAACAGATAAGACAGTAAACTAAAGTAGGCATTATTTTATCTTCTCTATTGAGATACAAACTCAAATTTACCGTATTAAATGAGCACAAATAACTAATTATATGCTTTTCTAATAAGATTCAGTTCAAAAGACGCAATTCAGATGCAATTCAGATTTTTAACTCTGCCTATAAAATTGTACACAGTGTTCCACCAGGAAGTACACTACATCTGCCAAATTATTGGAAGTTTTCCCATGTAAATTAGCATTTTTGGAAGTATAGAAAATTTTGTATATAGTAAAATTACTGCTCCTAAAACCCTAAATTTACTCTTTATTAAAACAAGCATTACACTTGGTGTAACGGAGATGTTCCTTAGCATAGTTGTGTCCTCTGACTTTGTTTGGCCTTGGAAACTAAGCAGGAATCTGGTTAGAACTAGATGGGGGCCCTCTGGGGAACACCTGTACAGTAAGTGAAAAAAGACCTTGAAAGATGGACGAAGAAATGCTGCCTAGAGAATGGTCAGAGAGAGGGCACAGCCCACAGCTGCAAAACGAGTGGATCAAGGCACTCAAAAGAGACCATTCCTAGCTTCTCAGACTATAAAGGAGACTGCAAGATATGCGCACTTGCAGAAACATTGCAAGATTCTGTTAATGTAGAATTAGCTCATCTGCTCGTTTTCCCTGTCTGTTCTACCTGGGAAGGTTGACAATGCTAGAGCTGTCTTCCTTGGACAAGGGCTTCCATTCAAGTTCCTTTCCATCAAGTTCTAACAATATATCCAAACACATCCCAGGAGACAGTGGTGGGAAATCATTTCCATACTATTGTCAAGAAAACTGTATAGTTGAGTTTGAGTTCAATTTGTTCTCTTCATCTTCATGGGGATGCAGTTGGATGAAGGTAATATTCATATCTGAATGTACTGCTTTGGTAGAACTTTAAGATTATCAATCCATTCTCAGGTTCTCAGTCACATGGCAACCTGCTCTGCCCTCCCCAGGGTTCCCCAGGCCTCGGAAACTGGGAAAAAATACTTGCTAAGCAACTGGCCATTAAGTGAGGACCTTGTCATTAAACGAGGACCAGTTAAATTTGGTTTGCCATTCACATGGCCACCTGCCCTGCCCTCTCCAGGGCTCCCCTGGCCTTGGAAAGTGGCAAAAAATACTTGCTAAGCAACTGGCATTAAGTGAGGATCTGGTCATTAAGCGACGACCACTTAAATTTGGTTTGCCAGTCACGTGGCCACCTGCCCGGGGCCTCTTCAGTCACATGATCACCTAGCCACGCCCAGTCAGCAAGCTACTCCCACCCCAGTCACATGACCATCAAGCCACACCCACAAATTAGGCCATGCCCACAGAACCGGCTGTTAAGAAATTTGAATCCCACCCCTGCCTGAGCTATATAGATTTTCTTATACTGAGCTATCCTTATCACAATAAATAAGGATCTCAAGAGGTATGAAGTCTAATTACGATATAGTATTTTACTGGAGTATTCTAAATCTATTCAATATCTACATATATATTCCCATTTTCTTTCATTCCTTTATCAAGTTAATGTCACTTAGATAAACAAATATAACTGGATGATAATACTGTATATCAAACAACCTTAGAAATCCAAGAACCTTTTCTGTCTGTCACTACAATTTAATTATCTAGCAGTGATTCTCATTTAACCAAAATAATCTAATCCAGCCTTTACCCCACAATTACTCTTCAGATATGAAATTAGAAATTTCAGCTCCTAATATCCCTAATCATTAGGAACACAGTCATGATACATCTGAAGAATGCCAGGGGTTCAAACTCGTCTTAAGTTTTACTGTCTCTTTTTAAATCTTCCCTGTTAAGATAGTGGATGCTAACAGACCTTAAATCATATACCAGACTAAATGAAAAAGCCACAATGGGATGGACTGGCGCTATATGCCAATTCACAAGCCATGGTTTAAAAATCTAATTGGCTGTCTTAACATACCAGTAACGAAAAGGTCAAAATCAGAGTATTACTACAATATATCAGTACAAAGGTAGTCCTTCACATATGACCATTATTTAGCCAGGCAATTACAGTTATAAGTCATGAGAGTTGTAAAGCAGGACATCATGTAAGCAAACCCTTTTTTATGCCTGTTACATCATTATGAGACACTGTAAATGGCCATAAATGCAGGCTGTTTGCCGAGCACCCAAAATACACTCAACGTAACTGTGGAGAGGGAGCATTGGAATTTCAGAACCATAAGTAGCTTTTGGAAGGTCCACTGTAACTTTGAACAGTGGCTAAAAGACCAATCATAAATTGAGAACGACCTTTAACTTCTACCTAACAGAATTTTTATGCAAATCCTGAAGAAGCAGCAAGATTTTAAGGCAAGATTCCAAAGATCTTTAGCCTATTCCTAAATAGAAAAGTTAATCACATTTATTTTGGGGTCACTGATGTCAACAGCACCGAAACTAGGAAACTGTCATATTCTAAATAAATACTTTCACAGAATGCTAGATTAAAATGGGAAACAGTTCAAGAGTTGGATCCCAGAATCACTATACATAGAACCAGTTTTGAAGTTGCCCCAAAGAATGAAATATGGAATGTTGTTAATGCTAGTAATTCAGCAATTCTTCATTCATACACTGAGAAGGATACACGCCCTCCATGTTGCTGGGCAACAATTGTCACTTTGGCACCAGACAAATGAGAGTCTTTAATCTGTTCCCTTGTCTGTTGGGCTGAAATCTGAGCACAGCATAAACTGCGGTGCTCACAAATTGCCTGTAATTAAAGATGATCAATGAATGCTTCACTTCCACTCCATTTACTGCTAAACTCAACCGAGTTCTAAGATGGAAAGGGAGGCAGGAAGGAAAGTATCACTATTCTTGGATCAAGTGAACTGAGTCACAAAGAGTTCCCATGGTCCATACTGCACGCCACATTAAACCACAGGAAGGCCGATTTAAAAGATGTCCCCCAATCTGACATCAGATTGCTTTTGAACAAATGTGGAGATACTGTACCTTTAAACCATTTGGAGCATGGAAAGAACTAATGCTAACATTTCCACATGATAATTCTTGCTTTTTATGTTCCTTTTCAAGTTTCTGGTCCATTTAAGTAGCACACCTAGCCAATCTTGGCCTATCTCAAAAAGCTAAACAGGATCACGCTTGGTTACTACTTGGATGAAGAACCACTAGGAAATAACAAAGCTGTAGACAAGATTGAGAAGTTAAGGAACATCTTGAAAGAGGACAATGATGAACAATTTTCATATTCTTGCAAAGAACTCTACAAAAGTTTCTGCCATCAAAACAGATATAGGCATATGCAAGAAGCAAGGTGGTCAAGTAAATGAAACATCTGTTTACTTTATGACATTACAATGCATCTTATGAAGTTGTGTGTGACACTGCAACCCAAGTATGAATGGACTGAGCACAGAGGATATCACAAAAAACATGTTAAGGTCCTCCTATTTACCATTGGATCCCTACTGTCAACTTGGTACCTTCTGGATGCCTTGAACTTCATCTTCCATACCCCCCAGCCTGCATGACCAAAATTGTAGCTGAGAATTATGGTTATAGAAACAGATCAAGAGGATATCAAGTTGGGAAAGGAGCTATAAATAAAATCAACTTTGATTTGAGCTTAACTCCTTTAATATAGGCCACTATCTTACAAAAAATATTGAGCTATTGCCATTTTCCAGGATGCTACTGTACTCATGGCCCTGGATCAGTCTTTTCAAAATTAAATGGCTTAGTAATCTAATTCAGTGACCCAGTAAACCATTGTTTAACAACAGCTTGAATAAATGAATAAATAAATTGCAAAGCCGTAAGCAGTGGGCATATAAGCCTCAGTGGATGGATGGATTCACAAACATAGTAAATCTAAAATGAACAAAACTCAATATAACTTAGCTTGTTGCGTGATCCAAGCCACTTCTTATGTTCCTGTTTATTACTTGGACTATGATGATTTTGGCTGAACCAGATTCTATTATTTTATGCCAAGTGCCTAAGGTAACATCAAACAAATGAACACCGGTTCTATGGTTTATTCATACATTTTTCTTACTGCAAGCTTTATTGGTAGGAGTGACACGGTAAAATTAGGTTACAAGCATTTTTGGACAGAATGTTCTTCTTGTGGCTGACTGAATGGAGCAGTCTTCCCTAAACTGGTGCCATGGTGGCTATGGATCCCAAATGTTTACGTTTAACCCTTTCTAATGGTGACAGTTTGGATAAGGCTAAGAAAGATTAAATTGTTAGCGTATTGCTGGAAAGGTGCAGTTTATAAAATTACAAATGTCTACAGATCAAATATAGAAAAGAAAGGACATGACAGTAACCACTAGCAGCAAAACTCAAGTCAGAGAAGAATTGGAGGTGTTTAATTAGAGATTGGACAGCCATTTATCTGAAATGGTATAGGGCAGTGGTGGCTAACCTTTTGGGGCTCCTGTGCCCAAAATTGGGCACTCATTAGCGCATGCACACTCACATTCCAGCACCCAGAATGCAATGCACGCACCCAACACACACCCTGCGCATGCTCACACAATCCCACCAACCCGCCACCCCCTTACCTGCACTGCGTCTCACAGCTGATTTTTGAGGCCTTTTGCAAGGCTTTTTAGGCTGAATAATATGTCTGTTTCATCACTTCCGGTACTACGGGAAGTGATGAAACGGGCCTATTTCGTCCTGAAAAGCCTTGCAGAGGCTTTTTCCAAGCCTCCGGGAAGCCGAAAAAGGCCTCAAACTAACCAAAATAGAATCAGCTGTGAGGCGTGCGCATGCGCAGTGAGGTAAGTTTGCCTGTGGCTTGAGTGCCGGCACAAATGGCTCTGTGTGCCACTTGTGGCACACGTGCCATAGGTTCGCCGTCACAGGTTGCCTGCTTTGCAGGGGGTTGGATTAGAAGACCTGCAAGGTCCCTTCTAGCTCTCTTATTCTGTAATCTGTACTTCTGGAAGGATGCTTTTGACTGACGGACTGTCCCCATTCCAAGATAGGACAGATCTTTCTGACTGTGTAACTTTACCTTCATAGGAAATGGGTTTTTTTTATCGAATTTCCTTGCATTGTCCAATCAACCGATGTCAGCAACTCCCCCCAATGTCCAGCAACAATCTTTCCCATCCTTGCTACTAGATACTGAGTCTGTACGGGAAAAACATGAACTCCCCATTAAGCTTTCCAACATGGTATCAGGATTTCTGGGCTTCATAATTTGGAAGGACACAGAAGGAGCAAAAGCTTCACTCAGTTTTCCAGCTTATGATCTTTTATAAAGGGAATTCTTGACACAAATGTATTTAAAGAGACGCTACTTGTCTATCACGGAGATAGATGCTAAGCAGCCCTGAGGTCATCCCACCATACTTTATTTATGCATTTGTTTATTTGAAGCAGCGGTATGCATACTGATAACTTGAACTGTAGAGTTGCTAATAGCATTCCGAAAATAGGACTCCAAGGCTACAAACTGATTTGGCAAAATGCTGCTCTTAACAGTAAGAATACTTTTGAATAACGAAACATTTAAAGAATCCCTGCTACTTTTTATTACTAACCCATATTTTACTTACAGGTAGTCCTCGCTTAACAGCCCTAACTTGGGCTGGCAATTCTGTCACTAAGTGAAGCCCTTCATGAGTTCTGATGCACTTCAAACATCACATGACTGCCCTTATCACAAGCAGTTCCAGCCGCCAGGGTGATGGTGATTCAGTGAATCACTTGCAGTCACTAAATGAAATATTATATGACTGTTACTTGTGACCTCCTGCTGGCTTCCTCATTGTCTTTGCATTTTGGAAGCCAGTGGAAAGGTCACAAATGGTGATCAGGTAACTGCAGGATGCTGTGACAGTCAGAAATGTGTGTCCACTGTTAAGCATCCAAACTGCAATTATGTGACCACAAGGACGCTACAATGGGCTTAAGTGCAATACTAGTTGTAAGTCTCTCTTTTTCAGCACGGTTGTAACCTTGAACAGTCACTAAGGAAATGTTTGTTAAGTGAGGACTATCATGTATTTGTTTCATACACAATTTTTCTGCCCACCCACTCCCTCTTGTGGTCTCACTGTGAGCCAAAGCCGTACCAAAACAGCACTAATAGCATGCATGCTTATAAAGTTTATTTTAACCAAGCCAATCCCTGCAAGCTCAAGGTTACCTATAAAAATATAGTCTTCACATTTTTGTAGCAAAATTCACACTCATCGAAGCACTGAATAGAAAGCTCCTCTTCCTACAGGATCCAATCCCCACCCATTTCATTCAGTAGCGTAGAACACACCCATATAAACCCACAAGCACATACAACAAGGTGAGCCTTGTTAAAACAAACCTCTCACTTTCTGCACTGAATGTTATCACTATTACTGTAAGGTCCCTGTGGGATAAGAACCATTTGGTGAGTCCGTGGGCATTAGCACATACAACTTTTGGTAAAACAATTGCTGGTTGTAATTGTAAAACATTCTCAGTGAATGTTCACCTCTTTGGGACAATAATCTAGGTCTGTCTATATTTGCATTCTTGAAAATTCAAATCCAGCAAGGGATGGGGAAGGAGTCCCCAAGCGGTGCTTGCTCTGATTTATTGAGGATTCCAACATCCAATTTCTCCAAAATCCCTGGTTTTCCTTGAGGCTGCTGTCGCAGCTCTACACTGTCCCCGGGGCTCAGTTCTGGCACCACGGAGCCCTTCATGAGTTCTGATGCATCTTCTCCATTTAATCAAACGAGACCAAATCTGATCAAAAACGTTCCTTGCAAAGCCACGACCGAAGCCAAAAGCACTGGTAAGAAGGCACTGTCGCTCAAACGCACAGCTGTGGCAATGGTTTCACAAACCAAAGTCATTTTAAACAACGTTCTTAAAAGAGAGTGCAAACCGGGCATTTCCCACAACCATAAACAACAATTAGCCATAATGAAAGGATATCCATTTCCCCAGAGTTTTACCTTTCCGAGGAAAGCACCACTGGCGTGGGAGTTGTCATTTTAGTTACATAACTTTTTTTTTCTTTTTTAGCTTCCCAGTTCCGTTTACGCAGAAGCGACCAAATACTCGCCCATTTCTCTGAAAGACTTTCACCATCCGTTACTCCTACCTCTTCTCCTTTTGAGATCTCCCTGGAGGTGTTTTTCCCCTTCTCTCTTCCTCCTCCTCCTCTTTAAAAGACTTGCTTTCTGTGGAATTTCTTTAAGGAGCAGCTGGCATCTCTGGATTAATCGGTGAGCGGGTGGCTTAGAATCCCGTTAAGTCTATTAATTAGTTTAATCGCTGACTGGCACCCGAGACGAGGGAGAGAGAGAAAAAGAAAGAGGGAGGGAGAGGGAGAAAGAGAGAAAGAGAGAGGGAGGAAGAGAGAGGGAGGAAGAGAGAGGGAGGGAGGAAAAGAGAGATAGAAAGAGAAGGAGAAGGGGAACTTAAATACTCAAGGAGCAAAATCCAGCAGCTAGTGCTGCTGCTGCTGCTGCTGCTGGCTTGGCTTCTGCTGGGGGGGAAAGCTCTTTTCCCCCACAAATGGATTTGTTTATGCATGGGGAGGAGGGGGGGAACGAAGTAAGGGTTTCTGGAGCTGCTTCATTGAGTTTCCAGAAGGCGGAGGGCGTGTTTTCCCCTCCTCCTCGATGCTTCTGGCAAAAGGAAAACAAATAGATCGCGAGGCATTTCTGACGCTGCTCTGTCAGTTGCAAGGCGCTCAGCTGTCAAAGAGGCAGAGAAAACCCCGTCCACTCCTCCTCCTCCTCCTCTTCCACGGAGAGATTGGCAGCCTCAGCGGGCACAAGCCCCAGAGGGCTTTCAACGGGCAGGTGAAATCTCACCTATTTCTGGGTTGCAGCAGCAGCAGCGAGAAGAGCTGGCCCTTCCAAACAAACCCCGCTAGAGAAGGGAATAAGCAAACCCTCAACTACTTTGCTGTCAAGCCGAGAAACATTTGGGGGAGGGGGGCGAAGAAGAAAAATGAGGAGGAGGAGGAGGAGGAGGAGGAGAAGAAGAAGAAGAAGAAGAAGAAGAAGAAGAAGAAGAAGAAGAAGAAGAAGAAGAAGAAGAAGAAGAAGAAAGAAAGAAAGAAAGAAAGAAAGAAAGAAAGAAAGAAAGAAAGAAAGAAAGAAAGGAAGGAAGGTCAGCGCCAAGATCGGTGCGCCCCTACGGCTATCCCGCGAGCTCCTGGCATGGCTGGTTCCCTAACCTCAAGAAGGCACCGGCGAGGCCTGGGGCAGGAAAAGGGCCTGGAGGCGACCCTGGAAGGCGATGGTCAGAGGAGACCTCCGCCCTCCCCTCCCCCACCCCCGCCCCAGCTGGCTGAGTGACAGGGTCTGATCTGACCGCACCGCTCAAGCATTTCCTTTCCACCTTCCCCTGCGCGCAGTTCCTTTCGCTGCTTCGGATAACTTCAGCCGGCAGGATCATTCCCCCACCCCCACCCCGGGAGGGGCACAGCCTTTTTTTTACCCGCTTCCCTTCCTTCCCCCCGCCCCCTCCCCCTCTGCAAAGTGATTAAGAAGCGCGACCGAGGCAGCTAAGCTGCTTATAGCGCTCCTCCTCAGGGCTTCCCGCCTTGATGCAAGAAGCGGCAACGCTTTTGTTGCTTGGAGATTTACCTCACAGTCCCGCTGTGGGCTGGCCAAGGCGGCTCTCCTGCAAACTTTTGTTCAGGGCTGTGCGGGGACCTGGGCAACGAACGGCCGGGACAAGGTCCTCCTGGCCAAAGAAACCGGAGCATCCCAAGCCCTCTCCTAAGGTTTCTCACAGGCCTCATGGATGGACTTTTTGTCTGGAGGGAAACCAAATTCCCCAAATGGAGAGAGGGCTGTGGAAGGTACCATGTCTGATTTTAATTGTTTTTCTCTCGCCTTTACTATTATTTTTCACATAACTGACGGCTCGAGATACAGAGATTTGGAAGGGACCTTGTAGGTCATCTAGTCCAACCCTCCTCCACCATTTCTGACAGATGGCAGTCCAGTCTCTTCTTGAAAGCTTCCAGTGATGAAGCTCCCATAACTACCAAAGGCAACTTCTGTTCCGTTGGCTGATTGTTCTCACAGTCAGAACCTTTTCCTTCCTCCTCCTCCTCTTTAACCCCCAGAACAACAACCCTGTGAGGTGGGTTGGGCTGAGAGAGAGAGTCATTGGCCCAACGTCACCCACCCGGCTTCCAAACCTAAGGGGGGATTAGAATTCACCATCTCCTAGCGATCAGGCCAAAGTCACCCAAGCAGCTTTCATGCTTAAGGCAGAACTATAAGTCAGCATCTCCAGGTTTCTAGGTTGATGCCTTAATCCAGGGGTCCCCAGTCCCACTGTTGGCGGACCGGAACTGGTCCACAGCGTGTCGGCAACTGGGCCACGGAAACAAGTGAAGCCCCATCCGTGGGATGCAGGCAGCATGCAAAACCAGGCCCCCTCCAGACCGTGGAAAATCCTTTCTCCACAGAGCCGGTTCCTGGTACCCAAAAGACTGGGGGGGGCACTGCCTTAACCACTAGACCAAATTGGGTTTGGGCCTCTTGCAATCATTTTAAAGCCACACTGTTTTGTTAAAGAGCACTACTCTGTTTTAAACTTCCTGTGATTGAGCTACACAAGCAAGCCTATAGGCTGGATTCACATTTGGGATTAATTTATGGTTTGCTTAATCGTGGTTTATTCAAGCTGTCCAAATGACTTGGATCTGTCCAAAATGCCAGGTGATGAAAGCATGGTTTATAATTATTGCATTCCTTTACCACACTAAGCAATACATACATACATACATACATACATACATACATACATATACATACACACACACACACACACACACACACACACACACATGATCACACTATTTACTTATTTATCACATTTTTGAACTGCCTCACAGTATCTTTTCTTTTTATGTACACTGAGAGCATATGCACCAAGACAAATTCCTTGTGTGTCTAATCACACTTGGCCAATAAAGAATTCATTCATTCATCCATTCACAGAGGGACTTGGAGCGATGTCAATAAAATATTAAAATATTTTTAAAAACAGTTAAAAATCTAAAAAGGCAAGGATGGTTAAAACTCTGTTAAAAATTAATGTAAAGGCAATGGGAGGGCCTTGGGGATACTAACTGTGCACTGCACAAGCCTATTTATGACCCTGAGAAAATAGCCAAGAGCGCAAAATCCCTATGTGTAATTAGGATGCAGCCAGAAACTAAACACTGCCTTCAACATATCCTTAAACTACACAGTGCGTTTAATTCTGGACACTGCGCTTCAAGGAAGATGTCAGTCAACAGAGGATAAAAATGGCCAAGGCTACAAAAACAAGATCTGTGAAGAAAAACAGACGTGTTTGTCTCAAGAAGACCAGGGATAGGGGAACATCCCAGGATGTGTTTGTGTTTGTCTCAAGTAAAATGGATCTATGAAATGCAAAAAACTGGGCCACCAACAGGTGATCGCAAAGACCTAGAGATTTCTGTCTCTTGCCACCTATTGGTAATACAGAAGCTCTCTTCTAATTTAAACAATGATTGAAGATGCATTAAATATGCATATTTACCAAACATTTGGATGATAATTGTGTCAGGAGTGCAGTGCTGTTTGGTCTGCCTTTCAGATTGGTTGATCTAAAAAAAAAGAGAAAAAACACCTCCTGTCTTTTAGGATAGCTGGTTTAGGGAATTGTTTGTAGACGGATAGCTTTTAAGACTGTTTTAGTTGTTCTTTTGTAAACTATTCTGAGGCCCTACAGAAAAATATCACAGCATCGACACTGGCCAAGAACTTTCCAACATGTAGGATTTCAAGTCTAGAAACTGATCATCTGGTGAAAAGAAATATAAATTGCAGGATTGTTTAAGACCAACTAGTTTTAGATGTATAGGGCTACTACCTGCAACTGAACTAAATCATATCCAAGATGAGAACTAAAAGCATCCAAATCCATTCCCTTTTGCCCAAGATGTCTAAGGCTGTCAGACCCGCCTCAGCTTGAACCTCTAAGTAAGGACGATCCTTAATTCCATTTATTGATAAAGGTATAGTTTACTAGAAGTCAAGTGAATTACAGTACTACATAGCCAAAATGGAGAACCATGTGCCAAAATACCCAAGCCTAACTTTTCCCTCTCTTAATCACTTTCCATTACTGGGCCCCCATGTCCAATCAAATTCAAATAAGATGTTACAACAGTCACTTCAAGTGTATGTTTGGTGTGCAACTGTGTTCCATTGCCAGCTGGTTAACTTTGAAGCCCATCTTGGAGAGATATGATTAAGTTTTATTTCCCTCACACACACCCTCATCCAGGCCCCCTTGAGCTCATGGCAGCTGATACCGAACAGTTGCACAGCGTGAGCATGAGGTGGCAGCTGACATTGGCTGTAAAAAGGAGGCTGAAACAGTTGCACTGTTGCCCTAACACAATTATTCCCCCTTAATTTCCCTGGCCTGGTTGCATACCTGGTTAAGTATGCAAATGTACAAGGCCAGAATTCAGTGACAATTCTTCTCTCTAGATATACATGCTTGGTCTTTCCGGCTCCTTCCTCTATTCCACAGTCTTCAACAAGAACTTGCCATAACCTCTGGTCTCCAAGAACTCCAGACCAGGTTTCTGAATTTAATATGCCTCAGTTCAATTTCGTACTACAGTAAAAATTGGTGCTGGATTTTCATAGTATAGGATTTCTACCTTTGGTATGGATAATCATCTGTTGCATGCCTGAGCCTTGGCTAGATCTACAATTGATTTTAATCTGCAGGTTGTAGGAGCATAGTTAAGTCATCAACAGCTTGATTTGCCTTCTACCCATTTTTGGGCACGGATCGTAAGTCCACTTTTTAGCACCATCATAATTTCAGGCAATGAGCAAATGGTCATACCTTGAGGACTATCTGTACTTTCTAACTACTTACTGTAAATCTTTAGGTCAAAGGTGAGTAACATGGTATCATTTACATCAGTACCCCTGTTAATACATCTTTTGATGTCTATTGGCCTCCATTCCCTATTTTACTTCATTTTATTATAGAATCCTTTTTTTATTTTTAAAAAAGTAGAAGTCAATGTTCTACAAAGCAAACTGCTAGATTTGGTATTATTTCATATCATTATTTACAGGAATACAACTGGGCCCTGTAGGCATTCTTAGAAAATAAAGGAAATTAAAACTTGGAAATGTTGTGTCCATCTGTTTCAAAAGAAAAAAAAACGACAATAAGCTAAAGTTTTACAAGCCATTTCTTGGAGTGATGAAGCTTATTTGGGTTTCCTTTACTTTTTCATGTTGTAACATGTTTTTCACCTGTGGCCACCTTGAAATACCCTGGCCCCAACCTGGTTGAGATTTAATGGCTTAGATTATCGTTCTCTGATCTGTGATTTCCTAGAAATGCTGGACTGAATATCTTACAATCTCCAACCACGGGGCTTTCTGGAAATGATGAGATTTGTTATCCAGTACACCTTCAGGATTGAGAAAGGCTGGCATAAATAAATATTTACAGAAGTCCAAAAACAGCTGCAAAATCTTTAGTAGTGGGCAGAGCATGGTATTACTGGTATGTTATCTATGCAATTCCTTTAAGTATCACCAATTAAAAATTCTCTGTTATTAAACATTAACTATAAACTCCATAGAATTTCAAGCATGGGTAACTTATGACCTACTTACTTATAATACCATTGAGACTAGAATTGCCACTGCTAAGCAAGGTAGTTGTTAAATAAGTCACATCTGAGATGGGGCAAGGTCCCCCAACCTAGCAGTTCGAAAGCACGTGATTGCGAGTAGATAGACAGGTACCACTTTGGCAGGCACATTAATGTGGACATGTAAGGAGCCTTCAATCAGGCATCCGCCAGACAAGGATGATGTCACCACCTAATCTTTTAACCAGGAAGCACTCATGTGAAGCCAAGACATTGCAACCGCCATAAGTACATATTGAGTGCAAACACCTAAATTTTAATCATGTGACCGTCGGTATGCTGTGACAGTCATAACTGTGAGGATTGGTCATAAGTCACTTCGTTCAATATTATTGTAACTTTAGTCACTGAAGAAATAGTTATAATTTGAGGACTACTTGTACTGAATTACATACATTTTCAAACATTGGCCGAATTTGCGTAGAATAATTTTCAAGATAATGCCTCAAGCGAGGTTTAGCAACTTCTTTTTTAGCCTAAAAGTTTATCCTCTCAGCACATGAAACTATATTGCATTCGCATTCCATTGTTGTTTAAACGTGGTGCAAACCTTGTTTGCTTGCATTAGACCTAAAAGAAAAAAACATGAAACCAGCTTCAGAACTGGAATGCATAATGGGAGAGAAGAAAGAAAGAGACATACAGAACATTCCCATGGTGCAACATAAACAATGCATTATTGTACGTGAATTCTTTGAAAGATCTATTGCCAACGAAGGCTGACAAGAAACAGACACGCAGAAACTTCCTCTTATCTGGACCTCCTGCATCTGGAATTCACAACTTAGAGTCCATGATTCATGTGTCCCGTGAGAAGGAGCCAAAGACCATGCATGCAAATGCTGGACATCTCCAAAATAAAACTCAGTCTCCATTTTTATTTATTTATTCATTTGTATCCCACTTTTATTATTTTTTTACAAGTAACTCAAGGTGGCAAACATATCCAACACATCTTCCTCCTCCTATAGTTGTGAAGAACAACCTCCTTAACTTAAACCCTCTAAGACTATTCTCCAACCTGGTGCCCTTCAGATGCATTAGTCTTCTATTATCCTCAATTACATAATATCTTGAAAGGTAGTTGAAAGAGTCAATTAATCATTAGACTCATATATGGTTGGACCATACAAAGTTTGCTTGTACATTATGACAAGCAAAGGAGGGATACTGGGGGTGGAGGGCAGGGGCGGGCTTCAAAAATTTAGCAATGGGTTCTCTGCCCGGTTGCTGGGTGGGCGTGGCCATTGTGGGCGTGACCTAGTCATCCTCCTGCACCGGGCGGGGAGGCGCGTTTTTGCCCTCCTGGGCTCTGGAGGCTTTCTTCAAGCCTCTAGGATGGCAAAAATGGCCTCCTCGGGCTCTGGAGGCCCTCTGGAAGCCAGAAACGAGCCATTTCCAGCCTTCCCAAACTTCCGGGAGGCCTGTTTTTCGCCCTTCCCAAGCCTCCACATGCGCTCTGCACTTACCTGCATCCAAAATGGGCTACGTGGGGACTCCTGGGACGGAGGGGCAGGATGGGTGGGGCCAGCCAGGAGTGGGATTGGGGGGTTCTCCAAACTGCACAGAATCTTAGCTAGGGGCTCTCCCCGAACCCCTGCGAACCCCCAGCAGCCCCACCCCTGGTGGAGGGTCTCTTCTGGGTTTGGAGTGGTATGCTGTACTCAAACATAATTTTTACTAATCTAATGTTCCACAGCTTTGAACATGTAATGCATATTCCAGTAAGTTTATTTCTCTTCCTTAGAATACATTGGAGAAAAAAAAGAGAAAGACCTAGTTACCATGACTCAGCTTGCTTCCATTCTAACCCATCTACAGATATGTTAACATTCATGAAGATCTTCTGAAAATCCCTTTTTGTGGTTGGGTTGTTGTTGTTGGGTTTTTTTTTGGAGAAGTAAGAAACAATCAGAGCTGTGTCTGAAATAGTCACATCACACATTAAGACAAGAGACCACAACGCATGGGCTCTCAGGCCCAGCCACACAATATGCTACCCCACCCCCCATCCATATTGTATAAAAGGGACTGAGGCCCAGGGAAGAGTTTTATTTTTATTGTGTTATGCCTGTTTTAGGATTTATTAAAAAAACTTTTTCATCATTTTCCCCCTTCTGAAACAGTTTTCTTGGTGAAAGATGCAAGCCTTCAGACATTCTCTAACACAGAGGTCCTCAACCCATGGTCCACAGCCCTGACCTGGTGAGTGGTCCATTGGGAACTGGACTGTGCAAGCGGCAGATGCGTGCACGAAACAACTGCCTCTCCCGCTCCCCCCGCTTTGCTATTGGTCCACAAAGCCAGAAAGGTTGGGGACCACTGCTCTTACAATTCAGCTTTTACCCCAAGCTCTGGAATATGTCCACTTGATATATTCGATACTTCAATAAGTGTTTCTTCCAACGCAAGATGAGCTTTCTGTTGTTTTAAGTACTGTACCAATCAATCATCTTGAGTTGAAATGATAGATAGGATTTGGAGGCCTTGAGGGATTTTGGCTACAGGTTCACTACCTCTATACTAAACCATAAACAAAACCTACCAACTGAGTTTACACAACACACCAGGACAAATATGTGAATGGCTAATTACTGGCATAGCGTGCCATGAAAACACAGCCAATAACTTATTTGTGTTTGTTTCTGTTTTGCTACTTTTAAAAAATATTTTGTTCCATCATTTCTTTAGTTTCTTCCTAATATTTGTGTCCCTGAGAGTATGTTTTTTTTATTCAGTAAAAAACATGCACATCACATTCTTTGTTCATCTCATGCAAAGGTCAGGATTACAAAAAAATAACCCACAGACATTTATTCTCCAAAGAATAATTTCAACACACACAAAAACACTATTTTTAACTTGGATTCTGTTTCATGTTGGAAGTTGCCTACAGAGCGCATATAACCAAAAGGACCACAGCAATCGAAAGGTTATTTGCATTTTTGCTTTTCCATTATAGAAAATAGTAATTGTAATTTATGCTTTTCAAGAAAATTTCTTCAGACCACACACATGCTCTGCTCTCCAATTTCTGCCTTATATTTATCATTGCCAAGGAATGCTTTAACTTGAAGACTACGAACATCCTAGGATTCATGGGACGAACCCTGGTCATTTCCAGCAAGAAAACATGAGGGAAAAAATATTCAATATTCAATACCATTGGCCAAGTGCCCCACTGCATGGCAGGGCATCGCCCAATGGCTTTCTCACCTGTTTCTAGGCAAAACTGAATTATTTGGGTACTGTTGTGGTTTGCTGGCAGCCTGTGCAGACGGCAGCAGAATCGGACAGTGGGGAAGAACGGGGATCGGTCCAGGAGCTGGGAGAGGACTCGGACGAGGGTCCTGCGCCCAATGCAGAGAAGGAGCCAGGACCATCTGGGAGTGGAGTGCTGCCTCTGGAGCCTTCGAAGTCTGGCAGCAGCGAAGCAGAGGACCCAGGGGAGCCTGTTCCCAGTGTGTGTGTGTGCACAGAGCTGCTAGAAGGCGAGAGCAGCTGAAACAAAAGGGGTGGCTCTGGAGTAAGGCTGGGAGGTGATTGCCCCTCCCGTAAGAGATAAAAGTCAGTCCTCCATGATGAAAGCTTTGCAGGAAACAAAGTAATTCATTCAGTTCAGATTCATTCTTGAATCTCTTTGTACTTCAGTTGGTTTTTTTTCTAGTTCATTTGACACTTCTGTTGTTGGCAGCACTTCACAGAAAAGAAAGGTGGGTGCTTATCTCGAGGGACTGTTTTAAGATTCTTTACCAGCTGGGAATGAAAACAATTCCCAGCGTTGCAATAAAATAAGACTTGTTTAAGCGTGTGCGTAATTACGATCTAGGAAGCCTTGATTAGAACAGATACCAACTTGCCTGTCTCATCCCAATCTGGTCCCTATTGGTCTGCTATGAATTCCCTGCCTCCATCCCTTCACTAAGAGCCCTTCTCTCCAAGGCTTTCACATAGAAATGGCGGTGAGTTAAAAAACTTATGTTACAGCATCCACTCTCATCCTGATGCCTTACCTGCTAGGACTACAAATCCCAAGATTCTTAGCACCCACGGTCATTCTTCAGCCTATTATCAGGCTCAGTGAATAATCAGAACCTTAAAGGGCCACTGGATTTAGTACTTAATGCTCTGCTCACCTGACCCTCAATTCCTGCTGTGTACAATCTACGTCCTGATCGGTGAGAGCTAGAATGGTTAAAAGAACATCTGCAAATATACAGCAAACCACGCTAATTTAAAGCAGGGGCAGAAGCAGTTTTCAAGTTTTGTTTTTGGAAGTCGTTGAGTGTGTGATGAATTAAAACCCTCAGCCTGATTCCGAAGGTTTTGCCATCTGAATACCATAATTCTTTGGCACCAACTCTAATTTTTTTTTTTTAGCTATCACTTTCACTGCAACGTAAGTAATGAATGATTTAATTCCATGGCTCTCTAACCACATTATCCAGTTCTATTTGTACGATGAATTTATGATTCAGAGTTTCCTGCTTTCCCTGAGCAACGTGCTTCTTTCCTAAAGCTTCAGTTCCACTCTATCAAAAGGAAACATGTGCCAAACATTTGCTTCCTGCCTCCCACCTCAATCTGTAAAGTCCAACTGGTGTGGTGGAAATTCAGTTGTATGACATTCCACCAGCTATCGGGGTTTAAGATACAAGAAAAGGCAAGATATGAGTCAAGTCATAAAAACTCTTCAAAATAGAGGGTACAGGTAGCCTCAACGTACGACCACAACTGAGCCCAAAATTTCCACTGCTAAGCAAAACAGTTGTTAAGTAAATTTTGCTTCATTTATGACCCACAAATCGCTTGCCATAGAGCTTAAACAAACCACTGCAATTGTTAAGTTAGCAACGTGGTTGTTAAGTGAACCTGGCTTCCCCATTGACCATGCCTATGAGAAGTTTGCAAAAGGTGATCACACGATCCAGGAGACTGCAATCATCATAAATGCATGCCAAGCTTCCAAATTTTGATCACATGACTGAGCGGATTCTGCAACTATCGGAAGTGGGGAAACCAGACACAAGTTACCTTTTCCAGTGCCGTCGTAACTTAGAAGTAAATGAATGGTTGTCAGTTGTTCACTAAAATGAACCGTTTTAAGTCAAGGACTACCTGTGAAGCATTCCTTAAGCTTTTCAGTTTTAGGAAAAAGAGACCAACATTGTCTGCATCCATGAATAAATTGTGTTACATTATGATAATCAGATAATCCCACCTTCTAGGATAATCAGGTAATTCGACCTTTCTATCTCATTTGATGGAAATCTGCCTTTCTTTCTTGCTTGTGTTAATATGACTTACTCATACGTTTACAATAGAAAGATTAAAACAGAAAGATTAAAACAGTTTGTTGGCCTAGTTTGGAATCAGAGAAACTGGCCAAGCCTGGCGTCCTCCTGACATTTTAATCCTGTAAGTGACAGCATTGCATTATCCCATCCAACTCTTAGTTTGTGTTTTACACACATACACACACACACACACACACACACACACAAATAGTGTGGTCTTTAGATAGATGGAGCTGCAAATGTGATTGGCATAACTGGAAAGTTTAAATGAACCCATGAGTCATTCTTCTGAAACCCATGGGTTTTTTTGGCTTATCAAAGACAGAAACGACAAAGCACACACACCCTTTCACTCCCAAGTGCCATTTCCCATTAATTTCAGGGTTACAACCGAACCTACAATCTAAGAAAATGACGCGTGGAAATATCCCTCTCAACTGAAGTGGAAGGAAATACTTCTGAATAGAAGAAGCTCTAAGAAACATCAAAGCACTTACCACTGTAAGTGGTTTTGGGGTCACCCTGACGGAACATTTTCAAAAGCGAAGGCTTCAAATCAGGATATTTTGCATTTGTGTATTCCATGTGGTCATGTGCCATTGTTCTCTGTGTGAGATGTCTCTTAGACAACATTTTTTTTTCATTTTAGAGTTGGAAGGGACCTTGAAGGTCTTCTAGTCCAACCCCCTGCTTCAGCAGGAGATCCTATACAATTTGAGACAAATGGTTGTCCAATCTCTTCTCAGAAGCCTCCAGTGATGGAACATCTACAACCTCTGAAGGCAAGTTGTTCCATTGGTTGACTGCTCTCTCTGTTTGGGATTTTCTCCTTAGTTCTAGGTTGCTTCTCTTCTTAGTTAGTTTCCATCCGTTGTTTCTTGTTCTGCCCTACTGTTACTTTTGCCCTACTGTTACTTTGTCTTTTTAGAAATTGGAACACCGCTCTCATGTCTCCTCTAGTCCTTCTTTTCATTAGGCTAAACATATCCAATTCCTGCAACCACTTTTCGTATGTTTTAGCCTCTAACCCCCAATCATTCTTGTTGCTCTTCTCTGCACTTTTTCCAGAGTCTCAAGATCTTTTTTATATTGTGGTGACCAGACCTGGATGCAGTATTCCAAGTGTGGCCTTACTTTCAACTTAATGTGTTGAAGTCTCATACAAACGTTGTCACTCAAGGTGATCATTAAACTGTTAGGAAAATGAAAGTTTCCTGTTTCAATCCAGCCTTAACCAAGCAATTAATATTCCCACATTCTGGCATTCTTCTGTATTCTTTGATTCCTCTCCAGTTTTGACCGTCTTGGTTCATTAACCATTTCCAGACTACTGACATATTTCCTGGTTCCTGGGGGTTTATTTGTGTCCGCAGCTAAACTTAAAAAAATATTGAGAGGAAATGCATAACAAAGCTTTCTACTACCCTACTGTATTCTTTCAAAGAGGCACTGGAAAGGAGACAGGAAATTATTCCATACAAGATCAAACTTCTACTCTAAGAGATCCCAGAAGGTCCACTAAAGCCACTAGGGGGAGACCTAGTCACAGAGACTACCAGCGTCTTAAATCAGATCCTGCTTACTCCTGCATAAGGCTGAATGGATTTAAATTCTGAGCATGGGTGTGTGAGGGTGTGTGGACATGACCGTGAATGATAAGGGTAGGTAGAACCTCAACTTAATTGTGCATGGAGGTTTCCAAAATTGTAAGCTCCTCTGCAGGATCCTCCCCTTGCAAAGCAGAACTACAAGGGGTCATATTCAAGTCTACTGTCAACTCATAAAATATTTCTATGGTCTTTTTAAGAGTTGCCAACAGGAAGGGAGATGGGAAAAGAGAGTTGGTTTGGCTACACCCAGACAACGCGGGACATGTTAACTCCCAATAAATCCTTTTGAAGTTTTGGAAGTTTGGCTCAGACTCATGATTTAATTGGGGTAACTGCCGGAATCCTGACGGGTACATTCTGAATAAAGTACAGGTGGTCTTCCACTTATGACCACAACTGAGCCCAACTTTTTTGTTGCTAAGTGAGACCTTTGTTAAGCGAGTTTTGCCCCATCATACGACCATTCTTGCCACAGTTGCTTAGCGAATTACTGCAATTCTTAAGTTAGTAACGTGCTTGTTAAGTGAATTTGGCTTCCCCGCTGATTTTGCTTGTCAGAAGGTCGCAAAACGTAATCACATGACCCCAGGACAATGCAACGGCCATAAATATGAGTCCGTTGCAAGCATCTGAATTTTGATCATGTGACCATGGGGATGTCACAACAGTCGTAAGTGTGAAAAATGGTCATTAGTCACTTTTTTCAATGCTGTTGTAACTTAGAACATACACTAAATGAATATTCGAGAACTACCTGTATCAGCTTAGGAAGGAAGCGACAACTTTTTGTAAACCTATTCATTATCAGTGATACCATTTTAACAATTCAATGTGAGTTGAAGCATATTCCTTGCCATTCTGGCAACTCATCCATCAAACTTTTGTATCGCTACAGGCATAAATCTCTTTTGAAATATATGCTATTTGCAATTGTTTAATATTCATACCTGGCAACAATAGGGTACCAGGTGCTTTAGAGAACACCGAAGCAAGAGAGTTCCCATCTGAAAGATATTGCCAAATAACACTCTCCAAATAGCAATCAATTGCCATCCAGCTGGAAACAATTAGAAATTGTTGTTGCATATAGCTTAAGTCATCACATTGCAAGTCTAATACATACAGATGTGTCATCCTAATCATAAAGGCTGCTTTCATACCCAGTTTTTAACAGAAAGGTGCCCAACCAAGCTGTTTAATAGTAGCTAAACAATCTGAGAAAACAAGTTATTCAATTGCTCCAACAGTCGTCTTTAGTATTCCTTGTGTAGCTCAATTGCTATTATCTCATACATTCATTGAGCTAACTTGTGTACTATGAATCAACATGGACTCACACTGGTTTACACAAAACAGTCAATAACAACAGTTAAAAAGCTGAAATAAAATATAAATAATAGCAACCAATAACTAGTCAAAGTGATAACATACAAGGAAAAATTATAATAATGAAACTGAAAACGAAAGTTTAAAAATTATAAGAAAACAAAAGAATATCAAGAAATCATAGAATAATAGGATACCTTGGAGATCTTCTAGAACAGCGGTTCTCAAACTTTTCTTCATGTTGACCCCCTTTAAAAACCTGTTCTAGATCAGTTCCTTCTCTGGGGTAGAAATCCTAATACAGTCCAGCCAAATGGCTAACCAAGTCTTTGCTTGAAAATCACCAGTGATAAGAGCATCTATAACTCCAGGAAGCAAGCTATTCCACTGCCTAAGAAAGTTTATGGCCAGGAAAGTCTTTATTCCAAATTTAGATCTCATGTACACTATTCACTGCAGAGGTGGTATTCAGCAGGTTCTGACCAGTTCTGGAGAACTGGTAGCAGAAATTCAGAGAACCAGCAAATACCCCTTCTGACTGGCCCCGCCCCCATCTATTCGCTGCCTCCAATTGGCTGGGTCTTCTTTTGTTGCCCTGCACAGGAGAATGGAGCTGGAAAGCAGGTTAGTGGAGTGGGGCGGGAATGGGATTTTGCAGTAACCTTCTCCTGGAGTGGGGTGGGAAAGGAGACTTTATAGTATCCTTCCCCTGCTATGCCCACCAAGCCATGCCCACAGAACTGGTATTAAAAATTTTGAAATTTTCCCACCACTGATCCACTGGTTCTTGTCCTGCCTTCATTACCTGTGGAAAATAAATCTATATCCTCTTCATGTTTTTGAAGACTGCTGTCATGTTTCTCCTTAGCCTTCTCTTCTTTAAGCTAAATACATCCAGTTCTTTTAAACACTCTTCATAAGATTTAGCTTCAACTCTCCATCTTCATTGTTCTTTTCTGCACTCTTTCAAGCTCCACACCTGGAACATGCTAGAAGCAGCATTCCTTTATATTGTGGTCCCAAACTGTCAGAATAGTGTAAGTTAGTACCATTTTGAGATGAACAAACTGGGAGCCTGTGAATATCAAGACCAAAGTAAATCCCAGTTATGGTCAATGGTTCTTGTGGCAATTTTTTTCATACTACCTGAAGTGTCTGGACTCACAACAATGCCTTCCCATGCATAATGTATTCTAACAGCATAACAGAAAATGTTGCCATGGGATGGATAAAGAGGCTATTTTTACTGAAGTAAGGCCATAACCAGCACATAATCTAAAGTGGAAAAGATTCTGTTTGATGCAGATAACACTTCTGCCTCTAATAGCGAATATTATTCAGATACTCTCCATCCACCCAGAAGCTATGACCTTGATCTTTTAGGGAGAGGACATCTTCTTTTGAACAGGTTGAATGCTACAGGCAGATAAACCATCCACTAACAATATATAAGAGCCAGTTTGTTGTAGTGCAGGGGTGTCAAACTTGTCAGAATATTCATGAACTGGCAGAGACATGGTAACACAAATGGGAGCTGAATTAGAAACTGAAACTTAAAGAGAGAGTCTGGGTGTGGCTTATCTCTGTGCTCTAAGCTCTGAAGCTGCAAACTTGTCTGGACTTGTCTGACTGTTCTCTGTTTGTGTTACATTGGAAAAATCTACTATTGTTATTGTACAATTTACTCATATGTTATTATGTATATAAATAACGAATCCTGCTGAATCAGTCATCTGTGTGTGCTTTCTGGATTTTATTTCTGCAATAAACTCTAACAAAACTCAAGGGACGGAACTGGCCCGTGGAATGCTTAGATCTCGTCCACAAGACACATGGAAACAGTGAAGAACCAGTCTGTGGTGCCTCTGCCAGTGAAAACGGAGCTCGGGAGAGCCGCGTGCAACCCTCCCAGGCCCCATTTTTGGCCACAATGCCTCCTGCAGCCCTCTGCCTGTTTTTGCTGGCAGAGGGCTACAGGAGGCCATTGAGGATGAAATTGGAGATTGGGAGCCCATTTTCACTGACACAAGTGCTCAGGCCGCCACAGGCGCCCCCGACACGAATGATGTCAAGCTGGCCACACCCATCCAAGCCCCCGAGGTCAAACCCAACCCTGATGCGGCCCTCAACGGAATCGAGTTTGACACCCCTGGTGTAGTGATTAAGGCATCAAGCTAGAAATCAGGATATTATTAGTTCTACTTCCACCTGAGACACAGAAACAGTTGGATGACTGGGCAAAAGTTCCTCTTTCTCAGCATCAGGAAGGAGACAGTGGCAAACCACTTCCTAAATTGTTACCAAGAAAATTGCATGGACTAGCCCAGGAAGTCACCAGAAGTCAACATTTATGAGTCAAAGGCATTTTTAAAAAAACATCAATGATATCTCTTAGTTCAAGGACCAGTGTTTTGGCTTCATGTAGTTCATTAATACAGCCAAGCACTGATTTAGACTCTGATGCTGCCTCATTCTGATCTGATAAAAAGGACCTATATTGTATATCATCAGCATATTATATTGATAACATTTCACTTTAAATCACTGGATGATTTGACATAGTGGTGCCATATAATTGCTGAACAGCCTAAGAGAGAAAATGGAATTTCACAAGAACTCACAATGAAAACCTCCAGAAGCACCATTGGAGATGGCTATCTAGATATATTCAGAACCTCTCATATCCAATAAGCTCTCCAGAAATACATCACAGAGAGATGGTTTGACCTACTGGTTAAGACACCAAGCTAGAAAAGGAGAGACTCTGTGTTCAAGTCCCACATTAGCCATGAAAACCAGCTGGGTGACTTTGGGCCAGTCACTCTTTCTTAGCCCAATCCACCTCAGAGGGTTGTTGTGGAGAAAATAGGAAGAAGGTTATTTGCAAAAAGAATAAAGGCAGGATACAAATAGATAAAGAATCATAGTTAATGGCATTACTAAGCCACAAAAAGGCTCAGGAGAATTTCATAATATCACTCTTTCCAGCAAAGATTATCCCTAATGCAGGAGTGGGATGTTACCAGTTCACACCTATTTGCTAGAACCGGTTGTTAACATTCTAAGCAGTTCGGAGAACGGTTGTTAGAAGAAATGACTGGCCTAATCCTGTAAGGAAGGCAGGAAGGAAACATTCTGGTGTTGGTTATAGAAACTGCCTCTACGTTAACCTTTATTCCATTCTTGGCAGGACTAGACTTCTTCTCTCAGGAACTTCTCTGGAGGTTTTTTTCCCTCCTTTGCTGGTACTTTGCTTGTGTGGAGTGACCATTCAAAGGTACAACAGCACTGAAAAAAGTGACTTATGACCCTTTTTCACACTTATGACTGTTGCAGCATCCCCACAGTCATGAGAGGCCAGGCGAGGAGATGTGTGCCTTGATGTGAGTGATATTGAGTTGGCCATGCCCAGCCAATAACATGACCACCAAGCCACGCCCACCAACTAAGCCATGCTCACAGAACCGGTTGTTAAAAGATTTGAATCCTATTCCTGCCCTAACGCAATTTGGTTAGTGCCAAAAGCAGATCTAAAGCTGACTGAAAGGTTCTAGAACATGGGTATCCAACCATTTGGCTTGCCTGGGCTGAATATAAAGTATATTATATAGTCCAGCAGTGGCTAACCTTTTTTGGCTCCCGTGCCAATAATTGCGCACACGCTCACTTGTGCATGCTCACATGCCGGCACCCAGAAGGCAATGTGTGCTGGGCCCCCCACACCCCCTCTGCGATTCCCCCCTCACACCGCGCATATCTGCATCTGTGTGCGCGATTCACCCTACAAACAGCATGTCTGCGCATGCACGCACGATCTCCTCATGCATAGCACATTCCTACGCACACAGGGTTAACGGAGGGGCAGTTTCTGTAAGCAACACCAGAATGTTTCCTTCCTGCCTTCCTTACAGGATTAGGCCAGTGATTTCTTCTCACAACCGGTTCTCTGAACTGCTTAAAATGTTAACAACCGGTTCTAGCAAATAGGTGCAAACTGGTAGCATCCCACCCCTGCTCTGGATGTCACTTCCGGCACACGTTCACCAACACAGATATAGTCAATGTATATAAATATCTGTAAAAATCACATAACAAAGTTAAAAGTTTACGATCTTGTGGGCGACAATGTTACTAGCTGTCCAGGTGCTGCATATAGCCCATGGGTCATGAGTTGGGCACACCTTTTCTAGAACGTCATGTCAGTCAACAGTGTCTGGAACTGACGAGTATGCACTCTCTTGAACAGCCTGCCCATATTATACTTATGAAGAACTTTTGGGTTGTTGAGACTGGAAGACTCTTTCATATAACCTCCTAGCCTTAGCTGAACAATTCTTCCTAGCAGAAGCAATAAGATCAAATGTCAAACAAACAGGTGATCAGCTGAACCATTGGAGTACCTTATCTTCCTCAGGCATTAGAACCTGGAAGCATCTGACCAGACTTTGCCCACAACATTTCTGAAGAATGACTAGCCAAAGCTGCAGAACCTACTCTTGGGTATAATATAAACATTTTTACATTGATGAACTGGTTAACACATGCTGAATGGGGTTACGCTATTGCTGGGCCTTAAAACTTGCTAGTAGGTCACATTAACTTGCAATATGATAGTATTGGGCTAAATTTTTTTTAAAGGAAACCTTGCAGGAACAAAGTCATAATGTGACTTAGCTAATTGCATTCAATTAGCATAGGCATTTCTTTGCAACCTTTCATTTTGAATGGCATTTTGTGGATTTAGTCATATGAAATGACAATCAATTTTTAAAGTGACATAATCACTTTACGTCACTGCAGGTCCATTACTTTTTCAACTCCGTACAATTCTTTGCAACATGGGTTAAAACAGCAAGAACTGGCTCTGACAGATATCACTGCCTATGATGATGTACGAAAGTTTATTTTGCACCTGAATGCATTGGCAAAAACTTCCAGTTCTGCTGTTTATTGAAAACTAACTGAAGTAATTACTATGTGAGTAATCCCACAAAACCTCAGAAGAAACACTGATTGCCCAACTCATAACCTCACAATTTCAAAATATGACATTTCTGGGAACAGAAATGTCCAAAATTGAATTAACTGCTTTTTCCTGTTTCTGAACAAAATAGTTTTCAGTCAGAAACCTTGCCATCTAAATTTGGAGAAAAAAAATAATGCACATTTGTGTGCATTTTACAAAACGCGTGGTTAGTATACATCAAAGTTGCTCTGTTCTTTATGAAAGTTTATCTCTGACTTTTAAACTGAATTTCTAGTCTATAAATAAGATCCAATTTTATATAGCAAGAAAGATAATAAAAGGCTATTCAATGAAGAGCCTTAGAAGATGCTAATCTACACAGTAGTCGATATTTTAGAGTTCAGTAAAAGTTAATTTAAAACCAGCATGTGTAACGTTCAAATCTAAAAATTCCCCTATGCACAAGATTCTTTCAGTAAGGTTTCAAAAAATTCAAGGAGCAATTCATGAATGAGATGGCCACTTTCTAGAGAGATCATCAAAGCATTCTTATGTTGCAGTAATGACATGTTAGCTAGGGCTAACCATGACTCACTTTTTTGAGAGATGGATGCTTATACTAGAGAGAGGGAAAGAGAGGGAGGGAGGGAGAGGGAGAGAGATGGTAGCTTCTTTAGGGAAGTTTCCAAATAGCATGAGTAATGAAGTGAGCCTGAGACTTGGTTCATACAATGTACTTCCTTAATGTTAATGGTTTGGTTTTTTTGGCTTAGCATATTGTGTGATTCCAGTACTATGATTTGTAAACCATAGTTTGAGTTAACATGCTGTGTGCAGTCAACTGTAATTTATTTAACAAATTATGACTACCTAATGTCCATATATTAATGCAATATAATTCCTGGTGCAAAAGCCATACCTGAGCGTTCCGTTGCTGTCCTTTCTTGTGTCTGCTTTCCCAGGTAGACCAGACACGAAACACAACCAGATGAGCTGATTCTACTTTATTTCAAAACTACATTAACAGAATCTTGCAAGTCTGGGAGTACAAATCTCCCATCATCTCTTCAAGCCCGAGAAGCTAGGACAGAGATCTCCAAACTTGGCAACTTTAAGACTTGTAGACTTCAGTCCACAAGTCTTAAAGTTACCAAGTTTGGGGACCCCTGAGCTAGGAAGATGCTCTTCTGAGCCTCTTTTTCTCCACTCATTATGAAGTTACGGGCTACGCTCTTTCTTACTTGAGCATTCTGTTTACTCCATCTCTCAAAGTCATTTTCACATACTATTAGACTTGCTTACAGTTCTGCCGGTGGCAGTGGTGGGTACAGAGCACAGATTTAGATGACTCTTTAAGATGAAGGGAGAAAGGGAAAGGATGGGAGGGGGGGAATAGAATAAAAAAGTACATTTAAAAGCAGACGATATCTTTTTGTGACAGTCTGTAAGGTTCATTTCTCTCCGTTAGATCAGATCTACTCCGCTTTTCCATTATATTTAAGTTACCCTATATCATTTACACAATTTGTCTCTGAATAAGCCAATTGTACCAAGAATCCCAGTTGTTGTAAAATGTTGAGGACTCTTTGTTTTTTAGGGCTATAGTTAGTTTATCCATTTCAGAACACTCACATATTTTCTGAATAACCATTTGCTCTGTAGGTGTATGGGGTGATTTCCAACATTGAGCAAACGTTAGTCTAGCCACAGTTAAGATATGAATTATTATATATTTTGTCTTTTTGGATAGATATCTGTTAGAGATCCCTAACAGGAAGAACTCTGGTTTATAGTCTATTTGTTCTTTAGTTATCTCCTCCAACCATTTTCTAATTTTTTGCCAAAATTTTTGAGTAGCTTTACAGGACCACCACATGTGGAAGAAAGTTCCTTCTGTACTTTTACATTTCCAACACTTTAGGCTCATATTAGGGTTCATCTTCGCCAGCCTCGAAGGGGACAAGTGCCATCTATATAACATTTTATATATATTTTCTTTGTACGCCGCCGATTTCGTAAACTTGATATTTCTATTCCAAATCTTTTCCCATTCTGTTAATGTAATGCTTCTTCCAATATTCCTACTCCACGCTATCATGTTCCCTTTCACTATCTCTTGCTCTAATTCTACCTCCAGTAAGTATTTATAAAATTTAGAAATATTCTTTTTATTTGATCCTAATAAGATTTTGTCTAAATATTGCAATTTGCTATAGATTCCAAACTTGTTTAGAGTACAAACTCTTGTTTGTATCTGCTATGGATTTGTATGTATAACCACTGGTCTATTTTGAATCCCTGTTCCTGTAAACCCTGTCGAGTTCTTAATTTTCCTAGTGGGTCTAATAAATCTTTATATTTAATCATTTTTGTTATATCCAAATTGTTGGGATGTACCATTGCCTCCATTGTTGAAAGCCAGATCGGAATTTTTAGATAGTGTTTTTTGCATATTTTTTCCAATTAGTTAATAATGAGTCTCTAATAAGGTGTCTGTGAAAGGTGTCTGAAAATACGACTGTTTAATTTTCCCCACTCCCCATAGAAATGCGTGCCACCCTCTCTGAAGGTCATGCCCTTCTAGAGCTAGAGTTCTTTTATTGAGTAGATTCACCCAGTCTTTTAACCATAATAAAATGGCTGCCAAATAATATAATTCCCAATTTGGGAGCGCTAGCCCCCCTCTACTTTTTGCGTCTCGTAAGGCCTTAATATTAACCCTGGCTTTTTTCTCTCACCAAATAAATTTAAGTGTTAACCTATTTATGTCTTCAAAAAAAATTTTTGGTAACTTAATTGGAATTGTCTGGAATAAATAAAGAAATTTTGGTAGAATGTTCATTTTGATCGTGGCAATCCTGCCCAGTAGGGAAAGCTGCAGCTTGTTCCAGGATTCTAGGTCTTTCTTGATTTGTTGGAGTAATTTATTGTAATTATTCTCTTTAAGCGATTTACCTTGTGGTGTTAGCCATATGCCTAAGTATTTGACCTTTTTTGTTACCTGTATCCCTATAATTTTTTCTAATTCTTTCCTCTGGGTCTCTGTTAAATTTTTGGTCATTAGTTTTGTCTTCTTTCTGTTAATCTTTAATCCTGCTACTGAACCAAATTGTTCTAATTCTTTTATTAAATTATGTCCTTTTTCCATAGGTTCCTCTAAGAAGAAAACCATGTCATCTGCGAACACTTGTAGTTTATATTCCTCTGCTTTGACCTTACTCCTTTAATTTCAGGATTTTGTCCTATCCGCGTTAAAAGTTATTCTAAAGCAAATATAAATAGGAGGGGTGAGAGAGGACAACCCTGTCTGACACCCTTTTCAATATTTATTGGACCTGTTTGTTCACCGTTGATTAGTATGTTAGCCTGTTGGGTGTTATAAATTGTTGTTATAATGTTCTCGAATTTAGTGCTTGACATCTCTTCTTTGTGTCAGCCCCTGAGATATTGAAACACTGCTATCACATCACCCCTAGTCCTTCTTTTCATTAAACTAGACATACCCAGTTCCTGCAGCCGTTCTTTGTATGTTTATCCTCCAATCCCCTAATCATCTTTGTTGCTCTTCTCTGCACTCTTTCTAGAGTCTTGACATCTTTTTTACATTGTGATGACCGAAACTGGACGCAATATTCCACATGTGGTCTTACCAAGGCATTATAAAGTGGCACTAACATTTCATGTAATCTTGATACTATCCCTCTGTTAATGCAGCCTAGGACTGCATTGGCTCATATTTAAGTGATTGTCCACTAGGACTCCAAGATCCCTGTGGCAGTTAGTACTATTGTACATCCCTAATCAGGTTCTCTATCACTGATTTATCATTTTGTATTTATTCTAATGTAATTTCTTCTTGCTCCTTGTCCAAATATAAGCTGCAGGGTTTTTTTTCTCTTACTGAGATCACTCTGAAAATAATAAGGCAAACTTGGCTTGCCTACTCTAGAATATAGATATTTTGGGACTGTAACTCCCAGAATTCCCACCCCAAAACCAATAGCATCAAGATGGAGAAGGCAGATATCAGGGATGGAGATCAACATTAAATGAAAAAAAAAAAGACTTATCTGTTCTTTTAATTAACACTAATTTAAATAATGCAGTAAGTTCTAGTTTGAGGATTTGAGTTACTGTTGAAGATTTTGCGGGGAAATCACTCACTTTCCTCTCTCAATAAAAGAGATACAAACCTTTCTCTAGACAGACGTTCACTACAGCCTGATCCAACAGCCACGAAACTGAAAGCAATTTTAATAATGTGTTTGACGGGAATTCTCTTTTTAAAATTGCAAGGAAAATCCTAAATTACTGCTGTTCCATTTAACCAAGAAATTAAAGTATGTTAAGATAGTGCCCTCCTAAGGCCAAGAAGTGTAAATATATCTATAAAAGACTCAGTCCAAGTGCACTGCAGTCTCAGAGAAGTTTATAATTTAAAAAAAAATGGCCTGATAGAAGGCAACAGTAATAAGAAGCCACCGGATAGCTAATATACTGCATTTCTTCCTTCATTCCCTTGCTACACTCATTTTTAAAAGGGGGAGGAACAGGGAGGGGGCGGGAAACATAAGATACCCACAGCAGTGGCTCTAAGCCTAGAGTGCCAAATCAAATAATTAGAAAGCATAAGTGCCAAATCAAATAATTAGAAAGCATAAGTGCCAAATCAAATAATTAGAAAGCAAAGCTGTTCAAACAGGAAGGACTTTATCCCATAAGCATACAAGCAATCCCTTCTTTCGAACTGCTTATATTTTTCCCCCTGTTCCTGCACCTGAAGCAAGCTAAGGAAAGAACGGAAAAAAATAGATAGAAAGAAGATAATAAACACCCACAGCGGTTCTCCTATTGAAATGAATCCTACGTAGAGATTTCCACTTTCCTACTTTTTAATGGATGCACGTATCGGACCCACTTGGTATATTTCAAGGTTTAATCCATGTGAGTTGGAATGAGGCTTGGTGAAAAGTTCCTTGAGATGTTGAATACTTTTCCTCCTACCAACAGAGATTTTTCAAGTTAAGCCGAAATACAGAAAGCCAAACATGTTTACCATCTAGAAAAGTCGTTGATTCTAGTACTTCTTAGCTCCACCTCCATCTGCTTGGGATTTGTAGCCCTGTTCATTCAGAATGTCTCCTTGTGCTCCATACCCCACATGCAGAGGTGATGTTTAGAAAAATCTTGCATATCTGCAAAGATTCCCCATAGTTGAAGATCTTGAGGAGTCCTTGTTCATGCAAAAGAATTTTCATGAATATGGATTAATTCCACTCCAATTACTCATCCCTCCATACCTGCTACAGGGCTGAAAGCTGCAGCAAAACATAGGGGACTGGAAGCTAAAACATATGAAGAACAGTTGCAGGGTATGTCTCGTCTAGTGGAAAAAAAACACTAGGAGTGAACATGTTAGCAGTGTTCTAATATCTAAGGAGCTGCCACAAAGAAGAGAGGTCAATCTATTATCCAAAGCACCTGAAGGCAAGACAAGAAGCAATGGTTGGAAACTAACCAAGGAGAGAAGCAACCTAGAACTAAGGAAAATTTCCTGACAGTGAGAACGATTAATCAGTGGAACAACTTGCCTCCAGAAGTTGTGAATGCTCCAAAACTGGAAGCTTTTTAAGAGCTTTATCTGAAATGGTATACTGTAGGGTTAACTGACTGAGCTGGAAGTTGAACTAGAAGATCTCCAAGATTCCTTCCAACTCTGTTATTCAGTTAGGGCTAACATGAAGAGAGCCTCCTTCTTGTCTGCCTGCATTTCATCTATGGTTTGTTATTATTTGGACCTCCTACTGATTCAGGATGTCTCTCGGCAGTATCTTCCTCAGCAAACGTAAGACAATAGTCTCCATTCCACCACATGCTGTCAATTGACAGAAAAATCATGTTTCTTTCTTAAATACAGTATTCCCATACTTATATTCTTCAGTGGAGTTCATGTGTGCCATCAAGAAATGTCTACTAGAATAACAGTCTTCTCCATCCAGCCCTTCAGTTATGCGAGTCTCTGCAACAACATCATTGACAATAACTCATTACAGATGCACAAGTTCTCAACTGAAGCACTGATGCTTCTAAAACGCTATTGTTATTGCTATATAAATCTGAAAACCAATAAAAAAATGATTTCACTTGGATTCAGAAGAATTCACTTGCACACTTTCTACAGATGATCCAAGTTCTCTGGAACATTTTTCTTCTTCTTCAAGAAACAGATATGAAGATTTTGTTTTCGAAGCAATCATACCAGTTGCTGGTTAAGCTAAGAACTGAATGTAGGTTTTCTTCATATAGATATTTCACTGTTAGCTATTTGGGTAACCCTTCTGAAACCTGAGTTTGTCAGATGAGAGCCTGTGGATACACTCCACATTCAGTTAGTTATTCCCAAGACAGCAAGCACATATTTACTGTGAAAAATTATAATGTGTGATCAGTTTAGTTAGAGCTTAATGTCAACCTAGCCATTGCATTTGGCAAGCCATGGTACAAAGTATAACTCCAAACATTAAACACATCAAAGAAAACTATGATTGGATGAATATATCACATTAAAGAATGTATTGCATTAATTATGATTTATTCAACCAACCATAATGACCCAATTCACAGATAATGCTAATCCATAAATCACAGTTTACAGACTGTAAAATGGCTTGAATCACAAATTAGACTAATCTGTTTGTTGTGATGTACTGTTTGAAGCAGCTTCATTGCTAACATTTCATGGAGAGGTGGAGGGAGGTATCTTTTCACAGAAAATGAAATATGCCTTGATTCAAGCTATACAGAGACACCATGGATTCATGAAACCTGATGAGCTTCATTCTGTGGACCACTACTTGGTTATCTGTCCCTTCCATTCCTCTTTCTGCAACAAGCTGGTTATATGTGGTGTTCCTGCTGCATTAAGTTATACTTTCCTGAGTTGGATAATCCTCAAATGGGTTGGATTCTCAAATTCCTAGTTATTGTGCCATGCTGGCTAAGAATTCTGGATGCCATGACTCCAATACATTGCTGTATCAGGCTGGGAAAGATTACTTTAAGCTAGGTTTGGTTTATTGAGTGACTAATAATTGATTGGGTACATCCAACCAACTAGCCAAAATGTATCAAATCACACTTCAGCTTGGGGTGATTTGTAAACTTCATTTTACATACACACGTTCACCTCTTCTAATCTCAAAGAAAAACCATCTTCTTTCTGACTAATTCTTTAAGCAATCAAAACATTGCTGAAAAATATCCAAATAAATTTGGATCCTTCAAGCAATCAAAGCATTACTGAAAAGAATCCAAATAAATATCCAACCATTCCAACTCTGGGAGCGGCAAACAACCGCTGACTCCATCATTAACGGCAACAGATGCAGGAGTCCAAAATAAGCAAGCAAGCAAAGAAGAAGAAGAAGGGGAATTAAGCTATTGTTTGGGGGGATTTGATACTCTTCCCCGTGCATCTTTTCTTCTTGCAAACCAACAGGACAGAGGCAGGTGTTCCATTTTCCCAAGCAATTTCTCTCTGTGCAACATTTGGCTTGGCAGCCAATGCTTAAAATCCCACCAACAAAAGTGTGTTAATCCTTCCCTGATTCTTAGTGGGCTTAATACCAGCCAGAACAGAGATATTTGGAAGCCAAATTGACTGCTCACTCCCTATTTCTGGTATTTGGCAAGTTCAAACTCCTGTTCGGTTCCTTTAGGAGACTTAGTTTCCAGGCTTAGTTTTCATCAAACACCTGCACCAACTGTTTATCCCAATATAATAACTCAATACTAAAGACAATCTTAAGGAAGCTGAAAGGTGATTTTTCGCGAGCGTATCTGCCAACACGCTCTACAAAGAGGGTTAGTCCAATAAACTCGGCAGTCCAGTAAAAACACATATCCACTGCTTATCTCTTCTTTTAAAGTCTGCTCCAAAGAAAGACAAATCCACTGGCTCCACATGTTCCATATTTACATTGCTCCTTTCCTTTTTCTTTAAACAACACTGTGATTTGTATCATTCTGCACAATTTATTGTAGCTCTACTCATTAGCCAAGAAGTACATAAGGCTTGACCAGAGGTAAATGACAGTGGGCCAGAAAAGCTCTTAAGCCTCACTTCAAATGTTGGCAGCACAAACAGGCAACATTTTCTGACCAAAGAAGATAAAAAAATCAGTGCAATAAGTCCCTGATAAGTTTTATATATCTATTTTAGTCAGGCCACAACTACCATAAAAACAATAAAACATTCCCATGCACCCACCCCCAAAAGCTCTAGCTCTCTGCAGAGGCCTCACTGCTTCAGTATTCTTGGGGGTTACAGTGTGGTTTTATAGAAGGAAAAAGGACATTGGATTGTCCCTGTATCTAAAAATCCACCTGGGATTCCAGTAGTCTTACCATTAGGTTGGGTAATGCTGGCTTTGTTCTAGCTGGTATCTTCTATATTGCTGTGGGTTGCGCTTCCCATCATCTCCACACAGAGAAACGTGATCTAAAGAATTCCCCATTAACGTGAAATCCCAAAATACCAATGATTTATTCTTATACAGGTAGTCCTCCGGTTACAACCACAACTGGGGCCAAATTTTCCATTGCTGAGCAAGAAGGTTGTTAAGTGAATTTTGCCCCATTTTACAATCTTTATTGACTCAGTTGTTAGGTGAATCACTGCAGTTGTTAAGTTGGTGACGTAGTTGGTCAATGAACCTGGCTTCCCCATTGATTGTGCTTGTCAGAAACTCGCAAAAAGTGATCCCATGATCCCGGAACACTGCAACCATCATAACTATGAACCAGTTGCCGAGCAGCCAAATTTTAATCACGTGACCATGGGGACGCTACAATAGTCGTAAGTGTGAAAAATGGTCTTAACTCCCTCTTTTCAGTGCCGTTGTAACTTCCAACAGTCACCAAATGAATGACTGTAAGTGGAGAACTACCTGTATCTTCCATACTGCTCGACTACATTTCCCATCATCCCAATGCAGAAAAACGTGATCTAAAACAGGGGTGTCTAACTCACATCATCACGGCAGCATCACATGATGTATCGGAACTCCCCCCCTTCGCTAAATCGGATGTGGGCGTGGCCAGTGCGTGATGCATCTGTCCTATAGGCTGGGAGCTTGACTGCCCCAATCTAAAGAATCCCACTGAGGTCCCATTAAACTAAAATCAAAAAGCCAAAGATTTAGTCTTATATTTTGCTGTAAACACCAGAACAATTGGATTGTCAAGTCTTGGGCTGCTTCTGAATCAGCTGCATTTCCAATTACGCAATTTGAATCGCTCTTATTTACATTAGATGACTTACAGAACCCAGAGATGTACAGATTCTGAGCATGAACTCAAGTTTCCTTACAGCCATCAGTGCGATTAAACTTTGGATTAGAAAATTAAATGAATTTTGCTCACTGTGAAAGAATACAGAGAATCAAACCAATCCCATTTCCAAGCATTAGAAGCTATAGTGTCAATCAGAACAGCTTCAAGACAAACAGAAGGAAGCATGGTAAAACTGCCAGGAGCTGCAATTTACCAATATCTGGAAGATTTCACTATGAGCATCCATATCAGTCTTGAAGTATTCTTCATCCCGTCTTACCTTGCACCACCAATATCCACTCCAACCATTAGCTGGCCATTCAGCGAAAGGATCTCGTCTCGCAAGCGAACTCTTCCACATTTCCCTGCCGGACTGTTTTTTTTCAAATCAGTGACCCAAATGCTTCCAACGTCAAGCACTGGGCCTTTATGTCCCCTCTTTCTTCTCCCCATTCTCCTTTTTTCACCATAATCCCCGAAAGCAGGGATATTGCCAAAACTTAGGCCAAGCGGCTCCGTCGTTTCTGGGTCCTTGGTTAAGTAAACCGTACAGATTTCCATATCCACAGGACCGGGGCTGTAGTGTCGCTTGCCCTCTTCCATTGGGAAGTTCAACTGGATGTACTCTCTCAGCTTCTTAATGGCCGAATGACAAAGGCTGTGCTCAGGTTCCTCAGCTTCCAGTTTCAGGTGGCCCTGCAGCCATCGATAAAGGATGGGAAGAAACAGCATCGCGTTTTCTGGAGTGATGGGCATTGTGGTCATGCCAGGATTCCATTATGTCAAGAAATGGTTCTTCTTCAATGGGGTCAGATCAATGTTCCTTTCCAAGCCAAGGTTGTTAGGTGCTTTTTTCACAGCCATCTTGATAGGACCAAGAAAATGCAGGAAAAAGACACACAAGGACAGCCAAAATTAAAAAAAATAAATAATAATAGTAATAATGGCTTCTTCTTCCACTCCCACTTTGGCCAGGACAACAGAGGGCCTTTATGAAAAGGAATGAAGACTGTTGCTCTGGGATCCATAGCAAGAGAACAAAGGAAGAGACCAGAATTTCATGCTTGCCTCCTTTTACAGCTGTCCACACAGAAATGTATGATCACCAGCCTGGAATTTCTCCTCCACACTCACCAACACCTGCTTGACCTAGAAAAAGGGAAACAGCCCAATTAAAACCATAAATCTGTTTCAGATGCAGGATTAGAAGCTTATCTGCAATGCTTAATAATGAGAAGATTTCGCCTAAGATTATTTTGTTTCTTTGGTTAATTCTATAATCTGTTCATTTTGCTTTCTGTTAACTTATGTGGGTTATTCATTATTTACTACAAGGACTGCAGGCAGGAAGAAGAGGAGGCATCAAAGACAAATTTATAATTATGCAGATAGTTTCACAGACAGAGGCACACTTTACAGTTAACCTCTTCATCTCCATAGGATAAAAAAGGAAGGAAGGAAAGAAGGAAGGTATTTCTTTTATGTCTTTTAATCTTGGGAAGGAAGGAAGGAAGGAAGGAAGGAAGGAAGGAAGGAAGGAAGGAAGGAAGGAAGGAAGGAAGGGTCTTTTAATCTTGAATATTTATGCTCAAATTCTCCTTGTTTTTCAGACTGGTATAGTGGTTAAGATGCTGGCCTAGAAACCAGAAGTCTGTGAGTTCTAGTCTTGCCTTAGACATGAATGCCAGCTGGGTGACTTTGAGCCAGTCCTTCTCTCTCAGCCCTATCCACCTCACAGGATAGTTGCTATGGGGAATAGGAGACGGAAAGAGTATTATGTATGTTTGCTGCTTTGAGTAGTATATAATGTAATAACGCCAAAATAAAACTATTAAGTAAAATATTCTTTTTAAAAAAACCAAAACTCAGTTTAGATACCAATAAATGTTAACGTTTTGTCCAAGATTCAAAGTTTTTAAAAGTTTTTAAAAGAGCATCTCAAGAAAATGCAGCCTTTTGCCAAGTTCATCCATTGTACTGAATCACAAAACAACACTTCATTTCATTTCGGTTGAACTCAGACATTCTGATTTTCAGGCAATTGATTATGGATTAGTGTGACATACAAAAGCAAGCCATTCACACATGTCACCATGCCATGGTTTGAGAATTTCTGCCCTGGACAAGGGGTTGAACTAGACCTCCATGGTCTTTTCCAACCGTATGATTGCATGATCAATCATGGTTTATTGAGTAAGCTACAATTGGGTTTGAACATACAATATCCTAAGTCATACCTCATGACAGACACACTATATTGCTTAGATATTAAGCCAAAATACAAAAATGCCACTTTACAGGTCGGCTTGGTTCACTGTACAAACTCAGTTATTTAATAATGACAGTTTTCAAGTCAAACTTGTTCTCTCCTCTCTTTTCATTATTATTAATTTACATGCCATTCAACTCTCAGCAATTTTTAATTGTTGTTAATGTTAATGACTGAACAGTTTCATAAAAGTGTATGATTTTCTTCCAAGTCTTTAAATGTTTTATTCTGTGGCTAGATTCCTAATCCAATGTGTGTAAAATAATGAATGAATGGCCTAAAAAAATCTGCCCAGTTGGTTTTGAATCTGAAAAATGATACTCTATATAGATATCTTATGAAGTCAGAATTGCCATCAAATCTCTCTTAAAATGGTTTCTTAAGAAGGGTGGAGTGAAATACTCAAGAATATTATACAAATATTTTTCCGGATTCACTTATCAAATGTGTCCTACAACATTTTGGGATATCCTGATTACATGTAAACTTTTGTTTCATTCCCTAACAAATTGTGCTTTTCCTTCCTTATATGTCCTTCCCAATGGAATTTCTAAAAAGCCCTCCAGACCCAGTTCCTGACTTCTACAAAAAGAAATAAAAGGGTAATTAAAAGAATTCCACTTGAAACTTTCAGATGTGGTTTTCCATTATCTTTTTTAGACGCTGTTTTTAAAGACCTCATGCTAGACATTCTCCAGTCCCATCCAAACAGTGTTTTATGACCTTCCCTTTGCTCAAAAAAGCACACTATCATCTTTTTATTTGGATTCAATGTTAGTGGAAATAGAGTATTAGCAAAACATTTTAATCCAGTTTATTTTCATAAGTGTTTTTCTTTAATCCTCAATAAAATGAGACACGATTCTGGCATTTCGTAGCCTTAAAAAGCTTAACAGATTGAACTGGATAACAGCTGGTCCATCTCAACATCAGATTCATAGGGTTAGGCCCACAATGAACGAGCATCTGAAGTTGAGTGAGGTTGTTACTGTGAGAAGGCAGGACCCTCATACCATCCTTGTCACCAAGACCACTTGCCCAGTGGTGGGATGCAACCAGTTTAACAACCGGTTCGGTGAGCGTGCACTTCGCACATTTGCACGCACACGTTGTGTGAGCAAAGTGTTCAAAAAACACTCATTTTAAGCTTAAAAAATCACCTTCTATGTCAGTGCTGGTGAGTAATACAGCTGACGCATGGCCATTCGCGGCGAATCAGTTGAGCTAAAAAACAGGGAAATATTCCCATTTTGGCTGGAAAAGTGCTGCAGGAGGCCATGCGCATTCCCCCCACTCCAATTTGGCCGGCAGGGTGCTGCAGGAGGCGTCTGTCCTGCCTCCCCCACACTCCCGGGCTACAATGCTAATCTGGCCCTCAAAGAAATCCAGTTTGACACCCCTGGCCTGTATTGACACGGGCTAAAACTGAATATTTAGTCTCTTTCTCTAGGAAATTGGCAAATATCAGCAACTGAATCAAAGCCATTAAAAATTCCCTCGAGATACAGAAATCTTGTAGATATATAGAAAGATTCCCCTGGAACTATCACTCGGGATCAACATCGGGGCGCACAAAGAGGTGAAGATTATCCTACCACTTCGGTGGGAAAGTAACAACGTTCCGTGTGCCTCAGCATATAGTCATGCTGGCCACATGACCACGGAAGAGTCTTTGGACAATGCTGGCTCCCTTGGCTAAGAAATGGAGATGAGCACTTCCCTCTAGAGTCAGACATGACTGAGCAGGGCAAAGCTTTACTTTTACCATGGTGGCGCAATAGTTAGAATGCAGTATTGCAAGCTAACGCTGCCCATAGCCAAGAATTTGATCCTGACTGTCTTAAGGTAGACTCAGCCCTCCATCCTTCCGAGACCGGTAAAATTAGGACCCAGATTGTTGGGGGCAATATGTAAACTGCTTAGAGAGGGCTATAAAGCACTGTGAAGCAGTATATAAGTCTATGTGCTACGCTATGCTATGCTATACCATGTCATGGTGGCGCAGTGGTTAGAATGCAGTGTTTCAGGCTAACTCTGCCCGCTGCCAAGAATTTGATTCTGAGTGGCTCAAGGTTGACTCAGACTTCCATCCTTCCGAGATCAGTAAAATGAAGACCCAGATTGTTGGGGGGCCAATAAGCTGACTCTGTAAGCTGCTTAGAGAGGGCTGTAAAGCATTATGGGGGAAGTGCTATTGCTACTTTTACCATTAACTCACTCTCTCTTGCTGATAGGGACAAGGTCAGAGTCTCCAGAAACTCCAAGTACTAGATGACAAGACATCTCAAAATGAATGTTGGACTCTTCTGGGCAACTGGAAGCAATGGGCATGATCAGGAGATATACTGATTGGGGAGTGGAGTCATGACTATTCTCAATGCTGATATACTTCAATTAATAGAAACTACAGTTCCCTGAATTCACACACCACTCGAATTAGGACCCAAATGAAAGCAAAAGTGTCTCTCTCTTCCAGGTGGGAGAATTAGATATGTAATCAAGGGTGGGCTGCTACTGGCTCTCATCAATTCAGGCAAACCTAAGTAAGTAAGTAATCAGCTAATCCCCTATTTTGGACACCCCGCAAGTGAGAAAGTTTTCTGATCTGGATCAAGCTGTTTTCTGAATAAGGTCAATGTATTCCTGAAATCTGGAGAAAGAAGGAAAAGGCAAAACTAAAATAACCGTGTTCATGTATTTCCTAAGCCAAAACGGAACAAATATTATGACTTACCCAATGTATATAAGCCAGGTCAAAAGGGTCTGATGCCATATGTGCATTTTTAAAACACAGAATATCTGAAGACTTGTTTGTAACCACAACATGCATACATGTATTGCAGCTTTTCAGATACAGACTCCTTTGTCCATTGAAGTAGAGCATTTACATCTGGCTATTCCCAGTTCCTCATGAGAAACCAGGAAATCGAAGACATTCAGCAAGATGCTTGCCCATCTGAAAATGTGATTAATTTGCTTCCCTAGTTCCTCCTATGGGAAATTTCTTTGATAAGAGAATTGGTCAGAAAGCAACAAGAATCTCATTGTGACCTGACAAATCTCTTCCAAGATCTGGAATTCCAAACACAAAACAAATCCTGTATGGTGCGTGTGCATGAGCACGCATGCATCTGTCCATCTGTCTGTCTTTCTGTCTGTCTATCATCTATTTATCTATCATCTATCTATCGTCTATCTATCATCTATCAATCAATCTGTCTATCATCTATCTATCTATATCATCTATCAATCATCAATCTATCATCTATCTTCATCTATCAATTTCTATAATCCATCTATCTACCATCTATCATCCATCATCTATCTATCAATCAATTTGTCTATCATTTATCTATCTATATCTAAAATCTATCATCTATCAATATCTATCATCTATCTATCATCTATCTATCAATCTACCTACCTACCTACCTACCTACCTACCTACCTACTACCACCTACCTACCCACCTACCTATGCAATGCTTTTGATTTGAATGTTGTTTATGGCATACTCAAAGAACCGAAAACAAAGAAGAGACAAAATAGGGACTGCAAAAAAAAATGCTTTTGTGTACCGTATATTCTAGAAATATAGTCTCCTATATTTCTTAGAAACAGTGAAGGACCTGGGTTCTCAACCTTGCATCTACAGAACAGGATGGACCAAAAATCTCACCAAACAAAGACCTCATCCTAAATCTCCTGGGAGATAGCGACCCTCTGCATTATTCCTTCGGGCATTTCAGAACATCACCTGGGGCTTTAAGTCTCCTTAAGTTCTGATGACCATCCTACTTTATCCTGCAGTTGACAATGCAGACCCATTGCAAGACTAATCAATAAAAGTTCACTTAATGCAATTGCTGCAGCGATTATGTTCTCCAGATGGCAGCTCTTTCTTCCTTCCATCCTTCCTTAAGTATAGGGCAGAAAAATAAAACGGTATAGCAAAAATGGGTTTCTTAGCATGGCATGATGGAGTAGCAAAATCATATTTTGAGCCAGAAAAATCAATATATTAAACAAGATCATTGCAAACACAGTGTGGCCAACAACTTACCCACCAGTGGAAATTGGAATTAGTTGTTTCTAGCACTCAGTATCCTTTGTTACTGTACTTGGTTCTTGTTTTTTAAAGATACAGCTCAGCTATTTTTACTGATGTTCTATAAGCCTTCCATACCTGTCGCTGCTGCATAATTTTCAAACTACTCTCTGCTTCACACATTGTAGTAACTTCTGATTTCCTTAACCATATTTAACTGGATAAATTACAATTGCCCTAAACTGCAAAAATATTACTCCATGGACCATGGTTTACAATGCATTAAGCCATAACTAAAATGATTTCATTATGGCCTAGCTACCAGGACCCATTTACAGCAGAGTCTTCAAACTTGACAGCTTTAAGATTTGTGAACTTCAACTCCCAGAATTCCTCCTCCAGTCATGTTAGCTCGGGAATTCTGGGAGTTGAAGTCCACAAGTCTTAAAGTTGCCAAGTTTGAAGACTCTTGATTTATAGTATAAAAGAAATTCCCACTATAGCCGAATTACAGGTAGTCCTTGACTTACAACACAACCTTTCATTTTGTGACCATTTGAAGTTACAATAGCACTAAGAAAAGTGACTTATGACCATTTTTCACAATTTTTGCAGCATCCCCATGGTCATGTAATCAAAATTCCGATGTTGGCAACATATATTTATCTTGGCATATATTTATGAAGGTTGCAGTGTTCTGAGATCATATGATTACCTTTTCCACCCTCTGACAAGCAATGTCAATGAGGAAGCCAAATTTACTTAACAACAGTGTTATTCACTTAATAATTGAAGTGATTCATTTAACAATCGGGGCAAGAAAGGTCATAAAATGCGGCAAAATTCACTTATCAACATTCTTGCTTAGCAACAGAAACTTTGGACTCAGTTGTGGTCGTAAGTCGAGGAATACTTAGGATAGAGTTAAAAACAGATTTTACCTCTTGTTTTAACAATTCACAGAGTTGGAAGGGACCTTGTAGGTCATCTAGTCCAGCCCCCTGCCCAAGCAGGAGACCCTATACCATTTCTGACAAATGGCAGTCCAATCTCTTCTTGAAAGTCTCAAGTGATGGCACTCCCACAACTTTCAAAGACAAGCTGTTCCATTGGTTGATTGTTCTCACTGTCAGAAAGTTTCTCCTTATTTTCAGGTTAAATTTCTCCTTGTTTAGTTTCCATCCGTTATTCCTTGTCTGGTGCTTTGGAGAATAGCTTGACCCCCTTCGTCTCTCTGGCAGCCCCTCAAATATTGGAAGACAGCTATCATGTCTCCCCTGGTCCTTCTCTTCACTAGACTAGCCATGCCCACTTCCTACAACCATTCATCGTATGTTTTAGTCCTCAGTCCCCCAATTTCTCAAGCCTTTTATATTTTAAAGCTTTAACATGAAATGCTTATTTGTTTTGTAATTAGAGTTTTATATGTCCTCAATATATTTGATTGTCCTTACGGTCTTTTCATAAGCAGTGGCTGTTTAAAAGAAATCACAAACCCAGGTTTGATTTTTTTTGCCCCACCCCTATATAAAGTATCTGTAAAGCATTGCACTATGTCTATTTTTGTTTTGTTTTTTATGGGACTTCCAAAACAGCTCTTTAAAACAACACAATCTAGCAATGTTCAGCAGAGCTCATGCTGAAAAGATGCTGGCTACCCTCCAAGCAGGCCATTTCGGCATATGCACCCAAAAATATGGGCAGGTTTTATGTGTTTATTTCTCATTCTGATCTTCAAATTCTCCCATTTCACCTCCCTCTCTCTCTTCCCCACTTTTTCAGGCCAGTTGCTGTAAGAGCAGGGCTGAACTCTCGGAGTTTCCAATTTTGAATCCTCAGAGTCCCAATTTTCCCCAAGGCCAGAGCAGGGCAGGCCACACTGGTAGAGCCCCAACCCTTTGAATTCAATCAATACCTTAAGCTTGTGATTGCAAAGACTCAAAGAAGTTATTACCAGCTGCAACAAGACGGGGCTTCCAACATAAATACTTCCCAAATCTATTGAGGTAATTACTCTCGGTTTGATCCAATCATCACAGAACCAGAAAGAGATTGCAGGCAATGTGCTGCTCAGTATCCCACTGCAACTATGCCAAACTAGATTTTTCAAAGGAATAGCTAGGCTAAAAGATGCAATCTTAATATACAATCTCCAGTGGGTTCTTCCCCCTCTGATGGAAACATAACACTTTTTAATGCTTATTTTAAAAAAATCTGTGTAAGGACTCCAAGAGATATGTCTCTAAATTAGCTCAACATTGTTGCACTGATGGCACAAAAGTATGCTTTGTACAATGATTAGTTTGACCTCCTGCCTCATCTTCAAATCCAAATTTAGCAAAAGCTAATGTTTGCAATAAATCATGTCCTTGAATCTTCATGTCAAATAATTATCTAAACTGTTATCCAGATATATCATTATGAAGGCAAAACTGTAGACCAGGGGTCCCCAAACTTGGTAACTTTAAGACTTGTGGACTTCAATCCCCAGAATTCTGGGAGTTGAAATCCACAGGTCTTAAGGTTGCCAAGTTTGGAGATCCCTGATATAAATCATATAAAGAGCTAAACATATAGTTTTTTAATGCATTTTCTTGGATCAAGGCCATAGAGCTGGCTCAACCCTTTGATGGATCTGTGTTGATGTGGACAACCAACTGACAAAATCTTTACATAGTAGCCTTTCACACAGAACTTGGTTCATACATCATATTAATCCATAACACAACTGTTTTGCTTTTGATTAAACATGTGTTCTGTACCCAGCCACATTCATTTAAATTTAATGAGTGCATCCAGGAAATCATAGATTAAGAAACAAGCCATGGGTATGCCATAACACACAAAGCGTAAACTTTGCTTGAGGTTTTATTAGAGTTATGAAGATCTAGTAGCATTGCCCGTGTGTTGTCCTGCACTGCAATAGTTAGCTTTATGTTATTAAAATATGATCTCTTGGTATACCTATCAAGCTGCAAAGATCAGAGTGAGCAACAGATGGCAAACAATAGTTAAGAGGTTTCTATATCTGTTTGGTAGCATCCAGTGATCATTTTTGTAAGACAAAGTAGCAGCAGTAACTGTAAATTTTATTTTCTTTATATACAGGAAATAGATGGGAAAAATAATTATTGAGATTTCCAGGGAGCAGCTATGAATTGTCCCACAATTTCAAGTTAGAATGGTGGGTCTTTGTCGATGCCTTCACCAGGAGTCAAGCCCAACTCAGAGGTCCCTGATTTATTCTGATTTATTTACATATTTAATTTTACTTTGAAAATCCAGAGTGGTGTTATAAAATTCTTATAGAATGATAGGACTACTCTGTCTTGGTATTCTTCCTGGTATTATTTGAGGAGCTTTCACAGAGAGGAGAGGATCCACCTATTCTCCAAAGCACCTGAGGGCAAGACAGCAGAAAACTAGAAAAAGTGGAGATATTCTCCTCTTGTTGTGGAATTTACCCTTCCTCCTAGGATTCAATTGTCAAATTCTTACAACCACATTTTATGGCATGGCATCAATGTAAGAGACCTCTAGACAAGCCTGGATTCTCACACAGTCATAATGCAGCATGCTTGACATTTGTGTTAATATATCTTTGTTGTTTCATCCCATCATGGTTTATCTGGAAAAAAAAAGTTGACAAAACCATTGTGATGGATAGAATAGGGTACAGAGTCACAGGAACAAGGGAATCCAAAGGGACTAAGAGACAAATCACCCTGGAATCCTTGGTATGCAGGAAGAGAGCCGGATTAGATCTTCCCTAACCCTTAACAGGGTTTATCTAAGACAGGGGTGTCAAACTCAAGGCCCGGGGGCGGATCTAGTCCATGGGGTGCTTAGATCTCGCCCACAGGTCTGCCCTGGAAACAGCAAAGGTCCAGCCCATGGTGCCTCTTCCAGCGAAAAAAAGAGCTCAGGGAGGCAGTGCAAGGCAGCCAAGGGGCGAAGCTATTTTCTAAAGCACCCGAAGGCTAAACAAGGAATGATGGATGGAAACTGAACAAGGAGAGATTTAACCTGGAAATAAAGAGAAACTTTCTGACAGTGAGAACAATCAACCAATGGAACAAACACCTTGCCCTTGGAAGTTGTGGGAGCGCCATCACTTGAGACCTTCAAGAAGAGATTGGACTGCCATTTGTCAGAAATGGTGTAGGGTCTCCCGCTTGGGCGGGGGGTTGGACTAGATAACCTACAAGGTCCCTTCCAACTCCGATTGTTATCTGTGTTTGGCTGCAATGGCCTACTGCAGCCCTCTGCCAGCAAAAACGGAGCCCCAGGGAGGCCGCAGGCTTCATTTTTGCTGGCAGAGACCTGCAGAAGATCATCGTGGGTGAAAATGGAACCTTGACAAGTGCCGTCACGCCCCCTGGCCATGCACCTCCCCCAGCCCCCCTAGATCAAACACAACCCTGATGCGGCACTCAATGAAATCGAGTTTGACACCCTTGAGTTAGGCAGAGTTGTGCTTCCATCTGGCAGGATTCCTATCTACAGGGGCAAACAACAATAAAAAAACCAACTCTAAATAACTTGTGTAGTTCTTGGTTCCTTGTGCCTGACAACTATGGATTAATACAATCCAAACGTTCATCTAACAGTGATGGGCCAAATGGTCTTAGGAAGTTCATAAGTTAATGATGGGAAAATTGTGACCCTCCAGTTGTTAATAAAGATCTACAGTGAAAGACAGTGAGAACTTCAGTTCTCGCTGTAACAGCTCTTGTTTGCTTTTCCCCAAGAACTTGAACTTATAGCAGGGAGGATTTGATTTAAAATCAACTCGATTTAAATCATAATTTTTAAAGAGCAGCTATCATCTCTGTCCTGCAGCAGCTCCTCCTCTGACCCACTGTTGACTCACCCAGTCCCAATATTGCAGAATATACAACCTGATGCTACATAACTAAGCTCCATTTCATGCTGAATAAACTAAATTATTAATGTATCTTAAATAGAAAACTTCCTTTAGATAGATTTTTACTCCAAAAGCATTTTATTAAAATAAATTTGATTAAAAAAATTAAAAATCCAATTTAACTTTTTTTAATAATCTGATTTTTTAAATGTTTTTTTTTAATCATTTTTTTATCTACCCTGACTTATAGGCCTATTAGTACTGGACACAGGAGATTGTTGTTAGCTTTCTCATTTAGTGCTGACAGACTTAGCTTCTGCTATATCCTAGTTTGGGCTTCACAATTTTTTACCTGAAATCTATCAAATAAGTTGTATTTGAATTAGGTTCTAGCTAGATTTTCATCCCTTTAGAGGGATGACCTATGTAGTAGTGAAATGGGAGTTCCCAAATGTTGTGGGGTAATCTTAGGAAAAGAAGGGACAGGAATATCTGCCTCCATTAGCCTTCTTTTGTGTGTTTTCTTTTGATCTCATGTTGCATGTCTCATTTTTGGTTCTACACAGCAGTAAGGTGGAATTTAAGCTTGCTCTGTGTTTTGCAGCCTGTAAATTGTATAACAGATTAATTATTCACATGCACTTTAAATTAATTACATATAGGCAGACCCTGCTGCTCACTGCTTCTCACTGATTCCTAATTATCAGTCAACAGTAGTAACTAATCACAAAACACAAATGTGCTACTTACACTCATAATTATCTATTCCATTACCGAGGCTACTAAGGTACAGGTAGTGAATATCCCAATTATTATAAGGTTGTTTCTCAAAGTAGAAAATGTCCTCCCCAAACAAGGAACACACAAATTTGCATTAAATTTTCATATGCTAACAACTTCAGACAGACTAAGTCAGGAAACAGAAATGCAAAAAATAATAATAATACTAGAATTCTACTTTGTTGGCATAGGTCTGGAGTAGAGAAACTTTTATCACTTATGGACTTCAACTCCCAGAATTCCTACGTGAGCCATGAAAGTTTCCCCATCCCTGGCCTACTGGTTTTTCAGTTGTGGGGGAAATCAATTTTTGACTTGAATGGGACTGTTTAATATACAAATGTAGGCATAGCTGGCTGGAGAATTCTGGGAGTTGGTCCACAAGTCTTAAAGTTGCCAAGTTTGAGGACCCCTGGCCCAGATGTTAGATTTAGACTTAGAATCACCTTATTATCACCTTGAATGTACACTAATCAACATACATTAAAATGAAATTTCATTGCATACACCTCTCAAAGGGTCACCATCTCCAACACACACTACATAAACATGACAAAATCAACAAATAAATACAAAATTATGCAGATACTCACATATATTATATGACACAGAGAAATAACACTGTCTAGTTCAGATGTATACATGTACATGGCAAGAAAAAAAAATCTTGCCAGTTTACCAGACGGATGGCAAAGGAAACAAAACTGTTACAGAATTGGGTAGTCCTGCTAGAAATACGTTAAGATGTTAAAGCGTTAAGATGTTAAGTATTGTTGTAGACCATTTAAAGCCCTTCTCTTTCTTCTGACAGAACTGAGACAACTTGCCACAGCTAACTCGCCACAGCCAACTCATTGTGGCCAATTTGACATGGCCAACTTGCTGGGGGACAACTCACTGTGGCCAACTCTGAGTGACAACTCACCACGGGGCAATTCAACAACTCAATTTAATTACCTAAAATAATTCAAAAATTATTTTGTTCCTTATTTGGCATCCTCTCTTTAATGATTCTATTCCACCATTTCTTCAATATTAGTGTAACTCTTGTCCCGCAACAAGTTGGCCACAGACCAAGTTGGCCACAGACCAAGTTGGCCACAGACCAAGTTGGCTCTTGGTTTTTAAACTGAGCTTGAATGGAATAGTCTCTAGGAAGAGTGCAGAGAAGAGCAACAAAGATGATTAGGGGACTGGAGGCTAAAACATATAAAGAACGGTTGCAGGAACTGATGTGTCTAGTTTACTGAAAAGAAGGACCAGGGGAGACATGATAGCAGTCTTCCAATATCTCAGGGATTGCCACAAAGAAGAGGGGGTCAAGCTATTCTCCGAAGTACCTGAGAGTAATACATCAGACAATGGAGGGAAACTAACCAAGGAAAGAAGCAAACTAGAACTAAAAAGAAATTTCCTGATTGCTGAAACAATTAACCAGTGGGACAACTTGCCTCCAGAAGTTGTAAATGCTCCAACACTGGAAGTTTTTAAGAAGAGATTGAATAACCATTTGTCTGAAGTGGTGTAGGGTTTCTTGCCTAGGCAGGGGACTGGACTAGAAGATCTCCAAGGTCCCTTCCAACTCTTCTCTTCTCTTCTATTCTAATCCCTCAACCACCCCACCCCACCCATATAAAGAACAGAACCCTGCAAGAGAAGACATCATTTGTATTTGGAGTCCAGTATTTCTTGTATTCCTCAGGGTGAAGGTATTTTATTAATCACTCAAATTTTTAAAGAAAAAATTGCAGTTGACTATGATGTCATTTTCATACATTAAAAAAATACACCTGCGTCCCATCACAGTGGACAGCTTGAGAAAGTGCATTAGAAAGGACTTACTTGCACAAAGGTTCTTCAAATTGGTCTGTCATCTTTTTTTTATTGAGATTGGTATGTTTGTTGACGTCTATTCTAATAGAGAATAGACTAATAATAATCAATTCTAATAGAAGTGCCTACAAATAAGCCTGACAGTATCAAGAAACAGTGGAGTGCATCCTTAGAACAATTGTCCTTCTAACTTGTTGGTTCTAATTTTAGTCTTCTGCTTCCATTTCACTGCAAGTCAATGAGTCATTGTAAGTCAAAGCCCAGGAAGGGGCTTTCAAACACAATTATGAGGACAGTATGACAAGTGCAGGAAATTGGACGTTCTTTCAATCAATACTTTGAACAACCTATTTCTGCAGAAATGACAGCTTCCCTGTAACCAGTGAAGAGCATTTTGGTTCTCATTTTTGGATCTCCCCTTCCCCGCTTTCCGTTGTTTTTGCAGAATCTTCTAAACCAGAAATATTGTCGTGTCGATTGCAGGGAGAGCAATGTTTAAGATTTCTCCCACCCCACCCCATCCCCCCAAATGCTTCCTGGTTGATCTGGCAATACTTTCTGTTTGGCTATCCTGCTGAAATACCCAACTGAAGCTTTTGTCAGCTTCTTTTTTCCCCACTGACTGCAAGAAATTAGCCTCAAGATATATCGGTATTTAGCTGAATCCAGTCTTGATTCCACCCACACACTTTTCTTTTTCATGCGTTTGGTTACTGCAAAACCCCAAAGCATAATAGAGCCACCCCTGTGCTTAATGGCTGACAAATGTATTTTTTTCTTCTTCAAATGTCCTTCCCGCCCCCCCCACCCCCCCCCACACAAATGGATCTTGTGTCATTTGGAGTCCAAGTTTTGTTTTGTCAGTCCAAAGCATTTTGTTCCAACCTGTCTCTTCCTTTTCAGGGTTTTCTTTTGCACACTTTAGACAACGGGTTTTGTGCTGAGTTTTCCTTTTGACAAATATAATATGGATATTCCTCAATTTACAACCATCATGGTCATAAGTCATGACAGACATAAAGCAGGTCATCATGAGTCTGACCCAATTTTACAACCATTTTAGTTTTGGTTGATAAGCAACCATTGTAATCAGAGGTGGTATTCCACAAGTTCTGATCAGTTCTGGAGAACTGGTAGCGGAAATTTTGAGTAGTTCAGAGAACCGGCAAATACCACCTCTGACTGGCCCTGCCCCCATCTATTCTCTGCCTCCCGAGTCCCAGCTGATTGGCTGGGTCTTCTTTTGTTGCCCTGCCTAGGAGAATGGAGCTGGAAAGCAGGTTAGTGGGGTGGGAAGGGAATGGGGATTTTGCAGTATCCTTCCCCTGCCAAGCCTACCAAGCCACACCCACCAAGCCACGCTCACCAAGCCACGGCCACAGAACCAGCAGTAAAAAATGTTGAATCCCACCACTGCCATGAAGGCAAAAATCACAAAACTGCACCTCGCGTATTTTGACCATGTCACGTGCGGGAATTCACTGGAAAAAGCAATTACATTAGAAAGAGTTAGCGGTAAAAGGAAACCAGGCCACCAAAGAAGACAGTGGTCAGACACCATCAAAAATGAGCCTAGAACAATTCAAAGAAGCAGTACAAGATAGGAAGTTGTAGAGAGACCTGGCCCATCGCCAAGAGTCAGACATGACTGAATGGATAACATCGTCATCATCATTGTATGCTATGAGGCATTTTTGCTGAAAATCAGAACTTTTTAGCAAAAAAAAAAAGTTGTAAATTGCAGTCACATAAACATGGATGCTGCCAACACCATCCTGATGATGAGCAACCAAAATGAGCACTGGAGAGGGAGCCATTGGAACTTCAGAAGTGGGTTGGAAATACCTTTTGAGGGGTGCATCATAATTTCAGGTGGTTACTAAGTGATCAATTATAAGCTGAGGGCTACCTGTATGTAGATTGCTGCTGTATAAGTAAAGTTTTACTGTGGCCAACTCCTGGCAGTTAAACTTTCCAGCAAATAGTTTGCAATAATATGGGGGCTCGACTTTACAAACATAACCAGTTTTTCAGGCATTTTCCCCCCTCATGTTTCCGGATTTTTCCTTGACTTCAGCAGTTCCACATAACTTATATTTCCTAACAATGTTTCCCCAAGCTCAGAGAGCACCAAGAACCCCATAATTCAATCCTGGGCTACAAATATTCCCTTGTATTGAACGTCTCTCATAAATGAAATTGCTTGCTTGAAGCATTTAGATATTTGCAAAGCATTCTCCTGCTTTAGTTTCAAATCCTCGGACAGCTGCATATAGGATCCCATGGTTATTGAAAGCAGACAAAACAACTGAGTCACAACTGAGAGGTTAGAAGAGTTGGCGTATCTGTGTTCACTTGGAAGCCCAACAATTCAACTGGCTTTTGGAATCTTATCAACTTTATAAAAATAAAACAAGAAAACATTGAATCAACTGGAAAAGTATCCAAACTTCTGCACCCGCCACATTAATTTGTTTCATATTTTGAGTCAGTAAACAACTGCACATAAATATTAAACATGCATCCAAATTTGCAGAAGGAGATTGTGCTTAACTCTGTAGTATCTTCTGTTCCCTTATGGATTCATTGAAACATGGAATTTGACTAGGGGCATCTAAACCTTTGCAGGCAAGGGTAGCTGCAGGTTTGTTTTTGTGAAGCATTTTGCGTGCGAGCAGGGAAAAAAGGACACATGGGTAGTCCTTGACTTACGACTGTTCTCTCAAAAAGTGAACTTGCAAGCAAAGTTGCAGCCACTGCAGAATTCCCTTAGTCACATGATTATAATTTGTGACCTTCCCTGCTAGCTTCGCGCAAGGGCTCTCCCATCCTCCTGCACTCAATAGCACCTGCTATTGGTGGCAACTTTTTATCTCCTCTCTCTCTTTTGGGATTCCAGCATCTTCCCACTTAATGACCCATGAGGTCCTGACATGACACTGTAGGACTGCATCCGTCAATGACAACAATCCTGCTGCAATTGCTGTTGTAACTTGAGGACTACCTGTGTGCTGTGTTTAGAACATACAGCTAGGTCACCAATTTTTATCCTATCACCTTAAAGAAATCTTTCATCAGCATATAAGCAAAGAAAGTAAAATCTCATTTGACCTGATAGTGAGATACATTCGTGGACTTTTGTTTAGGAAACAGATCAGCAAACTTCCCACATGGATGTGTTCAGGCAATTTTTTTAGAAAATGGTATGAAAAATGGTATTTTCATAATCTTAGCCATACAAGCTTGGGATTTCCGGTCATTTCTAAACCCAATTCTAATGAGGGATGGTCTTTCTTGGCTTTCTGTCAAAATCAGTCAAGTTCGGCTAATATTGCCATTTTTTAAAATTTCCTGGATGCAAATAGATCAGGAAAATGTTTGTGTAGGAATAATAGTAAACAATGGGGAATAGAATAGGAAAAAATGCTATTTAGGTTAGTTACTCAAGGAAAAAGATAATGAAAAGTCAGTCATAAAAACAATGAAAATATAGACAGTGTTAAAGTGAGAGTGAAATACGGATGCAGTTTGTTCCAAATACATTTTCCTTGGGGTTTCTTCCCTTGAAAACATTTTGCTTCTCATCCAAGAACTTGTGAGGAGTTAGTTACAACTGAAGTATCCTCTTGGATGAGAAATGAAACTTTTTCAAAGAAAAAAAAACAAGGAAGTCCAGTTGCCTTCTGGAAAAAGAATTCAGATGCTTGGCAGCTGCCATGTGTTTAGGGGTGGGATTCCAAAATCCCAACAACCAATTCTCTGCCTGGTTGCTGGGTGGGCGTGGCCATGGTGGGCGTGGCCTGCCAGAATTTCTGGGAGGGGCGTTTTTCACCTTCCCCAGAGTCCGGAGGCTTCCCTTGGGCCTCTGGGAGGGTGAAAACAGTCTCCACCAGGCTCCGGAGGCCCTCCAGAAGCCGAAAACAAGCCCGTTTCCAGACTTCCAGGAGAGCCATTTTTCACCCTTGCAGAGCCTCCACGCGGACTCTGTATTTACCTGCATCCAAAATGGACTGTGTGGAGACTCCGGGGAGGGAAGGGGTGGGCAGGGCCATCAGTTGGTTCAACTACCTGTTCAGCGAACCAGATATTAATTTAACGTCTGGTTTGCCTGAACCGGCCTGAACTGGCTGAATCCCACCCCTGCATGTATTTATCATGGCTGCAATGCCCCATGGTCATGTGATCACCCTTTGACAAGTAAAGTCAATGGGAAAGCTAGATTAACTTAACAATATGCAGTGATTCAAGAAAGGTAATAGAATGGGGCAAGCCTCACTTAACAAGTGTGTTGGTCAGCAGCAGAAATTTTGGGCTCAATTGTGATCATAAGTCAAGGACTACCTGTGTGTGTGAAGCAGTATATGGAACATGGTGGAAGCACAAACAGCGAGATACATAAAGCAAATGTGTTGGTGTAAACTACTAGAAGCAGCTCCCGCTTCCTTTTCTTTTCTCTATCTTAATTTCTTTGGCTTACCGGGGTTTTCTCCATTTCTTCACTCTGCATGGTGCTTACCTTGAAAGATGAGTATGGATGTCTATAAAATGTCTTCAGAGAAGAAATTGCTCATGGTAAGGATAAAAACAGTCTGCACATACTCAGAGAATGGACTTTTTTTGCTCTTGCTTCTGCCATTACAGATAGCTTTGAAATAAGCATCTGGTAAGCCCCAATTCAAATTAAGCCCTAAAAGCCATAGGCCAATAACGGATTGCCGCCTGCAATTCTTCGATAAGGAGGCAGACTTCATGGATTATATGAAGTAGTCATGTACTACAGTAAAATAAAAAAAGAGTTCCTTTGAAACAGTTCTTTATTATAAAAGGTTGAGCTCCAGAATTAATAAAAAAAAAATCAGAATCACTTAATTACCTTTGCATTTAATTTCCCTCGGGACTTCTTAAAATTCTAGAAGAAAATTCTTAATGTCACCCAGACTTGCAGAGTGTATTTTCTGCTGGGAGCTTCATTCCCTCAACCTACCACAGAAAAGCTGCAAAATTCTAACACATGTTTCAACTTCTCTCCACCCTATAAAAATATGTTCATTTAGTTTGAATGTTTTAAGTTGGACTTAGACCAAATAAGATACAAATGAGATTTTGAAAATGTTAAGTTTAACCCAGTATCCCATGTTGGGAGAAAGAGAGGGGGAAAGTTGGTGTGTGTGTGTGTGTGTGTGTGTGTGTGTGTGAAAAACCTTCTGTCATAGGTATGCAAGAGCAACAAAGGGTATTTGACAAAATGTGTCTCGTGACACAAACTCTGCTTCTAGAAAGAATACAGAGAAGAACAAGAAAGATGATTAGGGGACTGAAAACATATGAACAGTTGCAGGAATTGGGTATGTGAAGTTTAATGAAAAGAAGGACAGGGTAGCAGTTTTCCAATATCTAAGGAGCTGCCCTAAACAAGAGGGAGTCAAACTATTCTCCAAAGCAGGACAAGAAGCAGTGGATGGAAACTAATCAAAGAGAGAAGCAACCTAGAACTAAGGAGAAATTCTCTAGACAGTTAGAACAATCAGTGGAACAACTTGCCTCTAGAAGTTGTAGAAGAAACCAAACAACCATTTGTCTGAAATGGCATAGGGTTTCCTGCCTGAGCAGGAGGTTGGACTAGAAGACCTCCAAGGTCCCTTCCAGTTCTGTTATTCTGTTAACTCCTGCACTATTTCTTTGTTAAATTTATTTGCCTCCTATTTCACCATGGGGCTACTCTAGGAGGCTTACAACAATAAAAAGGAAAACATGAAAAGGGTGTAAAGAGAACAGAAGATAATAGAATGACAAAATAAACAGTGAAAAAGAACACAACAAGAATACATCAATAAGAAGGTAAAGGTTCCCCTCGCACATACGTTCTAGTCGTTTCCAACTCTAGGGGGCGGTGCTCATCTCCATTTCAAAGCTGAAGAGCCAGCGCTGTCCGAAGATGTCTCCGTGGTCATGTGGATGGCATGACTTAATGCCAAAGATGTGCGGAACGCTGTTTCCTTCCCACCAGAGTTGGTCCCTATTTTTCTACTTGCATTTTTACGTGTTTTTGAACTAGGTTGGCAGAAGTTGGGGCAAGTAACAGGAGCTCACTCCATTACACAGCGCTAGGGATTTGAACCACTGAACTGCCGATCTTTCGATTAACAAACTCAGCATCTTAGCCACTGAGTCACCACGTCCCTGAATACATCAATATGAATATGAATGTAGGTAATCATATTGAATACATTAATATGATTACCTAAAAAGAAAGATAGATACTAGGTAGAGAGCAGTGAACGAGGGAGTGGGGGACAAGTGAAGTCAGTTATCAATCCAGTAGCCACCTCCAGTGTGGAACTTCCCCATTTGGACCCGAGTCCAACTGGCAAAGCCAGGTCTTTAGGTTCTTCTCAGAGGTGGTATTCAGCAGGTGGTTCTGACCAGTTCTGGAGAACCGGTAGCAGAAACTTTGACTAGTTTGGAGAACCAGCAAATACCACTTCTGACTGGAGATTTTACAGTATCCTTCCCCTGCCACGCCCACCAAACCACGCCCACAGAACCGGTAGTAAAAAAAAATTGAATCCCACCACTGATTCTTGCTTAAAGGATAGGAAGAATAGGAGGGCTGGCATATATCTTACCTTACAGCAGGCATGGGGAACTATGACCCTTTTATGACTTGTGGACTCCAATTCCCAGAATTCTCAGGAATTTGGGGAGTTGAAGTCCATAAGTCATAAAGGGGCCATGGTTCCCCAACTTGTGTCTTTTAGAGGACAGGATGTTCCAAAGGGCACTATTTCTATGGGCATCACAACATTGCTCACTTATGCCATGGGGATGAAGCTTTGAACATGCCAGTAAGGGTGCAGAACACCACTGGATTTCCATGTCAAATAGCTGCAACTGGCACTATTTGGCCCACTGGGTCATGTTGAGTTTACATCACAAACGCTGGAAACTAATTACCATATGAAAGAATAGGAATTTTTGGAGCACTAATTTAGTTTAGTTTAGTTTAGTTTAGTTTAGTTTAGTTCAGTTCAGTTCAGTTTAGTGTCATTGCACCTCGTACAACAAAATTGAACACCATCTTCAGTGCACGTCATGACCATGACCATGAAAATAAACACAAACACACATCCTTCACCCTTCACACATTGAACACTAAGGACTACAAACGGTTTCTTCTCTGAAACATTGGATCACAAATGCATTTGCTTTCTGAATTTGAACTGGCTTTTTACTGCGATAGAAAGACTGGTCAATACTATTCTGTGTGGTTACAGTTTAGTGGTGGGCTTAAAATCAGGCTGATTGATTTCCTGTACGTAACACCACATGATTTCTTATTCTCTCTCTGTGTCTTTCTGTCTCTCCTCCCTCCCTCCCTCCCTCTCTTATGAAACAATAAAATAAAAATATTTTAATATAGCTATAGAATTATCCTGGGAATCCAGAGTTGATTTTTATGGTGTGAGAAATACTGCAACCATGTGGAACGTTTTTCATCCTCTGAATGAAAAAAAGAGTCTTCTGAATTTAAAAATAGTATTCCTGATTTCCTGCTTTGCTAAACTGCACCCAACCTTCAAGTCAAATTAAGCATGGCTCACTCTGGGTTAGCCTTCAGGGACATAACTTCTGTGTGCTGGTGTTAAGTTATTCCTGCAAACATCTGCCAGAAGTGTTCCAAAATGAAGGCCAGAAAAACAACCAGATGTTACAGATGATATTCTACCACCACAGTTTTGAAGAGGGTGCTCTTTTTGGGGTTTTGGCAGTAGAAGCATTATCATTATCATCATAAATATTATCATTTCAAACTAGATCTTATTTCGTGTAGATTCCACTACACCCAGAAAGAATAAACACTGAAAAGCTGTAATTCTCCCTGAAATTGTTATGACCAAAGGTCAGTTCCTGTTTGAGAATTTGGGGAGTTGTAGTCCTAACAGATGTGTAGGACAACATCCACTTTCCCACACAGGGATGTCCACAGGGAGTGGTAAAAACATATAACAGAGATTTTGGCACTAAGTTTAAAAATTTATACTTTGTTTTCATATGACAAAAACTACTTAAATGTACTTCTGTTTATCTTTTTATCTCTTATTTATGCTATATGGAATATTAATTCAGTGATTTTCTTAGTTCACTTACTGATATCATCTTTTCTGAAGCAACATCTTTGTTTTAAATAAATTTTTAAAATGATTTAAAAAAATCAAGATGGCAGTTTATGCCACTGCTTTGGCATTTCTCTCACACTCCTTTTCATTTTATGTAGAGAGACTGACATGTTCCTATTCAGAAGTTATGTAAAGACCTATTATAAATGCCTGTAGCTGAATGAATGTATCTATGTGTAAATATGCATTAATTCTTTATATAGTGCATAGATGGCAATTAAAATATGTCTGAAATCTCTTACCTCACTCTCTTTCATATTTTGTTTGTTTTTAAAATTTATTGGCCACCCATCTTACCTCAGTGTAATTCTAGGTAGCTTAAAATCATAAAAGATAAAGAGTGTACAGAGTTAAAAGACATAAATACTTTTTTATCTGTTTGCTCTGTACTTGATTAATCATTAATATCAAAGTGGTTAAATTATGATTACGTTATTTCCAATCATAATCAGTGACTGGTGCTATCAATGGAGTTGTTAATGGTCTTACTACATAATGCTGAATTCACACTTGACATTAAGCCAGGACTTACCTAGGGTTCATGGAGTGGTGGTATTCAAAAAAAATTACTAACGGTTCTGTGGGTGTGGCTTGGTGGGCGTGGCAGGGGAAGGATACTGCAAAACCCCATTCCCTCCCCACCCCATTACCCTGCTTTCCAGCTCTGTTCTCCTGTGCAGGGCAACAAAAGAAGACCCAGCCAATTGGAGGCAGAGAATAGATGGAGGCAGGGCCAGTCAGAGGTGGTATTTGCCGGTTCTCCAAACTGCTCAAAATGTCCACTACCACTCCTCCAGAACTGGTCAGAACCTGCTGAATACCACCTCTGGGTTCATGTAATAAGCCATTATGGCCTGGTCCACATAAACACTAATGCGGAAACAATTAAATGATAATCTGTAAGCCAAGCCACCATGACAGTCAGAATACACAGTTAGATGGGAAAACAGAAGAAAAAGGAAGAAACACATTTTACATTTTGCCTATTTTCAGTGGAAGGATCTATTGGTTGCCAAAACAAAAACTGTCCGCACAAAGATTCTGGATACCACCTGCAGCTTTAGTGATTCAAGACTTCAGCCCTGATTACAACACATTCATCTCTATTGAGTCAAATGAGATTTTTAGTCCTTTGTAAATAGGTTAGAAAACCAGAAGCTTAATCTGCCAAAAAAAAAAAAAAATGCTGCATATTTCATAAAACTCTTGAAAGTTCTCAGAGGCTCAACGAACACAAACTTGATATAAAATATACTCATGATCAAAACAGAAGGAAAATGGCTTCATGCCCAACACGAAGTGGGGATCAGTTATAGGGAGAAAGAGACAAAAAATTGAAGTAGAGTTGACTACACCTAAGTCTCACTTAACACGTACTGCAATCGCTAGATTTCTTTCATAACGACTTTTTAATTTTTCTACAATAAAAATTCCTTATCAGAAATTCTTATATGCTTGAATGTTCTATTTTAGACTGCCAGCAGAGGAAACATGCTACAAACATAAATATGTGGTTACTTAAATCACGATATACTGCCATTTCAAGGCAAGAGCCAAAAACTGAAGAATATAGTATTTCCCTTGAGGTTATTCTGGTCTCACGGTAATGGTGGATTTCCCAGGAAACAACAAAACAGGCATCCATTATTATTTTTATTGAGAACACCGTTTGGGCTTCCCATTCACTCAACCCCAGCCATGAATTTTACATCCTTCATGAAACCTCAGCAAATCATAACAGCATACTAACTTTCTTACTCTAAAAAAATCTATTCTGAACACAATGTTGAAAGTGTTTTTAATTTTTTGAATTATTAGGGTGTACTAATTAACATTTAATAATTCAATAATATTAATTGATGATAATATTTAATAACATAATTTTATTTACTATTTTTGGAATTAAATGCAGTCCTAGGCTGCACCAACAGAGGGGTACTATGAGATCGTGTGAAGTGATAGTACAGCTCTATACTATATTGGTAAAACCACACTTGGAATACTGTGTCCAGTTTTGGTCATCACAATACAAAAAAGATCCAAAATTTTAGAAAGAGTACAAAAAAGAGCAAGGGGTCTGGATGCTAAATAGTATGATGAACCATTAAGGAATGTATATATGTCTAGTCTAACAAAGAAAAGGACTAGGGAGTGACATGATATAAGTCTTGAGGGGCTATCACGGAGAAGAGTGGGTCAATCTATTCATCAAAGCACTTGATGACAGGAAAAGGTAAAAGTTCTTTAAAGAGAAATTCAACCTAGAACTAAGGAGAAATTTCCTAAAAATGAGAACAATGAATCCCTGGAATAGCTTGCCTCCAGTGGATGTTCCATCACTGGAGGTTTTCAAGAAGAGACTGGACAACCATTTGTCTGGAATGGTATAGGTCTCCTGTTGAGCAGGGAATTGGACTAGAAGACCTCCAAGGTACCTTCCAATCCTATTAATATTCTATATTAACTAATTCTAAGTAGATGACTACTTCTGGGGAAGAAGAGAGTTAGTTTAGTAAACAGGTTGAAAATGCCATGTGCATGCATCTGGTCTTTTGCTTAATAGGACATGAATTTTTGCTTGATCTCAATTTGAAAGCAAAGAGAACCTCATAACAAACTGGACTTGGTTGATTCCTACACTCCAAAGCAAAACACGTACAGCCGTTTTTACTTTTGCACTAGAAAAGTCATGCCTTGAAGTGTTGACATACAAATCCATGAGACGCCGTCAGGAAAATGTCAACTTTGATTTCAAACACAAAAGCACATTTTAATTCATTCCACGAATGAAAGTTGGTCAACAAAAAGATCATTCCAGGGATCAGTGACATTTCTGCCTGCTTAGCGCACAGAAGAACCAACTTTGGCACTTCCAACGATCTGCCCAATGACATGGCTGGCAGATGTGCAGATTCACTCCTGCTAGAGAATAAGGAAAATGAAACATTTCCTTTTAGTCTCCTCAAAAAATCATCTTGGCAGTATAATTCTACTCAGAGGATACAAGACTCACAGGACAGCCTGCTGTGAAAGAAATGCTAAAAAAAGAAGTTAGCTACAATAAAGAGCAGTTCATTTCTAGATAGATGGCTTTTGTGGTTTGCTGTTTATTCATCTCCAGAGCGGGGGAAATCTACCATCTTTTCTGCACATTTTGAAAAACAAGACAGAGATGGGAGAAAAACAGATTCAATTCAGTGTTTTATATAGGATATTCCATTTGCAAACATGACTTGAGTGACTACACTAATTTAATTTCCTCACTCCCCTACCTTGGCAATAACAAAATGTCAGTAATCCATTCAACCAGAGAACGGCTATTTTCAAATATGTCAGAACCTCTGAAAATCAGGTGAAAAACCTATCACTTCTTGTATTCTACACCTCAACAAAAATAACTAAAAGCCCATGTACTGTGGGAGTCTTGCCTATTGTTAATGTTCTTGTCCTCTTCAGAATAAAAAATGAGGAAAGCCTAAAGTCTAGAGAAGCCCCATTTTTGTTGTTTTTTTTTGTAATTTTGGACCCAATCAAGCCCAACATTATTCAAAATTAAAATTAATCCCTTCCAACTCTACTATTAAATAAGTTAATTTCAACAACACACTACCATTCAGTTGACCCAAGAAACAATTTTCTACTAACTGGGTCTGTATATATATCTCATTGGCTAATAAGGGGAGTCCAGACTGGCCCACATTCACAGGCTGTCCTTGATTTCCACCATTTATTTAGTGACCATTCAAAGCTACAGCAGTGCTGAAAAAAGTGACTTATGACCAGTTTTCCAAATTATGACTTTCTCAGCATCTTCACATGTCATGTGATCAAAATTTGTGCTTGGCCACCAGCATGTATTTATGATAGTCGCAATGTCCTGGGATCAGGTGATCACCCTTTGTAACCTTCTTAATGGATTTCTGACAAGCAAGTCAATGGGGTGAGCTGAATTCCAATACTAGAATGACATAATTTGCTTTAACAACTGTATGATTCCCTGAAATAATTTCAGTGACAACTGTGGCAAAATGCACATTTGGAATTTTGCCCAGTTGCTTATCAATGGAAATTCTGATGCCAATTGTGCTCCTAAATCCAGAATTGCCTGCATCAGAAGTAGTACACAGAGCACCATCACATGAGGGGAACTCAGACGACTTAGGAAATGCCTGATATGTGGGGATATTTCCCCCAAGTCTGCTTAGTGGTGAGTCAAAAGCAACGGCAATGCTTATTCAGCCAATCTTGATGTCTCTTCAACATGTCTGCACCTGTGGCCCATCAAAATTAAAATAATGATAGACAAAATTTACTATATATAAGATTTCAGCATAGACATGCAAGATCAACATTTCATGGGAATGGAATTTCTCTTCAGAATTTGGGGAATTTGAAGAAAGTAAAAGGAACAGGAGTTGTTAATTTTGGAATAATTTCTTCTCTAAAGAAATGCTGAAAGCAGCAGTTTTTCAACTGCATTATTTGCTAATAATTCAGTAGTTAGGATTTTTTTAAACAAAAATTTATCATGGATTTTTACTCATCTATTAATATTGTTCAGTCTTCCAGTAGTTTTCCAGAAAGGCCTGAAGAGAAAAAGAGTTAAAGATGCAAAATGAAAATCTATTCAGAACATGAGAAATCACACCAGTTAAAAAGGCTCAGATGTAAACTGGAAAGATAAATATTTTTCTATACCAATATGAGCACCATTTTCTTATGCACTGGTACCCCGGTACACATCATTAATTGCTTCCAGGAAGCGCATTAAGTACCAAAAATGATGAGTATCAAACACATATTTTCCATAAGGAACAATGTAGTGATTCTTAAGGTAGCTAACATTAACATTCTATCTAGCTTGTGCATTGAGTACTAACAAACAATGAATAACGGGTCAAAATTTTCATGTCAAAATGCATTGAGGACCAAGTTCGATGAGTTTCAAAGCAGTTGAGTACCACTACACAAGATTTTTTTAACCCATTACCAACATCGGCTGATAGATAACTAATAACCCATTCCAGATAAGATGTTATTGGGACACTAAAGTTGCTTTTTGTAGGATGAGCAGCTATCTAAATGTGATAGATAAATAAATAAAAATAAGAGCTGTCACGTTCTTCCCAAGTGTGAGATGGCACCCTCTCACACTTCAGAACTGCAAAGAAAAGTATTCTAAAGGCAATTAAATATACTTTAACAAACACCCTTGTAGACATTGACAAAAATAACTGCACTGAAAAAAGACAGAATGTAGATGATAAATGTATTATCTATTTGACCTGCCCTAGTTAGTAACTCAAAAGAATATGTATAAGGTATCCTTGATATGGGTGGGAGAAAATAGCTACAGACAGGGCCCATGTGTTTGGGTGAGAAAACAGGAAACTCTTGTTCACCAGGGAACAAGGTAGGAAATGTGTGAGTCCCGCCAGCAACCAAATAGGAAACAGGAAGCCTTAATACTAGAATGACATAATTTGCTCAGCTACTTCACATATCTGAAGAAACAGCTGTTCCACCCACCGTTGAAAGGGCAACAGAGAAACAACACACACAGGGAGAGGAAAGCCATGAACAGCCAGTGCCTGAGGCAGATTTCTTTCAGTTTTGAGCAAAAAAGAACATAACCATAATTTTGTTAGCTTTGTTAAGTACCTGCCCATACATGTCAGTTGCAATTTTGCACATGAATTCCAAAGAAAAGCTGCAATGTGAAACTGCTGAATGAAAAGCATAAATTGAATGAAAAAACGAAAACTGGAAAAAAAAATTTACCCAGCACCAAAGGTGCTTTTTATAAAAGCAACTGGACTTTGTTTTTCCTTAAAGACGTTTCGGTTCTCATCCATTGAAGAATTGAAGAAGCTTCTTGGAGAGAAGCGAAATGTTTTCAAGGAAAAACAAAATCCAGTTGCCTTTTGAAAAAAGCACCTTTGGGACAACCATTACCTGGATGGCCGAGAGTCTCTATAGACACTCCACTCTGTAGAGTTCAAGAAAATAGGGGATTCTGATTACAGATGTTAATGAATTAGCCAGAATAATCCTACCTAGAGACACTCTATGAATGAGATGGACAGTACAGGTAATCCTAGACTTACAACCATTTATTTAGCAACTGAACCATTATAACAGCACTGAAAAAAGTGACTTATATAGCTGCTATGAATGGATCCATGGCTTAGCTCACCTATAACTTTTGCATGTCATTGCTGTTAGAAACCTGGTTGCAACAAGTCTGTCCAGGTGATTATCAAAATAACAGAATAAAAGAGTTGGAAGGGACCTTGGAGGTCTTCTAGCCCAACCCCCTGCTTCAGCAGGAAACCCTACACCACTTCGGACAAATGGTTATCCAATCTCTTCTTAAAAACTTCCAGTGCTGGAGCATTTACACCTTCTGGAGTCAAGTCATTCCATTGATTAATTGTTCAGTCAGGAAAATTCTCCTTAGGTCGAGGTTGCTTCTCTCCTTGATCAGTTTCCATTCATTGCTTCTTGTTCTGGTGCTGGGGAGACTAGGTTAACACACACACACCTTCTTTGTGGCAGCGCCTTAAATACTAAAACACTGCTATCATGTCATTCCTAGTCCTTCTTTTCATTAAACTAGACATACACAATTCCTGTAACCTTCAGTTAGGATTCGAAGCAATGAACTTTGTATTTTATTGTAAGCTGTCCAGAGTTGCTTTGGATAGTGAATTGAGCAGCATGCACATTTAATAAATTTTAAAAAATGGTGCACAAAAGCCTTTCCCATAGTGAATGGGGATTGGCTTGTCCTATTAGAGTGGCAATGTGCTATAAGATGCTTTGAGAATTTCTGCATTGTTTTAGTCTACAGTGGGGGTGTCCCACTGTGGAATTTTTTCCCCAAAATTCTGGGAGTTGAAGTTCACAAGTCTTAAAGTTGCCAAGGTTAGACAGCTCTTTCTTACAGTATAAATTCCTCTGGGAATCATTTGGGATTCATCAGTGGTGTGGGGGGGGGGGGGAAACAGAGAATGAAAAGGAAAAATAACCACCAACTGATGTTTCTTTACAAATGTTTATTTTGCTGCTCACCAAGCTATTGTAATTTCAATTGACACTTGCCAATTCCTTTGGCATGTTTGCATTTCAGACTCACTACAACACCAAACAAAAGAGACAAAAGAAGCTGGAAGAAAACAAAAACTTAGGAGAATTCAGAAGGGAGACAGCCAGCAAAGATGAAAGCCTCACTGTTGTATATGCAAGATTTAATTGCAAACAGCAGTAATTTAAACTCCTTGCCATTTGTATTGTAATAACCAGAGATAGAAGGGCTTATGAGAAATAATCGCATGCGGTCTGAAAACTGGAATGGGCCACTGCCCACTCCTTCCTAATTGGTCTCTGTTTGAAAAAGGGTTGTTTGAAAATCTTGTTAGCAAGGTTTTATAAATACGAAAAGGGTGAGTAAGAACTGCTCAGATGTTACACATTAATATTGTAATCCTATATACACTGACCTGGAATCAGACCCATTAAGTCCTTCCATGTTTACTGCAGCATTAACTTGAACAATGGTAAGTGTTTAAAGACATTTCTATATTTGAACATTGGTAGATATTCAGCTGGTGCACCGTGGCTGCTATATAGAAGATGCAGAAAAATCACAAATTAGCCTTTTCTGTCAACCCTGAAACTGGCTTGGCAAAAGCCATCTTGGAGCTTCAGCATTGCCATACTGGAGCTGAGGGATAAGGAGTTGAAATTGGAGATAGCTGGGGTTATGTAGTCAAAATAAAACGCTTTCTCTTGGGAACCAAGGACGTTCTCACACCTCGCTGGAGGAAGGAAGAGGGATGTCACCTGACCAGTGGATTGGGCCATGTGAGTTATTGTTTGGGATTTGGGGGGGAACTTTCTCTTTAATTAGGTGAAAACCCTTCAAGGTCGGTTTTCACCAGATCTTGTGCCAATATGATATTTCCAATAAAGCTATTCTTTGAGGAATCTACCTGCCTCGGAGTTCTTGCTTGCAATGGATCTATTACTTGAAACCCTGACATTGTCAAGTGCAGACAGTCAACATGAGTCTGTAGGCTAGAGGTGTCCAACCTTGGCAACTTTAAGACTTGTGGACTTCAACTCCCAGAATTCCTCAGCCAGCAAAGCTGGCTGAGGAATTCTGGAAGTTGAAGTCCACAAGTCTTAAAGTTGCCAAGGTTGGACACCCCTGCTGTAAGCTTTGTTTAAAGCTTGTGACTTACTCCAAGTTACACTTCATGCCTGAAGACTTGTAGATAATCCTCCATTTACGGCCATTTGTTTAGTGGCTGTTCAACATTGCAAAGGCACTGAAAACAGTGACGTACACCAGTCCTTGCACTTACAACTGTTGGAGCAACCCCACAATTACATGATCCAAATTTGGGCGCTTGGCAACCAACATATATTATGATTGACATTGATTTCCAGTCCGCCCTATAGCTCTGGATTCATTTGTGAGTCTCCCACCCAAGTACAAAATGCTCACTTTGCTTCCAAGGTTTGACAAGTTTAGCCAGGGCTGCTGCCAGTTGAAAATATCCCATATAATGTGAAGTTGCTTTTAACAGAGGTCTTGGAATAATAATAAATCAAAATCACACAAACTTTACACCCTGCATTCCTTCTCTTCAGAGAGAACTTCAGATCCATACTGGCATGCTCATATAACATCTAAGTACAGCATAGTTATGTAAATTATATATTTCTAAGCTTTATGCATGGCTCCCAGCAACTTCTTCAACTTTTAGCAATTCTCAGTATTTTAAAACTCGGTTTAGTGGTTTCACAACAGGAAACCTGGATGAGGAAGAAAATACTTTTATTATGGGGGAAAATGGTTGGTTTTCCTTTTTTTAATCAAAAATGGGGACAGCCATCTGTCTGGGTTTATTGATTGATTGATCAAATTTATATAACTGCCCATCTGATAGAAAGTGACTCTGGATGATGTTTGACAATCCAATAAAACAGTCAAATATATAAAACAATTACTCCTCAAAATCATTATATAATAATCATTAAAAGAATATTAAACATTTTATACTTCTTGCAGTGAGTAGGATGCACTTGATAGTTTTAGTGAGCTTTTCTAACTGTAGGAATGTGTGCTTTTCATCTGGAAATGTCCATTTTCTCATTTAATCCTCCTGGGTAGTTTTCACCAGATTCTGTTAGATCAATATGAAGCCTTTACCCCATTTCAAAATATCGTAAACCATTATGGTCACTGATTTTATTAAGACCAATAATTCTCACATCTATCACTGCAATTTTCTCATTTCATTCTCATTTCTCAGAAGTTCATGGTATTTCATGTAAGTATTTATATAGCATCCCAACTCAATTTTATCCAGAATGTGTTTTTACCCTTGGGGCCACTGGCCTTCTTGACTAGATATCCTTGTTAACATGTACTCATTTCTCACATCTGCACTGATTAATCAACATTATTTTCACATATATCCTCTTGGGATTATTCCTCCTGAACGAGATGTTCCTTGCCAACTGTTAACTCTACCCCCAGAATTCATGACAATGTGACTTTAACATCTGTCATCTTTACAATAGTGATGGGATGGAAGCAATGTTAAAATAGAGGTATGGATTCCTTCTAGAACGGGCATGCAACGTGCATGTATGTGAGGTCTGTATAAATATCTCTGATTGGAAGTTCCCCTAGACCAAGTGAAATGTCGTAAGAGTGAATGCTAAAATTATAGATTAATCAGTTTGACTGGCCTTTGTCTCTACACGATGATCTAGCACACGGGTGTCAAACTCACGGCATCACGTTGCCATCATGGGATGTTTCGTGATGTTTTTCCCCTTCGTGGAGCTGGGGTGGGCATGGCCTCCGCATGATGCATCTGGCCCATGGGCCGCCAGTTTGACACCCCTGATCTAGCAGCAGCTGTGAAGTCAAAAGGAGTTTGTAAACCCAGTTTGTAAACCCTTTCCACCTGAGCTAAAGTAAAAGCTCACAATCAGCTAGAATCTAGACACCGTGAGTTTGACACCTGTGAGCTAGATGGTTCCTGAATCTTACAGCCTCTAAGCACCAGGTGAATGTACCTCCTGTACGGCCTGGGGAGAAGATGTACAACCAGGTATCATCAGTATACTAATAATGCCTCTCTAAATGAATGATGTCTCCCAACATTCCCATATAGATAATACACTGCTCAAAAAAATAAAGGGAACACAAAAATAAGACATCCTAGATCTGAATGAATGAAATATTCTTATTAAATACTTTCGTTACATAGTTGAATGTGCTGAAAACAAACTCACACAAAAATTATCAATGGGAATCAAATTTAGCAACCCATGGAGGTCTGGATTTGGAGTTACATTCAAAATTAAAGTGGAAAAAAAACACTACATGCTGATCCAACTTTGATGTAATGTCCTTCAAACAAGTCAAAATGAGGCTCAGTACTGTGTGTGGCCTCCATGTGCCTGTATGACCTCCCTACAACACCTGGGCATGCTCCTGATGAGGTGGCGGATGGTCTTCTGAGGGATCTCCTCCCACACCTGGACTAAAGCATCCCCCAACTCCTGGACAGTCTGTGGTGCAATGTGATGTTGGTGGATGGAGCGAGACATGATGTCCCAGATGTGCTCAATTGGATTCAGGTCTGGGGAACGGGTGGGCCAGTCCATAGCATCAATGCCTTCATCTTGCAGGAACTGCTGACACACTCCAGCCACATGAGGTCTAGCATTGTCTTGCATTAGGAGGAACCCAGAGCCAACCGCACCAGCATATGGTCTCACAAGGTGTCTGAGGATCTCATCTCGGTACCTAATGGCAGTCAGGCTACCTTTGGTGAGCAGATGGAGGGCTGTGCAGGCCCCTAAAGAAATGCCACCCCACACCATTACTGACCCACTGCCAAACCAGTCATGCTGGAGGATGTTGCAGGCAGCAGAACGTTCTCCACGGCGTCTCCAGACCCTGTCATGTCTGTCACATGTGCTCAGCGTGAGCCTGCTTTCATCTGAGAAAAGCACAGGGTGCCAGTGGCGAATTTGCCAATCTTGGTGTCCTCTGGCAAATGCCAAACATCCTGCACGGTGATGGGCTGGAAGCACAACCCCCACCTGTGGATGTCGGGCCCTCATACCACCCTCATGGAGTCTGTTTCTGTCCGTTTGAGCAGCCACATGCACATTTGTGGCCCGCTGGAGGTCATTTTGCAGGGCTCTGGCTGTGCTCCTCCTGTCCCTCCTTGCACAAAAGCGGAGGTAGCGGTCCTGATGCTGGGTTGTTGCCCTCCTACGACCTCCTCCACGTCTCCTGATGTACTGGCCTGTCTCCTGGTAGCGCCTCCATGCTCTGGACACTACGCTGACAGACACAGCAAACCTTCTTGCCACAGCTGGATGCTGTGCCATCCTGGATGAGCTGCACTATCTGTGCCACTTGTGTGGGTTATAGACTCCGTCTCATGCTACCACTAGAGTGAAAGCACCGCCAGCATTCAAACCGTCAGCCAGAAAGCATAGGAACTGAGAAGTGGACTGTGGTCACCACCTGCAGAATCACTCCTTTATTGGGGATGTCTTGCTAACTGCCTTTGCTTCCCACCTGTTGTCTATTCCATTTGCACAACAGCATGTGAAACTGATTGTCAATCAGTGTTGCTACCTAAGTGGACAGTTTGATTTCACAGAAGTGTGATTGACTTGGAGTTACATTCTGTTTAAGTATTCCCTTTATTTTTTTGAGCAGTGTACATTAAATAGGTGAGAAGACCAAGGCCTGCAGCATCCCATAATACAACAGTCAAGGACTTGATCACTCACCACGAGTGATTAGAGTCTTCTCCTTACTATGGAGTAAAACTATTCCAGTACATCCAGCCCTCACAGGGAGGTTGATCAATGCCACTGAGAATTCTAATAGGATTACACTCATTCTATTCAAGTTCTGACGGTCACCCACAAAAGCAACTAATGCTATATCATCCCACATACTCGTTCTCTCATTCCATTAGTGGATTTTAAGAGATCTTTACCGTCTCATGCTAGTTCAGCTTTTCAGGTGGTGTTTAAGACTAATAGAAGGTAAATGGATTTATGGATATGATGTGACAAGTACCATTAGACCAAGAGCAGAAAAGGAATGGAACAATGGTTGGAAACTAATCAAGGAGAGAATTAAGGAGAAACTTCCTAATAGTGAGAACAATTAACCAGTGGAACAGCTTGCCTTTAGAAATTGTGGGTGTTTCATCACTGGAGGCTTTTAAGAAGAAACTGGACAGTCACTTGTCTGAAATGGTTTAGAGTCTCCTATGTAAGCAGGGAGCTGGACTAGAAGACCTCCAAGGTCCCTTCCAGCTCTATTCTGATTTAAAGCACTGTTTGCATTCAAGCCCTCCTTCTGAACTTTCTGGAGACTTTGGAGACTTTGTCATGAGAAGCAGGATACAAGATTAGCAGGAGTTGGCAACTATGACAACTGTATGAACTACATGCTGTGAATAGTTAAAAGTGGACAGATAGAAGACTTGCTGCATTGCAGTGACATTAGTCTACAGCAGTTTTTCATTCTCAGCTCCCAGAATTCCCCAGCCAGCATAGCAAAATATTCCCGTAATTTTCTGGAAACTGAAGTCCACACTTCTTGAAATTGCTGAGGTTGAAAAACACTGTTCTATGCTAATTTCCCTTCCTCTTCTCACATCCCACAGAACAGTACAATTGGGCAATTCTATAATGCAAGGTAGGAAACCTATAACTGCTACAAAGAGCATAGCCACTTCTCTAGTTCCCACATTTGATACAGCACAATCACTGTATTTAATGCTTTTCAAAAGAAAACGTAGTTCCCTCAAAGGGCAACAGGACAGTCACAAGACAGGAAGACAACACAACTCCAGATAGGATGGATAGAAAAGAGATAGCTCTTTTCATGAATTTATCTCCCCATAGAATCTTCAGTCTACCTACTCATAGTTGCTGTTCCTTTTTTGGGTAGAAGGATCAAGCCATCAAAGACTACATTTTGGTAGGTGAAGGCCTCCTGCAAGCATTTAGTGCAAGTCAGGAAAAACAGTGCCCGCTTCACAGGGAGTAGTCTGGGAAATAGAAAACGCCAAATTGCAAAGCAGTAATCAGTTTAATTCCAAGTTAACCGTAAGCTTGTAATTAGCCCTTACAAGCTGTAATTTTGAAAAGAAGGCACACCAAACCACAACACAGCAGAAAATGGTTTGCGTTTGTATGGTTCTATTCCAACAGCATGCCAGAAGAAATAACTTTGGATAAATGGGACATGTTGGGAAGTAATTTCTTTTCTCTGAACATGCCCTACTCCACCTACAGCTAGGTTACCAGCTTAATTTTTTTTTTCATTTGCACAAAGTTTACAGCCTTGTCTTTACAACAAACCTGTTTGATGCTGACGTAGGCTCCTGTGAGCAGAGACAGATGCTGTGAAATCCAGGTGGAGGTGGGACTTGAACCCAAATTGTTAATACTGAAGGCCAGTTGCCTTACTTACACAGTCACAGGTAGTCCTCAACTTATATCCAAAATTGCAAGTGGAATTTTGACTGCCAAGCAATGCTGTTGTTCAGTGAGTCATCACGTGACAGGTTCTGATTTTATTACCCTTTTTATTGGAGTCATTAAGTGAATCATGTAGTTGTTAAACAAATCTGGCTTTCCCAACTGACCTGGCATGTCAGAAGCCAACCCAGGTCACAAATCACCGAAAGAAGCTGCAACCATCATAAATGAGAGCCAAGCAGCCAAATTGCAATCCTGTGACCATGGGGGTTATGTGATATGGTCATAATTTCAAGGATGTGTCATAAGTCACTTTTTCTGGGCCATCGTAACTTTGAATGATCTTAACTCATTGTTACCAAAAGCATCGTTCTACATGTACCAACTTCAATTCCCAGAATTCTACAGGGCAGATATTTTGTTTGGAGGGACCACTATATCAGTAAAGTCCCCTGCTTGGTGAAAGCTACACAACTGATTTTCTCAACAGTCATCATTTCTTTTTAAAAAAAGAATTCAAGAAGTACTGTGAGATGTTTTTCTGCTCCTTTGCCAAAAGAGATTTAAAAAGCCCCACCCTAAACACATATCTAACAGAGGCAGTAAACATAACCAGACATCGTTAACTTCTGCAAAGTTTCCCTGTCATCACTGAGAATGTCATGCACCTTCTGATTAAAAGAAGCATATTTTGCTCAATGATGTGGAAAAACAAAATAAAAATTCCTCCTTGCCTTCCCCCATCTCTGGAAATGACAGGCGAGGAGGTGGATGCTAGAAGTTAATAAGCTAGAAGATTAAGCCAGCTAATAAACATGGTCTTCACGTACCCACACACAAAAAAGAACAGGCTACAACAGTACAGTAGACCCTTTGTCTCCTGACCACAAGTTTTCTAGTATTTTTCAGCGCTTAATGAAGTCTGCATTCGGACACCTTGCAAATCAGTTCCAGCTGCAGTTTGAGGAAAGGGAAGCTCAGATGAAGACAGTTTTCCTAGAAGATCTGGCCTTCCATTGGGAAAAAAAAAAGAGGAGGAACAGTAGGAAAAAAAAAATCAAAGAAGCACCAATACAGGTGGCTGTTTTAATTTATTTCAGAGTTTGAGTACATGGAGAAAAGGTCAGCCAAAATTAATAGAGAGCTACAGTAGCCTTCCGCAAGGAAGGAATACAGCTTGGGAGCATTCTTCATTAAAAATAAAGTGGATAATGAGAATATGGAAAATTCCTCTTGGTCGGAGGATGGAGGGGAATAAATGCAGCAAAGTCTTTGTCCTTCTTTCACACAATTGAATGACATGCATCAAAACAAAAGGAAGAAGACTCAAAGGAAAGTAAAAGGTTACTCAGTCATAGTTAAACCGAGGGATTTTCTGCCACCAAATGTGGTCACACTCAGGGGTGAGATTCTACTGGTTCGGACTGGTTCAGACAAACCGGTAGTTCCGGTGATCATTTGGCCCCACCCACCCGACCCTTTTCCTGTGCTTTGTTTTCTTGTTTTTGAGCATAGCTGATTCGCGGCAGAATGGTTTGCCAAGCATCAGCTGTTTTACTCACTGGGGCTACAGCAGAAAGTAAGTATTAGAGCTAAAAATGGTCTTTTCTAAATGTTGGGTGCGTACATTCACTGAACTGGTTGTTACACCAGTTGAATCGCATCACTGTCAACACTCCTAATTTTGATACAGATAGTTCTTGACCTATGACCATAATGAAGCCCAGAAAGTTATGATAGTGCTAAATTGAGGCACCCACATGACCACCTCAATTTTATGAACTTAATGTGATAGTTGTTAAGTGGACCCAGTAGTCATAAAGCAAACGCCATGATCATTAAACAGGTCATGGGCATTTGGGGGGCAAAAATAGCCATAAATCATATCTGTGGAACATTGCAACAGGGCACAAAGATGAGCTGGTTGCAGCAAAATGCAATCGTGATATGGTGAAAGTGTCACATGCAGAACTCTGGAACAGGGTCATAAATATCTTTGTGGGGGGGTCCATTGTAACTTAGAAAGATCACTAAGCAACCGGTCATTAAAGAGTACCTGTTGTTGAGCAATCTGGCTTTTAGTCTTGGTCTTATCTCCAGAATCAAAGAAAGCAACAAACTTCAAATATTAAGGGTCACAGGCAAGAAAAGTTGATCACGCTCATATATAGCTCATGCATCGTAGAGTCATAGCACTTGCCACTGAGTATAGGATGAACCCGAATTAAAGCTATCCTGACAAGCAACATCTCCAATCTTTCCTTGAATATATCTAGAGAAGCAGAAAACAACACCTCACTCACTAATTGGATCTCCTATTGAAACTGTTAGGGAATTAGTCCCCAATGTGCAACTAATTGGACACAGAACACACATATTGCATTAAGACATGGTTTGGTTTAACCACTGTGTTTTTTTAAAAAATATAAATAAAGTCACAGTGGCTGGGTTTGGGCAAACCCATTAACCATGACATGGAATTCTGAGAGTTACAGTCCCAACACATTGGAGTAAGCAACAATTGTTCTGTAGATGAACTAGTTTAAATATAGTTCCTCTGAAGCTGATATGCTTGGCCACTGTGGCTGAGAATTCTGAATACTGCAATCCCAAAAGAACTAGAGCAGTGCTTCTCAACCGTAGCAGCTTGAAGATGTGTAGATCAAAACTCCCAAAATTCCCCAGTCATGCTGGCGGGGGAATTTTCGGAGTTGATGTCCACAAGTCTTTAAGCTGCCAAGGTTGAGAAAGACTCAACTTGAGGGTGCAAGACAGCAAGAATGTTCAAGATCTTCTTTCTTCAGCTGTTAAACTATTGCCATGGAGGGGCTTCCAGGGGAAGATGGTGGACTGAAGACAGCTCCTCTGACAAGCAGAGCCATCAACTGCAACTTTTGACAAAGGAACCAAAGGACATCAGGTTCCTTTGATCCTCCCTGGATAAAAAGAATGGTGTTAGATTGCCCAAGCTGTTTCTCCTTACAGCAGTTACCTTTCCTGCAAGACACAATCTGGGGTGTTGGTGAAGACAGGAACGGGACATGGGGAAAATTGGCATTTTGTTCCATCTGCAAAGAAGAAATCCAGAGAGGATCACCCAGAATAATAACTTATCTGTCAGACCCAGGGAAACAAAAATGACAGTTATTGCAGAGTAGTTTCTTTATTGTTGCTGTGCCTTAAGAAAGAGCAAAGGCAGATCTCCCCTAGCCGTTTGCAGAATATATTTAGTATTTATGCGGATAAAAATTTTTGCTTTAGTTTGGGGAAAATTCTATCTATAGGTAAGCAACGTTAAAGAAATTCCTCTGCAGAAATTCCTCCTGTCATTCTTGGTTCCTTGGGCCCGACAGATATGTTGCTATTCTGAGTGGTTCTCTCTGGATTTATTGAAATCTTAATTAGAAAATGTAGTGTACCGGATTTGTCTACATCAAATATGATGAAAAAAAATTCTCTCTATAATTATTTTATGTCACCCTAATTTTATAGAACTTAAATTGGCTTTTCATTTAACTGTTTCTCTTTATTCAAAGTAAAAAAAAAATTAAGAATTTGCTTTCTGTAAAGGAGAAACTGTTTCATTGATATGTTAGATTTAAGCTTTTTCTGCCTGTATTAGGATACTGGAATTACTTGATATTTGGGAAATGTGGATGTGCCTACAATTTAGAGTGAAAAAATGGAATATGTATTTGAATGGGATAAATTGTTATTTAGGATGTTGTTTATTGGTGCATGTAAAGGAGAAATTGATGGTTTTGCTCATGTTAAATTTGGGTTCTTTTTTTCTATTCTGTTTACATTGTGATAACTTTTAAATGAGATTTTGTTAAAGTTAAGAGGGAGATGTAGAATGTTGAGTTTTATTCATGTCAATTAATTTTAAAATTTTAGACCTTTGATTTTTAGTTGATGAATAGATTGAAAATGTTACTTGTCTATTGTCAGTAAATGAGGATAAAGAGTTTTATGTTTGAAAGTATCGAGATTGGAGGATTGTTTATACTTGTCACAATGAGGTGGGGAGCTGTTCTGGGAGGAAGTGCATTAGAACATTTATCCTTTTTTTTGTATTCCTTTACTTCTTTTTTTCTTCTCGTCTGAATTATCTTTTATTGTGTCATTTGGAACTTTTAATTAAATTTGGGGCAAAAAAGCATTGCGTGCTTGAAATAAATTCCCAATGAAATTCTTCACCATTTGTCCAATCAATAAAGTCCAAAGAAAGTCAACCATTACGCATAATTTCATCAGCTCTCAACCAGTACAAGCCATTGGTGTGTTTGCTCACTAACAAGAGTCAAGGGATTCAATGGGACTTGATAGCAGGAAAGAGCAAGTAGAGAAAAACAGCCTTAGATGCTTCAAAATGATTGATGCAAGCAGCATAAAGTTTTAATATTCCAGATGTCGTAATCAATTCCAAACAATGCCGGTTTATTATTCTGGTTGTAATCATAGTATATCAATACATTAATAATTAAGTATTTCTAGGAGGGGGGGAGAAAAAGTGATAAAAATAAGATGAAGCAAATCAACAGAGAATTTACAGATTATCATAAATTAGGTTTAAAAAATTCAATGCTTCATTAATTAGTTTCAACTAACTGAATATATTACAGCACTTAGAATACCACAGAAACAAAGTTAAAAATAAGCAGAATAAATTAACAAAGAATTTATAAGCATCATAGAATTAGGTTAAAATTTTCAATAATTCATGGATATATAGGAAAGTGTGGCAGAGACTGTGGGGTGGAATTAAAAAAAGATCATCCTAGAATCTCTACATAGCCACAAGAGAACTAAGTCCAACCCATTTGGAATTCGTTGATACATATCTAACTCCTAAGAGGTGCTAACCATTAGTTGGGAATATTCTTGTACATAGATGTGAGTAGCAATAAATCAGTCTACTTGGAACTTCATGTGTGGACCTGATCATTCGTGCCTGACACTGAATCAGTCTTAACTTACTATATACATCATAGGTAGTCCTTGTTTAAAGATCCTTTTTTTCAGCAACTGTTTGAAGTTACTACATTGTCTTCATTTTGTTTTCCTGATTATAGCAGTCAATTGCATGCTCTCCTGCCTCTGGCAGCTGCCACCCTATCCCAGGATCTTCTTGCAACTTCCTGCCAACATCTCTATTGACTACCTGAAGCCAGCAAGAAGTTGTGAGGTCCTCACTTAAGGACCCATGGTTCTCACTTAATGATGGCAATGAGGACTGCCAGGATTACCATTGCTAAGTGATGTGGACACATCATGTTCCCTTTTACAACTACGTTGCTCAGCGACAGAAAATCCAGTTCCAACTACTATTGTTAACTGAGGGCTATTTGTACAGTATTTAGGAAACTATAGAACAGGGGTGTCAAACTCAAGGCCCCAGGGACCCGGATCCGGCCCGTGGAATGCTTAGATTTGGCCCGTGGGACTGCCCTGGAAACAGCGAAGGACTGGCCTGCGGTGCCTCTGCCAGCGAAAAGGGAGCTTGGGAAGGCTGCAGGTGACCCTCCCAAACTCTGTTTTCACTGGCAGAGTGTTGCAGGAGGCCGTCGCAGCCGAATCAGAGCTTGGGAGCCTGTTTTCACTGGCCACCACTTGGACCACCAAACTGCTCCCAACATGAGTGATGTCAGTCTGGCCACACCCATCCCAGACCCTCAAGGTCAAACACAACCCTGATGCGGCCCTCAATGAAATCAAAGATTGACACCCCTACTGTAGAAAAAAAGATAAATTGTAATAATAAATAGGGAAAATACATCATGTCAAGGTTCTGACTGACAAACCCAGGCAAGTGTAGGAAGTTAGCACCCACCCCTCTCCTAGAAAATTGAAATAGCCTAGGAAATATTAAAAAGGCAGAATATTTCCCCTAAAAAGAATAGAAACTCAAGAAGCAGAAACCTACCTCAGAAGCAGAATCTCACCTCCACCTTTGTTAATGGGTGGGACATTAAGGCCTGGGCCAGAACACTTTACATAACAAGGAACTCCAGGTAAAGCTGTAGCTATTGCCAAAAGCCCTTTTAAGGGCATAATCATCCAGCAAGGCTAGACCAAGCCTGGAACTCAGGGCAGCCTAGAGAGTTGCCCATGGGAGTCTGACAACCAACCAGAACACAAGCTCAAATTCAAATCCCAACAGAGGGTATAAAACCCAGGCACTCTCAGCACCTCAGTCCTTTTTTCTTGATCTCTTCTCACCTTGAAGCATGTGACCATCCTTCTCTGGAGCTCCAGGCCATGTGGTCCTGTCCACCATTAAACCTTCCAAGCAGCCTCCATGTTTCCAGTGCCTTTTTCCCCCACTTGGAACTGAACCCAGAAGGATATTTCTTTCAATACAAGCAAGTCACTGTTGAGACGACCCAATCGCCTAATGCAAAAGTTTCATGAACACGTCATTTTGGCACAGAATGAAAGCAAAACCAGCTGTGACTAATTCTAGGGCCATTCAATATTCAACGTGTATTATAAAATTATAAATTGTACTTAAAATTTTTCAATACATCATTCATTGCTCTTAATATACTGTGGTGTTTAGAGAAATTGTTAAAATCTAAAGAATATATGAATATCAACTCAGCATAAATCATAAAATAAGATTAAACATTGTGGTAAATTCTATCCAGATTTAACAGATCCTTTAGCACCAGAAAATTGTGAACTGACAGTGAGAGAAAGACATTTAGATGTGATATAAGGCCCTATATAAAATTAGCAGTTTATTATGCTTAATGTGGCAAATGCTTTTACAATGCAAACAAAAAAAAATATTGCAATGTTAAATGCCTACTTTCTTACCCTAAATCGCAACCTTTAGGACACAGTGTTTCATTTACATGTGTTTATCCACATACAGCAATGCATAATTATTCCTTATCAATGTGAAAAAATCTGGAACAAAATAGATTACCCCTTTTAACATATCCTAATCCCTTCCAGTAGGTTACGACTGAGAGAGATAACACTCCCGCAAAATATGATTGGAAAAATCACTTCCTTCTTCATAACAACTGAATATAAAGATCACAGATAGTCTAACTAGGTGACAAGCAGAGTAAAACCTCTAATCTTAGAACCTAGCTGGAAGCCACAAGGCTCTAACATGACTTTCTCTGCAGAAAATTTAATTAATCTGTCAACAAGCACATGGGGAACCTTGAAACTTGAATGTTTGCTAGAAGCTTAATTAATGTTCATCCAGGAAATAATAGCTCAATGGCTAACATGCCATTTATGTTTATATGCAAAAAAAAAAGGGGGGGGGAGGATGGCAACAATTCCAATGTTTTCTCAACTGAAAAATAAGCTTATCAGGTTGACTTTGTTCACACATTTCCCAAATCAGCAAATCTGGTGCCCTAGCTTACTGCCAAATCCTGTTTCGCAGGATGAAAAAAAAAAAAGCTAAATCTCCTTTCAGTTGAGCTCAATTTTTATGTCTCAAATTTTTATAGCCGCTCTTACCATCAAAAGCAACTCTGGGTGGCACATAAAAATGAGACTAAAAAATAGTTTAACAATTTCTAGTAACTTCATGGACCCTTCCATTAGATATCTGGTTAACACTTGGTTCTTTCTTCTAGAATGTTTTCCCAATGTCCCTGTCTCACCTCCAACCTGGGAATCTCTTGGTAGTTTTCCATCCAAATGTCCCAAGGGTGCTTTTCCAGGAGCCAACTAGACTTTCTTTTCTTTTCTTTTGAAGACGTTTCGCTTCTCATGCAAGAAGCTGCTTCAGCTCTGACAGGACGGTGGGGAATGGAAAGATTTAGGAAGGATCTCCACTGTCCTGTCAGAGCTGAAGAAGCTGGATGAAAAGCGAAACATCTTCAAAAGAAAAAACAAGAAAGTCCAGTTGCCTCCTGAAAAAGCACCTTTGGGACAACCATGACCTGGATGACTGAGAATCTCCACAGACTTCCCATCCAAATATTTACCAAGTCCTTCTTCACATTTATTTAACAGATTTAACAGATAATCAGAGTTGGAAGGGACCTTATAGGTCATCTAGTCCAACCTCCCACCCAAGCGGGAAACCCTACACCATTTCTGACAAATGGCAGTCCAATCTCTTCTTGAAGATCTCAAGTGATGGCGCTCCCACAACTTCTGAAGGGAACTTTTGTCCCATTGGTTGATTGTTCTCACTGTCAGAAAGTTCCTCCTTATTTCCAGGTTAAATCTCTCCTTGTTCAGTTTCCATCCATTATTCCTTGTCTGGCCTTTGGGTGCTTTAGAAAATACCTTGACCCCTTCCTCCTCCTTCCTCCTCCCCTTCCTCAAATATTGGAAGACTGCTATCATATCTCCCCTGGTCCTTCTCTTTACTAGACTAGCCAGGCCCAGTTCCTGTAACCATTCTTCATATGTTTTAGAATCTGCCATGGCCAAGTAGATGTTACTACCTATTTGGTCATTCATGAAAAGAAGGAGAAAGATATGAGTCAGATGGCACAGAGTAATCCTACACATTTCAGAAAACTGTTTGACACTGGGAGACAAGAATGGCCTCCGAACTATTGTCACATATCCAGATAATTTGGACATTGAAAAATGGTCATGTCACTTTTTTCAGTGCCATTGTAACTTTGAATGGTCACTCCACACAAGCAAAGTACCAGCAGAGGAGGGGGAAAACCTCCAGAGACGTTCCTGAGACAGGAAGTCTAGTCCTGCCAAGAATGTAATAAGGGTTAACGGAGAGGCAGTTTCTGTAAGCAACACCAGAATGTTTCCTTCCTGGCTTCCTTACAGCATTAGGCCAGTCATTTCTTCTAACAACCGGTTCTCCAAACTGCTTAGAATGGTAACAACCGGTTCTAGCAAATAGGTGCGAACTGGTAGAATCCCACCCCTGCTCCCCATACAGTTCTGTGACATTTTTTTTTTAAACACACAACCAATTTTTCAATGAAGGCAGTCCTCGACTTGCGACCATTCATTCAGTGATGATTCAAAGTTACAAAGCCACCGAAAATAGGGACTTAGGATTATTTATCACACTTATAACCATTGCTACATCCCCACGGTCATGTGATCACAATGCAGAGCAACTGGTTCATATTTATGATGGTTGCCGTGTCCCAATGGTCATGTGATCCCCTTTTGCAACCATCTGGCAAGTAAAGTCAATGGGGAAACCAGATTCACTTAACAACCGTGTTACTAAGGTAACAATTTCAGTGATTCACTTAACAAATGTGGCAAGAAAGGTTGTAAAATGGGGTAAATTTCATTTAATAACTGTTTTGCTTAGCAACAGAAATGTGGAGCACAAATGTGTGGTTGTAAGTCAAGGACTACCTGTATGAACTGCTGATATTCATTCCCTACAGTTTGTTTTTATATTTTGGGCAAATCTGTGACACAACAGATTTTTTTTTTTTAATGTAGATATTTGAGAAAAAGAAACAAGTGGGACAAAAATTAAACTTTGATTCAGGGCACTTTTGAAATGAAAGCATACAAAGGGGAGAATGAGAAACTTCTTTTTCATACGAGATCAGGAAAAAAGCCTATTTTTGTTGTATCTGTTTAAAACAGTATTTCACAACTTTGACAATCTGAAGCCGTACGGACTCCAACTGCCAGAATTCCCCAGCCAGGCATGCTGCCTGGGGAATTCTGAGATTTGAAGTCCACAGTATCTTAAAGTTGGCAACATTAACATAACAAGAAACATTGAAAAAGACCGTAACAAGCAATGTTAAGTAGTTCAGACAACTGTTGATGAATTTCCGGAGAACTCAAGAGTGTCCCACAAACAATCTGAACCGCCCCATGAAAAAAATTCCAATTCCCCCCACTTTTGGAATTCAGTTCTGGCCAATTTGCCCACTGTGATCCTTGATCTCCTGCTCCCTCTCCTACCCCCCAAAAGCCAAACCAACTCTTAATCCCTTCAAAAGGTTCTCCACAGGTGGTTTAATTTAGTGTGTTGTGAAGTCACTCAATAACTTTGATTACAGCTCTCTGGGGCTGAAAATTTGAGGCTCTCCTGATGTTATTCAACTACTGTTTCCAAACTCCTAATGGCTGTTGCTATTGGAATTTGTAGTTTAACAACAAATTCCTTATCCATGAGGAAAATTAATTCTTGAAGCAACAAAGGAGTTTTTAGTTTTCTTCATTAACTGGCAGGCATCAATTCTGTTTTGGGACCTAAAGGAGGGTAAGCCAAAAATAAAAAATAAACTTTTCAAAAGAAAACTAATTCTAAAAGTTCTTTTTTAAATTAAAAATAAACTTTATTAAAGGTTTTTTAAAAATTATGTATATATATGTAATTATTCTGCTTGATTGGTGTTTCTAATATCTTCTGTCTGTTTTGTAGCTTTTTTTGTCTTGATTGGCTGGCAACATTGTGTTTCCTGTATTGGAGGCTTTTAGTGTGGAATATATATATTCTTAAATAGAAATATATATATATATATAGATAGAGATAGAGATAGAGAGAGAGAGAGAGAGACATATACATAATATAAAGCATTTCATTACAAAAGAAATCATTGTGAAAAACTAAACTAATATTTATAAAACATGTTTCTCATCAATTAGACGGTGTGTTCTTTCCTCAAAGACAATTTTCCTTATATTCATTTCCTATTGTTGGTACTATTGACATATTGAGCCTACAGTTTGTTTACCCAGTAAACATTTTTTTTTTGCTTAAACTTAATCTGAATTCATTTACATTTTGTGCTGTTTGTGGCAAGTGCTATCTGCAGGATGTGTGGGGACGGAACCAAAGAGATAATTATTTTGCCTCCTTGAAAATGCAGTTTAAAGTCTTATTTCCAAGAGCCAGATTTCTACAAAGATAGTAAAGTAGGCAACAAATTCCATTATGGCAGAACGGATTTTAAGCATTAGCACTTGCCTTCCTCTCAGCATCAAATGTCCTGTTCTTTGACATTATGAAATAAATAATGTTTCTTATGTATATTCAAACCATAAAACATTGCCCAAATTGGTTTCAAATGTAAAAACATTCTGCAAAATTATCACTTGAACTGTTTGAACCAAACTTTGAATTAACCTGCTACAGAAGGCAAGTTTTCAATGCAGCAAATTGTCCAATATATGAATAAATAGCCAAAATGCTAGATCGAAACTATAAACAGCTTTCAAAAGCACTTATAGATTTTATAGTTCTGCACAACCTATATCCATAAAATTAAAAAGTGGGTAAACTCAGGATAAAATCTAAATTTGATGTAAAATAAACTTTCGATTAAATAGGAAATCAATTTTTATTTAGGAGAGCCATGCCTATGGTGTTGGCTCATCTACTTCCCAATATTGCCTGTTCTAGTCTTCTCTGACTGATAATACTTTAGTGGGTGTTGTGAGCCATTGTGATATATTTTGGAATATTGCAGAACCCCAAACACAGAGGGCTTTCCAGTTTGTTATCCAAGGTCTTTACAGCAGGATGCATCTTAAAATCTACAGTACACGCAACACAATTGCTCTACTTCAGAGCAGTATTTTCCTGTAACAGGTAAACCTCCAGGATCAGAGTGCTGTATTTAGGAAAACATGGAAACAGTTTGTCCTAGTACAGGTCTGCCCACCCACTCATCTAAACCCTTCTTTCATGTATTTAATCAAATAGAATACCATGGCTACAGGGACATCTGCTATAGTATACAATAATGTCAAAAAGATGGGAGCAATTAGGTGATAGCCTTTTTGTATATAATTTAATTTAAATATTTTATTTATAGTAATAAAAACAAATCCAAAGTAAACTCAGTGAAAAGATAGTAAAAAGAGAATAAAAAGGGCAAAGAAAGAAAGAAAGAGAAATATACAAAGATGTTACTTCCAATCTTATAAACAAGTTTGGTAGCTCTTTATATCCTATAAGTTTGCAAATAGATACAGTATTGTTATATGGTCTTCCCATAACCCTTGCTTTATCTATAAGTAAATCTATAAGACATCAATTTTTCAGTTCTATAATAGAACTTTTTGTCAGTCTAAAAAGGATTGTCAGAATTTCATAAAAACATATCATTTTAACCTTGATCAAATCAACCAACTTTATATTCCTTCCTTTTACTGCTGAAAATCTTAATATATGGATGATGCTTCCCTTCATCTCCTAGCACTCAAACCATAGTGGTGGTATTTGACCAGTTCTGCCTGGTTCTGGAGAGCTGGTAGCAGCGATGAGCAGCGGAGACAGAACCAGTTCTCTCCGCTGCTCTGTGTTGGACCCACCCGCCCACCGGGGCTCCCATACTCACTTTTATGGCCAAAATTCAAAGCACAGCTGTTTTGTGCGGCGCAAAATAGTGCCGCACGGCAGCTGCTGCAGCAACCGGCATCATGCAGGCTTGCAGGAGGTGAGTGAGAACACCTCTGCGCCTGCGCAAATGCCTCTGTGCCTGTGCAAAGTGCGCGTTTGGTGCACGCGTGCATGCAAAGTGTGTGCATGCGCACAAAGCGCACTGACCAAGCCACACCCACTGAACCGGTGGCAACTTTTTTTGAATACCACCACTGACTCAAACCCATGGGAGATTACTGTCCTGCAGTCTTCTTGCATGCTACAGCCACCCAGAGCATACATGGGGGAACCTCCTATCCTCTCCTTCTCTAGAGAGGTTCCAAAGAACTAGTCACAAGTTCTTCAGTCTTTACCACGATCATTGTCTCCACTCTCTTGGAGAAGGGTTTAGCTCGCCATGCCTCCACTGGAAGTCAAAGCCTACTTCTCTTTATATGTAGTTGCGCCTATCATTTTGACACAGTTTGACTTCTTCCCTCCCCTTGTTTGGCTGGAATTCAGGATAAAGTTTTCTCAATTATAGCAGTTTTCTCAGCTATAGCAACCCAGCTGTAGCACTTTAACATATCGCTCATACTGGGCACCTTGCAAACTGTGATGTATTCACCAAACCAATATCAAGCAAAGCACGGCTTATTTCAACATGTATTCTAGCTTACTCAAGATTTTTTTAAAATTATTTTTATTAAGCTTTTCTAAAAATAGAAACCAAGAAAGATGAAACATAGAAAAAGAACAAAATATAAGCAGTGACATACGTGTAAATAAGCATGGGATTTCAAATGTCACATAGATTGTTTTTCGGTATGTCACTAGTTATTTGTGAAATTATGAAATGCAATAGATAGTTTGTTAAAGAAAAAAACTAAAAATTAATATTAGGATATCTGCTTAATATAGTATAATTTACTAACAAACATTATATGCTATAACAAATTAGATCAATGCTAGAATTTCCAATAAAACTGAAATATAGACGCTATACATAGAAAACTCTAATTTTATGATACAGTACAAGTCCACATATTCAGATTCATTTCAGGACTGTATTTTAATTAGAAATGAATCCTACATTAATTTACTTTTTAGTTATGCTGAAGATTGACACATACTATCTTTACTTTTGCAAAACACACCAATCAGTCCATGGACACTCCAGAAATGCTTGTGAAAAAAGAATGTTTTCTAAAATGTGTTAGTCCAAATAAAAACAAGCTCTTTTGACAGGCCTTCAGGATTTCTTCCTGTCTTTTTTATTTCTTAAATAAAAAAACCCCAAGATGTTGCATTTTGGGAGTTGGAACCAAGAAAGTATCTTATGAAATGTGAATCTCTAACACGCACCGTTCCTGACAAGTAGGTATTCTTCAAACTGAACGTTGCATCTGAATTCAGTTTAATACATTTGCCATCTAGGATTGCATTTACTTTGCCTCTTATTTACACCTTTGTGTAACATTACAAAGAATGAGGGAGTTGGTGTGATTGGAAACATCCCTTCTTTCTATAAATACATTTAGGGAATAGATACCATATGTGTCCATAGGGCTTTCTAGACTTGCTTTCGTCATTCAACTTAAAACATGCTGGAAGGTTCCCAAGAGGGGTGGGAAAGTCAATCCAGTGGTCTTCTGAATTTCCTGCACATATAGACACAAAGCCAACCACAAGGCTTTCTGGCACAGCATTACCCCCCAATTAACAATCCCATTCAACTTAAAAGCCAAGTCAAAAATAGACCTGGTGGGAAACCTTGCAGAAGGCCATAACTTCAAACCCAGCCTCCACTTATTTGTATGCAGGTTTCCTGAGAGAAGGAAATGCTCTTGAAAAACATTGGTTCCAGTTAAAGTGCTACGAGGAGAAATGTAAACCTTGGCTGACAAGTCACAGCTTCACAGGAATTAGGGAGAAGTTCACCAATTGGTAAGAGGACTGCCGAGAATTTCTGAATTCCCCCAGAGCAGGGATTAAACAGTTGGTCAACAGTTTGCATTCTACAGTTGCAGGTTGCAATCCATTTGGACGCTGTCCCACCAAAGCCAACAGAACCTGCACAAAATGAAAGAACTCACATTCCAGGGCAGTGATGGCTAACGTTTTTGGGCTCCTGTGCCAAAAATTGTGTGCGCGCTTGCACTTGCTTGCCAGCACCCAGAAGGCAATGCGTGCCCCCCCACGCCCCCTACGCATGCACGCGCAATCCCCCCCATTCCTCCTTACCTGCACTGAGCCTCACAGCTGATTTTGGGCCGGTTTGAGCTTTGCAGGCTGAAAACAGGCCTGTTTTGTCAATTCCTGATTTTCCGAAAATACTGGAAGTGATGAAATGGGGAGAATTTTTGGCCTGCAAAGCTTGCAGAAGCCTGCAGAAGCCTTCCTCAAGTCTTTGGGAGGCTAAAAAAAGGCTGTAAACCAACTGAAAATCAGCTGTGAGGCACGCACATGCGCAGTGAGGTAAGTTTGCCTGTAGCTCGCATGCCAACACAAATGGCTCTGTGTGGCACCTATGGTACACATGCCATAAGTTCGCCATCACTGTTCTAGGGAGACCAATTTTGTAGCCAATGCAGGAATGCTCAGTATCAACACCAATGGGACTCACTTTGTAAAGATAAACAGGTAGTCCTCAACTTCTGACCACAATTGGGACCAAAATTTCCATTGCTATGCACAATGTTTGTTAAATGAGTGACACCTAATGTTCTGACATTGTTGTTAAGCAAATCACCACAGCTGTTAAGTGAATCCAGTTTCCCCCATTGACTTTGCTTATCAGAGTCACATGATGCTGGGGTGCCGCAACCATCATAAACATATGCTGTTGGTCAAGTACCCGAATATTGATCACATGGCTATGGAGATGCTGCAATGGTCATGAGTGTGAGGACCATCATAAGGCACTTTTCAGTGCCACCATAGTCACTAAACAAATGGTTGTTGGCAGGGGTGTGATTCAACTGGTGTAACAACTGGTTCAGTGAGCAGGCGCTTCACATGCGTGCAGAGGGTTTGCTATTGACCTTCTCCTGCAATTCTGCACTCTGCCTGTGTGTTAAACAGCTGACACGTGGCAATCCACTGTGCATCTGAGCTTAAAAACCAGGAAATAAAGGTCAGAATAGAGCCAGGGCAGGCGGACCCAACAGCTGATTGTCAGAGCAAACCGGTTCACTCACAGATGATTCTCGGAGCTACGAACCCAGCTGAACCGATAGAATCCCATCCCTGGTTGTAGATCAATACTGGTCAACCTGTGTTGATCAGTCTTTCCCAATCTTATGCTTTTCAGGAGTGTTGGACTTCAGCTCCCAAAAACCTTATTTACCACAGCCAATGTGAGCTGAAATCCAATACAGCTAGCCTGAATAATTAAGTGAAGACTGTCATAGAACAAATTTATCTGCCACCATTTTTAATCTTCTGATCAATTAAGGCGCATGCTTCCTAATATTTTTTCTCTGACTAAGCCACCGAGGGTTCCTGCCTCTCTTGTCTCGTGGATTCTTAGGCAGCATCTCTTCCCTTTGTTCCCCAAGTTTTTCCACACATTCTGTTACAGGATCCAGATGTAGTTGAAATAAGATTTTGAAATTCCTGTGTGAAAGTGCTGTTATTTTGCTTTTTTTTTTTTCCAAGCATGATAGGGTGAAATTTTGAAGATTAGAAACAAGAGGGAATCAGAAGGAAGTAAGATTCAAATTAAAGGAGAAGAAGACTTAAATTTCATTTAGTAATATAGCATGGAACAAAAATCACCAGGAGTGATATGGAAAAACATGCTATTTTGGATATGCCAATGAAAGAAGCTGATGCCTTAATAATTAAATGGAATATACAAATAACAAACCAGAAAAGTGACCTGGATAACTTTTTTATATTGGATTAACAAAAGAGACAAACTCTCTCAAAGGGATAAAGGGGGAAAAATGAGATGATATCAAGTTCTAGGACATTATTTGAAAGGATTAAAGATTAAGATGGTTAAAAGTTAAAGAAAGGAATATAAAGCTGGTTTATTTGATCAAAGTTAAAATAGATATGTTGTTATCTCTAATCATCTTTAATGGATTTTTGCTGTTCAGGATTGAAACACCAAGGTTTTAAAAATTTATTTACAGATAAGAGATGGGTTATGGCAGTGATGGGATTTGTTGTGGTGTGCTGAAAGCGCGCATGTGTGCTGGCACCCAGAATGCAATGCACCCTGGCTCCCCCTGTGCATCCATGTGCAACACGCCCACCCTCTTCTCTTACCTGCACTGCACATGTGCGTGCCTCCCAGCTGATTTTTGGCCCATTTGAGGCCATTTTCGCCTTCCCAGAGGCTGGAGGAAAGCCTCTGCAGCCTTGGGAGGCCAAAAAACAGGCCATTTCAGCACTTCCAGTATTTCCAGAAGGCCTGCTTTCGGCGTCCCAAGGCTGCAGAGGCTTCCCTCGAGCCTCCAGGAGAGCAAAAACAGCCTCAAATGGGCGAAAAATCAGCTAGGAGCCATGCGCATGCGCAGTGCGGGTAAGTTTGGCTGGGGCTCGCGTGCCTGCACAAATGGCTCTGCATGCCACCTGTGGCACATGTGCCATAGGTTCGCCATCACAGGGATATGGGATTCTATTTGTTTAAGAGATTATAAATGACTAAAATGGTTTATACTTGTTCTGATGAAGGGGAAAGTCATTTTATATCTGGATTTTCTTTTTCTTTCCTTCATTTTTTTTCCTGAACTTTCTATTATTTTATTTTGCATTAGCTTTTATCTTTGTAATTGTAATGTTTTAATACTAATGTGAAATTACTATTAAAAAAGGAAAATTCAGAGAAAGATCACAAAACTGTGCATAACACCTTGTTCTTTCACAAAGACAGGGAAGTCAAAGTTACATACGGAATCCAGAGCTGAGCCAGAATGTTCCCTGGAAGCTACAAGAGCTTTTCCCATCTGGGCTGGGCTGGCTGTCAGCAAAGCATGAAGATGTTTCCACCATGTGTCACTTTGATGCCGTTTTAGTCTGCAATGTACAGATGAATGACTATACATTCAAGCAGATATGCAAAAGAGTGTGGAAGGCTCGTCGATTTGATTGACGCATGAGTGTCTCTGCTGAAGCAGGAAGACAGGGACTACGAAAAACGAAAGGAGAAAAAGCATATTCAAGAAACACAACTAAGTCGTGCCTTTGTGACTTGGAGCCCTTCAGTTCCGTTGGGACCACAACTCAGAATTCTCAACCAGCACAAGCTGGAAACAGACTCAACGACAGGTAGTCCTTGACTTACAGCGGTTTTTTTAGTGACTGTTCAAAGCAGTGGTGGGATTCAAAAAAAATTACTACCAGTTCTGTGGGCGTGGCTTGGTGGGCGTGGCAGGGGAAGGATACTGTAAAATCTCCGTTTCCTCCTCACTAACCTGCTTTCCAGCTCCATTCTCCTGTGTAGGGCAACAAAAGGAAGACCCAGCCAATCAGTTGGGACTCGGGAGGTGGAGAATAGATGGGGGTGGGGCCAGTCAGAGGTGGGATTTGCCGGTTCTCTGAACTACTCAAAATTTCCACTACTGGTACTCCAGAACTGGTCAGAACCTGCTGAATACCATCTCTACTTCAAAGTTACAACGGCAATATAAAAAGTGACTGTTTTACAACCATTGCAGGATACCCATGATTATATGATCAAAATTCAGACACTTGACAACTGACTCACATTTATAAACAGTTGCTGTTTTGCATGTGATCTCCTTTTGTGACCTTCTGAGAAGCAGAGTCAGTGGGGAAGCCAGATTCATTTATCTACTATGTTACTAACTTAACAACTGCAGTGATTCACTTAACAACTGTCAAGAAAGATCATAATATGGGGCAAAAATCATTTAACAAATGTTTCACTTAGCAACAAAAATATTGGCCTCAATTGTGGTCGTACGTCAAGGACTACATATAATGGGCGCCACATTACCGAAGCAGCAGCAACAGAAAGTTGTGCGGAAAGTCAGTGTGACTTTCAAACTCTCATTCCTAAACACATTAAATACATCGCAACAGGCATGGCATAATTTCAATATACCTCCTGGATGGGTTGATGATGAGCGATGGAGAAAGGCAACTATATCTGTAACAAAGGTAGCTTATTTAATTGAAACACGAAATTATTAAGCTTCTTATGTGACATTAATCATGTACGTTGCCAAAAGAGAATGTCTGGCTAAGGCGGTCACAGCCGAGCTTGACAGCACAACACTTCAGGGGAGGAGGAAAGGAACCGACATGAAACAAACAGCAAAGTTCACCTGTAATTACCAGGTTCACTTTTCCAGCGGGGGGAAAAAAAAGATGTAATTCTTCAAACTAACGCCTGAACTTCATTAATAAGTTCAGCTTGACTGCACTCATATTTACTGGGTGGAGATGGAAAGAGAAGGAGAGAGAGAGAGACGGAGGGAGACGGAGACGGAGAGAGAAGTAACAGTGAGTCCATTGAAATCAAGATGCTCTTTGAAACAGGTTTGAATGAATGAATATCTAACTATATAAACTAGGTCCATAGCCACAGATGACCCCAAATCCTCATTCATGCCTTCAGATACTTCTCTAACCAGGATGTAAAATTGACCTTGTTCCTTGGAAACCTTGCCTCATAAAGGAGCCGTGTCCAGAAGGCTGAAACAGCCGTGAGACCAATGTGCAGACAAGCACTCTCGGAAACAGGGTGGAAATTTAGCAACCGGTTCGCCGAGGGTCAAGTCGGCTGTCGCAGGGGACTTGTCCCGCATGTGCAGTAGAGGACGGGGATGGGCCTATCCCTCCCATGACAGCCAACCTGACCTTTGCACCAGCCGCTCCGTTGCCCGTTTCTCCGTTGCAGATCAGCACAGCACCCAGGATCCACTTTGATAGCAGAGAGGGGTAATTTAACAACCGGTTCACCCAAACCAGGGTGAACTGGCTGAATCCCACCACTGGTCACATGACCACATTCTGCGCTCTTGGCAACTGGCCCACAATCCTGGGATCGCAATTTATATAATGTTTTTGCTGAATTAAACTGGTGTTTAGTTCTGGTTTTCGGCAAAAACTCCCTGCAACAAAACTACCACAGCATTCACTTAACAACCACATTCACTTAATGACCGTGGTGATTTGCTCAGCAACCATCACAAAAAAAGTAGTAAAATTTAAAATGGACAAGCAAGGATTATCTATATTCCATTATAGAAAGTTCACAGAGACTATATTTGTATGAAGAGTGTGTCTCTCGCCAGATGAATCCCTCAAAGATAAAAGACCCACCTGCTGTTAAACAATGAGGCACTATATAAAAATACAGTCTTTTCAAGAGAAAAAGCAATAGGGAAGCCAGATTCACTTAACAACTGTGTTACTAACTTATCAACTGCAGCGATTCATTTAACAACTGTGGCAAAAAGGTCGTAATATGGGGCAAAACTCAACAAATGTCTCACTTAACAACAGAAATTTTGGGCTCAGTCGTGGTTGTAAATCAAAGGCTACCTGTACTTAGCTTGGCAATAATACTTGTGAAAAGTTTCTGAGCTTCCTTGTAGACCACAAATAAAACATGAGCCAGCAGTGTAGTGCAGCTGCCAAAGAAAGCTAATGCCATGTTGTGTTGCATCAATTATCACAAAAGGTTATAGTAATACTGTAAATTGTATTGGTTCATCTGAGGCTGTTCTGAGAGTACAGAGGAGAGTAACCAAGATACTAAAGCTTATGAAGAAGAGAGTATGTGTTCTGACCCAAACCTTGTTCCAAGGAAACAGACACAAAACAGAGGTAACAGCAAAACTTTTAATGATTCTTTATGAATTCCGTTCCTTCACAGTTAAAAGGCTGTTTCAAATTAATTATCTCTGATAAGAACGAGCCTTGCCAAGCTTGTGCAAGGCTGCCAAGAACAGTAGATAAAGTGATTAAGAAATATTTCAAACACAAAGAGTCTCCAAACACCAACCAAGATATTCCAAACGTCCACAAGGCTTGAGTGCAAAAACTTCTTTGCTTCCTGCAAAGAATTCCAGTTTCTCAGCTGGCTTTTATCTTCCCAGGGAGGGCCTTACTCCCGAGTCGCCCATGCTGCTGCAGCTGCTCTTTCCTTTGAGCAGCCCTGCATGCATGCGCACTGGGCACAGGCTCCTCGGGGACCTCTTCATCACTGCTGCCAGCCTCCACAATCTCCGAAGGCAGCATTCCACTCTCTGATGGTCCTGGCCCCATCTCTGCATCACACGTAGGCTCCTCATCTGAGTCCTCGCTCTCTGAGACCTTAGCCATCCCCACCTGCGGCCGGCGAACCACTACAGTATGTCTTGGCTAAAAAAGGGAAGTCTGGGGGAGACGTGATGGCACTCTTCTAATACTTGAAAGTCTGTCACAGGGAAAAGGTGGAGAATCTCTTCTCCATAGAGGTAGCCCTCGACAGTTTTAGTGACAGCAGTTACAACAGCACTGAAAACAGTGACTTATGGCTGTCACAGCATCCCCATGATCTTGTGATCAAAATTTAGATGCTTGGCAATTGACTCATACTTATGACGGTTGCGCTGTCCTGGGGTCACATGATCACCTTTTGTGACCTTCTGACAAGCAAAGTCAGTGGGGAAGTTAGATTCCTTTAACAGCCGTGTTACTAATTTAACAGCTGCAGTGATTTACTTAGCGACTGTGACAAAAAAGTTGTAAAATGGGGCAAAACCCACTTAGCAAATGTCTCCAAGGTGCTTTTCCAAGGGCAACTGGACTTTCTTGTTTTACTTTGAAGACATTTCGCTTCTCTTCCAAGAAGCTTCTTCAGCTCTGACTGGATGGTGAATGGAAGGATTTACACTCGTTGAAGACAACTGGTCCTTTGCATTCTTTTAGAGAGACGTTGAGGCCACTTGGAGGTTTATCTGTGTCCTCAGATATAAATCTTTCCATTCCCCACCAATCAGAGCTGAAGAAGCTTTTTGGACAAGAAGCAAAACATCTTCAAAGAAAACCAGAAAGTCCAGTTGCCTCTTGTAAAAAGCACCTTTGGGACAATTATCACCTGGATGACTGAGAATCTCCACAGTCACTTAACAAATGTTTTGCTTAGCAACAGAAATTTTGGGCTCAGTTGTGGTTATAAGTGGAGGACCACCTATAGGACCTGAAGATAGGAAAGAATCATTGGATTCAAATGAGAAATAAGGAGGAATTTCCTGACCATGAGATTACTAAATATCGTAACTGTCTGCCTCCCACCATCTGTGCTATCATGGAAAGATTTTCAAGCGAAGATTGAACAGCCATTTGTCTAGGATATTATGAGGATTTTCCCCCAGGGCAGGAGACTGCATTAGAAGACCTCCAAAATCCTTTCCAACCTTCTAATTCTAGAAATCTATAAAACAAATAGTTTAAACTTTTGCATTTAGCCCTATTGTACTTTCCTACAGTTACTTTACATAAAATGAGGTTAGTTTGTTTGCAGGAATTTTTAATAGGATATTAGACTAATTTAAGAATATCTTTGGCACAAGAAACGCCAGCTGACCTACACAAAGAGCCGTTCTGTTCAGCAGGCAAACATAAATATGCTTAATCCTTTAATCCACATTACAAAAGCCCACAACTGAGCCACACACACAAAAAATGCTTTAAAACTATTGATCAAAATGATGGGCAACACAGGAAAATTAATTTTGTGGGTACGCATGGATTTCTAATTCTTTAAAGACAGAATTGTCGGTCACCTGATAGTTCTGAAAGCAAGATCAAGATTTAACCACTGAACTTCTTAATGTAATGTATACAGTAGTCTTTATATACAGCAGCACAAGCTTTATCCAAAAAGAAGGCACAAAAATTTCATTGGGGAATTTGTTATTTGGGCTAATCCTTATCTTACGACCACGATTGCAACTGGAATTTCTAGGGTAAGTCCTTGCGGTCATAAGTCAGCAGACCCCTATTTTACAACCATTTTTACAGCAGTCATTAAGCAAATCCAGCTTTCCTAGTGGGCATTTTTTAGCTAGAAATTGACACAAAAAAAGATCTCAAATCACCATCATGACTGCAGGACACTGCAACCAGTTGTAAATGCAAACCTGGTTGCCTAGCACCCAAACTGCAATCACATAACAGTGAGGGTGATGCAACAATTGTAAGTGCAAGTACAGGTTATAAATCACTTTTTCCAAGGCCTTTGTAACTTTGAACTGTCATTAAACAAATGGTCATAAGTCAAGGATTGCCTGTAACCAGCAAGATCACAGCAGCTGTGGTCTAGAAACATTACAAATCTGGAATATTAGAAATATCCCAATTTTGTAATGTATAAAGATGAAAATAAGTCCTCTTTCTCCTAGCTGTTTTTTTTTTAAGCAGACTGCTGCCAATGTCTAACTGAAAAGCAGGTCCATCCATAAATGGTCACTGCAATAGACAACCTAGTTCAGAACTTTCTTGGATGAGAAATGAAACATCTTCAAGCAAAAACAAGGAAAGTCCAGTTGCCTTTTGAAAAAGCACCTTTGAGATTGCTTCTGTCTTGCCTATTCCGCCCCTCCTTCTTGTAAATAATTAGATAATCTTTAAAGAAAATGGAAGGGAAAATCTTTTGAGGAAAGGAGAACACCACATTTTGCCTTTTGAATGGAGGGTCAAAAGCCTTCCTCCTGAGCCGAAACAAAAGCTAAGTTTCTTTTAATTTAAATCAGAATGTAATTAAAGTATTGATATCTAAGAAAATATCCAAACTCATTTGACCTACATATAGGGAGGAAGTAATCAGCAAAATTAAAGTCAAGATCACAAAGACAACAAAAATCATTAATCTGTGTGGCAGAGTTAATCCACTGAAAACATTTTTTAAGATTCCATTTTAACCATTTTTACAGAAAGAAAAAAGAAAAAAAGGTAAATTCCTTCTCTGGAAGAAATTGTATGAGGTTATATGAAGCTGATGTCTCGGAACTGAGGGAACATCACATAATTAATAAAATTATTCTCCATCATTTTAATTATCTTCCCCTTCTGTCACATTAAAATTCTCAGCTTGATAACAATTATGGAAAGGCTTTTCAGAGTTGTATCCAAGATAACAATAATACTTAGACTTATATACTGTTTTACAGTGCTTTACAGCCCTCTCTAAGCGGTTTACAGAGTCAGCCTATTGCCCCCAACAATCTGGGTCCTCATTTTACCCACCTCAGAAGGATGGAAGGCTGAGCCAACCTTGAGCCTGGTGAGATTCCAACTGCCAAATTGCAGGCAGTCAGCAGAAGTAGCCTGCAGCACTGCACTCTACCCTCTGCGCCACCGTGGCTCAAGATTCTGAGTTTCCATACACAACCTTAGAGGATGAGGTCTTACAGATAGACCTTGCCTTACAGCATTTCATTTAGTGACCAATCAAAGTTACAATGGCACTGGAAAAAAAGTGACTTACAACTGGTCTTCATACTTAGGGCCACCGCAGCATCCCCACAGTCATATGATCCAAGTTTGGGTGCCTGGTAACCAGCATGTATGCGCAATACTGCAGCATCCTGGCGTCACGGGGTCGCCATTTGTGCTGTTCCTAGCCAGCCTTATAAAAGCAAAGTCGACGGAGGGGGTGTGACTTGGATTTAATTAACAATCACATAATTCACTTAACTGCAGTGAGTCACTCAACAACCATGGCAAAATAGATTGTTAATGTTGGAAGGTCATGATTTGCAATTGCAATGGCACACATTCCTATCGTATAAGGAAAGTAAAACACATGGGTATTTTAGAAGGCACTATATTCAAGATGCATTATTGCTAAGAAAATAAGAAAATAAGAAAATATTATATAAAAATACCAGTTTGATTATCAACTATAGAGGCATTTGCATATTCAATTGTTTTCAAAATGGAACACATAGTTAGAGACAGTGAAATATTAAATGAAAAGGGTGAACTCAAAACAAAACAAGAACTAGATGAACAAGAGATAAAGATGAATTGGTATTCATATGTACAAATACATTCTAGATATGACAAAGATAGAAAGACAGAAGGGTTTTACAATGAACTTACCGAATTAGATAAAATCTTAACTGATGAGAGAATGATTAAAAAATTATATGGTTATTTATTTGGAGTGAAATTAGAAGAACAAATTAAAGAAACAATTATTGCTTGGGGAAAATTTTTGGATATGGGATAGATTTAGAAAAATGGCAGAAACTATGGTCTCAAAACTATAAATTAACAATGTTGACAGCATATAAAGAGAATTTGTATAAGATGTTTTACAGGTGGCACCTACCCCCAGCAAGAATAGCAAGGATGTTCAAGGATAAATCAACGAAATGTTGGAAATGTCATCAGATACCTGAATCATACTACCATATGTGATGGATGTGTGTGGAAGCCAAACATACTGGACTAAAATCCATATATGGCTAGAAAAAATGACAAAAGAACATAGAGACTTGAAACCAGAGATATTTTTATTGGGTATCTTACCTGAAAGATACAACAGAGAATTGACATATTTGATTATTAACATGTTAACTGCAGCTAGGATTGTATTTGCCCAAAACTGGAAAAATGAAAAAATTCTGATAGAGGAGGAGTGATAAAAGAAAATAATGGAATGTGCTGAGATAAATCGTAAGGATACAAGCAACAAAGTTACAGTCCTACAATCACAAGTGGGAGGGGATGGGTGATAAGGAGTGATGAGAAAATTAACAGTAATAGTAGTGTACACTTTGTTAATAGTTGAACAGTGTTGAGGGAATTATTTGTTTAGCAGAGTGGTGGCGTTTGGGGAAAAACTGTCCTTGTGTCTAGTTGTTCTGATGTGCAGTGCTCTATAGCGTCATTTTGAGGGTAGGAGTTAAAACAGTTTATGTCCAGGATGTGAGGGATCTGTAAATATTTTCACAGCCCTTTTGTTGACTCGTGCTGTATACAGGTCCTCGATTGAAGGCAGTTTGGTAGTAATGGTTTTTTCTGCAGTCCTAATTATCCTCTGAAGTCTGTGTGTGTCTTGTTGGGTTGCAGAACAAACCAGATAGTTATAGAGGTGCAGATGATAGACTCAATAATTCCTCTGTAGAACTGGATCAGCAGCTCCTTGGGCAGATTGAGCTTTCTGAGTTGGCGCAGAAAGAACATTCTTTGTTGTGCTTTTTTGATGATGTTTTTGATGTTAGGTGTCCATTTATATTGACTGTTTCCTAGTATGATTTGATTGCTGATTGTACCCTATGACTATCATTAAGTGTTGTACGTTATGATTCTTGATTCTTAACAAATGTACCTTTTCTTTATGTATACTGAGAGTATTTACACCAAGAAAAATTCCTTGTGTGTCCAATCACACTTGACCAATAAAGTATTCTATTCTATCTATTCTATTGATCAGAGAGCAAGAAGAAAAATAATATTATAAAATATGGGATTTATTTTATCAAGATAGATAGAAAAATAGGAAAATGAAATATAGTACACTAAATATAATACAATAGTAAATATAAAATAATGGTAATAATATGTTTTAATTGATTATTATTAATGAAGGAAGTATAATACAAGTTAGGATTTGTAAAAAGTTGAGATTTGCTCGAAAAGGATAATGTGAATATGTAACTAAAGTCTAATGATGATGTAATAATAACATAACATGACATGGAAAGTTGATTAATATAATATGATTATAAATTTAAATCTAAGAGGGAAGATGATAGACATTGTGCACAAGAAATATGTACCAACCGACACACTGTAGAACTGAAAGAAGGTTTTATTTGTTGCTTTGTGTTTATGTTTGTTTATGTTTGTTGTCAAAAAATAAAAAAAACCTTTTTAAATAAAAAAAACAACCATGACAAAAATGGTCCAAAAATCAAGTACAACTCAATTGTGGTCATGAGCCAAGGAGTGCCAATATATCTTTGCTCCAAAGTGCAAGGAAAACTACTGACCCTAGGTTGTTTTATTGCCACAGTAATAATGTAGCTACCTCTTTAGAATTGTTTTATTATGAGGTATGGTCTCACTTTTAATCTCATTTAAATGTCTTATTTCTTAATCCAACATTTTGAGCCATGAACCACTTCCAAATGTCTGCATTCACATACAATGAATCTAACACAAAACCAAACAAATCTCATTATATCTCAATAAGAGATATGAACCAAATCCTACATCTGGTTACTTAGGCAAAGAGCTTTGTTTTTCCTTTCTTACTTACATAGTTCAAACATACCTCACCTCCTAAACAACAGAAGTACCTCTGGATATAAAACACTAAGTCTTAACACAAAAAGACTTGCCAGGCAGAAATGATTTAATGATTATAATCACCAAGGCGGCCTCGATGGTAATGAAAATGAATACCAACCCTTCCAGGGAAAGGAAAACCTGCCCTTTCCAATAAGACTGAGATTTATTTGGGGTAGGCAGGCATGTCAATGGAGAAGTAAAGGAACATTTAAGAAACAGACAATGGTGAGTGAATTTAAAAGCCTTATTAATTTGATGGATCACTAAAGGCTCTTACGGCACACAATTGTTGGGCATCATTTTTTTACCCAGTCTACTAGCTTCGAATGCCAAGGTGATTGCAAAGGGAGACAGTGCTCAGTCCAAAAATAATTTGGAAGAAATACTTTGGACCTCATGCAAGGAAAGCAACTCCCTACAAGTCACTAAAGCAGACTGTTTTTTTTTTAAAGCATCCGCCACATAACTGAAAAACACGGAATCTGGTTTAACCGTGGGTGCTTGAAATCAGGAACTTTTTTTCAGGTTTTTGCAAAACTCAGGCACTTTCCATTCACAATAGACACCAAACTAATTTTTTCTATTGTGTCTGAAGCCTATTTCACGCGATTGCCTAATTTGCTAAGCTACTCATGTTTGCTCAATCGAATTTGGGAGGTTTGCAGCAGTGGTGGGATTCAAAATTCTTTACTTCCAGCTCTGTGGGCATGGCTAGGTGGGTGTGGCTTTTTGGCAGCACCACCGCCCACCCCACCCCGGTTTTTTGGGCCTTCCTGGCCTCAAGGAAGCCTCCGGGGGGGCACTTTGGCTCCCAGAAGGCTCTCCTGGGGCTCCGGAAGAAAAAAAAGGAGCATAGGAGGGCCACATGGCACCCTTCCACAATCCATTTTGAGGCCTTCCTGGCCTCAGAGGAGCCTCTAAGGGGGGGCGTTTTGGCTCCCAGGAAGCTTCCCTGAGGCCCAGGAAGGCAAAAAATGGAGCGGGGCTGCACCCCCTCCCTCCATGTTTTGCCCTCCTGGGCCTCAGAGAAGTCTCCTGGGCGAAGTAGTGAGAAGCAAAGGGTTAGGGTTAGTGTTAGTCAAAAAGAGGGCTGTGAAAATATTTACAGACCCCTCACATCCCACACATAAACTGTTTCAACTCCTTCCCTCAAAACGACGCAATAGAGCACTGCACACCAGAACAACTAGACACAAGGGCAGTTTTTCCCCGAATGCCATCACTCTGCTAAACAAATAATTCCCTCAACATTGTCCAACTATTTACAAAGTCTGCACTACTATTGTTGAGGTAATTCCCCGTTAGGAGAATGAGCGCATACAGGGAGACGTATTTGAGAGTAGTGTTTGAATAATACACAAATAGCACACAGATACACTGTACATTAAATGTAGGTTTTTACTTCCAGAAAGGTTTAAAACAAAGTTCAAAAACAAGCACTCCAAAAGTCATTCACAGGTAAATCAGTCAGGTTTCAATCCAGAGGTAATCCAGTAACAAAGTCCAGTGTCAAAAACAGTTCAGTATCAGACTTACATCAAATCCATGAATATCAGTCAATTATGAGGAATGGCAATATTATCCAACAGAAGGAAACAGACTCACTCACACTCTCTTCTGAGACTAAGACAGAGACAAACCAGTTTTCTGGCTCCATCTTATGGTTGTTTGAGAAACCACACCTAATTACAGTTTTGCATTTTCTTAAAGATACAGTTTTAAAATGTTTGTCCTGGTTTATATATTGTCCAACCCAAATAACTGTTAGGTGACTTATATTCCTAACAACTATTACTATTGATCTTCTCATCACTCCTTATCACCCCTCCCCTCCCATTTATGACTGTATGACTGTAACTTTGTCACTTGTATCCTTACAATTTATATGGACTGTTTCCTAGTATGATTCGATTGCTTATGGTACCCTATGACTATCATTAAGTGTTGTACCTTATGATTCCTGACTCTTAACGAATGTATCTTTTCTTTTATGTACACTGAGAGCACCAAGACAAATTCCTTGTGTGTCCAATCACACTTGGCCAATAAAGGATTCTATTCTATTCTCTTTAATGACCTTCTTATGCATGAAGGCTGGGAAATTTATCTCCCTATTCCAAGATTCTGTATTGCCTACCGGCCCAGCAATAAATATGGTATCTGTACAGAGGTAGTCCTAAATTATAACCACAGTTGAATCCAAAATTTATGTAGCTAAGTGAGAAATTTGTTGAGTGAGCTGTGCCCCATTTCATGACTTTTCTCGCCAGATTTGTTAAGTGAATCCCGGTAGCTCTTAAATTAGTAAGACGGTAGTTAAGTGAATCTGGTTTCCGCATTAGATTTGCTTGTCATGGGGTCACAAAAGGAGACCACATCACTTTGGGACACTGCAACCGTCAGAAATGTGAGTCAGTTGTCAAGCATCCAAATGTAAATCATGTGTGACCACGGGAGGCTGCAACGGTCATAAGTGTGAAAAGCAGTTGTAAGTCACTTTCTTCGATGCCGTTGTAACTTTGAACGGTCACTAAATGAACTCTTGTAATTTGAGGACTGTCTGAAGTTCTTGCTTCCTTGATCTTGGCTAGCTGTGTGGGGCTTGTCAGGTATCTAGTTGGCAAAGTCTCCTTCAAGGAGGGCTCAACATTTGCGGTACACAGGCAATTTATTAACACAATGTTGTCTGTCACCAGAGGTGGTATTCAGACGGTTCTGATCAGTTCCGGGGAAACCAGTAGCGGTAATTTTGAGTAGTTCAGAGAACCAGCCAATCCCACCCCTGACTGGCCCCGCCCCCATCTATTCTCTGCCTCCTGAGTCCCAGCTGATCAGCTGGGTCTTTTGTTGCCCTGCACAGGAGAACAGAGCTGGAAAGCAGGTTAGTGGGGTGGAGAGGGAATGGAGATTTTGCAGTATCCTTCCCCTCCCACGCCCACCAAGCCATACCCCACCCACCATGCCACGCTCACCAAGCCACACCCACAGAACTGGTATTAAAAAAATTTGAATCCCACCACTGTCTGTCTGTCACTGCCCTCTCCCAGGGTGCCAGTCTACCCTGCTGCATTGCATCCCAACACTAGCCGGCTGATCTTACTTTGTTTAGCTTTTAGAGATTAAGGAAGCTCAGTCTGAAGTTGCATCCAGCTGGGACCCCAAATCATAATGTGGTACCAGTAGATTCAAATAGCATATTCTACTCCTTAGAAATGGAATGAAGGAGAAACTTCCTAACAGTGAGAACAATTAACCAATGGAACAGCTTTGCCTTCAGAGGTTGTGGGTGCTTCATCACCGGAGGTTTTTAAAAGACGGGACAACCACCTATCTGAAATGGTATAGTGTCTCCTGGTTAAGCAGGGGCTAGACAAGAAGACCTCCAAGGTGTCTTCCAGCTGATTGATTGAAGTCAACATTAAAGTGACATAAGAGAAATGATTCCAGCTATTCCATTGTCAACGGAGTAAATATTATTACTAATACTAATCTTGATTTTATGTGGATTATATGGATGTGTTTAGCATTTACTGCTAATCAAGAGTGAGAGGTTTTCTCATCAAACATGCCCCAGACAGCAATCACGGCCATTTGTGCCTCCAATTTGTCTCTAACTGGTCTTCTAACCATCTTGGCAAATGGTTATCCAATCATCATTTTCCACTTATATTTTCCAATAAAGTACAAATAGGTTGTGTGAACCGTGAACAGTGTATGGTGCCAACAACACTCCTTTCTCGTAACTTGAATACTTTATAGATAGAAGAAGGCTGACATATAAAAGTCCTATCTATTGCTCTTTCCTCAATTGCACGTAGTCCTTGATTTATAATAATTCATTTAGTGACCGTTCAGTTACAATAGTACTGAAAGAAGTGACTTAAGACCTTTTTTCACACTGTTGTAACAACCCCATGGTCATGTGATCAAAATTAAGATGCTTAGCAACATGTCAAGTGAAGTTAATGGGAAAGACAGATTCATTTAATGACTACATGATTTAACAACTGCAGTGAGTCGTATAAACTTGGCAAAAAAAGGTGATAAAGTAAGGCCAAACTCATTTAACATCTGTCTTGCTTAGCAACAGAAATTTTGGATTAAGTTGTGATCGTAAGTTGAGACCTACCTATCTTCTTTTCTGTATTTTTCCTTAAATAGTAGTACTTTCTATAAGTAGTGTCTTATAAAATTCATTTAAATTCTTATAAAAGATTTAGTGACCCCCCCCCCCTTTTTATTTCTAGTACAAATGTACGTATCAACATAATTTCCTGTATAAAATTTCTTTAGGTCGTTTGAAAAACCTTTCACAAACTTCATTAAGAAGATATAAGACAAAAATGGGAAAGCTTCAACATTAATAAAATGTTGAAAGGGTTAGAAGTGACTCACCGCCCCCCCTTTTCTGTACTTCCATTACCTGATGTTTATTTTAATAATTTATATAAATTCATACCTTTCACTCCCTGCCAAGTCTTTCCTCCAGAATTCAAGAATCTCCATTGCAGAGCAAATGCCTAGTAGCCCATGGAAACTTTTTCCTTATTAAAACTTTTAGAACTTTGGACGGATGAGGTTCTTTCAGAAATCAAAGCATGGAAGGAAGGAGGCATTAACCTATTTTAAATGAAGATCACTCCAGAGCTTTCTGTACCAGTGTTTCAGTGCTAATCAAAAAGGAGCCCAGACAGGGGTGCCCTTGCTTTTATTTTTATTGCGAATTAAAAAATGACATAAGAATGATTTATTTGTATATAATTCAAATACACAAAAGCAGAGGAAGTTTACAGAATGAAAAAAAAAAAGAGAGGATTGCTTCCAGGAGGGGAAAAAAACACCTCAGAAAATTAATTTCAACATGATGTCACCACTGCCATTATAAAACCACAAGAAGTTCAGACTGCAGGAAATATGCGGTGCAATGCTAGCCATATTTACTCAGATGTTCCACTAAATTCAAGTAAACTCACTCCTGAATCCATGAAATGTATTTCTGTTCTCGTGGATGGAAGCTCTATAGCACGAATGTCAAACTCACCGCATTACGTTGCTGTCACGTGACATTTTGCAACGTTTTTCCATTCGTGGAGCTGGGGTGGACGTGGCCTGCATGTGACGCATCTGGTCCGTGGATGCGAGTTTGACAGCCCTGGGCTCTATAGGTTCTCCTTGACTTATGACCAGATTTGGGACCAAAATTTCAGTTGCTAAGCAAGGTGGTGGTTAAGGGAATTGCAGTCAATTTTTTTAACTTGCTTTGCCGCCGTCTTTAAGTGAATCACTGCAATTATTAAGCAAACCATGGTTCTTAAGTGAGTTTGGCTTCTCTCTTTTTTTGGTGGAAGCCAAATAGGAAGGTTACGAATGGTGATCACATGACCCCAGGATGCTGCAACTGTTGTGTTGGTTGCCAAATTCTGATCATGTGACCCTGGGGGTACTGCGACAGTCATCAATGTGAGAACCGATAAGTCAACACCATATTATTCTCCGAAGGCAGCATTCCACTCCCTGATGGTCCTGGCCCCATCTCTGCATCACACGCAGCCTCCTCATCTGAGTCCTCGCTCTCTGAGACTTCAGCCATCCGCACCTGCTCCCGGCGAACCACAACAGTATGTCTTGGCTAAAAAGAGGGAAGGCTGGGGGAGACGTGATGGCACTCTTCTAATACTTGAAAGTCTGTCACAGGGAAAAGGTGGAGAAAGGTGGCCCAATCGCAGAGCAGAGCAGAGAACTGGTTTGGTCTCCGCTGCTCATCGTTCCTACTGGCTCTCCAGAACTGGGCCGAACCGGTCGAATACCACCACTGATCCTAGTTATAGAATAAACTAGCCAGGCTAGCGCATGCTATATGTCACAATGTACTTTCAATGATGTTTATGCAAAAGCTCACACTATGAGGGCAAGTTTACACATTTCCTTTGCTTGTACAAATAGGAAGGGAGGAACAGGCACATGCTGGAAAATAAGAATCCATGAAGGCATAAGTAACAAAAGCATTTCAACACTGAATGAAAAGAATCCTGAAACGATAAGGAGTGAAATAAGAAAATTGTAGAATTTTTCTTCCTTGGTCCGTCTTTCCTTAGGAAGGCAGATGAAACAAAAACTGTCAGGTTCAACCAGGAAGCCAAGTAGCCTGTGGACCATTCCTCAAAGATCCTGTCACGTTCCAAACTACGTTACTTTCCAAATTGCAGCTCTACTTCTGCCCTAACAATCCATGCGACGTGATTAGTCAGCAAGATTCTAGCTCCACACACCGTCCTCTCCAGCATAATGTCAACATGACTTATTCACCAATTTGAAGTTATTAATTATTTTGGACAGGTTCCTAAAGTGCTGAAGTGGTTATTTTGTCCTGCTGTGGACTTGAGCATCCCACCAGCCTTCATGCCGAGAAAGCTAAAAGTTAGCCTACCAACGTTTAACATAATTGTTCACGGGTATAATATTACACCTTTGAAGTAGACTGTAAAACAAGCTTTCTGGGATTTGATCCCATTTGTCCATGCAAAAGCCTGCTGGAGAGGCCGTAGATCAAAAAAGTCAGGATAGTTGCCACAACCACAGGATTGATACTCCACCCCTTCATGGGCAGTATGTCAGGATTCCGGCAGTTACCCCCATTTAAATCATGAGTCTTGAGCAAACTTCCAAAACTTCAAAAGGATTTATTGGGAGTTAATATGTCCGGCACTGCCTGGGTGCAGCCAACTCTGAGACACATAATTCATTGTCACCCTTGGTTTCCCCCCCGCCCCCTGGGTGTATCGTAATTCATATTCTCCAATGGGACACATCCTTAACCAAGAGTCATCAATCATACTCTCCAGTTAAAATTTTGCACGACAGAAACTTCCATCATCTAGTTACTATCTTTGAAAACATTTACGGAATGCACTTTCGGTTTGCAAGCCACCGCACTGCTCCCCCCCTCCATTTCTGTTGGTAACTCTAAAAAGACCATAGAAATATTTTATGAATTGACACGGTGAAATCCCACACATCTGGAGGATTCTTCTGAACTCTGCAGGTCCAGATTGGCAGTCTCTAGTTTCCTCATTTCCTCCACCAAAAACCCCAGGGAATTTTACTAGAATTTGCATTCAAATGAATACAGGTAATCCGCAACTTACAACAGTTCATTTAGTGACCATTCAAAGTTACAATGGCACTGAAAAAAAGTGACTTAGGACCATTTTTCACACTTATGACAATTGCAGCATCCACATGATCATGGGATTTACTTTTGAATGATTGATAACTGGTTCATCTTTATGATGGTCGCAGTGTCCTAGGATTATGTGATCCCTTTTTGTGACCTTCTGACAAGCAAAGTCAATGGGGAAGCCAGATTCACTTAACGACTGTGTTAGTAAATTAACCACTGCAGTGATTCACTTAACAAATGTTGTGGGGGGAGGAGTTGTAAAACCGGGGCAAAACTCACTTAGCAAACTTCTCAGTTAGCAACATAAATTTGGGGCACAATTGTTGTGGTTGGAATACCTCTATGTTTACAGGATCATAATGGCAGGAATTTAGACTTTCTATGCAGTGGTGGGATTCATTTTTTTTTTTTAGTACTGGTTCTGTGGGCGTGGCTTGGTGGGCGTGGCTTGGTGGGCGTGGCAGGATAAGGATACTGAAAAATCTCCAGTCAGAGGCGGTATTTGCCAATTCTCCGAACTACTCAAAATTTCCACTACCAGTTCTCCAGAACTGGTCAGAACCTACTGAATACCACCTCTGTTTCTATGGTTTATGCACTTAAAGAAAGGCAGGAAACCTTTGACATAAATGTCACGTTATAAAGTTAGGTTACAGGGCAAAAAAGGAGAAGGAGGAAGCCCGTGAAGAAGCCAAATATAACAAAAGAAAAATCTATGGAGGTTCTCACCATGATCAAATACAAGCAGACCGTCTCCTTTATGGGAAGTCTCCCAGAAAGAAATAATACCACGATACAAAGCCTTCAGAGAAGATAGCTGGATTACTGTGAGATGCAACAGATGCCCTGAGGAACCAAAGAGAGCCTGGAAAAATTCACCTTTGATTCCAAGTCATTTATCCTGACTAAGACCACTTGTCTTATTCATCCACATTCCAACACAGGAAGATCATCACCTGAAACAACAGTCCTAGGGGGGAAAAAAATCCATCCCATGAATTGGGCTAGAAATATCCAAACTGGATTGCTTTCAAGTTAACCATTTCCAAAGCGGATCTGCTTAGTATTTGCATATTAAGAGACCCAGGCATAAACTCATGCATATGTTTTTCTGCTTAAAAATTCCTGATGTGAGGATTGCTATCTTTTTAAAAAAGAAGACTTTCCAGAATCTATTTTAATGTTTAATATATGCAAGTAATTTCCACAAAGCAAGCAATAGATTAAAGATTATTCCCGGTGTGGAGAAGCTTTAATGTAAGTTGGCATTTTAAACAAGGGCACATCCACACAAACACTCATTCTCCGGCCTTCAGAGCAGTGGTGGGATTCAAGAATTTTTACTACCGGTTCTGTGGACGTGGCTTGGTGGACGTGGCAGAGGAAGGATATCGTAAAATCTCCAGTCAGAGGTGATATTTGCCGGTTCTCCGAACTACTCAAAATTTCCGCTACCGGTTCTCTAGAACTGGTTAGAACCTGCTGAATATCACCTGTGCTTCAGAGGCTCTGAAGAACACTCTGATGTGGCACAATCAACTTTCTAAATTATGGAAACCACAGAGTCAAAGAGTTGTCATCGGTTCAGAGAATAAAGCCAATCTGGCAAGACAAACCTTTCTTTTCCCCCTTCAATTTTGCTATTCTTTCTAGCCACAAAAATAGATTATGTCTCAGTATGAAATAAAAGCCAAGGGTCTTAGGCAGATACAAAGAGCTAACCTTTTCTTTAGTTGTGTTTAACAAATATCTCTGAATCATCCATGATAGAAAGGAACTCAGAACCTTGCATTCTTCTCACATGGATAGGAATGTTTTATTTTTAAGGAGCAATTTAAATGTCAAGAAATTAACAGACATCTCTGAGGGGACTATGACAATTTGCCATGACCAACTTGCTTCAGGACAAAAGTTACACTAATATTTAAAGAAACAGTGGAATAGAATCATTAAAGAAAGGATGCAAAAGGAGGGACAGAATGAAATGCCAATGGCAAAAATTAAAATATTTTTTAAATTTACTTTAAATATTTAAATAGAATTGTTAAATTGTTCCGCAATGCATTGTCCCATGATGAGTTGGCCATGGCAAGTTGCCCTGCAGCAAGTTGCCCTTGGTGAGTTGCCCTTGGTGAGTTGGCCATGGAGAGTTGGCCATAATGAGTTGCCCATGGCGGATTGGCCAATGAGTTGCCCATGGCTAGTTGGCCATGGTAAGTTGGTCATGGTGAGATGGCCATAGTGAGTTACCCATGGTGAGTTGGCCATGGTAAATTGGTCATGGTGAGATGGCCATAGTGAGTTACCCATGGTGAGTTGGCCATAGTAAGTTGGTCATGGTGAGATGGCCACAGTGAGTTGCCCATGGCAAGTTGGTTATGGTGAGTTGCCCATGGCAAGTTGGCCCATTCCATCTCTGGAGGCCTAGCTAATTCAGTTTTACTCTATCGATTGGTCAAACCATACTAAGATCATGTGTGTGGGTATTTTTGCAGACACATTTGCTGTTTTTGCAAACCCCGTCAACCCTGATTTTGCTGTTTGTGAGTTGTGCTCTGGTTTTTAAAGCAGTCTTTTTCAAACTTGACAACTTTAAGGTGTGTGGACTTCAACACCCAGAATTCCCCAGCCAATCGAAAGCTGCATATCTTAAAGTTGTCAAGTTTGAAAAACACTGGTGTAAAAAGATGTGTGAATTCTGTAAATGTGACATACCCAGATTTACAAATCGTGTTTTATAATAGGCCCTGAACCAGATCATTGCCTTTCAGAGCCTTAATATAACCTCTTCTTTCCATGGATTTCATTTAATGCATTTCAAGTTCAGAAGGCCTTATTTTGGTTTTAAATAGCAAGATGTTTTTGGTGGTGTGCTGGCAACTCATTCTTTTCCCATTCTTCTTAGGCTTACAGCCTTGTATGTCAAACGTTATAAAAGTGGGTATATTTAATAATACATTGAACAATATTTCTCCCATGAAAAAGCTGCCAGATGTTTCATGCTGTCTGATTTTATTAGCCGGCTACAGAAAGAAGTATATACGTTGTCCCTTTAAAAAAAAAGAGTTCATTTTCTCTCTGGTCACATCTCCCCAGCCTTCTCCAAGTAGAGTTGATAGTCCTGGTAGTAATTTTAAAAATTACCACCACCATTAAAAGCCAGAAAAAATTTCAAACCTGGAAAGTTTAACTTTGTCTTGGCTTGGAGAGCAGAGTCAAGCTTTAAATTGTCACCAGTCTGATCAACCGGAAAAGGAGTTCCATAACAACATCAGAGATCTATGATGAGAATATGAATGGAGAACTTGGGAAATATATGGAAACCAAGTCCTACAAGGAACGGTTAAAAGACCTAGATATATTTTAGTCTGTTGAAGAAAAGTTGAGAAAGGACATGGTAGCTGTTTTCAGATATCTGAAAGGGTAACATGGTACAGAAGGCTCAGATTTATTTAGATTTGCTCCAGAAAGTACAGGTAATCCTCGACTTCAAGATCACAACTGGGGCCAGAACTTCCATTGCTAAGAAGGCAGTTATGAAGTGCTGAATTTTACAGCCTTTTTGCCACAGTGAAGTGAATTCTTTCAGTTGCTAAGTCAGCAGTGGGATCCTACCTGTTCCACTACAGGTGATTGCACGCCCGCGCACCTAACGCCCGCATGCAGCTTTCCCCACACCAGCTGAGGCCTGCAGCACCAATCAGCTGAGAGGATAAAGAAGAGAAAAGCGCAGGGGTGGGCGAGAAGGCCAATCCTGTGCTTTCCTCTTCTTTCTCCTCTCAGCTGATCGTTGGAGGCTTTTTTTAAACTACTGGTTTAGGTGAACCGATCTGAGCCAGGAGCATACCATCACTGTGCTAAGAGAATCATGCAGTTAAGCAAATTTACTTTCCTCTGTTGCCTCTCTTGTTGGAAGTTGGCTGGGAAAGTCTCAAATAATGATCACCTCATTGTAAATACATGTTGGTTGCCAAGCACCCAAATTTTGATCATGTGATTGCGGGGATGCTGCAACAGTCATAGATGCAAAGATCAGTAGTGAGTCACTTTTTTCAAGGGATAACTTTAAATGGTCACTAAATGAATAGTGGTAGATCAAGGACTATATCTAAAACTAGCACTAATGGAGTGAGACTTCAAGGATAAAGGTAGAGATTAGACCTTAGGAAGAACCTCTTGACATCAAGAGCTGCCAATCAATGGTTACTACATGGAATGGTTCCTTCCTGTTCACTGGAAATTTTCAAACAATGGTTGGCTGAAGAATTCTGAGAGTTAAAGTCCACAAGTCTTAAAGTGGCCAAGTTTGGAAACCTGTGGTAAGTGAATCTTGCAGAGTGCTGTGAATTGGACATGATGACCCAAACTCAGGTTCCTTCTAAATCTATGGTTCGTTTGGAGTTAATTAAAGGATTGGGGAACCTATCATCCTAGTCAGTTGGATCTTTAGATTGGGCTTATGGGAGTTGGTTTTCCTCAATAGATAGAATAAAATAGAAGTTTTTATTGGCCAAGTGTGATTGGATAAACAAGGAATTTGTCTTCTGTGCATAAGTTCTCAGTATAAATAAAAGCTATAAGTGATAAATCATGATCATAGTCATCATAAAAATACATTCATCATAAATCATAAAATACAACAATGATAGGATACCAAATAAGCATTCAGCATAAATTATGCTTGAAAACTAAATAAAACAATATAAATCGTAAAGATTCAAGCAACAAAGTTATAGTCATAAGTAGAAAAGGAGATAGGTAATAGGAAAGATGAGAAGAAGAATAGTAATATAGCCTTACTAAATAGTTTGACAGTGTTGTGGTAATTAGTTGTTTAGCAGAGTGATGGCATGGGGGGGGAACTGTCCTTGTGCCTAGTTGTTCTGGTGTGCAGTGCTCTATAGTGTCATTTTGTGGGTAGAAGTTGAAGCAATTTATGTCCAGGATGTGAGGGGTCTGTAGATATTTTCACAGCCCTCTTTTTGACTCATGCAGTACAGGTGCTCAGGACCATTAATGAAGTATCATTAAACTCCCTGTGCAGAGGGAATGTAACACAGATTCACAAAAATTTCCAATCCCAATTTTTTTTTTTTTTTAAAAAGAGATATGCAAGCTTTTGGCCTCAGTGGACCAAATGAGTTAAGTTCTGAATACTGGCCTCATTAACTGAGCACATTCACAAAACCTGCTAGACTACACTCACAATCAGGTAGATTTCCAAAAACCTGGTACTGATTTCAGTTCCAGACTCTGTGCTTGAAGCTAAATTTTCCCCAGCGTCCTTATTTTTTCAAAGAACTCCTTTGCAAGCCCACCAGCCTACAATCAAGCAGAGGCTGCAAATCAGCAACATTTTGCAATTACATCTGTAGCCAACCTCATTTTCTTGAAAAACTAATAGTCGTTGCACATAAACTAGCCATTCATTAATCAGACAAAAACACGGAACCACAGTTGGACTCTGGCTTATGCCAAAGGCCTCTGAGCCACGTTCAGTCAAGACGATAAAAGTAGCAACCAAAATGGTCGGGGAGTTATGAAAGTTGCTGTTATCCAGTGTGGTTGCTGTTATCATAATTCCCAATCATGGCCTCTTAACCCTACTTCAGAATTCATGATAACTCCTCATGTGGCATGTATTTGCCACTGTGTTGCAGAAATGTCTGATATAAATAACTGCATAACTCCAAATATAAACCTGTGTGGAGCTGCACTTGTTTGGAAGAAACCTTCCTCTTAAACACAGGGGAACGAGTCAAGTCAAATGCACAATTAAAAAAGGTGGGGAAAAAAACCTTCCTGGTTTTAACTTTTCTAGGTCTTATCCTGGAGCAAGTAGTAAACAAGTTGAAAGGTATTTATTTATTTATTTGCTTCAATATTTATAAACGGAGAAAGAAGAAAAATGCATTTGGAGTCCTGCTCTAAATAAAAGCGACATTTCAGAACATCAATATAGCAAGCAATAATTACAGCCGCAGCTTAACTGATCACAGAAATGAATAGTCTACAAATGCTATCCTTGCAGCTACTGGGTATTTCAAATGAAATCGAAAAATGCTACTATCCTTCCTTTTTCCCTAGTTCTTACAGTCTCAGATCTTCAACTCACTTTGTTGTTCCATGTGTGTACACTGAGAGCTTATGCACCGGAGACAAATTCCTTGTATGTCTAACCACACTTGGCCAATAAATAATTCTGTTCTGTTCTGTTCTACTCTATTCTATTACATTCCACTCCACTCCACTCTATTAAAATTGTGAGCAAGGAAAGCAAACTATGACCACTTGCAAATTAATATATCTTGACTCTAAAAAAGTATGCATTAGTATAATGTAGGTTGTTTAAAAAAAAAGATGAAATTGTAAATTAGATGTCTCTGGCTTAAGATGGCACTAATACCATAATCCTTGATGTTGTTACCTGAAAATCCCACAGAACACATTAGTTACATTCATGCCAGTGGGGTTAGTCACTGGTTAAATGAATAAAGAGTTTACTGAATGAATCCATTTGCTTTCATATGCACCACAGAGGAAACTATACCCTATTATGATTTATACAAGCTAGTCCTAAATTCACTCTGTATTTTATTGAATCGTTAAACTGTTCACCTCTAGCAGTTGTAGTGACAGCAGCTAGTCTGGATGGTTTTTAAAAGGGCTATGCTGGATCGTGCAGAATTAGTCTATTAATGTAGACAAATAGGAATGGCTGGAATCATAAGCAGCGAGCCTTAAATAAGAAGTAAAAAATTGAAAGAGACGAGTAGGTGTCTTGCCTTGCAATAGAGCAATATTTCTCAATCGTGGAAGGTTTAAGATATGTGGACTTGCTGGTTGGGGAATTCTGGAAGCTGAAGTCCACGTGCCTTAAAGTTCCCAAGGTTGAGGAGAACTACAAAAGAGGCTTGGAAGCTTTCCATATTCAGGAAGCCTTGGGTCATTTCCCCATTAACTTCTGGCAGACTTTTCTACTTCAGTCCTTTTTATTCCAAAATAAAGACAGGATATGTATCACCTCAGCGATAGTTGGATGATACTGTGAAGATGAAATATAGAATGACAGACAGGGAAAATGACTTCATTCATAATGCTCATTCATAACGTACTCAAACAATGCAAACATTTTTAGTAGGTCAGATCGAAAAACTGTTCTGCCCTTCCTATTCCTCTGAACTCACCCAGTCAGGCAGACAGCGGAGGTTCCTGCTTCATGTTAAGCTATGGTTTGCTTTACTGTGATTTTTAAAAAAATCACAATTGGCAAGGTTTGCAGAAGAGATTAAGCTACAAACAAACAACCCTGTGAAGTTAGAACACAGCATGAACCAGGTTGTGCTGACTTATCTCTGCAGTATACACCACAGAGACATACTAGGTAGTCCTTGACTTTTGACAGGTTACTAAGCAACCATTCAAAGTTATGGCAAAAAAAAAAAACAAACCCAAGACAGCATCTTCTGACCCAGTTTTTGGTTCTAAGGTTGTTGCCCCCACCACCACAAAGCACCTGAGGGCAAGACAAGAAGTAATGGATGGAAGTTCAATAAAGAGAGATTCAACCTACAATTAAGGAGAAGTTTTCTGTGAAATTATCAGCGGATTGCCTTGCCTCCTTTGTGAGTGGCTCCATCACTGGATTTTTTTAAAGAAAAGATTTGACAGCAATTTGTTTGGAATGGAAAAAGGGTTTCCTGCTTGAGCAGGGGGTTGGACTATAAGACCTCCAAGGTCCCTTCCAACTCTGTTATTCTATATTATGTACTTTTTGAGAATCACAAATCATCACAGTCAAATTGGAGGCACTTGGCAACCAGTCTGCATTTACAGCCATTCGCAACTGCTCCCCAAGTCACATCACTGCAATTTTCAATACACCTACATTTATTTGGGTCCATAAAATTGGGTCCAGTTATGTAGTGACCTGTTTTATGACCATCACAACTGACTGCCATAATTGCCAGGCTCAATTACAGATATAACTCAAGGGCTATCTGTATAGAGTTGGAAGGAGCATTTAGGTGCGACAAGTCTATCTCCCTGTTTACTATGAAAATCCAAATTAAATCTCTTGCAGATGGCCAACAGCCTCTACCTGAACACATTTCGTGAAGCCCATTCTCTTTCTCTGGGTAACTAGTTTTATCATGAAACTCATTTACTATGTACAAAGTTTTTCTAAGTATTCATTCAGAATTTAACTTAAGTTTGTCATATTCTCTGTCTTGCATTCTGGGAGAATGTATTTTGACTTTCTGGTAAAAGTGGTTGATTGATTAATCTTTAAAATGGGGCAAAACTAATGACTGTTTCTATGGACTTGAGGGTAATACTGTAAAAGCAAGGTCAAAAGTACATCAAATGTAAAAGATATAAGTTATCCAGAGACCGGAAAATGAAATTATGTACAAGATAAGAACATCCTTGTAACTGGCGATAACAATCATTAATACTTTGCTATGCTAATCTGGCAGTTTTGATGGGAGAGCAGTTCCTTTCTGATAAAAGAAACAAGTCGGTTGATAACAATTTGTTTCAGCAAGTTTGCTACTGGCTGTCCCTCTGGGACTCTTTGCTAAAGAATCAGGTCAGGCACAGAGTGTTTGGACCTTTGAAGTATTTTCCAGACATCACATCAATAGACTGATGTCAGATTTATGTTCACCTCCTATTATTATTATTTTGCATGAAGTCTTGAGCTGTAATTTTCTCTCTTGTGCTTCTCCATTTAAGAGAGAAACACATCTGGACAGTGTTGTAACTCACCCCATTCTGTGTTGGGAAGCCTGATTAATCTGACATCAATTCCCAACTGAAGTTTTATAGTCTAGGAAGGTGAAATCACAGCATCTTTAAATATAACTGGTGCTGAACTCCTGTGAATGACCCAGTCTCAGTGGTTTTAACAGCAATTTTGATCTTTTCAAGAAGTACCAGCAGTTCTCAAGTTACAACCAGGGGTGGAATTCTACCGGTTCGGCCCGGTTCTGCCGGAGATCCGCTGAAACTCTGAAGATCATCTGTGAGCGAACCGGTTCGCTCCAACGATCAGCTGTTGGGCCCGTCTGCCCAGGCTCTATTCTGACCTTTATTCCCTGATTTTCAAGCTCAGCTGCTTTGTGTGGCAGAGCGGATTGCTGCGCGTCAGCTGTTTAACACCCAGGGAGAGTGCAGGTCAGTAGGAAAGCCTCTGTGCACATGCAAAGCATGCCCACTAAGCCACACCCACCAAACCAGTGGTAAAACAATTTGAATCCCACCACTACTTACAACAGTTCATTTAGTGATCATTCAGAGTTACACCAACATGGAAGAAAGTGAGTTATGATCCTATTTCACAGTTTCAACCTCTGCAGCATCCCCATGGTCACGTGATCAAAATTCAGGTGCTTATGATTGCTACTGTGTCCTGGGGTCATGTGTCTCCTTTTGTGACTTTTTGACAAACAAAGTCCATGACAAGCCAAATTCACTTAACAGCTAGGCTACTAACTTAACAGCTGCAGTGATTCACTTAACAGCTGTGGCTAGAAATGTCATAAAATGGGGAAAAACTCACTTAACACGTGCCTGACTTAACAACAGAAACTTGGGGCTCCATTGTGGTCATAAGTCGAGGACTACCTGCACAAAATGGGGCATACAGGGAGGGCTGCAGTATAAATTCATGCAGTGGGAACCCCATACGAAGAACATATATCTACAGGTAAATCGAAAAAGCAGTTTGGCAGTTATTATTTAGCATATGATGAGAACATGAGAGAACAGAAGCAAACATATACACACGCAATCTATGTAATTTATATACAAAACTTCTACAGGGCTATGGCAGTGGCTTCATCACCGGATGTCCCATTTGGCTTATCCAGGTGATCGTCTCCTTGTGCAGCCCTTGTAGGGCAGGGGTGTCAAACTTGATTTCACTGAGGGCCAAATCAGGGCTGTGTTTGACCTCTGGGGGGGGGGCAAGGTCAACTTGATGTCACTTGTGTCAGGGGCGCCTGTGGTGGCCCGAGCACTCTGCCAGCAAAAACAGGTTCGCAAGCTCCGTTTTTGGTTCCGACAACCTCCTGCAACCCTTTGCCAGTGAAAATGGAGCTCGGGAGGGCTGCATGTGTCCCTCATGAGCTCCATTTTCACTGGGCAGAAGCACTGTGGGCTGGTCCACTGTTTCCAGGTCGGCCCCATGAGCCAGGTCTAAGCGCCCTGCGGGCTGGATGCAGCGCGCAAGCCTGGAGTTTGACATCCCTGTTCTAAGGAACCAGAAATTGCACATTGTGGGAAATTTTGCACAATGTGTTTAATAATATGCATATCAGCACCACAACTGCAACAAGATGAGTCTTTCCATCCCTACTGAGACAGGGAAGTAAGCATGCTGTCAAGACTCCAACAAACCCACCCCCATTCAAATCATAAGCCTCTAGCTGGAGTTCTGGTTTGCAAGGCTTCGGCGGCGGCAGGAATCCACGATCGTGCACGGTTCCTGCTGCGCTCGCCACTGGAGTGCCCCCGATCCAGCCGGATTTGGGGGTTAATAGTCACCCCGTAGAGGTGACTGAAGATAGGGGTGATCCAGCAGGGGTCCAGGGAAATCGCAACCCCCCTTCTCAGCTGGCTTTATTCCCTTTTCCAAAAGCAGTGGAGCGGCGGTCAGCAATGGCCACCACAAAGAAGCTTTCATCCAGGCAAGAATGAGCAGGAGGAAGCTGAGAAAGTGAATGTTTTTGGCTGAACCGGGAAAACAAATAACATCTAAACACCCTGGAAACTGGACTTCATTAAAGATACATTGTTCCCAAAGAAGATCATAAAAAGCGGCAGAAGAAAGTTAAAAGGGAAAGTTTTTTTTTTCTCACTCTCCTTCCCTACGGAAATAGCAGATGGAAATCGGAAAAACCCGTTTTGGCATCAAGGTAATTAAATTTGAAAATTAAAGCCAAGGGGGCATTAAAGATTTCTGAACATTGGAATTAAAAAAAAATTATTATTTTTTTGCTATAAGTGGGAAGGGAGAGGCACAGAATTAATATTAAGACTTTGCTGGAGGAGGCTGCTTGGAGCTTATAAGATCAGAGTTGAACTGTAATAAGACCTCTAAAAGATATACTTTGGAACTTTACAATTGAACTGTACCCCAGGAAGAGAAAGTTTAAAAAGAAGAAAGTGCTAAATGAAACAGTTTGTGTCTATTTGGATTGCTTGATGACTTTGGGACTTTTGGAAATTATTATTTGAAAGACTAAAAACTTTTGGGTTGTTTAAAAATTTTTCACAATGGCATTATCTGTTGAAGAATTGAAAATGGAATTTAAAAAGCTAAAAGAAGAGGAACAAGAAGGGAAGGGCTCTTCTGGAACTGTTTTTCATTTTTTAGAAATGGCGATTTCTACCTATCAGAAATTACAAGAACAAGAAGGCTGGGATGAAGAAGAAGAAACCATCTTTAATGAACAAACAACTTTAGCTGGGGAAGAAAAGGGAAAGAGGGGAAAGAGAACGAAGTATTTAAGACTTAAAAAAACAACCAAAAAAGGGAAAAATAAGGTGAAAAATTGATACAATGTCAGGAAGCAACAGAAAAGAGAAATACAGAAGAGAGTAGAGATTAAGAGGGTGGAGATCAAGAGACGGGGTGGTGGTGGTAAAAAGGCTAGATCGGAGAAGAGAGGTAGGGAAAAAGGGAAGAGAAGTTATAAAAGTTTGAAACAAGGTGTAAAGATACAGGATTTTTTCAGAGATAATGGGTAAAAACATAATTAAAAAAGAGATTCTGCAAAAGTACATAAGATTGTATTGTTCTATTTGTATTTGAAACAATGTTAGAAAACTGGAACACTATAAAATATTAAAGGGAATGTGTAAAATGCTTAAGACTTAATGATAGAGTTTAATCTGCTATGGATTATTGTTTTAATTATATTGTAAACTTATCATCTTTTTATTTTAAAATGTAGTATGTAGCTTTAGAGTGTGCTAAGCAGAATCAGAATGAAAATTATATATTATTTTAAGAGTTAAATTTAGGGGAAAGATATAAAGGTGTCATACTTCAATCAGTGATTACAGGAGAAATATTGTGTTAATGAGAAAAGTAAAATAGATAATTGAAACAGAACGGACAAAAATATAAGTATAATGATTTAAATTGAGATGAAATAAATAAAATAGAATTAAGAGAGTGAAAAGAGGGGAGAAGCCATATAGAAAATATAGAATGGTAAATAAGATATGAAATGGTATATAAAGTGAGCATGAACTTGATTTATGTCTGTACCAAAAGATGTAACCCGGGACTAAGCTGCTTTCCAAAAAGAAGTTTATGTTTTCATGTTTTCTGTTTTGTTTGTGTATGTTTGTTTATTGAAAATTAATAAAATTTCTTTTTTAAAAAATCGTAAGTCTCTAGCTGCATCTCTCAGAGGAAAGAAAATTGATTTATTAGAAGTGGCCATGTTGGCATTGGCTGGATGCAACTGATATTAAAATACATCATTCATTTCCCCCTTGACCCTGGTCTTTCCCTCAACCCATGGATGTATATTCTCCAATGGGACACATCCTTAGCCAAGAGTCATCAATCATGCTCTCCAGTAATAGTCTTGCACTCCGACAGTTTTGGGCTGTCAGAGCAATTATCTAGGCACTTGAGAAATGCACTGTTTTCCACCACTCCTTTTCTGCTGGCAGTTGAAAAGACCAAAGGAGTATCTTTTTAGTTACTTTTGGCATTTTAAGCTGTAGTTTAAGGTTGCTGTTCCATACCTTGTGCTACTTCTCCACATATCCCTCCATTAAAATATGAATGCCTGAACACAAATAATTAATCAGTCAATCAAGATACATCAAGGAAACACTGTTTATGTTTGGTAACACCACTGACCAAGTCCCGTGCTCTTCTGGGCATGGCACAACTTTGTGCCTCAGCAACAAACACAAGACAACTCAGCAATCACTGCTGAAGCAGTCATATTCCACGTGCCCAGAGTCCCACCAAAGAGCTTTCCCAATCCCAGCCTTTCTCTTCTCTCTAACCAGGACAGCCACAACCAAAGTCGTTGGAAGTCGGGTGGCATTGCAAATTTGATTCATAAATAGATTTTCACACACACACACAACCCCCCCCCCCAAAAAAAGTTCCATACTGAAGCAACCAGGATCATTATCATCACCAGGGGGAAATTACAGGTTGTATTTTTGTACAGAGCCAGTTTGGTCTAGTAGTTAAGATACCCCACTAGAATGTGGGAGAGGCAGCTGCCAGAATAGACTTTGTGCAGGTATGGAAAACACCAAATACCCCTAATGAAGAACTAATAATACACAAAGTAACAGGAAGTGCTGAGATGAATATGCTAACAATGAAATTGAAAGAAAAAGACGACTCTGAATTCTTTACAATTTGGAACAATTGGTATAAATGGCTAACAAACAGAACCAAGAAGTGAGACAAAAATGTTAATTGAAACAACCCTTAAGAAAGTAAAATAAAATTTTATAAACTATATAAAGATATAAGAACAGTAACAATAGCTAAAGATATTATTTAATAGTAGATAAACGCAATATAATGCAACGTGATATTTAAATCAAAATCTTGTATGGATGCCAAGAATGTTGTTGATACCGTGATGTTTTACGATGTAAAAAAAAAAAGAAAATTAATAAAAAAAAAAAATTAAAGTGGGAGAGACAAATTTAGCCCTTCTTCTTAGCTATGAAAGCCGGTTGGGGGGACCTTCGGCCAGTCATTCTTTCTCAGCCCAATGCATCTTGCAGGGTTGTTGTTGTTGTTGGGCAGGGGTCAAACTGGATTTCTTCGAGGGCCAAATCAGCATTGGGCCATGGGCCAGCCTGGTGGGGGGGGGGGGAAGAGACAGGATGGGATGGAGCTCTCTGCCAGCCAAAACAGGGCACGGGAAGCCTCGCGTGGCCCCCTGTGCCATGTTTGCTGCCTGGATGGCCTTCTGCAACACCCTGCCAGCCAAAATGGGGTACAGGAGGCTCACATGACCCCCCTCCCATGCCCCATTTTGGTTGGCAGAGTGCTCCATCCCGTCCTGGCACCGCTTTTGCTATTTCCAGGCTGGCCCCATGAGCCAGAGTTAAGCACCCCTGTTGTAGGAAAAGCAGGGGGAGGAGGATGCATTAAATATGTTTGCCACCTTGAGTCATTTGTAAAGGCGGGATACAAATAACATAAATAAATACAATTTGTAGGATTGGCTGCCTGGCTTAGAGTGTTTGTATAATCTACTACACCACCACTTGCACCTTATGTACTCCTTAAAAGTTCACCTTAGAAGGTAGGCCAGACAGGAGACAAGAGCAGATCCGCTAATTCTACTTTATTGTAAAGTTACATTAACAGAATTTTGCAAGACCGAAGCACTTCTCTCTCTTCCCTTCTTCTTTGCAGCCCCAAAGCTAGGAGGGTCTCCTCTGAACCTCTCTCCTTACCTACATTCCTACTGCATCTGCCTTTGTTCTGATTGTTTCCTTGGTTGCATCTCCTTGCCCTGTTTCCCAAGGTCATTCTCACATACCATTGCATTAAATATGTAGTAATAACAGGGCCAATTTCAGTAGGCTGAACCTGCTTCATCGGCAGCTTGCATATAATGTGGCTTATGCTGATTCATCTGCAGCTCAGAAATAAACACATAAATGCAAAGCAACCCCCCACCACCTTGAGTGGAGGGGCGTTTCAACGTCATTGCACAACTTCCTGGGAGGCCCAGCAGGAAGGGAGCACCTCTGTTTCACAGATAATGCAATCCCTGGTTCCTGCCCCCTCCCCCCACCTCCGTTCGCTCAACAAGGACCCTGCAACTTTCTAGCTAGAAGAATAGAATAGAATAGAATTCTTTATTGGCCAAGTGTGATTGGACACACAAGGGATTTGTCTTGGTGCAAATGCTCTCAGTGTACATACAATAAAAGATACCTTCATCAAGAATCAGAAGGTACAACACTTAATGACAGTCATAGGGTACAATAAGCAAAAGAATCATACTAGGAAACAGTCAACAAAAATCCTAAGGATACAAGCAACCAGGTTACAGTCATACAGTCGGAAGTGGGGCGGGGATGGGTGATAAGGGGTGATGAGAAGGTTAATAATAATAGTAGTGCAACTTTGTAAATAGTTGTGTTGAAGGAATTATTTGTTTAGCAGAGTGATGGCGTTCGGGGAAAAACTGTCCTTGTGTCTAGTTGTTCTGGTGTGCAGTGCTCTATAGTGTTGTTTTGAGGGAAGGAGTTGAAACAGTTTATGTCTAGGATGTGAGGGGTCTTTAAATATTTTCACAGCCCTCTTTTTGACTCGTGCAGTACACAGTATACAGTATCTATATTGTAATGCAATGACAGAAAGCCAGTTTGGTCTAGTCTAGTGGTTGGAGCCATCCGGCTAAAAACAAGGAGACTGTGGGTTCTAGTCCCACCTTAGGCATGAAAGCAGGTTGGGCCAATCCTGTTCTTTCAGCCCAGGAGATTTAGCTGGATGAAAAGCTAGTTGGTCAATTCCTGTGGCATCCAATGGATCAACTCTGGGTTGATCCCCTCCCAAAAAAGCAGACCCTAAACTTGCAGAAAACATTAGGAAATGGGAGGGGAAATGTAGTTGGATGGTACTTGAGTCTCTCCTCATTTGGCCGCCCAAGTAATACCTGGTGAAGTCCTAAAACTGGACCATTTCCTGAACAGCTATGAAAGGAAAGGGGTAAACCCCCAACTGGGTTCAGAGAAGGCACATTTCGGATCATGGAGATTGAGCCTCCTACAAGAACAGCTGGACTCAAGATTTATTCAGTGCTTTTAATGAGCAGATGGGATTGTCCCCGTCTGGAATTCCAGTCCTGGCATCCCAGGGATCTTAAAAGAAGTCCCTTAAAGGGAGTGTGAGTAAAGGAGCATATTTGTAGCTCGGGGTTGAAATGAGGGGTCGTTGATGCTTACGTGTCATAAGCACTAGACACAATTAAGAATAGACTAGACTAGACTAGGAATAGACTGGACTGGACTGGACTAGAATAGAATAGAATAGAATAGAATAGAATAGAATAGAATAGAATAGAATAGAATAGAATAGAATAGAATAGAATAGCAGACTTGGGTCATCTAGTCCAACCCCCTGCTCTCTGAGCTTGGTCATTTCTTGCAAATGTTCCATTATTACCCAACTGAGTAGCATCATCAGTGCTAGAATTTAATAGAATAGAATAGAATAGAATTCTTTATTGCCCAAGTGTGATCGGACACACAAGGAATTTGTCTCAGTGCATATGCTCTCAGTGTACATAAAAGAAAAGATACATTGACAGGCATTGAAACGACTGCCAGAAAACTGCAGACTACAGGAACCATCAGCACTACTCAGGTAACCCTGAAGACACAGAAAAACCTCCAAGGGCTTCAACAACCCTCTAAAAGGATGCAAATGATCAGCTGTCTGCAAGGAATATAAATCTTTCCCTTCTCCACTATCCTGTCAGAGCTGAAGAAGCTTCTTGAATGAGAAGCGAAACGTCTTCAAAAGAAGAAGAAAAAACCCCAAGAAAGTCCAGTTGCCTCCTGAAAAAAGCATCCTTGGGACAACCAACAACCTAGGAGATGACTGAGAACCTCCACCAACTCCTGTCTGCTAGATAGAAAACAACCAAGCTCGGGGAGTGAGAGTTGCATTGGCTCAGCCCACAATCTGCTTAGAGAAGAGCAGGTTCAAATCCCCCCGTCCCGTCCCCCCCCGCCCCCGTCCCCATTAAACCGCTGCCCACCGTTCTTCCTGACGGAGCCGCCCAGCCGAAGGGCAAGCCCCCTTCCCCGCTTAACGAGGCAACCCAGTTTTTTTCCCTGGCAGCTGGCAGCCGGGTGGGCAAAGGAGGGCAAAGAGCCGCTGGCAGCTGCCGCTCTGCTGAAGGGGGTGGGAGGGAGCCAAGGCTTCGCTTCGGATCCTGACAAGCTGCAGCAGCTGCTCCTCCTTCTCCTCTCGGCCAGCACAGCCCTCGGCCTGGATGGGAGCCGAAGGGGGCGGCGGTGGGCAGCGGGCTGCCCCTTGTTTCCCCACAACTCCACGTGGCCCCTTAGATGCCCGGACTGCAATGCCCATCACTCGCAGCCGGCAGAAGTACGCCCTTTTTTCTTTTTTTAAAAATCACTTCGGCGACGCAAGCCTTGCTCCAGGCTGGGAAAGCTCTTCTGGATCAGCGCAAGCCTCTTCCCCCCATCGCCGCTGGGTCGGACCTCATCTCTCATCATCCCCAGCCAGGGCAGCCATGGGCGACGGGTTTCTGACCCCGAAAAGTTGAACGCAACCCACCCACCCCCAAACTCGGCCGGAGAAGGTGAAGGGGAGCCGCGGTTTTCTTTGAGGCAGGGATGATCCCTTTGCCCGGGATGGGACGTGAGGGGCGGGGGGGTGCGGGACTTCTCCTTTCCAACCCATCCCGGGGAAGCGGCTGCCGGGGGCCCAGAAGCGGCTGGGTCTTTTTTGGCGCGCAACTCAAAACTACTTTGAAAGAATCAAAAAAGGCAACGGCGCCGTCCCAGCCTGCCCAGCCCTCGCCGGGGCTTCACCCGCTCCCGAAATGACAGCCGGGGCAGATTCCAAGCGAGGGCGCGGAGGGGGCCCGGCCAGGACCTCCTTCCCTTCGACACCCGGGGGCGCGGGGGGCTCCAGTAATGCCAGTCCCAGCCAGGCGGTGGGAGGCGAACGACTCGGGGCCGGCCGACCAGCCAGCCAAACCGACCCGTCGCAGCCGCTTCTTCCCAACCCGAGTAGGTCCCCAGGCTTACCGGCGTCCTTGCCTCCCGTCCCGGACTCCTTCGCCGAGACCCGGCGGCCTCGCTCTCTTTCTCTCTCGCTCGCTCTCTCTCTCTCACACCTGCTCCTCACGGCCGGGTGCAGGGGGGGGAAGGAGGGGCGGGTGGAACCCGGAGATTGGCGCCTTCCGAGCCCGGGATAAGCCGCGAGACCCTCCGTCAGTTTGGCCGCCTGGCGCGCGCGTGCCCCCCCTCCCCCGGGGGAGTGAGCAGCTCTGTGTGGCGGCCGCCCAGCCTTCCCCCTCAGTCCTCCTCCTCCTCCTCCTCCTCGCAAGCGAAAGGTGGGCGAGGTGAAGGGGCAGCCCCGCTTGGGAGCGCCGGGTTCCTCCGCCTCCCGCTTCCCTCCCGCCCCCTCGCACTTCGCTTCTCTTCCCCTCGGCGTTCATTCAAGGCGAGAGCGGCCCGCCCGCCCCAGCGAAGAGGGGCGGGGCTGTCGCCGGGCGCTTACCGAGGCGGGGGGGGGGGCGGTTGAGAGAAGAGCCCTCATTGGTGGGGCGGAGAAACCTTCTTTGAGTGATAGGGCGGAGCGAGGCTTCTCCCACCGCCCGCCCGCCCGCGCGCGCCGGACACCCACTCGGGTTCCATCTCTGGAGCGGCCGAGGGATGGGCGGCTGCGGCCGGCGCTTCAGTCCAAGGCTCGCAACGCCGAACGCAGGGTTATCAGATTCGGAAGGGACCTCGGAGGTCATCTAGTCCGAGCCCCTGCTCGAGCAGGAGACCCCTCCCCACCCCTCCCATTGCAGACAAACGGCCGTGCAGTCTCTTCTGAATAAGGCTCCCCGTCGCTGGAGGTTTTAAAGACAGTCGCTTGTCTTGAGATGGTAGAGGGTCTCCTGCTTGAGCAGTGGGGCTGGACTAGAAGACCTCCAAGGTCCCTTCCGGCTCTAGTCTATATTCTAAATAAGCCTCCAGCGATGGCATTGCGCCCGCCACTTCTGAAGGCAAGGGAGGAAAAAAGTTTGGCTGCGAAAACGAGCGATCGCCGCAAGCGTAAAAGATGGCAGGGGGAGCACGCTGGGGATCTCCTCTCCCCCTTCCACCCACCCCCCAAGCAAACCCTTCTTTTAGGGGTAACAGATAACAGGTAATCAGAGTTGGAAGGGACCTTGCAGGTCATCTAGTCCAACCCCCCGCCCAAGCAGGAGACCCTACACCATTTCTGACAAATGGCAGCCCAATCTCTTCTTGAAGGTCTCAAGTGATGGCGCTCCCACAACTTCCGAGGACAAACTGTTCCATGGGTTGATTGTTCTCACTGTCAGAAAGTTTCTCCTTATTTCCAGGTTAAATCTCTCCTTGTTCAATTTCAGCCATTGTCCACAACCCCCCCAAACCCCAAATTTGCCTACTGTATTAAGCCTCCCAGACCCGTTTGATGGTGAGATATGCAAACCCCAAATTTGCCTACTGTATTAAGCCTCCCAGAGCCATTTGATGGTGACATATGCAACATATAAATTTAATAAGAAAATAAATAAACAAGGATAGACTTGTATTTCTCAAGCTTAGCAACTTTTAAGACAGGTGGACTTCAACTTCAGTATGCTGGCTGGGAATTCTGGGAGTTGAAGTCCACAGATCTTAAACTTGCCAAGGTTAGAAAATCCTGGGTCAGACTCACGTAATCAGAGGTCTGCACTAGGAATATAATTCTATATAAAGGCAGAGACCATGTCCTCAGATAACTTTGTGAAGTTTCTCTCCATCCTTGATTCTCATTTTCTAGTTTTCCAGTCCCAACAGAGATTCAGCTAATGAGGTTTTTCCCACCTGTAAAATTTATAAATTGCTGTTGTTACTGTCAGTTTGTTTTTATTTTGTCCACAGCAAGCAAGAGATCCTTGGTGGGTTACAATCATAACAATGAAATAGAATCCAATTTCATAAAGTAAACAATATCCATGGCTAAGGCTTTAAAAGTAAGGATGGCAGCCATGATGGTACAATCTTGACTTTTTGTTTACATACTTTCTGGACACCCCTTTGTATTCCTCCCAAAATTAAGCCGTGGATAAAACAAAAATTTTAAAAACCAGATTTTTTTTAATTTTAGGATTTTGTTTTGTTTTTTCATCCAGCCATCCTTTTGACTTAAGATAAGAAAATGTATGGTCTGAAAATAAGTATTTGACTTGATTATTTTATGCTATAGTAACCATACTGAGCCATGATGGAATATTTATTTGGCTTTGACTTTGCAAGCCACTCATTTATGGTTTGTAAATCATGCGCTACAGTATAGCACGAAGATGGGCAATTCTCACCCCTTCAGGGAACACTTTATTTCTTTTTAATAATAGTGGTAGTTGTAATAGTACCACGGGAGCATGGCAGTGGTGGTGATGTGGCAATGTCACTGCAAAGGAGAAGACCAAACGTTAAGCCAATTTTTTGAGGGAGTTGGGAAGGAAATGTTACCTCCAAATCCAGCACTAATATTTGGGATATTTATGGATAAAATACCCACAAATGGAGGGTATAACTAGAACTAAAGAGAGACGTGAGCAGTTATTACAGGTATTACATTTAACTTAAAAGCATTCATTTAGTGACTGTTCAACGTTACAACAGAACTGAAAAAGGTGACTTATGACCTTTTTTCACATGTATGACAGTTGCACTGTCTCTGGGGTCATGTGATCGCCTTTTGTGACCTTCTGATAAGCAAAGTCAAATGGGGAAGCCAGATTCGCTTTACAACCATCAGACTGCAGTGATTCACTTAACAGCTGTGGCAACAAAGGTCGTAAAATGGGGTAAAATCCACTTAACAACTGTCTTTCTCAGTGTTGGGCCCCATTGTGGTAAAAAGATGAGGATTACTTGTAATGCAATTTGCAAAATTGTCAAATCAGTGCCACCCAGTCAATGAACTTTTGAACATACAAAGGGGACTGGAGGCCCCAGGCCACCTAGGGATGGATGCTTCACCCCTTAAAAACATTTTGCAATTATTTGATCACCATAGTTAAGCAAATGACAGCTGAATGTGACAGGCGAGTCCTTTCGTTGTGGCACATTCAGGAGACTTTCTGTGGGATGGTTTGAGGGACATCTTCTTGACATATTCAGCAGAAATCAAGTAGAAAAACCTGTCCTAGTTTGGGCCCCTCCAAATGACAGGAAGCATTATACATATTCCATTGTTTTTTTTATAAAATAAAAACTCCCTGCACATTAAAAAAAAAACAGTATGTCTAAAAAGCTGTTGGGCCGGCTTTTTCTGCCTGGCACACCATTTCACTGGAGGCAAGGTGGAGAACATTAGAAAAGGTCTACATTCTCGACAGCAACCAGGAGAAAATGGCAAAAGAACGTTTGATTCCTTGGATACACGAACTTCAACTTGAGTCTACTGTGTTTTGCTTTGTTTGCTTCCAGGTGGCGAACCGTGATATTACCTGTCCTTCACAGCCCAGGACTTCTTTCTGTCCATCAAGGGAAGGGCTATAAACCACGGCTACCTTCTTAAGACGAAATGAGACGACTTGCTGCAGCCAACTCATCTTGGCCAGCTCACCACAGCCAACTCACCATGGTAAATTCACTGCGTGAAAATTCACTGCAGCACAATTCAGCATTGTTTTTCAATTGTTTACAATGATTTTAAAAATGATTTTTAATTTTTGTCATTCACATTTCATTCTATCCCTTCTTTTACATCCTTTACTTCATGCAAGGGTCTTCAAACTTGATAGTTTTAAGACTTGTGGACTTCAATTCCCAGAATTCCTCCTCCAGTTCAGTCATGTTAGCTCAGGAATTCTGGGAGTTGAAGTCCACAAGTCTGAAACTTTCCAAGTTTGAAGAGCCTTGATTTAATGATTCTACTTCACAATTTCTTCGATATTATGTCACGTTTGTTCCCTGGCAAGTGGCCCCACGGTGAGTTGGCCCTGGCGAATTATCCCGTATCGAGTTGGCGGTGGAGAGCTGGCTGAGATGAGTTGGCTGTGGCAAGTTATCTTATAGTCTTCTTAAGAGGTTATATTGATGTCCGTCCCAGACATTGCACAGCTTCCAGAGATTGTACAGCTCCCATCCAGAAGATGTTCAGAAAGCAACTCAAAATATGACTTTTCTTCCAGGCTTTGGAGTAGAGAAGTGATAGAGCTTCTATAGCAGGGGTCCCCAAACTTGGCAACTTTAAGACTTGTGGACTTCAACACCCAGAATTCTGTGAGTTGAAGTCCACAAGTCTTACCACGTTTGGGAATCCCTGCTCTATAGGATTGAGTTATTTTGTTGTTATATAGGTAGCCTTCGTCCCACAACCGTTCTTTTAGTGACCGTTTAAAGTTACAGCGGCGCTGAGAAAAGGGACTTGCAACCATTTTTCACAGCTACAACCTTTGCAGCATCCCTATGCTCATGTGATCAAATTTCAGATGCTTGGGAATTGGTTCCAAATTAATGAGTGTTGCTGTGTACGTGGTCACCTTTTGCAACCTTCTGACAAGCAAAGTCAATGGGGAAGCTAGAATGACAACAACCAGGTTACTAACTTATCAACTGCAGAGATGCACTTAACCACTGAGGCAAAAACGGTTGTAAAATGGGGCAAAACTCACTTAACAAATGTTTAACTTAGCAACAGAAATTTTGGGCTCAATTGCTATCGTAACCCGAGGGTTACCTATATGGAGTTTGCCTTTTGGCTGTTTATGATCTCTTTCAGTTTATTTTTATTACCTAAATTAATGTATGCCACCCAAAGTCATCTTGAGTCAAAGTCTCAAAGTATTTAAATAAAAAGTGGGTTAACATGTTATGCAAGTTATAAAACACATGTTAAATTCCACATCAATATTACAAACAGGCCTTCTTATATTTATTTAGTTACACCAATGAGTTTGTGTCAACTTAGTAACAAATTACACTTAAAATAATTGCAGTGGGAAGAATCATTTGGTGTTTAATAACTGCTCTCCAAGAAAAGACTAAGAAAGCTAAAATGTTGGGTGTATCAGTTACCACCAATGGCTTGGACTTAATTGCGGGCGGGGGGAATCAATAAGTTTATATATATATATATATATATATATATATATATATATATATATATATATATATATATATATATATATATATTTTTCTGAGGTTCTCATGGGTATTTGTATGTGGATCTTTGGTTGTTCGGGTTTTTCCGCGTAAGATTCAAAGTGTCTAGGCAACGTTTCGATGAAGTCTCATTCATCATCATCAGGCCTCTGTCTTTGGCTCTTGCTTTTCAGAGTGATGTGAGGTTGCAGCTGCTTTTTTTTCTTTCTAACTGTCAGTGGGGGTGGGATTTGAATGGGTGGGGGCTTGGCTGTGTTCTGATTGGGTGGGGGTGTCTTCTCATTGGTGGGGGGCCTGGCTGTGTTTTGATTGGTTGGGGGGTTGGCCGTGTTCTGATTGGCTGGATTTCTTGCTGCCCGGCTTCGAGTTCGAGGTCGCGCTGCATCTCCATAGTTGGTGTCGGCTTGCTTCATGTATGGCTCGGAGGGGTTTGGAGTGGGCAGTGGTGAGGTTGCAGGTATTCGTCTGTTCATGAGGGCGGGTTTCCACCTGTCATCGCAAACCTCTACATGGAACACTTTGAAACACAAGCTCTAGAAAAATACGACCACAAACCCAAACTCTGGCTCAGATACGTAGATGACACCTTCATAATCTGGCCACATGGGAAAGAAAAACTAAACAAGTTCCTCACACACCTCAACAGCCTACACCCCAAGATACAATTCACCATGGAAACAGAAACCAACAATCAACTTCCCTTCCTAGATGTCTTGGTATACAAAAGATCCAATGGCTCCCTAGGACACACCATCTACCAAAAGAAAACACATACAAACCGCTATCTACATGCACTCTCACACCACCACCCAGCACAGATCAATTCCGTAGCCAAAACACTCATCTCCAGAACAAAATGCTTAGCCGATGAACAACACCAAAAAGCCGAACTACACACCCTCACCAACGTACTTACAGCCAATGGATTCCAAAAACACAAGATTACCCACCTAATCCAAAAAGAAACCCCAACCAAAATCCAAGACAGAGAACAAGAAAACGGCAAAGCCCTCCTCCCATATATAAAAGGCACTACAGACAGAATCAGCAAGATCCTCCAAAAACACAATATTAAAACAACATTCTGCACAAACAGAAAAATATCCACCATCCTAAGAAACCCCAAAGACAGAGTCGAATTAGAAAACCAAGGAGTATACGAAATCCCCTGCACTGCCTGCCCTGCCACATACATTGGACAGACTAACAGAAGAATTAGTGCACGCATTGAAGAACATAAGAACTCAATCAAAAAAGAAGAAACGACCTCTTCCCTGGTCCAACACCTCAAAGCCACAGGACATAAAATTAACTTTAAAAATACCAGAACTATTGCCAAAACCGAACACTTCAACAGCAGAATAATCAGAGAAGCCATAGAAATAGAAAAACGCCCACACAGCATGAACAAACGAGATGACACCTCCCGCCTCCCAGCCATTTGGAAACCCGCCCTCATGAACAGACGAATACCTGCAACCTCACCACTGCCCACTCCAAACCCCTCCGAGCCATACATGAAGCAAGCCGACACCAACTATGGAGATGCAGCGCGACCTCGAACTCGAAGCCGGGCAGCAAGAAATCCAGCCAATCAGAACACGGCCAACCCCCAACCAATCAAAACACAGCCAGGCCCCCCACCAATGAGAAGACACCCCCACCCAATCAGAACACAGCCAAGCCCCCACCCATTCAAATCCCACCCCACTGACAGTTAGAAAGAAAAAAGCAGCTGCAACCTCACATCACTCTGAAAAGCAAGAGCCAAAGACAGAGGCCTGATGATGATGAATGAGACTTCATCGAAACGTTGCCTAGACACTTTGAATCTTACGCGGGAAAAAACCCGAACAACCAAAGATCCACATACAAATACCCGCGAGAACCTCAGAAAACAAATATTACACCTCTACGGGGAGGAAACCCACCATCTGATCAGGACTTATGAAAAACTTGAAGTCCAAAGAGCTTCCATTTTATGTGACCTTGCATTCCTATGCAACTGCCGAGATCAAAATTTAATTCCCACAAGCTTCCAACTGAAATTCCACACCAACACAGCAGCCACCAAACGCATCCTAAAAAGAACAGAATTGGCCCTAATCAGAAATGAACTTCACACAAAAAGGTTTCTCCTAGACCAAATCAACAAAGATCTCCTCACACTCCACCTGAAACTCAGCAACAAGATTCACCCCCTACTTTGGGACAAATCCAAACAACTTGCTGTCTGGAGAGCCGAAACACAGACCTCCCTCAAGACAAACACACACACCAACAAACTCAAGAAACTACAACAACGCCAGAAACCAACTCCTCCCCCCACAGCCACACATGAAACAAACAGTGCACAACATCTCAGACAAGATCCTCACTGAAGCTGAAACCAAGGTCCTTTCAAAAGGATTCAACTTTGCTGTCGCCCCCAAACACATCCCCACAGAAACCATCATATGTGGAGTTGAAACCAGCCTGACCAAAACCAACCCTGATGATGCTAACAAAATCAGACTTGAAATCACCAACATCCTCTGCACTAGCAAACCACCCAAAAGCAACTTATCCAAAGAAGAACAAACTGCACTACTTAACCTGAAAGAAGACACCAGCATAATAATCCTACCAGCAGACAAAGGCAACGCGACAGTGGTTATGAACACATCTGACTACCAAACCAAGTTAACCAACCTACTCCAAGACCCCGCATACAAACCCCTAAAGACAGACCCCACCACCTACCTAGAAAAAACTACCAAATCCAAAATAAAAACCTCCCCATCAGTGAAGAAATCCAGCAAAGAATCATACCCAGAGAAAAATCATCCAGATGCCCCAAGCTTTATGGTCTCCCCAAGATACACAAAGAAGGAACCCCACTCAGACCAATAGTCAGCTCCATAGGCTCACCTCTACAAAACCTGGCCAAATTTCTCGCCAAACAACTACAACCCTATGCAGAATCCATCAACTCACATGTAAGAAACTCATTCCAGTTCATCGAAATCATAAAGAAACAAAACTTACAACCCAGCGACCTACTAGTAAGCTTCGATGTCATATCCCTCTTCACCCAAATACCAATAAAAGAAGCCTTGACAGCCATCCAAAACAAATACAACCCCCAAGCACATCCTAGATCTGACCAACCACTGCCTATCCAATACATACTTCACCTACAATGGACAAAAATACAAACAAATAGAAGGAGCACCCATGGGATCACCCTCTCACCTGTCATCGCAAACCTCTACATGGAACACTTTGAAACACAAGCTCTAGAAAAATACGACCACAAACCCAAACTCTGGCTCAGATACGTAGATGACACCTTCATAATCTGGCCACATGGGAAAGAAAAACTAAACAAGTTCCTCACACACCTCAACAGCCTACACCCCAAGATACAATTCACCATGGAAACAGAAACCAACAATCAACTTCCCTTCCTAGATGTCTTGGTATACAAAAGATCCAATGGCTCCCTAGGACACACCATCTACCAAAAGAAAACACATACAAACCGCTATCTACATGCACTCTCACACCACCACCCAGCACAGATCAATTCCGTAGCCAAAACACTCATCTCCAGAACAAAATGCTTAGCCGATGAACAACACCAAAAAGCCGAACTACACACCCTCACCAACGTACTTACAGCCAATGGATTCCAAAAACACAAGATTACCCACCTAATCCAAAAAGAAACCCCAACCAAAATCCAAGACAGAGAACAAGAAAACGGCAAAGCCCTCCTCCCATATATAAAAGGCACTACAGACAGAATCAGCAAGATCCTCCAAAAACACAATATTAAAACAACATTCTGCACAAACAGAAAAATATCCACCATCCTAAGAAACCCCAAAGACAGAGTCGAATTAGAAAACCAAGGAGTATACGAAATCCCTGCACTGCCTGCCCTGCCACATACATTGGACAGACTAACAGAAGAATTAGTGCACGCATTGAAGAACATAAGAACTCAATCAAAAAGAAGAAACGACCTCTTCCCTGGTCCAACACCTCAAAGCCACAGGACATAAAATTAACTTTAAAAATACCAGAACTATTGCCAAAACCGAACACTTCAACAGCAGAATAATCAGAGAAGCCATAGAAATAGAAAAACGCCCACACAGCATGAACAAACGAGATGACACCTCCCGCCTCCCAGCCATTTGGAAACCCGCCTCATGAACAGACGAATACCTGCAACCTCACCACTGCCCACTCCAAACCCTCCGAGCCATACATGAAGCAAGCCGACACCAACTATGGAGATGCAGCGCGACCTCGAACTCAAGCCGGGCAGCAAGAAATCCAGCCAATCAGAACACGGCCAACCCCCAACCAATCAAAACACAGCCAGGCCCCCACCAATGAGAAGACACCCCCACCCAATCAGAACACAGCCAAGCCCCCACCCATTCAAATCCCACCCCCACTGACAGTTAGAAAGAAAAAAAGCTGCAACCTCACATCACTCTGAAAAGCAAGAGCCAAAGACAGAGGCCTGATGATGATGAATGAGACTTCATCGAACGCGTTGCCTAGACACTTTGAATCTTACGCGGAAAAAACCCGAACAACCAAAGATCCATATATATATATATATATATATATATATATATATATATATATATATATATATATATATATATATATATATATATATATTGTTTTCTGAGGTTCTCAGGGTATTTGTATGTGGATCTTTGGTTGTTCGGGTTTTCTCCGCGTAAGATTCGAAGTATCTAGGCAACGTTTCGATGAAGTCTCATTCATCATCTTCAGGCTTCTGTCTCCGGCTCTGTGCTTCTCAGAGTAATGTGAGATTGCAGCTGCTTCCTCCTTTTAACTGCCAGTGGGGTGGGACTTGATTGGGTGGGGGCTTGGCTGTGTTCTGATTGGGTGGGGGTGTGTCTCATTGGTAGGGGGTTTGGCTGTGTTCTGATTGGTTGGGGGTTAGCCGTGTTCTGATTGGTTGGAGGCGTGTTCTGTTCAGGTGGGGGCTTGGTTGTGCTCAGGTTAGTCTTAGTTGCTGGGGGATTTGAGCTGGTGAGTTGTGATCTTGCTGTTTGGCTTCTAGTACGTGGTCCTGCTGCATCTTCATAGTGGGTGTCGGTTTGCTTCATGTATGGCTCAGAGGGGTTTGAAGTGGGTAGTGATGCAGCTGCAGTGCAGCTTCTGGTCCATGGTCGTGTCTCATTCATCATCACTCTCATCACTCTCACACCACCACCCAGCACAGATCAATTCCGTAGCCAAGACACTCATCTCCAGAACAAAATGCTTAGCCGATGAACAACACCAAAAAACCGAACTACACACTCTCACCAACGTACTTACAGCCAATGGATTCCAAAGAAAGAAGATTACCCACCTAATCCAAAAAGAAACCCCAACCAAAATCCAAGACAGAGAACAAGAAAACGGCAAAGCCCTCCTCCCATATATAAAAGGCACTACAGACAAAATTAGCAAGATCCTCCAAAAACACAACATCAAAACAGCATTCTGCACAAACAGAAAAATATCCACCATCCTAAGAAACCCCAAAGACAAAATCGAATTAGAAAACCAAGGAGTATACGAAATCCCCTGCACTGCCTGCCCTACCACATACATTGGACAAACTAACAGAAGAATAAGTGCACGCATTGAAGAACATAAGAACTCAATCAAAAAGAAGAAACGACCTCTTCCCTGGTCCAACACCTCAAAGCCACAGGACATGAAATTGATTTTAAAAATACCAGAACTATCGCCAAAACCGAACACTTCAACAGCAGAATAATCAGAGAAGCCATAGAGATAGAAAAACGCCCACACAGCATGAACAAACGAGATGACACCTCCCGCCTTCCAGCCATTTGGAAACCCGCCTCATGAACAGACGAGTACCTAACATGAAGAAGGACACCAGACCCACACCCATGAGAGCCACACAAGATACCACCACCACACTTCCATATAGAAAACAGACTCCCACCCATTCAGAAAATGAGACACGACCATGGACCAGAAGCTGCACTGCAGCTGCATCACTACCCACTTCAAACCCCTCTGAGCCATACATGAAGCAAACCGACACCCACTATGAAGATGCAGCAGGACCACGTACTAGAAGCCAAACAGCAAGATCACAACTCACCAGCTCAAATCCCCCAGCAACTAAGACTAACCTGAGCACAACCAAGCCCCCACCTGAACAGAACACGCCTCCAACCAATCAGAACACGGCTAACCCCCCAACCAATCAGAACACAGCCAAACCCCCTACCAATGAGAACACCCCCCCACCCAATCAGAACACAGCCAAGCCCCCACCCAATCAAGTCCCACCCCACTGGCAGTTAAAAGGAGGAAGCAGCTGCAATCTCACATTACTCTGAGAAGCACAGAGCCGGAGACAGAAGCCTGAAGATGATGAATGAGACTTCATCGAAACGTTGCCTAGATACTTCGAATCTTACGCGGGAGAAAACCCGAACAACCAAAGATCCATATATATATATATATATATATATATGCACAATTAACAAGTTTAAAAAAACAAACTTAAAATAAATAGAAGAGACAACTCCAAACAAATTAAAAGTATAAATTAAGAGAAGGAAAAAAATCTATTTTTTTAATCAAGTGTCACTAGTTTACTAATAAATACAGTGCTATTATTGTAAAATATCACAAAATCTCCACCGCAGTAACCCATATTGCTGGATCCTTTGATTAGTAGAAAATATTGCCTTTTCCAAAACAGATAAATTACACATTTCTGACAATCGTTCCTTAATACCTGGAACAAGATCACATTTCCAATTTCTCATTAGGATTCTTTTAAAAGCTAAAGGTTTCCCTCACACATATGTGCTACTCGTTTCTGGCTCTAGGGGGCAGTGCTCATCTCTGTTTCAAAGCTGAAGAGCCAGCGCTGTGCAAAGATGTCTCTGTGATCATGTGGCTGGCATGACCGAAAGCCAAAGGCGCACAGAACGCTGCTACCTTCCCACCAAAGTGGTCCCTATTTTTCTACTTGCATTTTTTGTGTGCTTTTGAACTGCAAGGTTGGCAGAAGCTGGGACAAGTAACGGGAACTCACTCCGTTACGCGGCACTATGGATTCAAACCGCCAAACTGCCGACCTTTCTGATTGACAAGCTCAGCGTCTTAGCCACTGAGCCACCGCATCCCTATATTATATAAAGGATTATATTATTATATTATTATATATTATTATATTATATCAAGGATTCCCTTAGCTATCCTCTTATGCTTAACTTGACCATAATTCCTGATAAACAGTCAGAGATGAAACTTGTTGCTTCCTGATAGGAATGGAATAGGAATGATTAGAATGATGAAAGAACTTGATTTGCTTGCTATGTTTATTTTTCTTTGGAAAATAAAAGGGTAGAAACAGCCCTGCTGCAGAGAAGTAAAACTCATGTGAGTGAGAAAGCAGGTTTTTACAAGATCCTAACACTTTTTAATCAATTTATCTTTCTGGAGAAGTGCAGAGGCAGGAGACGGTTTTTCATTTTCAGATCTTCCTTCAGATCAGAGCAAAACCTCCTAAAAATCCTCATATAAACTTGATGGGTCAATCACCAATTACAACATCCCTCCCAGGCCCACCTGCTCCTTCGAGGATGCATAGAAGCCAGGATCCTGACATTTCCAGAATACTTGATGTGCTGATTGGGATTGTGTCTTTATCTTTTATTTAGGACATTTGTTTATTGCGTATTTGGAGTTGTATGCCAGGAAAAAGCATATAACACAATGCAAATGTTCAGCTGCGAGAATAGTTCCAGGAAAAGGGCAAGGAAGATCAGGAATTAGTCAACAACAGGTGAAGATGAACTGCCTGGTGTTTGATTGAAACATGTGGCTTGGTCTACTCATTGCCAAGCAGTTTAACCATGTACTTACAAGGAAGTGAAATTGAAGATTGGTTAACATCTGGCAAAACCGGCATGCTAATGAGAGAGCCAACAAAAGAGCAGTACCAGGCAGCTACAAGCCAATTACCCGCTTACCAACAATTTTTAAATTGCTAATTAGAAGGGTAGTTGAAAACAAGTTCTTTCCATCTGAGCAGAAAGGAAATCACCCAAACATCAGAGACAAAAGATCAGTTCTTCATTGACAAGTCAATTCTGGAAAACTGTTAAGAGATGGAAGGCCCACCTGAATGTAGTTTGGATTGATTACAAGAAGGCATTTGACTTCCTGCCCCATGATTTAGATAATCAAGCGCTTAGAAATAATAGGAGTCACTAGAAACATTAGCCACTTTGTGCAGGACTCTACTCTCTTGGCCTTCTGTGAAGCTTTGAAGACCTGGCTGTTCCCCTAAGCACTGGGTTAAATAATTGTGGATAATTGCACATTAGAAGGTTGGGTTGGCGCTTTGTTGTTTTAATGTTTTAATCTGTTTTGGTTTTATAGTTTTAATATGTTTTTATAAGTTGTTTTAATTATTGATTGGGAGCTGCCTAGAGTTGCTTAGAAGATGGGCATCTATATAAATGTTTTAAATAAATAAATACAATAAGTTGCTGGTCGATGGTGATAGAATGGGAAAGGTTAAGAGAGGAATCTTTCAAGGAGACTTACTATCACTGCTACCGATTGTCATTCCACCGCTCTTCTGTCAGCAATACTCAGCAAGCCAGGCCATGGCTATCAAACATCAAGAACATCTGCCAGATGAACCTACTTCCTTTACATGGACAATCTGAAGCTATATGAGAAAACGCCGCCTGAAATAGAGTACCTGCTCAACAGTGTAGATATATGTATCCAAGATATTGCAGTGGCATTTTTACTAAACAAATGTGCCACCCTCACCATCAACAGGGGGAAAACAGTGAAAACTGAAAGAATCAAGTCGATGCCCTATGGAAAGAACATGAAGAGTCTGGATGAAGATCATCACTTGAGCATCTTCAGGGACACAAGAAGAAGGTTAGTAGTGAATACATCCTAAGATTGAAGAACTTAAAGTCCAAACTCAGTAGCAGCAGGCAATTAATACTGAGCAATTCTAGTCATTAAATATATAGCTGAAATAGTAGACTGGACTCAAGCCCTGGATAGGAAAACCAGAAAAATGATGACAATGAATCATGGCCTTTATCCAACCAGTGACATTTGCAGACCTGTGAAATTGACAGACTTGGAATGTTGCAAATATACCAGAGAATTGAACAAGACACAAGAATATTAGAAGGATATCTGAAGGACAGTGAAGAATAAATGCACTGAATTTAGTATCCCATGAAGGCTTTCTGAATACCAAACACCAAACTGGCCTATAAAAAAGACCAAATGAAGAAAGGAAAAGAAACATGGCAAGGCAAAATATCCCATGGCCAGTACACAAAAACATTAGTAGGCAAAGCAGAGAGCAACAAGATCTGGCCATGGCTAAGAGCAGGAAAGTTGAAGAAAGATCCATAGGGGCTAATTCTGGCTGCACAAGATTAAGCCTTAAGAATAAATGCATACAAAGCCAGAATTGAAAAGATAGCAAAAGAAAAGCAAAGGTCATCCCTGCAAAGAAGTTGAAGAAACAGTTGGCCACCTAATCTTGCAAGAAGATCAAACAGACTGATTACAAAAAGCAGAATGACAAAGCCACAACAATGATGCAAAAATACCATTTGCTCCCAATCAAGAACTGGTGGGACCACAATACAGAAAAAGTTAATAGAAAATTGAAGAGGCTGAACTGTTTTGTGGCTTTAGAATTCAAACAGACAAGCTCCTGCCACATGACCCACCAGACTTAAACATTGTTGATAAGAAAGACCAAAAAAAAATCTGCCGAATAGACATTGCACTACCTGGAAACAGCAGAACAGAAGAGAAAGAACTGAAGAAAATTTACAACTTATAAAGAGATGCCAATAAAAGTAGAACGACTGTGGCAAAAGAAAGCAAAGTTAATACCAATAGCAATAGGAGCCTTCCAAAACACCTGGAGCTCCACTTTAATGCCATCAGCATTGACAAAATACCATCAGTCAGTTGCAAAAAATTAACTTTATTTGCACTAGTTTACGTCCTGTGATGACACCCTTTAACATTATCTAACATTTACCTATCCTGGGTTCTTTGGAAGGACTGGATAGGTGGAAAAAATGCCAAATCCAGTCTAAACATCTGACTGACAGTGTAACCAACCATAATGCTGACTCTGCAACTATGGGCAGTTCTAGTGTTCTGTGGAGAGCTGGGTCTTCCTATAATGTGTCTGAAGTAGGATAGTTTGAGTCTGGTTATTTGTGCCTTGAAGGAGAACATTGGGTTGATTTGTTCAATGACCCATTTATTGTTTTCTTGGCTGTCCACTGTATTATCAGGAGTCTTCTCCAACATCAAAGTTCAAAGGAATGAATATTCTTCTTATCCTGCTTGAAGAGTCCAACTTTCACTTCCCTTTCACTTACAGTAAACACCATGGCTTGCGTGATTCTGATTTGTGTAGGTACAGACACGTTGTTAAGAATATGAGTCACCTAACAGCTATTTGGGCTAGAAATATATAAACCAGGATAAACATTTTAAAACTGTATCTTTAAGAAAATGCAAAACTGTAATTAGGTGTGGTTTCTCAAATGGCCATAAGATGGAGCCAGAAACCTGGGTTGTTTAGTCTGAGTCTCAGAAGAGAGTGTGAGTGTATCTCTGTTTCCTTCTGTTGGAAAGTATTGCTGTTCCTCCATTTTTTCTAATTGACTGCTATTCATGGATTTAATGTAAGTTTTTTACTGAACTTTTTTGACACTGGAATTTGTTGTTGGATTATCCCTGGATTGAAAACTGACTGATCTTACCTGTGAATGACTTTGGACTGCCTATTTTGAACTTTCCTTAAATCTTTCTGGAAGTAAAAACCTACATTTACTGTACAGTGTATCTGTGTTCTGTGTGTGTATTATTCAAACACTATTCTCTATACGTCTCCCTGTATGCGCTCATTCTCCTAACGGGGAATTACCTCAACACACATTATGGCTTTTGAATATCTTTGTCAACTGTCCAACTAATGCACCCAAAACAAGCAAACGCTCTTGGGACTTTTAAATTCCCAAAAGTAAAACTTGATTGGATACACCATTTTGGTAGTGAAGAATCAAAATCAGTTCTGGTTTTCCCATGCAAATGCTTGTCTAGTTAAACAATACCTTCTCTTTCTCCCCACCCCTGGGTGATCACATTGCCCAATTATGAGACGTCCTTTTGTTATGGGAACAGTCCACCTCCTTCCTGAGCACCTACAGTTGTGACCTGGATGGTTTCCAGGCTCTCAAGGTCCGTGCACAAATTCTCAGCACTCCATTCCACCCTTCCTTCCTTCTAGTTCATTGGCAAGTTGAATAGTGATAAGGTTTGAAAGAAGCAAAGAGGTTCAATCTTGACAATCTTTTTCAAGGCCTTCATGTCTATTCTACCAAGTGGTTAAAGGATCTTTCACAGGACTTTTTTTTAATCTCTGAAGAATACTTTCATTTTGTCTGATCCATGGTAGAATAGAACAGTATCTGCTGACTCTTATAGCCTGGGTAAACAATTTGTTGTATTCCTGGTATTATTATTTTTTTACAATTCCAGCTGGCTGGGACTTTTGGAGTAGATGGGACCTCCCAAAACACATGAATGATACTTTCTTGTGAAACATTGACAGGTCTATCAGACAGGGGCTGCAAAAATCCAGATGACCACTAACTGGCATCAAATAAAGCTTTCTATACCTCACTGCCATCTATTACCATGTTTAGTGCCATGGAATTTGTAGGGGGGGGAATACTGTCCTTTATTCTTCATCTCTTGAAAGAACCTCAGATGAGCTTCTGACAAGCAATTTAAAAATTATTGCTCCAACGTAGCAACGAGGAATTCTTGGACTCTATAACGTTGGCTGGATTTTTAATTCTTGGCTTTGGCCTGGTATGTGGTCTTTGCTGATGAAATCTATAGTCTAGTAACTTTCAGAGAAGCCATCTCTTTAAAAAAATGGCATTTAACCATAGACTTATTTCATATCTTAGTAAGATTTACTATTCCCTTGACATCAGGAGATGTAAGGTGGAACACCATTAGGATTCACTTAGTCTAAATAAACATGAATTACGGAAGACTGGTTTATTATCTGGTGGAAATACAGTCAACTCTCTGATGCTGCCATATTCAAGATCTGAAAAGCTTTGACTGAAAAGATATATGGTTCTTTGTTGGCTTCAAAACAGCTGATCAATTATTAATTTGCTTCCAATTCAAAATTGCATACTAAATTTATCCCCTATGGCTTCATTTCAGGCAGTAAACTTTGGATAAATTTATATTTAACTTTCTGGAATGAAAAATAACAGCATAACTGAGATCATGCTACGAAACAAAAATGTAGGAAATTAGGAATTCTTTCATCCAACAAACGGGAGCAATTGATTTTCATTTCTTAGGTGCAAAAGAACTGTTGATCCCTGGATTAATTGCTAAATGGCAGTTCCCAATTCAGTCAATAACAAGGAATACTATGAATAGTAAGTAATATTATACTGACTACTAGTAACTGAACATATGAAGGCCGCTACTTCCACATTCCTGTCTAGGCCTTTCCTTTGGCCTAACCATGGCACAATTGTACCTGTGAACTTTTCCTGGGTGGGGCAGCAGAAGTCAGAAGAGATGGATTTCTACCTGCCAGGAGCCCAGTCCTATGACTTTGGTGTAAAGGTTCAGCCAGTATCTCCAATTCTGAAGCAGAGAAAAGAACCATCCAAAGTCTAAAATGAAGGAAAAATAATTAATTCCAAAGCTTAAATTCTAAATAATTTAAATTCTAAAATAGATAGGTAGAGATAGGAATATGTGGCTTGATTATTTTTTCTTTAATAGAATCTCCTGGGTATTATTATTTTCTGTTCATAACAATGTGAATAGCTAGTTCTTTAGCTATTAATAACGAGTCCTTTAGCTGGTGTTCCTCCTCCTCCTCCTCTTTCTTCCCTGCCTTCTTCCCCCCTTCACCCCCTCCTCCTCCTTCTTTCCTTCTTTTCTCCTCTTCCTTGTCCTTCTTCCTCCTTCTTCCATTTTCCTTCTTCCTCCTATTTTCCCCACAACCACCCTGTTGGGCTAAAAGAGAGTGACAGGCCCAAAGTCACCCAGCCAGCTTTCATGCCTCTGACTTCTTTTTCTGCCATAAAGCAACTTATCTGGCTTTGCTACACATCCTTGAAATTTCTGCTGTAGGCAAGTTTCTAAATATTGAGTCCAGTATTTGGGGTGTCAAAAGTTATTGCCATACCTGGGGTAAGAGGTGGAGCAATTTCTACCACCCCCCTAGCCATGGGACTGCAAAGTCAAGCAGGGGAATTGTTGGCCTCTTGGTATCTGCCTAAAACCAAAAACAATTCCTTTTTCCAAGATAACTCTTACATATCCCTTTTTGGCAAGATTTTAAAGAATGGTTGCAAGTATAAGAATTCCAGCAGCTAAAGTGAATTTCCTATCTGCATCAACATTTACACAACATACATTACAGGTTGTTCTCAATTTAAAACAATTCACTTAGCAACTGTTCGAAGTAACAACACTGGAAAAAAAAAGACTTACGACTGGTCTTCGCAATTAAAAGTGACACAGCATCCCCACAAGTCACATGATCAAAATTTGGGGACTTGGAAATTTTTCTGTTATTCATGACAGCTGCACGCTCCTGGAGTCATGTGACTGCCATGTGTGACCTTCCCAACTGGCCTCCACCAAGCCAAGTCAATGGGGAAAGCTGGATTTATTTAATGACAGTGTGGTTCACTTAGCAACTGCAGGGATTTACTTAATCACCATGGCAAAAAAAAATGTTGTAAAATTGGATGCAAGTCACTTAACAACTGTCTTGCTTAGTAACATCTGGCCTTAATTGTGGTTGTCCACCAAGAACTACCTGTACAGCAAAACCTTTCTTGTTTTGTTTCTTTAATGTCCCTCTATAAACCAGCAGTCATTACAAAACCATCCCCGTGGCCTTCATCAGCTTGAGAACTGAGCATTACAAAATCCCTTTTATTTCACAAAGCAGCCTCTGCTACTCCATTCATCAACTGCCTTGGTACCAGGTTTTGACACATGGTTAAGCCCGCCTGCTCTCTATTAAAATATGCTTCCTTTCCCAAGGTTAGCCTATGGGATAGAATAGAATAGAATAGAATAGAATAGAATAGAATAGAATAGAATAGAATAGAATAGAATAGAATTCTTTATTGGCTTACTGTGATTGGACACACAAGGAATTTGTCTTGGTGCAAATGCTCTCAGTGTACATAAAAAGAAAAGATACATCCGTCAAGAGTCAAGAATCATAAGGTACAACACTTAATAATAGTCATAGGGTACAATAAGCAATCAAATCATACTAGGAAACAGTCAGTATAAATCATAAGGATACAAGCCACAAAGTTACAGTCATACAGTCATAAGTGGGAGGAGATGGGTGAAAGGAAGGATGGGAGGATTAACAGTAATAGTAGTGTACACTTTGTAAATAGTTGGACAGTGTTGAGGGAATTAGTTGTTTAGCAGAGTGATGGCATTTGTGGAAAAAATTGTCCTTGTGTCTAGTTGTTCTGGTGTGCAGTGCTCTATAGCGTCGTTTTGAGGGTAGGAGTTGAAACAGTTTATGTCCAGGATGTGAGGGATCTGTATATATTTTCACAGCCCTCTTTTTGACTTGTGCAATATACAGGACCTCGATGGAAGGGGAAGTTGGTAGTAATTGTTTTTTCTGCAGTCCTAATTACTCTCTGAAGTCTGTGTCTATCCTGTTGGGTTGCAGAACCAAACCAGACAGTTATAGAGGTGCAGATGATAGACTCAATAATTCCTCTGCAGAACTGAATCAGCAGCTCCTTGGGCAGTTTGAGCTTTCTGAGTTGTTGCAGAAAGAACATTTCTTCATTGTGCTTTTTTGATAATGTTTTTGATGTTAGGTGTCCATTTTAGATCTTGTGAAACAGGCAAAAAAGGGAATACTGTAGTTCTAATAGAAGAGAATATCTATAGCTCAGACTGAACTATGGAGTCCTTGGTGCTTTCTGAGTGGGGTTGTTTGCTTGCAGACATTTCATTACCATCTAAGCAAGCAAACAACTAAGTTCAGAGATCACCAAGGACTCCAAGGGGAATAATTGTCTGTTTTACATGATCCTTAAAAGTAGAAAGCCCCTCATTGATCTGGAGATAGCATTAAAATCTACTTTAATTATTCCTCCGTTGGGAAAAGGAGAATCACTCTGTTGGTTTTTATTAAGAAAGAGGGACTAAAGCACACTGATCCAATCCATAGAAATCAATAGTACATGCTTCTAAATAAAATCCCTTAACTGAAAGTATAAAGTAAAAGATTTGTCCTCATCAAATTTGAGGACTAAAAGTGTCATATATCTCAATCACAGAATCCCAAATTATAGGTCTGTGGTTCTTTAATCAACTGCCAAAACAAGCAGTTCCAATATTCTCAGATACATTCTCATTTTCACTTGTCAAATATATATATATATATATTCTCAAGTTTTCACCGGTACTTACATGTATGGCCAGCCAATCAAGATAGAAAAAGAGCCACAAAACAGACAGAAGATATTAGAAACACCAATCAAGCAGAACACAGCAAACTCCAAGACAATAACACAGACCAAGACTTCCAACCAATCAGGATGAAGAAAAACCATTCTGGCACAGCAAGGCTGCCCCAAATTTAAATCTGAAACCACTGTAAAGTCTGACTCACGGATGAACACTATACAGAAGCCTGATGATGGCAGATGTAGCAACATTTCGGCAGAATCTCATCTGCCATCATCAGGCTTCTGTATTGTGTTCGTCTGTGAGTCAGACTTTTACAGTTGTTTCAGTTTTAAATTTGGGGCTAGCCTACTGCTGTGCCAGAATGTTTTTTTCTTCATCCTGATTGGTTGGGAGTCTTGGTCTGTGTTTATTGGTCTTGGAGTTTGCTGTGTTCTGCTTGATTGGTGTTTCTAATATCTTCTGTCTGTTTTGTGGCTTTTTTTGTCTTGGCTGGCAACATTGTGTTCCTGTATTGGAGGCTTTTAGTGCAGCTTGGCTCTGAGTAAATGGACGGCTATCATTTATTAGGAAGCTAGGTTTCATCTGGGTGCCTGGTTGGGGTGGGTTTGAGCTGGAGGTATCAGGGGGGATCTGTTTGTGCCCAGGTGTTTGCCTGGCTTGTGGTGTGGAGATTTTTTTGTTTGTGAGTGCAGGCTTCTAAATAATTGACAGTCTGGTGGAATCATCTCTTCTATTCATGCTTTCAGGTCTTTTTTCAATCTCTATGGCTTCTCTGATAATTCTGTGGCTGTGGTTTTCTATAGTGGCTAGGGTTTTGGTGCCATTGAAATTGATGCTATGACCTGTGGCTTTCATGTGTTGGACTAGTGAGGAAGTGTGTTCCAGATTTTTTACTGCATTTTTGTGTTCATCCAGGCGGGTAATTCTTTTTCTATTGGTCTGTCCAATGTATGTGGCAGGGCATGATGCACAGGGGACTTCATATATGGCTTGGTTTTCCAGGTCAATTTTATCTTTGGGGTTTCTAAGGATGGCTGCTATTTTTCTGTCTGTTTTGAAGGCAGTCTTGATGTGATGCCTGTGTAGTATCTTACTGATTTTGTCTGTAGTACTTCTTATGTAGGGCAGGACAGCTGTTCCATAGGTCTGTTCATCTTCTGGGTCTCCATTATGTCTCAGTGTGTTTTTGTGGATCAAGCTGGTGATTTTGCTTTTGTGGAAGCCATTGGCTGTCAGTACTTTAGTCAGGGTGCATAGTTCAGTCTTTATGTGTGTCTTGTCTGCCAGGCATTTGGTTCTGACGATTAGTGTTGTGGCCACGGAGTTTATCTGTGCTGGGTGGTGGTGGGATTGGGCGTTGAGGTAACGGTTGGTGTGTGTTTTCTTCTGGTATATGGTGTGTCCTAGTGTGCCATCTGTTTTTTTGTAGATTAGTACATCTAGGAATGGTAGTTGTATGTTTCCGTTTCCATGGTGAACTTGATTTTGGGGTGTGTGCTGTTTAGGTGTGTTAGGAAATTGTTTAGGTTTTCTTTTCCATGGGGCCAAATCACAAATGTGTCATCCATGTATCTTAACCATAGTTTGGGTTTGTGGGTGGCATTAGCCAGGGCTCTGGATTCGAATTCTTCCATGAACAGGTTCGCAATGACGGGTGACAGTGGTGATCCCATAGGGGCTCCTTCAATTTGTTTGTATCTTTGTCCTTTGTATATGAAATATGTGTTGGTTAAGCAGTGTTCTGTTAGTTCCATGAGGTGTTTAGCTGGTTGGTATTTATTTTTGATGATTTCAAGGGTCTCTTTTATCGGGACTTGAGTGAATAGTGAAACCACGTCAAAACTTACAAACAGATCTTCTTGTTCCACGTGTAGATCTTTGATCATTTCCAAGAAGTGATATGAGTTTTGTACATGTGAAGCTGCTGTTTCAGTATGGGGCTGTAGCTGTTTTTCTAAGTGTTTATCTAGGTTTTGTAGTGGTGCTCCTCTGGAGCTGACTATGGGTCTGAGAGGTATGCCTTCTTTGTGTATTTTTGGGAGGCCGTATAGTTTGGGGCATCTGGAAGATTTTTCTCTTGGGATGATTGTCTGTTGGATCTCTTTGCTCATGTGGCTGGTTATAATTATATATAACGAAACGTTGCTACAACTTTAAAAGCACAACTATAATGAAGTGAGAAAATACCCGAACAAAGCTGAATACAATACATACATACATACATACATACATACATACATACATGTTTATACTCTGAGAAGCACAAAGCCGAAGACACAAGCCTGAAGATGATGAATGTGATTTCGTCGAAACGTTGCCAGGATACTTCCAATTTTACGCGGGAGAAAACCCGAATAACCAAAGATCCCTCCCTATCTATCTATCTATCTATCTATCTATCTATCTATCTATCTATATAAATGAGCACTGTTGTAAATGTAACCGATCTAATTTCCTTCTCCAGGATACGAGGAAACAAATTTTGAGAATGACCTGCGTGGAAAACTCTCTACCAGGAGAACTCTACCTGGCATTCAAAGCAACCGGAACCTATGGAAATGAAGGTGTCGCATGTCATTTAATACCAGTTTAATTTCGTTCAGTGCAACCACATTTAAGATTGCATGCATTCTTTATAAGAAATACCATGCAAAGCACATACTGAGCTTTTAAGTCTATTCCTTCTCCAGTTAATGGACAAGATCTCTAATATATAGGCAGACAAGAGATCGTCAGCACATTGCATGAATAATGCATTCAATTTATGGGCTCCGACCGGGGACTTCAGTAAGCATCCAGGTGCTTATTCACAGATATCAAAGTTTTTGAGAAGTCAACATTCTTAGCTGTTTGCAATCAATACACAATGCCATCCCCATGCTATGATTAGGGTCACAGAAGGACTGAAGAGCATTAGCACAATCGACTAATGTCAGCCATGACGTTATGCTCGCTCACCTACACTAAACCCCATTCTTTGTTGAATAATTGGCCGGGTCCTTGCACCACATGAAGCCATAAAGTAAGAAATAGCCATGCTTCTGTACTTAATGTTCAGGGACAGGATCGGGCAGGGGTTAGGAGTCAGTATTGGAGGTGTTTTTTCTCTCCTTTTTAGGAGACTTATTACTTTAAACTGTGGGTGGTGCAGTGGCCCAGAGGTGGAGCTCTCGCCTCACAATTAGGAGGCTGTGAATTTGATCCTAGGTAGAGGTAGATGCTTCTCTCTCTGGGCACACTGTGAATATATCTGCTGAACAAAACTCTGCATTGGTGACAGGAAGGGCATCTGGCCAGTAAACACTCAGCTCCATTCAGTTGCCCAGAGTCCACCCCACAAGAGATTATGGGGTTGTTAAAGGATGATGATGATGATGATATTACTTCAAAATGTATTACACATATTTTGGGGTTTCCCATTTCAAAATAGAACACTTTTGGGCCAGAAAGTAACATAAATGATTTACATTGATTTTGACCAATTTTAAGATAGAACAGCGGCTTCATGAGCCATGACAATGGGGGCTTCAAGGACTCCATACATTCATCCATCCCACTAAACCATAACCAAATTATTAGGCTCACATATCGCATTCAGTCATGATATGGTTTGGTTTTGATTTAGCGGGATGTGTGAATTCTATTATGTTTTATTAAACACGCTGGAGTGATGTATTAATCAAAGGCATTGAAGTATTAATCATAGGCATTGAATATTACAATTAGTTATACCTTTGGGATGGTGTGTCTTATAACAAGCCCTCTGTATGGGCCTTCTTTTTCTCGGTTTCATAGACATCATCATACATCTGTCTCCTCTAATTATCCAACACCATCCAAATTTGTTGGGTCGCAGTCTTTCAAACTTTTTAATAAAATAAATATTATTAACCAATACCAACACTTCAACCCCAAGATTACACAAGACTCTTTTGCCCTTTCTAAGAGATATGAATTCAGAACTCTCCCACACCTTTTAAAATAGAAGCATAAAGTGTAAATATGTATGGGCAAACAACGCTTGGTGTGGAATGGAGTTATGGTTTGAAAATGTGAAGATTAAAAAGAAAAAAGAAGGCTGTTACTTCTGCTTGAGGGAAGGCAAGGACTCGTATAGAAAGCATTAAAAATTCAAAGGGCTGACAAATCACATGAATCAGTGAAGTCTTGTGGGTGCAAAAGAAAAGCACATTTGACCGCCCAAATACAGCAATACCATTTAGACTTATAATACCGCTTCATAGTGCTTTACAGCCTTCTCTAAGCAGTTTACAGAGTCAGCCTATTGCCCCCAACAATCTGGCTCTTCATTTTACTGACCTTGGAAGGATGGAAGGCTGAGCCAACCTTGAGCCTGGTGAAATTCAAACTGCCAAATTGCTGGCAATCGGCAGTCAGCAGAAGTAGCCTGCAGTACGGCACTGCGCCACCAAGGCTCATATAAACTATTATCTACTTTTAAATCCTAAATTTCTCTATTCCAAATCAAACCTGTTAAGAGTGTGGTGCCTATCCTATTACAACAGGGGTGTCAAAGAAAGGCCCAGAGGCCAGATCTGGCCCACGGGGTACTTAGATGTGGCCCGCGGGGCTGCTCTAGTAACAGCAAATGACCGCCCTGTGGTGCCTCTGCCAGCCAGCCTCCATTTTCAGTCATGACGGCCTCCTGCCGCCCTCTGCCAGCAAAAATGGAGTTTGGAGGGGCTGCGTGCGGCCCCCTGAACTCCATTTTCACTGTCAAGAGGGTGGCAGAAGGCCGTTGCTGATTCAAACGGAGCTCGGGAGCCTGTTTTCACTGGCAGAGCACTTGGACCACAAGACACCCCAGACACAAATGAGGTTAAGCTGGCCACGCCCATCCCAGCCATGCCCACCCCAGCCCCTGAGGTCAAACACAACCCCGATGCAGCCCTCAATGAAATCGAGTTTGACACCCGATTTACAATATGAAGACAACCTGTACAAAATTCCATTACGCCCGAATAAAAATAAATCCCTGTTGGCAAACCTGATGTCACGCTGCATTAAAATCAATTAGCCTCTATTTGTATTATCTTTATAATTCTTCATTAGTCGAACACCCTTTTATGTCCTCCAGGTAGATTTTTTTTATCAACATCTTTTCTTTGTTAACAATGCTCCCTTTGTGCAAGTATCAGGTAATCCAAGGATTTTTGCAATGAACCAGAACTATTTAGATGAGGTAATACAGTGTCTTGCAACAACTTTAAAAGATTTGAGAAAAGAACAGAAGTCTTTCTTCAAGTATAAAGCTTGGTCACAATAGTTGCTAAACTACTAATTATAGGAGTTGCCATTCTGAAGTTGTAATTAACAAGGCAAGGGCAGATGTAGAATTCCTAAGAAATACTCTACTGATTTAACATCCATCTCTAATTTTGATATCTGAGTTATGTGAAGAGTAATAAACAAGATTTTAAAAATCATGGTTCAACCGCATTATCTATCTTAGGGCAATGGGCAACATCAAGACATAAAGTCTGCTGAATGGGCGTCATACATTTTGTGCTGCAGAATTTAATCTTTTGTGCAAAAGATGTTTTTTTCAATCACATTGCCACAGTCACGTACCCAATTCTTAAAATGACCACTTCAGAAGTTTAAAGCCAGCCTGCCCGAAAATATGGGAACAAATGGGAGCAAACAGCAGTCATACTCATATATGCAACTGTCACTGCTGGCTTCAATCAAGGGTACATTTTCTAGATAGTGGTGGAATTCAAAATATTTTACTACCGGTTCTGTGGGTGTGTGCTTCGCTATCAGCTGATCTATAAACAAAGGAAATATAGGACAGGAAAGGGTGGGTGTGGGTGGGAAGGGGCAACTGCTGACCAGCGCTACCGGATCGCTAGAACCGGTGCGAACCAGCAGCATACCACCACTGTGTCCGGAACACGGGTCCTCACACTTCAACTGGGAGTTGAAGTCCACCAGTCTTAAAGTTGCTAAGTTTGAAGACCTCTGGTCTAGAGTTTGGAGCCCCTTTGAAAAGACAATAAGGATGGAGCTATTCTAATCTGTCAAGGGAAGACCTTTCTGAGAAGTAGGCTCAAACTGATCAAGGAGAGATTCAACCTAGAAATAAGGAGAAATTTTCTGACAGAGAGCGCCAATCAACCAATGGAACAGAAGTTGCCTTTGGACGTTGTGGGAGCCTCATTGTGGGAGGCTGCCATTTGTCAGAAATGGTGTAGGGTCTCCTGCTTGGGTGGGGGCTTGGACTAGATGGCCTACAAGGTCCCTTCCAAATCTATTGAACTGGAAATCCTTTTCTTCTTCTAGGCTTCCAAATAGGATAGAATTTAGAAGGCTTCTCTTGCTCATCAGACTAGCCAGAAGGAAATAAGAAATGAACAATCTTAATAAACACTCAAGCTTTAAATAATGATTACATCAATTCCATTTAGATTGTAGGTTGCAATGAAAGATGAGAAAGCTTAACTAGCACTGTAGGTCCAAAAGCAACATTGGTAACTGAACCCAAGCTGAACATAAGCCAGGTGTTGGATACAGCTTCTGAAAGATGAAGACGTTCTGAGCTATATTAGCAGAAGCATTGTGTCAAACCCCACCCACCCCACAGAGAATCTAAAATTTCATTTTAGTTTCCTGTTGACAGGTTGTGGCTGAGTTGTTGGTTTTAAATGTTGAAAGATGGCTAAAACAAGACCTTTGTTCCAGGAAGTGGCCAGGATAGTGTGTGGGATGGAGGCATAAATCTACATTATGTAATAAACATTAGAAACGGCTGGATGTGTTTCATCTGGAAGATAAAAGGAGATAATAATAATACTACTCTTAAACTAGCTGAAGGGCTCTTACCCAGATAATTAAAACAGGTTATGTTCCTTTAGTGGCCCAAGAACTGGAACTAAGCAGAACCCATTTGGAGAAACTTAAGAATCCAAGTTGCTGAACCATGAAACAAACATACTTTTTTTCTGGAATTAAGTCAAATATGTTTCCCTGGGTGTGTATGGTCTTGAAATCCTGGAGTTTGAGTAAGAAACAGCCTGGAAAAGTAGCTTTGCATCCAGTGTTGAAAATTATCCATTGAACAGGAAGCTGGAAGATGAAGCATCCAAGATTACAATTATATATTTTTTTCAACTACTTTATAGTTCAGGAAGTAGATTCAGGATAAGATTTATGATTCAGGTAGTCCTTGACTTACTATCATTTGTTTATAGATCATTGAAGTTACAACAGCCCTGTAAAAAATGACTTAGGACAGGTCATCACACTTATGTCATAGCTTCTCCAGTCTCACCTGATCAAAAGTCCAGGCGCTTGGAAACTGGCGTGTATTTATGGCAGCTGCAGCATCCTGGGGTTATGGGATGGCCAGTTCCAACCTTCCCAGCGAGTTTCCAACAAACAAATTGAATTGGAGAAGTTGGATTTCCTTAAGAACAGAACAGAACAGAACAGAACAGAACAGAATAGAATAGAATAGAACAGGAAAGAGCAGAACAGAGCAGAGCAGAACAGAATAGAAATCCTTTATTGGCCAAGTGGGTTCACTTAACAACTTCACTTGATTTGCTTAACAAGCATGGCAAAAAAAGGTCAGATAATCGACCCTGCTTAGCAACAGACATTTTGATCCCAACTGTGGTCTTAAGTCAAGGTCTACCTGTAATCAGGAAATTTGTTTTCATGCCACTTTCAATAGAGAAAGTCTCCAGGGCTTCCTCACTGTTTACTATGCTACTTCACTTAACCAGGGGCAAATTATGACCCATCCGATGAATATCAAAGTGCTATAAATCCTAAGTATTTCGTTCCACCCTTGTTTATTTGGAAAGGAGCCTTTCCATATCAAGTGTTGCCAATGTTTTAGTTTTGTAAAGCTTTCTTTCGTTTCAGCCGGGGGTTTGGCACTTTCTTTTCTCTCCTTCTGGGAAACATGGGATTTCCACAAAATGTAAAATTTCTTATTCGATTTTAAATTGAACAGAGAACACATACAGCCAGGGTCATCTGCAGAGGAATCAAAACAGGCAATATGGGAATCTATGTGTCACAATTAAAATTCTGCTCCTTCATATGCAAATATAATGCTATGCGACATAGAAAAAGGAGAAAACTTTTGATTGGTATGTTGCTTGTTTTGATGTCCCTTCGCAACTGCTGCTTGAAGGCGATCAGTCATTCAACAGGAACAGCAACCAACATTGCAGATTGTTCCAATGGGCCTCACCCGAGCCTGACACTAAATTTGGGGGAAATATTCAAACTCCTTGCTTAAAAAAAATTGGCCCTTCTCAATCATGGAAGGTGGAGTGACAGGAAAGGGGTTAACTTCACTCTCTTTTTTTTGTTAGAAAGGACATATTTTCTTCCATTCCCATGGGGAAAAAACCCTTTCTTTCCGTTTTTACTTCCGCCTTCCGGAAGCTGCAGAGACTCTTCTTTTTGATTCCATTGTTGGGCCAAAACCCCAACAAGATAGCAAAGATGAAGGCTTAGAATGAGGACGCCACATCAGTTTTGCTCAACAAGCCTCTCAAACACCTTTGCGGGCTGCCCCTATCGCAGGATCTCCAAGAGTCCAGGTTAAGAGTGGAGGCCTAATCTTGAGTGGCAACCACTCTTTCTCTCTCAATTTCTACGAATATGTTGGAGCTGCTCTCCCCATCAGTAGCTACTTAACAGATAACAGATAATCAGAGTTGGAAGGGACCTTATGTCATCTAGTCCAACCCCCCACCCAAGCGGGAGACCCTACACCATTTCTGACAAATGGCAGTCCAATCTCTTCTTGAAGGTCTCAAGTGATGGCGCTCCCACAACTTCCGAGGACAAACTGTTCCATGAGTTGATTGTTCTCACTACCATAAAGTTTCTCCTTATTTCCAGGTTAAATCTTTCCTTGTTCACTTTCCATCCATTATTCCTTGTCTGGCCTTTGGGTGCTTTGGAAAATAGTTTGACCCCTTCCTCTCTGTGGCAGCCCCTCAAATATTGGAAGACCGCTATCATGTCTCCCCTGGTCCTTCTCTTCACTAGACTAGCCAAGCCCAGTTCCTGCAACGGTTCTTCATTTTATGTTTTAGCCTCCAGTCCCCTAATCATCCTGGTTGCTCTTCTCTGTACTTTTTCTACAGTCTCAACATCTTTTTTATAATGTGGTGAACAAAACTGGATGCAGTACTCTAGGCGACGACTTACTAAGGCTTTATAGAGTGGCATTAGTACCTCACTTGATCTCGATTGTATCACTCTGTTAATACAATTTAGGATTGCATTAGCTTTTTTGGCTGCTGCTACACACTGCTGGCTCATATTTAGCTGGTTGTCCAAGACCCTTCTCGCAGTTACTGCTATTGAGCCTGGTTTCATCCAGTCTATATGTGTACTTTGGGTTTTTCTTGCCTAAGTGTAGGACTTTACTTTTCTCTACACTGAATTTCATTTTGTTAGAAATGGCCCAGTGTTCTTGTCTGTCAAGATCCATCTGGATCACTTCTAACTGGATCTCTGGATTGATCTATTTCCACTATCCTCTTCATGTAAACTAGTCTTGTGAGAGTCCGCCATCACTTGAAACTTTCAAGAAGAGATTGGACTACCATCTGTCAGAAATGAGGTAGGATCTCTTGCTTGAGCAGGGGGTTGGACTAGATGACCTGAAAGGTCCCTTCCAACTCTGATTATCTGTTATTTCTGCCCCAGGCTTTACTCTGTTTTTTCTTCTTCAGTACTTGCCCCTTCCTTGCTGCCTCAATGCTCCCTGAACAGGGGAAATACATAACAATTGCTCAGTTTATGGTGGATAGCTCTCTATTTGAAGGCATCCCTTCTAGTTAAAGGATTGTCCTGTCCAAATTCAGTGTAATGTTAATGGTCTTTTTCACTATGATCTATTAGCTTTTTGCATCCTAATCTGTAAAGCTTGAAGAAACCTGGTTGAGGAAGGTTAGTTTAAATTTTAAGTAATTATTTTAATTCACATTTATAAATTACAAAACATGTTTAACGTAAATATGCATCTTTCCTTGCTGATGGTTAAGGATCCAGATTTCATTCGTTCAGATTTGTGCTACAATGTAGAATAGCAGAAAAGCAAATGGTTTGTGCACAAGGAATTCCAAACTCCTCTGTGATTTATCTGACTTATTACCAAAGACAAATTGAAGAACTAGGACCAGGAAAAATGCTTCACTTGAGCAAATGGAAAGCAACACGCTTTAGAAGATCCATCAAACTTCTGCTTTACCCAAGATTTGTTTTTTCCTTATTACAAAAGCCATAACAAGAAAACTAACACAAAGGGACACGCTTTCAACTCACTTGTGGAAAATAGGACATTACTGCATCTACGTTCAGTTTAGTTCTTAATCTCCTGGAAAATATGATGCATAGTATTATTCAATGATGTACATTATGGTGGGTATCCAAGTCTTAAATCTATTCACTGAGTAAATAGGGGGTATGTGAAATCCTGAATATTCACCAGTAAATATATCGGGCTTAGCACAAGAGACCATTTCTCTATCTCAGCAACTGTCATGAACTCTCTAAGATTAGATCATTATTAGTGACACTCACAAGGTCATTCACACAGCCCACTCACCTGTTAAAATACATGTCTGAGCAGGCATTTCAACTTGCAGACAGTTCTCAAAAGTCTAGCAACCAGCCACCAATTAACAACATCTCAGCTTATCGCAAATGGGCTAAGATTTATTCAGCTGGCTTATTTCCAATGTTTAAAAATATTTTGACATGATTAAAGTATCACTAATTAACTAGAGCGTTTAGTTTTTTTAAAAAAAAACCCTGTGAAATACCTTCAAGTATTCAACAAGGGAACTGTATGAATCCTAATAATGCTGTAAATATGATTGTATGCAGGTGAGAAATCTTCTTTGCACTTACTCTATGGTGGTCATAGACATAACCTTTGCTTTAGGACTAGTTAGAGCTGCACAAAGCCAACCCTTAGAGCTGTTTTGGATAATAAAAAGATTTTCTATAGGAAAGCAAAGGATGGTGTATTTCCCGAAAGCTTATTGAAATCATTTATGCTCCCACTAAAATTTTCAGTTTGTATAATTGGATACAATAGACAAGTTTAGATACTCAGAATTACACATCCTTTGCGCACCAAAAATGCTTTTCTAGGAGAGCATGTAATTCCTCTTGGCTTCAGGAAAGCAAAAAGTATTCTGTGAATCTGAACTAGCCATTCTCGAATCCTTCCTATTGGAAATGGTTTCTTATTCTAGATGACTTTAGCAAAAAATGTTTTATTTAATCCAGTCCAACACCAATTTAACCTATATGACATTCATTGGAATTGATGATGAGGATTGTAATCCCAATTTTTATGCAATTTATCCATCGTTGTGACATCAACAATGTCATAGTTGTGACACTGGGCTTAGTCAAGTTACTCTTGTCCTTCTTGGACCAACTTCCCCGAAAAGTGACGCTGAAAATGTTCTGAACCACTTCTGTAACTTCATTATCAGCTAGAAAACATTTGGCAAAGCTGAGTAATTATTAAATGTACATATTATTCAGTTTACATGACTATGGATATGCAAAAAACCTCAAAACTGTGACATATGTAATTATGTCTCAAAACCGTAGAACAAATGAAAACATTTCACAGCATTGGATTCTAATCCCTTTTTTTTTAGATACTAGGAATTCAGTCCTATAGCACAGTCCATAACTGTCAGCTTCTTGTGCCATAATATTTTCTGAAGGAAGAGATACCATCTTCTGGTTCAATTAAAGAATCACTCCAGAAAACTTAAGATATTACTTCTTATTGTTAAGTACTGTGATAGAAAAGTTCAGATCAAAAAAAGGTTTCTATTTATCATCAAGCTGGATAGTTAGAAGAAACTGATCTAATCAGAGACAAGTTTCATCCTTGCAAGATGAAAAGCTGATGCATCCATTCTTTGTTTGCAAGAAATCCCCAGACCCTAAAGGATTACAGTAGTTTCCAATTCTACATAGGAGAAATAACTGAAAAATCAGAATTAAGAACACAAAATACAAAATTATATGCTTGCTCTGTTTCAGGCACTTTCAAGATCATAGGTTTATTTACCATAGGTAAAAAGCTAGTATACAGATTGGGAATTCCCTTTACTTTCAACTACAGTTATATCATTTAGTATTCTCCGTTTTCAGTGTTAAAGAAAAATCTCTAGATACCAGTCCCACTATTAATGTGTTCTGTTATTTGAACCAAAAAGGGGGGGAAAGCCAGTTTTTAATTTGTTCAACGCATAATATTTACAGTGTGAAGCAAGGACAAGCAACAGTAAAGAGGTAATAAACTTTAAAAAGCCAGTTTATATATTTTACAATAATGTGCTAATCAGCATAATTGTATATAAAAATTAAACATAGTAGAGTGTCCTACTACAGAACTCTTCATTGGTTTAACTGTAGTATTCACCTGCTAACAATTTACATGCAATACTTGCTAAGATTGAAAGCTGATTTTTTGAAGTGTTAAGTAGATTAATGACATGAGACATAGTACAGTTAATTAGGTTGTGAATAAACTAAAGCCGAAAACTGCACAAAGAATTTTACTGGTCACAAAGCCTCTTCTGAAAATAAGATTTAAAAAAAACCGTAATAACGTAGTTTTATCATACTACAAATACTATCAAGGCAATGCATAGGCAGATTGTACCTGGATGGCACAAAGCCCAGGCAGGTTCAAAGAATCACACATGTCCACTCACTCACTTATAGCAGGCCCAGCTTCCCAGAACAGGGCAGGGGGGAGAAGGGAAGGCAGCAGCGGAAAAAAGCAAATAAATGGAATGCCAGGCATGTCCCATCCATCGACATTTAGAATTTTACTAAAATCATTTCATGTGCTCGTGGGTTCATATACAGTTCTTACTATGTACAGGCAACATTGGAATGTATCCCATCATAAAAGCTTCTTGTGAAACAACTGGGCCTTTCTGCACTAATCTGAGATTTCAGAGTGTTGTTTTGCAGGGGAAAATTAAAAAACCCTCCAAAAGCATAAAGTTAATATAGTTTTTCATGGGCAGCAATATGCAAACGTTACTGAGCCCATCTTGGGATATTCAAGGTTTCAGAATTATTTGAACACATCCAAACTTCAATAAAGAAAGAAAAGATATTTCACCAAGTATTGCTTTGATGCTTATCTCAGATTCATTCAGCTAAGTAGGTTCTATACGAGTGTCTCACACAAGTAAGTGTCTTAACGGTGCCTGTAAAACCACTTTCTCCAGATTTCAATGTAGCTAAACTTTGGGATGTCAAAATCCTTTTATGGTTTTTAAGTCCATAATGCTCTGCTGCTGAGGCATATTATAGAGCTAAATCCGCTGGAAACTGGGTTCTTGCTTCTCTCCTGGGAAGTGGTTTCTCTTTGTACAACAGCATTCCAGAGGAAGAAAAGGAAGTACAAATAGAAATCCTAAGGTAACTTAAATTGGATATAAAACAGAATGACAATATGACAGCCCACCAGTTTAACAACAGGAAGTAGCTTTCTTGCACCAGCAGAATCCTGTAGTAGACACACATGGGGGAGCAGCAGGGGGGGCGATGTATGGGGACCCAGAACACATTACCTACCATTCTTATGAACAGGAGCCGATTTTCATCACAAAAGGGGAGGTACAGATGACAGAAAATATGAATCATCAAGAGAAGATTAACCAATTTACATGAAATGAAAGGAGGTGCGGGGGGGAAGTGTTTGAGCAGTCCGATTGTACTTATTTTGTGAAGGCTGCTACAACAGCCCAGAGAACCTCATTTGTGTTGGCCTTCGTACATTCGACTTCAGGGTCTAAATCCAGGAGCTGCCGCACCCTCTTTGTGGCAAGGTCATACTGCTCATCCAGAAGGGGGGCAAAAGCGTTCTCCAGGACGTCTGATGCGTGGGCTAAGTAAATGAGAGCCAGCAAGCGCTTGTCCATGCGGTGGGGGTCATTCACCCATCGGTCAAGCACAGCTTCTTGAACTTTCTTGATGAGGCGCTGCTTAATGTTGTTGTTGGTGAGGGGGTGCGTGGTCATGTCAAAGAGGAGAAAGTTCTGTTTCTCCGTAGTCAAAACCCCCTTTTCAACTAGGTTTTTGGCTAACCGTTCGCGGACGTTTCTTAACTGGTAATGCAATTTTAATGGATTCCATGTCTCACCTGGAGGGAAAAACAAACAGAAAAAAAAGGCTCCTAAACATTTAGCAGATATTTTGGTAACATCATCACCCCCAAAATATAACCGTGTTTTTCCCCCCTCTGATAAGAAGACTTAATGATCCACTTGATAATGATGTACTCAGCACCTCTAGATCACACAAACACCCTCTAGAACACGAGTGTCAAACTCAAGACCTGGGGGCTGGATCTGGCCTGTGGAGTGCTTAGATCTGGGCCATGGGGTGGCACTGGAAACAGCGAAGGATTGGCCCATGGTGCCTCTGCCAGTGGAAACGCAGCCCTCCCGAGCTCTGTTCTCGCTGGCAGAGGGTTGTAGGAGGCTGTCACAGCCAAAAACGGAGCTCGGGAGCCTGTTTTTGCTGGCAGAGCACTTGGGCCCCCATAGGTGCTCCCGACATGAGTGATGCTGAGCTGGCCACTCCCACCCTGGCCAGTCCCCCCCCACACAAGGTCAAACACAACCCTGATGCAGTCTTCCTGCTCTAGAAGCACAATCACACTCTCTGAACCTCTTTACAAGTGAACCTCAAAAATACTCTATGAGGCCACGTGCATTCTTTTGGGAAGGGAGGTATAAAAATACAAAACTTTCTACAAGAAGATAAACCAAATAACTGAGCAAGCCTTGTAACAAATGTTGAATAGTTAACCCTTACGCTAAAGAAAATACAGGTAGTCCTCAACTTACCACCACAATTAAGCCCAACATTTTTGTTGCTAAGTGAAACATTTGTTGTGGATTTTGTCCCATTTTACAACCTTCCTTGCCACAGTTGTTGAGTGAATCACTGCAGGTGTTAGGTTAGTAACACTGTTGTTAAGTGAGCCTGGCTTCCCCATAGACTTTGCTAGTCAGGAATGCAGGCCCAGGAATGCTGAAACGGTCATAAATAAGAGTCAGTTGCCAAGCATCTGAATTTTGGTCATGTAACCATGGAGATGCTGCAACAATCGTAAGCGTGAAAAAAGGTCATATGTCACTTTTTTCAGTGCCATTATAACTCTGAATGATCACTAAATGAACTGTTGTAAGTCAAGGACTACCTGTAAAGGCAATTGACATTTAGAATTGAGTAGGAAAAAAAGAGAAAGCCATGCCCTTCTCTTTTCAAGTATTTTGCAGATTTACTAGATTCATTTACTAGATTCTTTTTAAAAGGTTGGTTCTTGAATAACTTAAATTTTAGTTATATATTGATGCCCTTGTCTGGTTCATTACTGTTCTCAGGTATTGCCTGTATCTGCTTAAAAGTCTACTGTAGGCAAAGTCTACTGCTTGTCTTATTAATGAAATATTTACAGAACCTTCAACATATGCTGAAAACACATAGATTTCACTCTGAAGGTCTTATCAAACAAATATGAAAGCAAAAAACCCCACAACTGCTCTTCTTTTGTGGGACCATTTAATTCTATTATTTTTCTTGGTATACTGGTGACACCTTGTGACCAAACCCTCAAATTACAAGGAATTCTGAAGAAGTTAAGTTTCTTCTAAGTTGACAATTATATTGCCATGTGTTCATATATCCGAACTCTTTGCGGAGTTATGAATATTTTGCAACTTTCCTTATGAATGAGTTCACAATGCAATCAAAATAATCTGAAGTTCTGTTGTATCTTAGAATGAGGAGGATATTTTAATGCATATTTCTTTTTAAAACTATAAATGAGATGTAGTACTTCAGATTAGAAGCAGGGTCTCTTCACATGACTGAACACACAGAATACAATAATTTAAAACAAATTATTGCCCCAAACTAAAAGATTCAAGGAGGAAGCTAGGCTAAAACTCATTCAAAGGTGATACACAGAGATGTAAATCTATCACTTTGGAGGAAGTAGTATTGCATTCTATCCAAAGAATGTACTTTACATGTTATGGCTGGAAGTTTATTATATACAAAGAAATACAAATACAGTTAAGGACATCTTGTTCAGTGCCATTCAAAGTTACAGTGGCACCATATGAAAAGACTTACAGTATATCCTTGACACTGTGGCTCTTGCAGCGTCCTATGATCACTTAATCATCATATATGACTTTCATTGTCAGTTTCTGACAAGCAAAATCAATGGAGGAGCTAGAAGAAAGTTGCAAGTTGCACTTAATGACATGATGTTGCACAGATTTTGCTTAACACTATAACCAGAAATGCCACAATTGCTGATGTAAGTTGGCACACTGGTTATAGTGTTAAGCAAAATTTGTGCAACATCATGTCATTAAGTCAAACTTCATGGCTGCGTCACTTAGTAGCAGAGTTGCCAGTTCCAATTACGCTGTTAAGCGAAGGCTACCTGTAAGTTACAGGTCTATTTTGGGCATACTTGTGGAAGTGTTATACATTATACATTGTGAAACTTTGGAAGTGCAGTTTTTAAACAATGTACTTATATAAAATAGTCTCCCCCAATCTGTATCCCTCCATTTATGCTGCAAACCATGCTGACTTGGGAATTCTGGGAGTAGCCAGCAGACTAGTAGAAACCCTCTGTGTTAGAAACTATCACAACTATATATGATGCCAACAGTCATAGCTGGAGCCTTACAATCTAAGGCAATTTCCTGCTTCTTTTCCAAATTGGTTTTCTTGGCCAACAACCACCACACAAATAATAGTAATATGTTATTTTTCTACTTTCATTTACTTAATCAAAATTACATCTATATGCATATAAATAGCATTTTAATATGCTTTCTCTTAAGCATTTAATATACCTGATGAACATTAACAATCAATATTAGCCAGGTAATTCAGTCAGAAGCAGTCTTCTAATGCTTATTTTGCTTTCTAGATCCCTATGCAAAACATTTTTCTGGAAACTGAAAACATTACTATACTAGCAAGAAAAGCTCTGCATTTGCCTCATGTTCAATACTGTTTTTTTCTTCCTGTTAGCCACAGCAAGGATAAAGGAAATAATGCAGACACATGTCATTAAGATTTAAGTCTGCTACTTACAAGGGATTAACTCCCCTGGATTTCACTGGAACTATGAATAAACATTGTGAAAGATACTTAAGGTGGAGAAAGTTAATAATCAGACTGAAAGAAAAACAAAATTGGAAGCCATGTTGCATTGAACTATGAAGCAGAAGTAGATTAAAATATTCTATTATAGTGTATGACTAAACGACACATTTGGAACTCCTATAAAAAATTTTTTCAGAAATAGCAACATATTATTACTTCATAGAGAAAATACATATTAGCGCCAAGCATAATAAAGTTTTCGTTTTCAAGACGCAAAGAAAAGTATAATTTAAAACTTATAATTCAATAATGAAAATCCTTTCTTTTTATTAGAAATATACATTATCAAGAATCCTGTGTGAATGCAACAGCCTGAACAAGTTTTAGATTAAAAGAGGAAGAAATTAAGAAGAAAGAGAATCTGACCTGTATAATGACCGGTGCAGTTCTACTTTGGATTTCTTTTTTTTTTTTAAATAAACTTTATTAATTTTACTTTTTTAAAAAAAAGACAACAACACAGCTATAAATTATATACAACAAAGAGATGCACCAGTCTTGGCGTAAGCCAAGAGGGAAAGAAAGGAAAGTTTGAGAGAGGAAAGAGGGAAAGGGAAGAGAAGGGGGAAAAGTGGGGAAAACAAAGGTAGGAAAGACAATTATAATAAAACCATATTTTGTGACTGTCAGTAAGGTCTTTTCTTCTTCAAAGCTATCATGGCCTTAGTCTTCTTAGCGGTGAACTATCTTTGATTAAGCCAAATATACAAAGGATTCCAATTGCTAGAATAAATTGAAGATTCTTTATTTTTTAATGCTTGGGTTAGATTGTCCATTTCTGCACATTGTAAAATTTTCTGAATGACCATAAGTTCAGTGGGGATGGAAGGTAGTTTCCAGCACTGGGCAAATGCCAGTCTGGTCATGTTAAGATATGGATTGTAATATACTTTGATTTTTGGATATTCGTTTATCAAAAATTCCTAGAAGGAAGGACTCCGGTTTGTACTCAATCTGTTCCATGGTTATTTCCTCTAGCCAGTGCCTAATTTTTTTGCCAATACTTCTGGGTTTCCTTGCATGACCACCACATGTGGAAGAAGGTACCTTCTGTGTTTTGACATTTCCAACACTTGGGGCTTGTGTTGGGGTGCATCTTGGCCAATCTCGAAGGAGGCAGGAGCCATCTATAAAACATTTTATATAAGTTTTCTTTATAAGCTGCTGATTTTGTGATCTTAATGTTCCTGTTCCAGACCTTTTCCCATTCTGCTAGGGTAATGCTCCGACCCACATTTCTGCTCCACGCAATCATATTTCCTTGACAATTTCTTGTTCCAGTTCTGTTTCTAATAAATATTTGTAAAATTTAGATATATTTTTTTACTTGGTCCTAATAGAATTTTGTCTAGAGTCTGTAATTTATTGTAGATTCCAAATTCTTTTAATGTCTTGTTTGTATTTACTATGAATTTGAAGGTACACCCACTGATCAATTATAAATCCTCGTTCTTGTAATTCTTGTCGTGTTTTTAAGTTTCCTTGTAGGTCTAATAAATTTTCATACTTAATCATTTTGGTTATATCCAAATTATTAGGGTGTACTATCGCCCATTGGAGACAGCCAAATCGGTATTTTTAGATAAAGTTTTTACGCACTTTTTTCCAATTAGTTAATAAAGCGTCCCTAATAAGATGCCTATGGAAATATGATTGCCTGGGTTTCCTGATTCCCAGAAAGGCATGCCATCCTTTCTGCATATCGTGGCCTTCTAATACTAGTGTTCTTTTTGTTGGTTAGGTTTACCCAATCCTTTATCCATAGTAAGGTGGCTGCCGTATGGTATATTTCCAGTTTGGCAAGGCTAACCCTCCTCTGCTTTTCAAATCTTGTAGGGCTTTTACGTTAATCCTAGCTTTTTCCCTGCCAAATGAAATTCAATGTTATCTTGTTTAGTTCCATAAAAAAATTTTTATTTAGTTTGATTGGAATTGTCTGGAATAAATATAGAAATTTTGGCAGAATATTCATCTTAATCAAAGCAATCCTGCCCAATAAGGAAAGTTGTAACTTGCTCCAGAAATCCAAGTCTTTCTTAGATTGTTGAAGAAGTTTGTCATAATTATTTTCTTTTAACGATTTACTTTGTGGAGTTAGCCAAATTCCTAAGTATTTAATTTTTTTGTCACCTGTATTCCCATTGTTGTCTCTAGCTTTTTATTCTGGTCTCCTGTTAAATTTTAGTCATTAATTTTGTTTTTCCCTGTTTATTTTAAATCCCGCGACTTCTCCAAATCGCTCTAGTTCTTCTAATAAGTTGTGTCCTTTTTCTATAGGCTCCTCCAGAAAAAAACCAAATCATCAGCGAAAGCCTGTAGTTTATATTCTTCTGATTTGATCCTCAGACCTCTAATTCTCAAATTTTGCCTAATGTACGCTCAGAAGAGATTCTAGGGCTAATATGAAAAGCAGAGGGGAGAGAGGGCAACCCTGTCTTACCCCCTTTTCTATTTTTATCGGGCCAGTTTGTTCCCCCATTTATTAGAATGTTTGCCTGTTGAGTGTGGTAAATTGTTGTGATGACATTTTCAAATCTGGTGCCAAGATTCATATTATATATTTTTTGAATTAAGAAATGCCAATTTAAATTGTCGAATGCTTTTTCAGCATCCAAGAACATAAATGCAAATTGTTTTTCCGGTGGGCTTCATAGTATTCTGAAATGTCTATCACTGTTCTTAAATTATTCTTAATTTGTCGAAATGGGAGAAATCCATTTTGATCTTCATGGATATAAGTGTTTAAAACCTGTTTTAATCTATTAGCTATTATAGAAGAGAATAATTTGTAATCTGCATTCAGGAGCGAAATTGGTCTATAATTATTAATAAGTCTGTGGTCTAGGTCCTCCTTCGGGATCAGCCAAATTAAGGCTCCCCTCCACGAGTCCGGCATCTTGGCTGCTAAGAGTACCTCATTAAAAACATCCAGCATCAGTGGTCCAATTTGTTCTATGATAATTTTGTAAAGTTCTACCGGTATCCCATCCGGTCCAGGTGCTTTATTGTTACTTTGCTTCTCTATTGCTGACTTCAGTTCGGACCATGTTATTTTTTGATTTAATAATTCTATCTCTTCCTCTCCAATTGCTTTATCATTCGCTTCTCCAGGTATTTCATTATTTTATCCTCAGAGACTTCTTCTTTTTTGTATAATTTCTTGAAGTAATTAAAAGTAATCTCTTTTTTCTTCTCTATCTCCTCCTGCATATTGCCCCCTCATCCATTAATTGGTGTATCAATCTTTTTTCTTTCGTTTTCTTAAGTTTGTGGGCTAACCATCTCCCTGGTTTGTTTGCATGCTCAAATCTACTTTGGATTTCTAACCTGGTTTCTCTCACTTACTAGGAATTAATCGAGCATACATCAATATAACTGGAATATAGCGTGTCCCAGGGTTAAGTATGCCCTGGTTTAAGGATGACCCATAGTTAAGAACGTGGCCTTCGGGAAAGGGAAGGCGGTTGCAGCGGTGGTCAGAAATGGCCACCTCAAAGAAGAACTCTACCGGAAAAGAATGTGCAGGAGAAAGATAAGAAGAGAAAGTTTTGGCTGACAGAGTCAAACTGAAAAAGCAACAATATAAGGTACCCTGGAATTTGAATTATAAAGAACAACATTGCTCCCAAAGAAGACTTTGAAGCTGCGAATGAGAGAGGGAAGGGAAAGGATTTGGGTTTTTTCCTTTTCTTCCCTATATTGACAACTAAGAGATCTAAGCAAGAAACCGGCAAAAATCCACTTTGACATTAACAGGTATTTAAGCTGAAAATAAAATGTCAAAGGGATAATAAAGATTTCTGGATTCTCAAAAACTTTTAAAAAACAAAAGGGTGGAATCTGGAAAAATGGAGACCACCTGGAAGTGAAAGGAACTAACAGTGAAACTTTAACAAGATTCCTAAAAGATACATTTTAATTGAAACTTTGTAACAAGATAATAGAACCACCAGGAAGAGAAAGTGGAAAAAAGAAGCAAGAAGAAACAGCTTTGGATTATTTGGATTACTTGGTGATTTTTGGATTTTTGGCTAGAGGACTAAAGGACTAAAATTAATCAGGTGGTTGTTTAAAAGTTTTTTAAATGGTATCACTCTTGGAAGAATTGAGAATGGAACTTAAAAAACAGAAAGAAGATGCACAAGAAGGAAAAAGTTCTTTTGGCTTCATATTTCAATTTTTAGAAATGGAGATCCTGAACTATGAGAAACAACATGAAATGCCTGTAGGACAAGAAGGGCGGGACAAAGAAGAAGCCATCTTCAATGACCAAGTATTTCTATGCGGGGAAAAGAAAGGAAAGGGGGGAAAAAGAGTTAAAAATTTAAGATTTGAAAAAACAACCCCAAAAAGAATAGTTTGAAAAGTAATTATAATACTAGAAAGAAACAGAAGAGAGGATTACAGAAGAGAGAACCAGAATTAGAAAGAGAAGGGGTCAAAAAGGGAAGGGAGAAGAAGAGGGGGAAGAGGGAAAGGAAAATAAATCATAAAGGACAGAAACAGGACTTAGAGAAACAGGGAAAACATACAAGCATTAAGGGTATAAGCCTATTTAGAAGACACAGAAATAATGGGTGAAAACTCAATTGAAAAGGGGATTCTGCAAGGGTACATAAGATAGTATTGTTATATTAGAAATAGAAATGAACTTTGAAAATATGAAACAAGTGTGATTAAAATGATAGATAAAATACTCATTGTAATATAATGGAACGTTTAATAAAATAAATGAAATAAAGAGAATGGGAGAATGAAACTAGGAAAGGAGGAGAACATTTTAATTATTATTAATGTGTTATAAAATTTAAGTGAAGGGGAATATGAAAGAAATCTGAAAAAATTATGGAAATATTATAAGTGTTCCTAGAAGTGTGATATTCTATTGAAAAGAAATGTTAAAGATGTTAAAGATTATAACTAATATTAATGATAGAGCTGAATTGGAATAGAATAAGTCTTTTATTTCTTATTGTTTTATATATATACTTTCTTTTTAAGAACTTAGTGCGTATTTTAAGAATGTACCAAGCAGAATTCGACTGGAAGTTATGTGTTATATTAAATGTTATAATTGTAAAGGCATAAATTGAAGTTTAAATAAGAGTTGAATGGATAAAAAATAAAAGATGCAAAGGTGTCATACTCCAATCAGTAACTACAGGGGAAAATTTTGTTTAATGAGAAAAGAAAATATGAAATTGAAACAGGACAGACAAAAGTATAAATATAATGATTAGAAAGATATTGAAACTTAAGAAAAAGATCTATATAATTGAATTTAGAAAGGAATGAGATAATTAAAAGTAAGACTGAGAAACTTAAGGGAAGGGAAAAATTATTGAGAAAATGTTAAAATAGTAATAAGATATGGAATAGAACACAAAGATGAATATGAAATTGAATTTGTGTCTGTATGGAGAAGTGATAACCCGGGACCATGCTATTCTCAAAAAAGAAATTTTACTTGTATTATGTTTTGTGAAAACCCAAATAAAATTTATATATAAATTTATATATATATATATATATATATATATATATATATATATATATATATATATATATATATATATATATATATATATATATATATATATATATATATATATATATAATAAAGAACATGGCCTATCACAGCAAATTTCAAGTTAAATACACAATGGTTCAGGTTCATTACACAATTCTATTTATATAGTATTTTACAATAGTATTATTCCAGCTTATATACAGATTCGACTCAAGAGGACAACCTTGGGAATAGAACTTGTTCTTAAACTGGGGACTACTTTTGTACATTTTTATTTCTATTTATTCTTTTTTCTTAGTAATAAATTTATCTTTTTAAATATTTAATTTTTGTTATGTTCTCTGAACCAGGGTAGACAAAGTTAAAATATTTTTTTTCATTTTTTAACTAAAGGACAAAAACAGAAGCAGGAATCCCTCATTTCTATAATGAGTTATAGGAACTATAGGAACTGGTTCTTTCACTCCATGAAAACAGCTTGTAGTAGTAATGGGATCTTTTCTTCAAATGAACTATTAATTATTTTTCTTTACCTTGCTTTTGGGAAAATAATAATAATGAATATTGTATGTGAGCTGTATGAACAATTGTTATCAAATTCCATGATGACATTCTCAAATCTGAACTGGATTCTTATAATTCCTTTCTGAATTCTATCTCTGTACACAAAACTAAAAAAATATCAGATTCAAAAATGACCATCCTAATAGCTAGTTTCTAGGCGTTAAAAAGTGGCAATATCTCAAGGTACACAATCAAAATTGTGGAAAACAAAAAAGGAAATATAATAAGAGCATCTCCAGATTCAAATAGTTTGAAAGCCAAAAAGCGATTAACCATGTATCCAAACTGCTACAATATTAGGAACACAGAACTACGTGCATAATAGAACTCCCAGTTCCACCAAAGCAATGCATAATTTTTACTGGATTATAGTGTTGTTGGGAATTTTAAATTATTACACCCCCCACCCACCAAATCTCAGAAGATTAACACTAATGCTTTAACACTGAAAATCAGTTATAACATTGTATGGCCAGACGACTGAAATATACCAACATCACAACTTAAAAACTTGTTCTTTAAACGCTAGTATGTAATGAATGGTAGCCCCAAGAAATTTAAAAGTACTACGAAAGGTTAATTTTTCACAGAAATGTCTTACCACTAAGCAGTTCTATCCAGTTTTGCACAGTTTCTGGAGGCTGAGTCTCTTTAATGTGCTTCAAAGCTTCATCAAGTAGAACATCTCCTGTAGGAGCATCTGATTTGCAGATCACCTGATTGGAAATACAACAGATAAAATGAGCACCTCAAATTTTAATTTTTTAACATCAAGCACAGAGAACATGGCTAAACACCGTACGACATTTTACAATTAAAGGGTTAAACACAGCGGACTGGGACAAGTGTTTTTTTCACTTTTCACAATCAAAGCTCAGTATCTTCTGTGGGCTATGAAAATCATGACAAAATTCTATAGATCACTGAAGAATTTAAATGAAGAATAATTATTCCAGATTACTAGCATGTGGCATTAACAATCACAGAGAAACAGAAATCCATGTCAATGCAGAGACACCGAAAAGAATGGCTAGGATAATTAAATTCAGTATGATTTTTCCAGATGTATCTCTGTATAGATCAAATAAAAAAGGAGTCAGAAAGCAAAGCAATTAAAGCCACTGCTATTTAAAAAAAGCAGAGAAGATTAGCAATAAATGCAAAGAAACAACTGTATGGATCTTAAAGGGAATGTGTGAGTAATTGGAAAGAGAATGAAAAGTAAGTATGGATAATGGCTCTTCCTTAATCTGTTCAATGCCAAATCCACTCTCCTTTTGATATTAGACCAGTGTCAGCCCTTCGAAATAGTCCATAAAAGAAATACCAACCATGATTACCAACACCACCTTTATTAGATTACAGTAGCAGAATCTTGCAAGCCCCAAAGCCCTTCTCACCTCTTTTACTTTTAATTTCAAAATAATTGGGGGTGCGTCTCTTCTAAGATGCTTCCCCGCTTCCCGCCCCTTCTATAGAGTGAAATACCTTTGCATAATGATTGTCTTATCCATTCTACACTTTTCCTCCTGTTTCCTAAGGTCATTTTCATTCTTATAATTCTCATTCTCATACTATTACACCAAATATGGAGGATGTACAGTTCCAACAGGGTGAATAGGATCCAAGAAATACCAATAGAGCTCATAAACATTCTTGCTGGGGCCAATCTTTCTTCCTAAATAAAGAAAATATCTTGTATCTGATTAGTTGCTGATTTCACATTCTATAATCACATTTAAAAGTCCTTGTAAAAGTCCAGCTAAACTTCTAAAAACCTGAAAGTGTTGTAGGCAGAGAGAATTTCTCAGGATGGCAGATACCGGAGAAGGAAGAACTTATCTTCCCCCTCAGCACAAGAAAGTGTACCCTCACTACAAACAGAGGGGGGGTTTTTTTTGGATACAAACAAAAATGGATACAAGCAGAGAAATTTAAAAAGCAAACCGCAACATCAGCTGGAGCTATTGAGGGATTATTAAACTGAGGGCACGAATGGAATGCATGGATATATGAGAAAGTACACACCAAACAAAACATGTTGTTTCAAACCAAAGCAATAATATCTGAAGATTTTTGAGACTGAATTCCAGCTAAATAAAATTCACAATATTTTAAGTATTCCAGCTATAGGAAAAAACCAGAGAATTCAAAACATGTATTTTGTCCTTTATTCCAGAACCACCAAGGTAGGTGAGCTCACAATCTGTGTTGCTATTTAGCAGGCACTAAACTTGCTCCAAATTAAATGAGGGGATTGTTTTAGAATACATTAAACATGCATCAGGATTAGAGCAGACACTGAAGTTTGATTAGAATCCCTCCCCTGCTACATTTTTAGATTAATAGTGGTTTTTTTTTTTTAAAAAAAGCTTCAACACAAAAGTTTAATTGCAATCCTCAAGATGAAACACTTGAAATGATCAAACTTTGTTCTGAGGTTGGAACAAAACAGAATTACTACATCTGAAACCTGCTTCAAGGCTGGTATATTTCACACACCTTTAGAGACTACAGTTCTATGAAAATGCATGGAATTTAGTTTAATTAAAAATATTGCTGACTACTGAGGTCTCTCAACAATTTATAATTAAACAATAATTGTCCACTGCATAGTCGCTTTTCCTCCTGGGCTTACCAGAGCAGATTCAGGCCATACTAAATGAACCCAAATATGAATAGAATATTGTAAACGCTTACAAGGAAAGTGGAAATATAGATGTGAGATTCAATATAAAAGGTATAAGTTAAAGCAGTTAGAACAATTAATCAGTGAAATAACTTGCCTCCAGAAGTTGTAAATGCTCCAACACTAAAAGTTTTAAAGAACTGATTGGATAACCATTTGTCTGAAATGGTATAGGGCTGTGATGGCGAACCTATGGCATGCATGCCAGAAGTGGCACGCAGAGCCATCTCTCCGGGCATGCGGAGTTATCGCCTGTTGCTCTTCTGGATTCTAGTGCATGCATGCGCAGCAGTCACCTGGTTTTCAGGTTTCTGACAAACATGCACATGCGAAGACCAGTTGGCTGGTGCACATGTGCATGCCAGAACCCGGAAGAGCAACAGGTGATGGCTCCGCATGCCCAAAGACATGGAGAGGGGATCCCGGCGGTCGCTTCCTCGGGGAGCAAAGCTGTCAGCCAGGATGGGTGTGCAGGGGCTTCCCTCCGTCCCTGCCCAAGTGGGCTTGTGTGGCCCCAGCCTTCCAGCCCACAACACCGACGCGCATGCATGGTCCAGAGTGCCTGGCCGGCTTGGGTGCCACAGAAGAGCAGCGGCAGCAGCAAGGGACACAAGTGACCGGCCAGCCCCTGCAGTCACACCCCACCGGTGAGCTGGGCTCTCGGCGACATCTCCATGTGTGAGGAGCTGTGGTCTCCTTCGGCCTTCCTGGGGCAGCTCGCCTCCCCGATGGTGGCTCGGCCACTTCCTCCTGCAGCATCCCAGATGGAAGTGGCAGTGTGAGGGGCTGGAAGCGGTTCTCGCGGTGCCACTTCTGGCCGGGATGCTGGAGGAGCCACTGTCAGGAAGGTGAGCTGCCCTAGGAGGACCGGAGAGCACAGCTTCTCACGCATGGATACGCCACTGAGGGCCCGGCTTGCTGCCATGGGAGAGGCTGTGGGGCCGTCCAATCGCTCCTGCCCATCACCCTGTGGCTGCTGCTCTTTTGGGGTGGTGGGCCTGCGCAGGAACTGAGTCTGTGCGGGAGGAACGGTTATCCGGCGCTGGGGTAAGAGGGGGTGGGGTGGGGGGCTTCCCTGGCCGGCCACGGGATTGGAATCAGCTGGATGCAGGAACCAACACCGTCCATGGCCCTGGTGCGCTGCTCGCTTACATGAGCCACCCTTACTGTTTGGAGTCTGAATGGAGCGGGGAAGCACTGCGGGGCCAGGCCATTCACACCCGTGTCCAGCCAGCCAGAGTTCACTGCGCCGGGGCAGGAATGATACCCTGTCCCATGGAGCCTGCTCCCACTTGGATGGGGAGGACAAGAAGGAGGAGAACAGTGACGGTTTTCGCCGGCTGGCCAGGCAGGGTGCAAGTCAGGCAGTGCTGGCTGGCTGGTTGGAGAGAGGGCAATCATTAGGTGGCTGCCGCTGCTTCAGTGGGGAAGATGAGGAGAAAACGGCTCCTGCCCCCTTCCCCCGCTGCCATCGCCAGTAGCTTAAATCTCCAGCTAAAGCAGGGATTGCATGCTCTCTCTCTCATACAAACACACACACACACAAACACACACACACAGAGTTTGGAATGCCCCCCCTCTGCTGCAGCAGTTGCCCGCTTCAGTGCCTGGCTGGAAGGGCACTCAAGATAACCAGTGACGGGATGGAGGGGGTGACTCCACACCTCCCTGCCTTGCTTCATACTCCACCCGCCACCGCCTCAGTGCACAGGGAGCTCCTGCTGCCTGTGCTGCTTCCAGAAACTTGGCTGAAGATCGCTGTCTCTCACATACAAACACAGAGTTTGGAGAACCCCCCTCCTCTCTCTGTCTCACCCCATCTGCATGCAAGCTCCGTGGGACAACAAGGTCTCATTAAGTAGTTATGTAGAAAGTAGATTTTTTGGGGGGAAGCAGGAGACCGCCAAACACTTTTCGCAACAAGAATGAAAGTTTCTGGTGGATTTTTCAGTGGCCATCAAGATGGTACCGCTATCTACTGAGAGGAGTTGTGAGAGAACAGTGGGAGGGCGGCAGCGATGCCAAAATGAAAGGCAGAAGCTGGCAGGCCAGGCTCTTCCAAGCATGGGGAATGCGACCGATTCCTGTGCCAACAGTGGAAGAGGAGAAAGAAGAGGCGGCGCTGTTGGCTCCAGCCATAAAAGCCGAGGCGGCAGATTCACCTTGGCAAAGGTGGCAGGATGAGGGGGTGCTTCATTAACACTTCTGTGCTTTCCGGCTCATGCACGCGCACTGGCCAGCTGGTCTGCGCATGTGCGCCAGAACACGGAAGACCAAGTGGCCAGCACACATGCATGCACTGAAAACCAGCTACTCTTCTGGTTTCTGGCACGCGGGCTTGTGCGCATGTGCACACCTCCCATTTCAGCATTCGGTGCCAAAAAGGTTTGCCAACACTAGCCTAAGCAGGGGGTTAGACTAGAAGACCTCCAAGGTCCCTTCCAACTCTATTATTCTATTCTAAGCCAGAAAGAAACATTACAACCAAAGGAAGTCTAGATGAACAGATGAATGATTACAGATGTAAACGATAACCAAGTAGGAGGCAGATCCACTGAGGATCCCAGAACAACAGGTTGCGGTGGAATAACTGTTTCAGATGGAACTTTGAGTTACTAGACCAAATTTATTCAATACTGCAGGCACTTCAAACAGCCCTGGGTGTTAAAAAAGAATGAATGAATGAAGACAGTAACTGAATTTGAACATTCTTATCAGCTCAACATCAAAGCTGGGTGCCCATTTTAAAGGTAACGTATAGATAATACAAAGCCCCTGTAATATAGCTGTTCATTGTTTTGATTATAATGTGTATACCTCCTCTTCATACTTCGTTATATGTAAACCTGATCCCCAAGGCAATGGTTAATTGAAATCATGATTAAAACAAATCGTTTTTAACAGTGAGCAACTGGCAGTTCAAAAATATCCTCTGAATGTTGGTATCAGGCACAAATATTCGTTTAATTTAAAACATGTATATAGCTGCTCATCCTACAACCAACTTTGGCTACTGGAAAAATTAGAATTATGAATTATTTCATGGGTACAATTAATACACCTTTTAGAATAGTTCTTTAAAAGATCCACAAAGTGAACAAAAATGAAGAAAATATTAAAATTACATTTTTGCCCAACCTTTTCAACCAAGAACTTATTTTTGAAAGTCTGGCTTCTACCCCACTTCCCTCAACTTGCTCATTCCTAGTTTAATATAATATTAAGAGCTACCAGATTAGTAAGCACTTTGCAACTTTCAGGAAATGGTTAATTTTAAATAATCTCTAACTACAATTAAAAATTCATATAACAAACACTAGATTGAGCCCATTAATATTTAATTACTGCAAAGACCTAATCTTTTAGAAACCAAAATATTGTTAAAGTACAACTATCAATAGGCCCAACTAGCACAACCAATAATTAGGCATCTATAGAAGTTTAATTTAAAAGTATTTGAAAGCCACAAGTTTCTATTCTGCTATCTCTGAACCAAGTTATTTGCTCGTATTGTCTAAACATCAAATCTTCCTTGGATGTAATATCAAAATAAAAAAAGATAAGGACATCTAAGTTATTACTCTATAGATGTTGAATTTCAAGGAACATTCCTACATTTTTGGCCAATCTATAAATTTTCTGTGTTCTGCGAAAGAAAAAGGAAATCCATTTAAAATTAATCACAGCTAAGCACAGCTGTACATAAGTAATATATCTTTGCTGTGCAAAGCTTAATTCTGAACAGTGGAACAGTGTGGAAATTTTTCAAATTTGCTTTTTACACAGGCGAGTCAAATGTTGTATTGACAGAAAGTTTGCCCATGCAACCAGATTTGTGGTAGAGAATGAAGCGCGTGTTATTCACAAAATCTCTCCAGGAAGAAGAGGAGAGAACTACCTTTATATAATGCCAATAAAATCAAACTGAAAGAGTGATTCATTCCCAAAGTAAGCCTTGGATTTAACAAATTTCATATGCTAAGTACTTTTACAAGATTGCCCAAATTTTTGAGCTATCCAGATTAAAGTATTGAACTTGCTGATTAATATTAGCCTTCTTGCAGAGTCTTTAGAAATGCTGACATAAATACGTAGTTTTATAAATATTACCCTATGTAAAAATGTAAGGGAAAAAAATGTTAGAAAAGTACAGAGGTTTTCTTTACTGCACTTACCTTTCTAGTTAGCAAACTTTTACGTCTCATTCCAAATGCTTCAAGCTGAAGACGCCCCCTCAGTGCCAATTCAATTAACATGCAACCACGGAGCCCGGATGAAATGCAATCATTCCAAAATGATGTATAACCCTAAAGGGGGGGAAATGTATAACTGATTTTTTTTGTAAATGCATTACAAGAATAAGTACTCATATACAACCTGAGACAAAAAATTATGTTGCTTTCTGATACAACAAAACAGTTGCAACAAAAATAAATACTAATGAAGAAGTATTTTCTTCCATTTTTCTTTCCATTTCTGTTTTTGGGGGGATTTGGAGAGTTGAGAAGTTTACAGGAATGTTCTTAAGTTGGTCTGTGATACATAAAGTACAGTCTTGCTACAATTACATATTGAGGTTTCCACGCATGTATGTGTACCCATAAATTAACTAAACAGATTATTAAACAGTAAAAAGGCTAATCTCATCAATAATTTTTATATAATTTTCTTACTCCCTTCTTATATAAGAATTTTTTCCTAGCTTGCTCTATATTATCTTTATATTAGGAGAATACTGCTGAAAAAGCTTTTTCTTTTCTCTAAATTGGAAATACCATTTTGATATCTCCATGCATAGTAATTCATTATATAACTATTTTAAAAACTTTATACATATTTGTATAACACATATGTCTATTCATATTTAGCCTCTAACTGCTAAAAGAAGAGACAAGATAACTGTCATAGATTCACCTGTACCAATTTCTCTGCTTCTGAAAAGTTACTCCAACTTATAGTGAACATAACAAAATCACAGGCTCTTCCACAAGTGGAGGAAGCCGTTTCTTCTACATAAGGGCACACCCAGACAAATGGAATTTAAAAAATAAAATTAGGACACCAATCTTGACTCACCAAATAAAATTATCATTAGTTTTAATTAAGAACATTCAAAGCTGTTTTTGTTCTGAAGCATTAAAAAGAAATGGAATGGAAAATATTAAATGCAGTATAGTCTTTCTTTGAGCATTATTGAATAACTCTGGAAAACTATGAACTTTATTACTTGCTCATAAATTTTCAAAAGAATGCTTCAATAATAAACGTATGTACGCATCATCTATTAACTGAATTATATTGCATATCACATTTAGAAATTACCCATGTCCCTCATAGAATGACTCTGGGTAGTGTACAAGTAAGAGATAAAAACCTAAAAGTTATATATAAATTTTATATTAGTAGGCAATTAAAACAAAAATAGAATAATGAAAATTAAACATTAAAAAGGCAGGGGAGAGCCTTCAAGGCCTAACCAGCCCCATGACTGCATGCTTCTCTGTGGGCCCCAAGCAAGTCAAAATAGCAAGGTATTCAGACACTTCCAAGGTCAAGAAATTGGGGACTTGCCTCACTTCTGGGGGTATGCTGCCCTGCTCCCCCCATGTCCATGTATGGCAAGAGTTCCACAGGTCCCCCAAACAGGTCCTCAGAAAACATCCCTGTTGCGCTGGTCCAGATTCCGAGCTCAGTACAGCAAGAGTCACTGGGTAATTGAGTCCAAGCAAAACAGGCCAGAATACACAGCATGAACACACAAGGCACAGAACTGGGCAGGTTGCTCCAGCAACACTCGAGTTGTCATACCCCTGGTGGAGACTGACTCTGAGAGGAGGAACAGCCAACAGGGAGTGGAAGTGTGGCTCCAGAGGTGGTGGAGGAGGCTGGGGAAGGGCAGAGGCTGGCTGAGCCGTCAGAGGAGGACCCAGGCCCATCCCCTATCCATCCTAGGGCACGCAGGGAGGAGAGGATAAAGGAAAGATATGGTCTACTTGGGAGGAGAGAGCCATGATCCTCTTTATGGGTTGCAGGTGTGAGAACTGCGTAAGAGTTCAGACCTGCATGCTAGCAAATGCTGGAGACAAATGAGTGTTTTTCCTGGATGAGGTTTATCTTGGTTAGCATTCTTCCAACAGACTGTACCTGGTTATCTTCCTGAAGTTTGTAATTATTTATCCTGGTCTGTCGTGGAACTTTCTTCAGTGCGGTTTGTTTTTGGTTTTTGCTTCGTTATCTGCTCTTTGAATTTGAACTGTATTTCTTTCATTTGGAATGTTATTTTGAAAAGAGTTTAATCTTCAACTGTGAACAATTAAACAGTGAAGCCAAGTTGAAGGCGTTAAAGGACCTTTATTTACCTTTTGGTTTTTGTTATATTTTTTATATACTCCGGGTCATCACAACAGTCTTCAGGGCAGAGTTAAACAGGCAATGCCAGTACAAAGCTCTTCGTGAGAGGTGAGGTGGCCTCCCTGCGAGTAGTCTAGCTGACCGGCATTGTGCCTGCCTCCTCTACGTGTCCTTGGATCAGGAAGAGGTGGTGTGGACTCAACCTCCTCATTGCTAACCGGTGGTTCCCAGTCCTTGTCTGGAGATTCCTGGCCAACTTGCTGGAGCTGTGGCTCACCTCACTCAGCTGTCACTCCTCCAATTGACCCAGTTGAGGCTGCTTCATCAGGCCAGCATTCTTTGAGCCCCAATCCTGACCAATACTCAGCTCCAAACTTCAAAACTGCAAACCTCTGCAGACTCAACCTCCTCCTCTGAACTTGCATATGGAAGGGGCCAAGAGGCGGATCCATGATGTGGTGAGTAATGTTCCAAAGAGTGGGGCCATCGGTAGAGAATGCACCTTTCTAGACCCCACCAGTCAAAAATTTTAAGGGGGGGGGGGTGCTGCAATATGTAATGGGCCAATGTAAGTGGGCCAAAAATAGCAGGGCTTTAAAAGTCATAGCCAACATCTTGAATTGGGGCCAGAAGCAAATGCAGCTCTTGCAGCAGAGTGTTACATGCCCAAGATTGCTTGTGTGGCCGCATTCTGTACCAGCTGAAGATACTTTTCAAGGGTAGCCCCATGAAGAGCGCATTACAATAGTCTAGATCAGGGGTATCAAACTCACTTCATCACGGCGTCATCATGCGATGTATTGTAACTTTTTCCCACCTTCGCTAAACTGGACGTGGATGTGGCCAGTGTGTGATGCATCCGGCCCGCGGGCTGCGAGTTTGACAGCCCTGGTCTAGACGGAAGATGACTAGGGAGTGAGTAAGTAAGCAAAGAGTTATTCCGAAAAGGGCATAGGTGGCAAGCAACATAAAGTTGCTCACAGGTCCAAATACAATTTAAATGAAGTTATAAATCACCTAATTTGCTTACAAATCACAATAAAATTGTAATACAATACAGAAATGTATAAAAAAACCCTAAATGTCTAAAAAATATAAAGCTAGAAGAAAGGTGATTTGCTGTTAAATGTTTCATACTACATTTTAAAATCTAATATTTGAACATAAAGTAGGGAAAACTGAGAGGGAGATATATATTCTGAAGAGAAATAACGAGACCCAGGAATTCCACTTAATTTGTCTCTCCCTGTGGTCAGTGATTTACAGTGCTCTCTTGTACATGTACTATGGAAATAAGTCCAATCAGATAGGTTGCTGTCAGATAATTGGACAAAGAATTAACACAGCAAGGGATAAACTGGTTCATAAAACAAATGTACCTATTAATTCATATAATTCATACAGAAATGAAAGAAACCTAAGTCTTTAATATTTATTAAGCATGTTTACACTGGAGAACAATAGCCATCTGGATTGATGACTGGATTTTTTTTTCTCAGAAAAAACAAAGCCATCAGAAGAAAAAAAAGGACCTGACTCAATAATACCACAAGTATTTTTATAAGTTCTAAGAGTAATTTTACGCAAACTTAGAATTCCAGAACACTCAGGAAATACATGACAGATTAATTGCATAATCAAGGGTTTTTTTTAACCATGCTTTTGAAAGCAAACACACTACAGGCAATCCTTGAGTTAAAATCACTTGTTCATAGTTAGAACAGCACTAAACAAGTAGCACTTATGACCGGTCCTCAAATTTCCATCTGTTGCATTGCCCCATGGCCATGTGCTCATGATTTGATCCCCATTTTTGACAGATTTCAGTATCCCTTGGTCTCCGGATCACAATTTGCAACTTTCCCTGCTAGTTTTCAATGCGGAAGCCAGCAGGGAAGGTTGCAAGTTGCTCTCGCCACTTTTTCTCCTGAGGAGACCGATTACAATAGGCAAGATCCCAGAGACCTTGTGCTCTGTAACGATTTCTAATTGGCATTTGATAGTGGTCATCTGCACTCCTTAGTGTCCCCTGCCCATGCTGCTTAGCACTCACCTGAAGCCCTACCCAGTCCACCTGTTCCTCCTAGCACCTGCGCACAGCATCCCTTGACAGCCATAATGTCTGCCTGCAAGACCCTCCTGCAGCACCCACATTTACCTCACTTCTTCCCTGGGAGTCCTGCACAATTCGAGGATTACAATGGCAGCCAGGAGTGCAAGGATTGCTCTTGATAAGCACTGTGGTAACCTGAGAGCCACCTGTACTTATTAATATGTTCCAAAGTTTCATCTTCTAATTTTAGTCCTACTTCCTACTGCAAACTGACAAGACATTAGAAGCTTCATTTTAATGTTACTTATACATACGAATATTAAGTCCTGAATTTGAGAACAAGCATTTCAACTTTTTACATACTGACATGACAGCAACAGCCAACAATATAAAACTATCTTAAATATAACAGAGATCGTTTATATTTTGAACTCAAAACAGTGCTTTAATGCACGAAAGACAGGATTTGTTTGTAATAGAAGCAAATTGCACATTACTACTGAAATAATATTAATAAACTGAATTATGTATCTGAAGATATCTCAGATATCTAAAAGCAAGTTTTAATCTGAGGTTAAAAAGCAAGAAAGATGATTTTATTTTAAGTAAATGTAATCATAACCTATGGGGAAAGGTGAAAAAACTCCTTTATATAAATCATTGTTTATCTCTAAAGTATTTTTACTCTTTCATTTTTCTCCACAAATGTTATAATATAAAGCTACAACACGAGAAACAGTTTCTTGCATATATAAAAAAGAAACAAGCCAAAATAATAAAGTGCAACAGATGTTATTGCAGAATTTTATATCTATATCCCACCTGAATGATTTTGTCTGGGTCTTGAGAGCTAAAGAGGTTGTTAGTACCTCTATGGGAGACCACTGGGGAATAGCAAAGCTGCACACTTAACTTGACTGTCAAAAGATGTACTAGAAGGCAGCCATAATTAATTTTTGTATTGTTTCCATGAAACCTACATGGATGGGTGAGTGTGAAGGAGATTTCCTTTTCTACTGAAAATCCATCTTACAACTTTGCAAAACAAACTTTTAAAACTTTCTCCTCTGACGTAAATATAGAGAGAGCACAGCACATAACATTGTATGTGATACTGTATTACGGCCAAAAAAAGAGTTGAACTGGTATATCCTGCATAGAAAATATGAAAATTCAGCAATTATATATTGTTACAAAAACATTACAGCACCATAAACTTATTTATTAATAGTCAGTCTAATTTTCAAAATACTCTACTTCAGATGACACAATCTATGAAATTAGTGCAGAACCTGATTGACCTGCAAGGTCAGGCTTGATTAAGATTTGGCTGGAAAACACCAGAGAATTCCAGGGCTTTAGACTAAACTAGGAAACTGAAGAAATATCCAGTAAAAAGCAATGAAAAACCATGAATGTACGATACTGTGACCGGGAAAATTTCATGGATGCATCCATGTAGTGTAGTCACTAGACTCCAAAGGACATCCTTAGAGTATTGCCTTTGAAAATGAATTTCAAGCTACAATTTGCTCAAAATATAGTAACCCAGCTATTAACACAGGGGGATAGATTTAATAGAATTGCAAGTGTTCTTCAGTCACTGCATATTTGCTAACTGGCATCCCGCTTTAAAATTGCTAGCAATCATTGATAACACTCTCTCTGGCTTTGTTTACTTATTTGACAGACTTTCTCTCACCCATCTTTTAGTCTGGTTTGGACATGCATTCCAAAAGTTCATCAAAGGTTTTTTAAAAGATCAACTATGTATTATTTATGGGTTCATCCTAGTCTACACACTCATTGACTCCCTCAAAAAAACGTTAAAATTAGTGAAACAAGGCTTACTTTTTAAAAAATGTTGATTCTCTTTCAGTAAGACTTTTCCCTTTGTATGTTTTGACTATATCCCCTTTCATAATACTTTCTACTATCTAAAATGATGTTAAACTAACTGAACTATAATTTCCCATTGCCTTCCTTGATTTTTAAACCAAAGTCGTATCAGCTTTTCACTTCTTAGGAACAAATTGAGATCTTAAAAGACAAGTTGAATATTTCCAATTTTACATTTTAATTCTTTTAAGAATCCATGGATAGATATTTTATAGGCCTGGAGAATGACTTGTTTTTCATTGTATAACTTATTTTTTTTTCTTACCATTTGACCCAGTTGATTTGACTCCCTTGCTTGGAAATCCAACTGTCCACACTATCACTGAGCCTTTAGCCAATACATTGGCAAGGAGAGCTTACATCCCTATAGCTGTTCACTAATTTTTGTTTCATACTTAGATTTTCCCCCAAGTAAAGCTTCATACTACTTTTCCATTGTTCATATCCTGGGAAATTTTTAGATTCTATAAATGAGGAAGGAAGCAGAATGTCTGAAATTCTAGGGTTAGACATCTCAAATTTCCTCTCCCAGAAGCCCTCTGGGTTCTGAACCCCACTTAGGTTATAAGAAATGGGTATATTAAACTATTGCATCCTCATACTGATAATGTATGTGTTAGGAAGCAGATCATATAATACTGAGCTAGAATAAATAATTAGAACCTAAATTTTATCAGCAAGTACAAAAGTCACTGTGCTACTTAATGTTAACAAACTAACATAATATCAACAGAAAGTATCAACATAAAGCAAATAGGCAGAGAAGTTGTTGAATTTATTCCAGGCTTTTATCTTCCTAAGATACAGATTCACAAGGCACCTTCAATTTGGGAAATTCTTCTATGTGGGGGAAAGGCTATGACAGATCTAGACAAAATATCTAGTGCAGAGAAATAACATTAACAGAGGTGTGTATTGATAGCTTTTTAGTAATGACGGAGAAAACTGAGAATATTTCATACTTCAAGAAGAATAATTCAATTTTATATGAAATACCAGTATAACAAAAGCCTAGTCCACAATTTGTTGTGATTGACAGAATCAAAACCCTACGTATAATTAATGAAAGATTAGCATTCTATGCTATCCTTTTTTGTAACTGTCATATACATCTATCACATGCTCGAAAACGTCAAGTACCACTTCAGTTGCATCATACTGTAAGATCTTAAACAAATATACTGATATTTCATCAATTCTTGTTTTGATGCTACCGTGTTTCTCACAAAATAAGGCCGGGCCTTATTTTTTTTTGGACCCCCGAAAAAACGGCTAGGCTGTCTTTTCAGGGGTGACTTAATTTCCTCCCCCACCTAGAGTGGCCCATACGCACGTACCTCGCTGCGAGGCCGCTTCAATCAGCCGACGAAAGTTCCCTGAAGGCAGAGTCCCCAGCCGCTTTGGGGCATGGCATGGCTGCCCATGTCCCCTCACCTTTAGGCAGTCTCTTTTGGGTGATGGAAGCTCCCTGAGTGCAGTCAACAGCCACTTCGATTGGCTGATAGAAGCGGCCTCGCGGTGAGGGGAGTGTGCATGTGTGCTTGCCCCAAGGCCGCTTCTACCAGCCGATCGAAGTGGCTGGTGACTGCACTTGGGGAGCTTCCATCGCCTGAAAGAGACTGCCTAAAGGCAAGGGGACACAGGCAGCCATGCCACGCCCTGAAGCAGCTGGGGAATCTGCCTTCGGGGAGCTTCTATCAGCTATCGGGGTATTCTAGCCTCGGCTACCTGCAGGGCACTCCTAAAGGCAAGTTTTCTCCCCATCCCCCCCCCCCATTTCTCTTCACTTCGTGTAGTTCTAACGAACGATGTGAGAAATGGCGGGGAAATGCATGGTTTAAATAGGCCTAAATTTTGGGGGCGGGGCTTAATTTCACCTCATGCCTAGAAATCATGCTGGGCCTTCCTATTGGTGGAGGCCTTATTGTTGGAGAAACATGGTAGTAATATTTTCTAATTACAATCAATGTCTAGTTTTATAATCAGTGTATAAAACTTTATATTTATTAATTCTCCCATATATTAATATCTATTATATCATTTCCAGATTTTTGCTTTCTTTCATTTCTGTAGTCTTTTTAAGAAGTTCTTGTTCTTCCACTTTGATTGCTAGTTTTATTACTGTACATTGCATATATAAATGTAACATCTTCTCGTGTTGTTTTTCTTTGAAGCTCAGTTGTTACACAAATGTTATTCTGTCTCTTTTGCAGCAATTTCAATACCCCACCAGATAGCAATTTCCATTCTTTCCCCCTCCCATTGGGATATTTTTGTTTGCTTCATTTTTAATTATGCTTTAAACTGAAGTCGAGTTGTTCGAGTACCTAATGTGTCATATCTAATCCATTAAATCTATCTTTTGATAATTTGCTGAAGTTGTATCTTCTTAGTCTTTATTTTTTTAGCTGTAATATTGTAAGAGGGATTTCATAATCCGTGCAATAGTCTTTCTGCTCACTAAATAGAGCCTCTTTATCTTTGCTTGCAAAGTAAATAGTCAATCTGACTTCAGTATTGTCCATCTGGTGAACTATATGTGTAGTGTCATAGCAGAGTTTTCTGGAAAAAAGCATTTGCTTTAACACTGATTTTTTTTTTTTTGGCAGATTCTATTGGTTTTATACAGAGGGTAAATGTTCCTGTCGATCCAGATGCTATTCTACTTACACTGTAGAATTTCCATCTTACATAACAGTCTTTTTTGACTGTTGTGCTAGCAAAATGTTTCAAGTCATCTTAGAGCTATTCGGTTTCTAATTTTCCAGCATCTGTGATTTAAGTATCAGTGTAATACTGATTGGTTTGCCTTAGATGCAAGTTAAGACTATTCTATTGTTTTCTGGGTTATATTCAACACTGACTTTAAAATATTTTATTACTTCACACATCTATTAACAGGCAATGATTTTGAGGGTGTATAGCTGACTTGCCATAGCCTGAAATTGGACATTCTTCAGTTGCAGCATGATCTTCAGGTTAGAAATAAGTCTATAAACTAAATGATACCTATTGTTCATTACAGTAGTCCTTAATTTATGATCAGCTGTTCAGTAAATGTTCAAAGTTACAATGGATTGATTCCTCAGGGTTACTTAAAGACCTGGATTCTAAGTTCTGACAATTGCTCCCCCACTGCCAGCCCCAGGACATATGACTGCATTTTGGGTGCTCAGCAACCAACCCACATTTATGACTATTTGTAAGTGTCCTGCCTTCACATGACCAGCATTTACTTCCAGTTTGCTGCAAAAAAATGCATATTGCAGACAATGGATCTGCAGACATGTTACTGGCTTAATTGCACCATTTGCTTAACAACTCCTGCAAAGTTATAAAAGTGGATATAGTCACATGGTGACTTAACTAGAACAACACACAACTATAATTTTGGGGTCAATTACAGTCGTGAGTCAAAGACTACTTGCATTACTATTAGCCATTTCAGGATTACTCTAAATCATGGAAGTTAGAATTTCTATAGCAACTTCAAACAATGGAATTTCTCACTAAGAGAGCTTAGTGAGACTAGCTGTATTTAAAAATATATCTATTGAAAAATTTTACAAAATGCTTTTAAAATGCTGAACTCAGAATAATTAACTGTGCTTTATAAGTACTATTTACTGTGAGAAAAGTGACAGAGAAGAAGCCTTTACATTTAAATATTAAATGTAATTCAATATTAAATGCCTGCAAAGCAATTCATTTTGAGGCAAAAATGTACTAACAACTTTATATATATATGATGCAGAATGTTAAACACTACCCTACCTGCACAAAAGTTGCAAAAGAACAAAAATTGTTCTCAATTCCACAAGATGCATATCTAAAATCTTGCATGACTACATCAATATTATATACTATATCAAAAGTTTTAATCAAATAGCATCACATTCTGATTCCATATCCAGAATTACTGCTAAACTCATTATAGATATGAAAGGCTAACACCAGGAATCCTTCTATTACACCTGGATGAAAATTCTGCAGCCAAAACTGCCTTTGTGAATCTTTGTTATTAATGGTACTGCAGCTAGTCCTGCAAATCAACAGATCAGAAATAAAATTAAATACTCATACGAGAACTGTAAAGAGTACAGCTTCATTGTAAATTAATTTGATTAAATTCTGATGAGTATCAATGGTTTATAGTTACCTATCTTTTGAGAATCTCTGTAAGAAACAACAATTATTGAGTCAGTCATCTTTTAAGCAATACAGTAACAGCTGCTTAAACAGTAACAGCTCTTTGAAGGTAATACTTTTTGTATTTACTTCCACTTGTACCTTATCTAACAAACATGAATGCCTCTTTCCAGCAAGACTATCATTTGGCAGCTACAGAACAATTAATCCATTGTTAAAGATGTAACTCAGAGGAGACAATTAAGTTTTCTAACTTAGATTTGGAAATCTTTAAGTCAAGGTGACATGGCAAGACAAACTGTTTGCCTTTATTTAAGTGTAACTGAATTTCCTAAAAACAAATGATATCACAGCATAAGACTGCAGCCTACACCCTACCTCATCACAAGAAGTTGATTCTTATCCATGAAGCTTATACCATTAAAAATGTATTATAAATATACCACAAGACATTATTATTAAGTTGGGCTTAATACAACAGGTTCCAGACTTGCTTTTTCAAAGATAACTTAATAATTTGTAAACATACTTAATAAACCTTTCTTTTCAAGGAAAACCAATGTTTTTATATGAGGTTTGTGGCATTTCTACATATCTAAATAGCCATGTATTTAAAAGTTTAATGGATAAGTTTGTTCATGTAATTTCCAACTGTTGTTTTTCTTAGGCACACTAATTACATTAGTGTAACAAATAAAGTGCCAACTTCTATCCCACAATTCTAAGGGAGCTATACAAGTAAACGAGAGGGAGTAGGAAAGGAATATACAAATAGTGAATTTTTGGTCTCAGTGTTAGGGTTTGCTAGCATGTCAAAGCAAAAACTGGTATGTTAATTTTGTATAGTATAAGGCAACTAAAATAAGAAACAGTATAAAGTAATTCTCTCTCCCTCTTCCCCTCTCTCACATACACAAGCAAACACTTTTCTGAGGAAATTTAAGGCTAAATAACTTTCTAATTAGAGGCCTTGTTGAATTTTCCTGTTATATATTTCCAAAGCTTAGAGCTGAGATCTCCTTCCCCAATGTAATGGTAAACACATATTTATTCCCATTGTAAATATTTTTCTAAATTGTTGGCTTTCTCAATTCTAGCCAATTATAGCTGCTTGAAGAAAAACTTGAACAAGAATGTGCATTTTCCTGCTAGCTCATCTTCAAAGGATATCAAGTCCTTCATTCTTTTTATCATACCATTTCCTTAACTTCATATTTTTCTATTTCTATATACATACATCTATAGCTACACTCATAGACCTACACACAGACATACACACATTCATTATAATTATTCTTTTCTTTAAAACTGTGAGCTGATTGATTTTGCTATGACAAGCAATAAAGGGGGGAGGACTTGGCAAGGAGAATGGCACTCAAGTCAGCTTGGCTCCTACAGGCCAGTGGCTAAAATATGGCCAGTTTGTGAACTCCCCCAATCTATGGCCCAATGAAGCGTAAAAAAGGAAAGAAACAACTTGGTCTGTTCAATGAACTGTCTTGTGCAAACTGAAACAACCTGAACCCATGGACTTCTACATCTTAAGCCTTTACCCTGAAAAATCAAGAGGAAAGGTAGCACCCTTTCAAAAAAATAATAAAAGAGAGCTACTTTTGTGGGTTGACTTAAGACCATCTGAGGTAGGCAGCTGCAGCTCCCCCCAGTCACAAATCTGGAAAGGTGCTACCAGATTCCAGATGATTTGCTAGGGCAGACTAACCCAGCAGTCTTCCTATAATTGTTTCTCTTCACTACCCCAATAACTCTGGGTGAGGATTCCTCTTCCTTCTGCAATATCAATCTCTTGCCTCTTTAATGGTTCTCTCAAGACCGCCCCCCCAATTTATGGCTCCAGGAGACTCCAAAACCCACCCTTCCCAACTAGGCTGGCTGGGGAGGCCAGGCTTTAGTCCCAACAGATGGGGCCGGCGCTAGGCCGGGAATGTCCACCCCACGGCCTATGTCCACCCTCACCGCCCCTTGTTCCCTCATAATCCGCTCGCCGTCCCTCACCTCCCGGTCCTTGAGGCCCAGCAGCAACACCTCCTCCATGAGCGTGAGCCGCGTTTCCTTGGAGTCCCCCTTCTCCTCTTCCCCCTGCTCGTCTCGCCGGCCTTCCTCCTCTGGCCCACCGCCGCCGCCTCCCCCGCCGCTGCCGCCGCCGGCCCCCCGGTCTTTGTCGGCCGCGCTGCGCGAAGCCTCCGTGCGGCGTTGCACCAGGCCCGAGCTGCGCTGGGTCAGCGAAGTCATGGCGCGGCGGCGGCGGCGGCAAGAGAACGTAGCCTGCGACCCCGGAGGGCCCCGCTCGGCGGGAGGAAAGCGGCAGGAGCCCCGGGAGGCCGCGGCCTTTTCCTTCCGTTCCCACAGGCAGGGCGCAGGCCCGCCGTCGCCGGCAGGCCAGGGACGGGATGGGCGGGCCGGTTCCGCCTGTTGCGGAACTCAAAGCGGCCGGGGCGGCGGGGGCGACTTCGGCGGCGTCTCCTCCAATATGGCGGCGCGGACTCCCTCGGCTGACGCCAGCAGCGACAGCGGCGGAGGCGGAGGATGTGGCAGAAGAGGCGGGGGGAGAAGGCAAGGGAGGCAGACCGGCTTCTCAGAGCCCGCCCGTCCGCACTGGCCGACGTGGCTGGGTCGCTCCGCCCTTCCTCGGCGGGAGCGGAGGTGCCGAGGAGCTGTGGAAAGCGAGGGGCTCCCCGGGGATCTTGTTGATCGGGGTCCCCGTTTTCCTCAGGGAGAGGACATGCTACGAAGCGCAGGAAAGCAGCCCGGGCCGAATGAGGAAAAAAAAAAGCCGAACAAGGGAAAAGGATGTCAGTGAATCTGGGGGGGCGAAATGCAAAATACTGGCCGGCGATCATTCTTGGAGGTTCCTTTTTTAGTACATGTAGTCCTCGTTTAGTGACGGTTGGACGTTGCAACGGCACTGAAAGCAGTGACTTTTGGACCACTTTTCACACTTTGGACCGTTGCAGCATCTCCATGGCCAGGTGATTTGCATCTGGATGCTACACAACAGACTGGTATCTGATAGTGGCAGTGTCCCCCATCCCCTTTTGCAAATTTCTGACAAAGTCAATGGGGAAACCCGATTCACCTAACAACCATCTTACTAATTTAAGTGCTTCACTTAACAACTGTGGCAAGAAAAGTGGTAAAATGGGGCAGAACTCAGCTAGCACATTTCTCACTTAGCATCACACATTCTGGGTTCAATTGTGGTCATCAGTTGAGGACTACCTGTAATCTTGTTTAGGGTATCAGCAAAAGGTAAAGAGGTCTTCGTCATCCAATTCAGATCCTTCTGACCTTGTTATTTTTACCAACCCGAAACTAACTTCAAGGAAAAGATCTTGAGGCTGTCCCTAGTTTGGCTTCTTTTGGCATCTGCCTGGGTGCAGATTTTCTGCCTGGGTGAAATTTTATGGAGCATCCACATGAAGCCACAGTACAAAACAGAATTTTCTGTACGGTTTGGTCTAGTCTAGTGGTTAAGGCAGCAGGGTAGAAAGCAGAAAACTGAATTCTAGTCGTGCCTTAGCTATGAAAGCTGGCTGCATGACCTTGGGCCAATCACTAACTCCCAGGCCAAACCACCTCACAGGGTTGTTGTTGGGGGGGGGGAGAGCAGGGAGGAGTGTGTTTGCTACCTTGAGTTACCTATCAAGTAATTAAGGAGGGAAGATAAGGGAAGCAAAGGAAAGGATAGGTAAGGTCAGGTAAAGTAAGATTAAGATTCTGTCAGACTGAAGCCAAGGAACAAACAAATAGAACAATTACCAATTGTTTGACTTCTTTATTTCTTCAATTCTGTACTTCTGTTCTAGAAGAACTTTACAACTAGCAATTGGTGTCACAACTGATTTTTCTCTGTTGCTGAACAGAGAAATCGATTATTATTATTTTTTTATCTTTGCAAGCCCTTTTCTTATAAAAAGTTTGTGGTTCATTTTGAATACTTCTATATATATGTAAAATAGAGGCGTGCAATGGCTCAGCAGTTAAAGGCACTGAGTTTGTCTGCTGGAAAGCTGACAGTGAGAGACCCCAATGCTGCGTGATGGGCTGAGCTCCCGTTCTGGCCCCAGTTCCTGCCCACTTAGCAGTTAATGAAAATGTGAATAAAAAGCACGTATAATCATGCTGGCCACATGACCATGGAAGCATCTTCAGACAATGCTTCCTCCCTCCGCTAAGAAACTGAGACGAGCACTATCCCTTAGAATCGGACATGACTGGACAGGAGAAACCTTTCCTTTTACCTACATGAGTAAAATAATGTCACCTAGCCACTAAGTCATTCAGTGTATAAACAAAAATATAACCCTTCCTGCATATGTGCATACATGTATACGTTTATATTCTCAAGAATACACAGGCATTCATGGAACGAAAGTTGATTTGTACATAAGCAGCACCATTGTGGGTTCCAATGGTAGAAATAGGTGGCAGGTTGTCTCTCAAGAGCAGACTGACTTGAGTGAAGATTATGTATAAAGATACTGTCCAAAAGATGCAAACAAAAATTTCAGAGCCCTTGTTATAAAAAATAGCATAAATGCTTCTGAGTTTACCATGATGTTTTCTGGAAAGAGGATAAAGCAATTCCAGTTAATTACAGTCTAAAGATGAGTTCATTGCAGACATTTGATTGGATTCATCTCATGCTGCATTTAGTTCCATCTATGACCTTTGTCCCAGCAGCTTTGAATAATATAGTAGTTAGCACACTTTTGAAAAGATGTTCAGTTGAATTATTATCTCTAGTAATAGGATAGTAATTACTATCCTAATCCAAAATTAGGATTGATGTAGATTTTCTAGTAGTTGGGAAATAGGAAAAATTGAATTTAGGCGCTACGAAAGGTGCTTAAAATAAAGAGCAACATGTACTTATTGATAAACCCACCTGAAACCTCTGAGGATTGTCTTTGGCCATGCAGAAGCTTTGCATTTGGGTATATTTTTATTTAGGCATTATTTATTTAGGTTATTAATTAGATTGATTTATTTGATTTATATCCTACATTTCATGCAGATGTTGATGCACTTGGAATATAATAATTGGTAATATACCATTGGCATTGACTAAAATCACCATCAATCAATTGCAAAAAGCAGCTTTACTTGGAACAGTTTACATCCTGTGACACTATCTTTAACACCACCAAACAGCAACTGTCTATCCCACATCATTGAAAAGGATTCTATAAGTGGATAAAAATACCAAATACAATCTAAACATCTGGCTAAGTGATTAACCATAATAATAATTATGATTGCATTGTATATTATATATAAAGTACTATTTATGAGCACTGTGAAAACGTTGAACCTTATGGGAACATCCTGATGAAAGAGGGGTTAAATAGCTGAGAAGTGCTGTGTTAGCATTTCTTCCAAATGATTTCTGAAGCATGCATTACTCTACTGTCTACATCTGCACACCTACAGTACATAAATGATTGTAAGGTCAGTGTCAAGAATGTGGAATAATGTTACTGCAGCTCCGTCAAACAAGTAATCTTTATTAGCCACTGATGGTTTCTCTCTCAGAAACAGTGACTGTCCCAACCTTTCAATATGTTTATATAATGTAAGCTTCACTGCTGGTCTGAGAACTGCGTTTAAAATAATCTTTCTAGAAGTTTGTTGCAGCAAAAACACAAGATGGTTCTTCTGGTATTTAACACATTGTGATATATAGTCTAGCTTCAATATATCAGAAGCGAAGCCTATTCCAAAATATTCCAAGAAATTGTAAGGTTACTTAATGAGATTTATGGCTGTGGAATGAAACATCCTTACAATTTATTAGCTTGCTGAAGGATTTTATCATCAAGATATATTCTTATTGCCTTATTTGACACCACAGTTATAAAAGCTAAAATGCTTAGTGTCAGCACTTTTAGGGGAAAAAATGAACATATTATCAGTATATTCCTTTCCTCTGTCAGAAGCAAGAAGATATGTTATATTTAGTTAATCAGGAATGATTCCAAATCTGGAATATATACTTGTGCAAGTTTTAATCTCTGTTTCAGCCAGAAATGATCAGTTTCAACTAGCAATTATATTTACCAGTGCAATTTCTGGTAATGAAACCTTTCTAAAAGTAGATTGTTTTCTTAGCAGACATTGGTCTAAAAGGGGGAAATAGTTTCTTTTTCAACAAGGGATATTTCTAATACATCAGGACAATATACTCACAATATAACCAATATTCTTCACTGATTTTCTCTGGCGGGAAAAAAATCTAAAGTCATTGTGATAACAGCTAGAAAATTTACAAAGAGCCCTGAGGACTCTCCCTTTTAGGACTCTCAGAGTTGAAATAAAAATGAAGTATTTTATCATTTCTTCCCTTATCCTTGTTTTCTCACCATAATTGGCAATTTGCTAAAAGAGCAAACATTTCACATTTTCTCTTGTCCTACATAGTTTCATTCAGATTCTTTGTAAAAGTATTGCTTCTTTTGTAAGCATGAAAAATCCTTACACATATGCAAAATTAGGGTGTTCCCAGGTAAGGAATTGCTCCTTTCCTGAACAGTGTCAACACTGCCATGGTTATCTCATCTTGCCTGTCTACACTTATACAGCCATCTGATCAGGAGAGAGATAAATATAAATTGTACAATGCTTTTCCTTTGTAATTCCAGGTCTTTGTGAAAGGGAGACTGCATTGCTTTCCTCACCAGGAAAATTAAGTCTGCTGCAAATGAGTGAGGGAGTTCCTCCTGCAGCAGATGTTTTTTTTTTAAATGTTTGCCATCTTCTCACAAATCAAAAATGCTTGCACCGATATACCTTCCAGTAGCAGTATTTTAGCAGTGTGCACACACATGCAGGAGTTCATTGCTTGTCTGACTCTGCCTATAAAACTAGCTACTTTGTACCAAAACGAAGTACTTCGAACCAAAGAGGAAGCCTACAGAAAAGGCGATAGAACGCTGTACAATCAGGCCAGAACATTAACAAGCAAAAAGAAGCTACTCTGAAAAGCTAACAAATTAGTTGTCAACAAATGAACCAGCAAACATGTGGAAAACTCTTAAAAATATCATTAGTTACAGCAAACCTTCCTGTGATGACCCAGGATGGGATACAAAACACAGTCATAGAAAACAGGTGAAGTCCTTTTTATTCCTTCACTTTGCTTCAGAGCTCTGAAAATCTTTGACAGAAGACAAAAAAACCTCCCACACAAACAGTTACATGAAGAAGGAAAAAAGCAACACAGACCAGGTAAGAAGGGCTGGAGGATGTCCACAGATAACATACACTGAGAAGGATGCCAAACTCAGAGAGAAACTATAAACTAGATATATTTACACACTTTGTTTCCAGCGTTCACCAGTATGCAAGGCCATACTCTTATAGAGTTGTCACAGCTGCAGCCCATGAAGAGGATCAAGGCCCTTTCCTCCCAAGTAGACCACGGCTCTCCCTTATCCTCTCCACTCTGCGTGCCCTAGGATGGATAGGGGATGGGCCTGGGTCCTCCTCTGACTGCTCAGCCGGCCTCTGCCCTTCCCCAGCCTCCTCCATAACTTCCAGAGCCACACTTCCTGTTGGCTGTTCCTCCTCTCCCTCCGAGTCAGTCTCCACCAGGGGCATGACACTTCCTATGCTGAAGGAAATCAACAACTGGCAGATAACGTGAATGTGTTGGTTTGAGAGAAAACTAGTGCCATCCATCTCCACAATCCCCATCTCAGACACACCAACAACACCAAGCTTCCTACAACTCACCCCATCCCATTGGGCCCACCATCTCTGGTGATTACAGAGAATGAGGTCTTATTTCACAGACAAAAGCCTAAAATAATTTATTATGTCTGATTCATGAGAAAGTCAGGCCTGAGTAGAGTAGCCCAGGGGTTGAGGATTCTGGAAATAATGTTAATGCTTGGTATCAAGAAAAATGAATTATTTTTCAGCAGTCATACCACCTGGAGTTGGCAGGGAGAATGTAATAATAGGAGCCTTTCCAGTCAATAATTCCAAATCCCTACCCCCCCAGTTGTTCCCCTCTTCCTTAGTACCCCCAAGAAAGGTAACTATTTGGGGCAAGGGACCCCTATCTTTGCATGTCTTGTCTATCCACTTTCTTGCAATGCATCACCCTTGGAAAGGGGAGACCCAGAGACGAAAGTTCAAATTATACCCTGTAGCCGATATGTGTACTTCTGCCTTGTGTTGATGGGTGCTTATTAGTGAATAAGCAAAAGCAAGACAGGTGAGCCAAATGCCAATGAAGCATTGGGCAGAAATCAGTGCCACCCGTAGTACCTTTACCCCATCCTAATCTAAAGCAGAAAATAAGAACTACTTGATTGAATTGCAAGAGGACACACAAGCATCCACACAACAGGCCAAGTAATATTGTCCAACAGCTCACTGATGGTGGTCCTTAAATTCATTGTTAATGGCAATTATAGCTCTGGGATAAAAACTATTCAGAAAACGTGTGGTCTGAGTTTTAATTGTTCTGTATCTTCTGCCAGAAGACAACAGTTCATAAAGATTGTAAGCAGGATGGGAAGAGTCTCTGAGAATGTTGTGCAACTTCCTCAAACAGTGAGATGCGAAGATGTCATGCAGGGCTGGTAGCTGGAGCCCAATGATATTCTGGGCAGTTTTAATGATTCTCTGTAGAGCTTTTTTGTGCACTACAGAGCTGCTCCCAGACCGTACAAGAATGCAGTATGTCAATACACTCTCAATGGTGCTGCGGTAGTAGGACAGAAGTAGATACTGAGATAGATTTGTCTTCCTGAACATTCTCAGGAAGTAGAGCCTCTTCTGTGCCTTCTTTACAAGCATGTTAGCATTCATAGTCCATGAGAGGTCCTCTGAGATATAAGCGCCCCAAAATTTAAAACTACCAACCTTCTTGTTATTGACGAGTTCAAATATTCCAATATGTAAATCAATCTGGACAAATTCATGGATTATCATTTAAATAGCTTTCCATCACCCAAAACATTCACTTTGAAAAACTAATCTGAGTAGAGCCAATTTCTAGTGTTGCTTCATGTCAATGTAATTATCAGCAGTTCCTGAACAAATAGAATGCACATACTGTACATTGTAGGCCCTTACTTATCTACATACCGCATACTTGAACAAAAGTTAAATGAGCCAGTGAACAATACAAAGTATAGATGGATATAACTAACTGAAGTAACTACGAGCCTGTTCCTGTTTGGCATTTAATGTTAAGCAGGATTGGGCTTAACTCCTGATTAGACTGGGAGGGGAAAAATCCCCAAAGACAATATAAAACTATTTCCCTTTTGTTGCATGGATGTGTTCTTGTCATTCCCAAAAATGGAATTTGACTCAAGGAAGCCGGTGCCCTTCATTTATTTATTTGCATGTTGCTTGTTTTCTCCTTTATTGCATCAGCACCATAGCACATTTGAAGAGCATGCTTCAACTCTCACATCCAGAAAGAAAAAACATGTTATATTTATATTGATCACATACTTTCTCCAACCAGGAGAACTTCTAATTACTTCATTCTCGGTGTGATTTCTGATAACCTGCAGTGACATAGTGAAAATATGTTGACACTAAGCTGAGGAAGTATGTCTGAAAATCACTGCAAATTCTAAGCCAACTGTATTCAAGTAGAATACATCTTTTTCCTCCTGTTCCTTTGACTTAGTGGTCATTCCTGGTGGCTGCCTAGACAAGTTTCCTGCTGTTTTCTTGGCAAGATTTTATAAGTGGCTAACCATTGCCCACATTCTAGGGCTGAGGAAGGGACTGGCTTCAAGTCACCCAGCTGGCTTCTTGCCTAAGGCAGGAGTAACTCTACTTAAAATACCATCTGCTTTATTTAAAGAACAACTCTCTGCAGATGTAACACAGCGTCCCAGACATTTTAAGAAATCAAGTTTTAATGTACTGCCTAACAAAAGCTGAAAATACACTAGTTGTTTGAAAGTGTAGTCATGGCAACTGGGCTGCTCTTGTTGGATCAACACCCACCCACCCACAGCATACCTGTCTTCCAGGTGTTTTCTCCTGCACTAGGCCATCCTCTTGTGTAAAGACTGCTTGGTTTTCCAATATAGAGTTTTGAACACTTCTCAAGGCCACTGAGTTGCATACACATTTCTCTTGTTTTTGGTATCTGATCTTTAGGATGGACAAGCCTCTGTCTCAATGTGTTGGTGGGTTTCAAGAAAACAGGCAATCTGGTGTTTTCCAAATATTTTGAAAAATGTGGACAATAACGTTCACATTTTCTACAGGGAAGATAAATGGTTTGAAAGAAGAGTGCCAATTTGCAAACCCTTTCCCTCAGTAGAGATGAATGCCTCAGACACAATAGCACTTAAGACATATATCACTCCATGCTTTATAGCATTATTTAAGGGTTTTCAAATTCAGGCATATTTGCCCCCAACAACGTGGGGCCTGATTTACCTCATAGCAAAATGTAAAGTGAATTTGGAATTCTCTGTAGAAAGTAGCTATGTATGCCCTATAGGCCCATTATTCATATTGCATTCATACAAAAGTAACTCAAAACAGACACCATGTGAGAACAAAGAACACAACTATGATTCAAACATTTTTTAAAAATTATTAGTAAAAGTACATTTTATTAACAAATACAGGTATCCAAACAGACTACAGTGAATTACAGGAAGATTTTTCCTTAAGTACTGTTAAAGCTAAGCTTGTATTCAGTGTAAAAAACTGAGAGGTAATAACACAATACCTGAAAAAAATACATTTAAATAATTTTCATTCATACAGTGCTGTGTTCTGATCAAGACTAGAATGGAGAAATTCCATAAACTATTATAAAAATTATTCTATATATTTTTCTATAAACATTTGACAGCTTAAATATAAATACATTTCCACGATCAATATATTACAATCGTACTGTCAAAAATATTTAAGCTTAATGTTAGTGTTTTTAAAAAAGTATTCAAATTACAATTCAACCAGCTATAAATCTGAGTATCTCTAGGAATTGCAGCAAATATTGCAGACATTACAAGAAAAAATATGAAATGTTAGCTTTTGGAAGGCTCACAGACAAATAAGGTTTTATTGTGTTTCAAAATTCTGAAAACAAGGAGTTCATAATAACAAGATGCTTAAGGCAACATGGACTTTAGCACTTTGGCTTTTATCCTCACCAATGTATACACATATTCCAACAAAACACTCGTTATCTTGCTTCCAACAAAACTAAAAGAACAGACTCTGTTACAGTGAACATAATCCAAAGCAAAAAATGCACTTAGGAAGAACTAATTCAGAATTCAGACATTATCATGTTTTTTTTCTCTCATTCTACAGCTGACTATATTAGGTAACTGTTTTAACCAGCATAATCAAGAAGTGGAAGTGTTGGTGAAAGTTGTACTATCGGTATCTTTATCAATTTATCCCTTTATGAATCAGTTCTATCCTGTGCATTAGGTCTAATTTTGAATTATGTTTGTTTTTTATGACACTTAGATGTTGAAGTTCATTTGACAAGTCTATCTCTTTAAAATAAGCAGATCAGGATTAATGAGTATTTTTGTATGGCTTTTGTTAACTGCAGTATTATTGTAGCAACATTCTATAATCAGATTCCAACGTGCAGACTCTACATTCATTATTACCTTTAATGCCATGCTTTAAGAAAGCACAAATACTGGATGACAAGTCCAGTTTCATTTCTTTGAATGCCTTCCTAACAGAAGGATTAAAGGTTCAGTGCAAGCTTCTACTAGCACTGGTGAGGAAGATCAACATAAGAATGCTACAAAAAAATTGACAAACACGATTTTAGTTTATTGATATCTTATAAATTCCTTTGCTTCTTGTACTGGGCAATAAATTACCTGAAGTCACCACTGATCAGAAAATGCACAACAAGCAGAGACCATCTACGTAGTAAGGCTGAGATGAACTCAAGACCATTTGTTTTATGAAAATGTTAGAATCCTAAAGAGGATGATCAGAACAAAAAGGATTTGTCTTTACTCTTTATTTCTCAAGCTCAAATTTTAAACAACCAACAATTTCAAACTACTTTAAAAAAATAAGATTCTCATTATAAAGATCAGTTTTATCAAGGATAAAATAGATGACTTCCCAGACTAGGCTGTTTCCATTCGCGTATGAACATTTGATGCCACCACTTATTAAAATTGAAGTAGGCAGGCTCCAATAGATCTTTCTTGATATTTTCAACATCTGAATTTTTCCCATGATGCTCAACTATCACTTTTTGGGAGTAGAGAGATAAAACTCTCATTTATTTGGGGTTGGGGGGGGTAAGAAATAGAACAGATTCTTGCTAGAGAAAAAAAATCATTTTTGTTTAATCCTGCTGCTGTAGGTTCTTACTGATAATAAAAAAGTGATCTTCCTTCCTGTGGCAGAAGAACCTAATTAAGAATAAGGCTATTGTAACCCTCCCCCTCCCCAATGTCTATGGAAAATACATCCAAGTGGAGACCATTCTGTATTAAAACTTCACTAATTATCTTTAAGCCAGAATACAACCCAAAGGACATTATGTGCCTCCCTGAAACCAATTTTATTCCCGTAATTGAACAGAAATATGGTTCAATTCTGTAATTGAAAAGAAGTGTTACATTAATCACCACCTAGATCAACATACTCATCATCTCTCCTGGCCAAATCCTCTTCACCTTCCAAGTCTTTCCAAATGCTGGTAGGCAAAACTGGTTTAAGGGAATGTCTCTGAAGCAAAGCAAAGGGAAATAACGAAGACAAACGAGCAGGATTTCTCATAAAGGGAGAAGCTTCAGTATCATCACGAGACTCAGCCTGACGATGCCTCTCATCTATTTTCTTCTGCAAACCCTGTACATCTTCCATTAGATTTAAGACATTTGTGGCAGTGGCAACTGTGCCTCCACCAGGGAGCTGAGCTTCAGGAATCCATCGTAAATACCTCTGTGCCCATACTTTGATTTCTGGTCCTTCTAGACATGGCAGGAGGAGTCCATGAAGGTCAACAGGTTTACTGTGCCACCTGTCATAGAATTCTCTGGAACTATTCTGAAGTTCATCAGAAGAAGTTATCAACCTGCTGATTCTTTTGCCCAAGATGTTTTTAATTAACTGATCTGTTTCTTCCTTAAAAAATCCCCTTCTTGGAGGAGGTTTTGCTTGTGTCAGGGGCAAAGAGAGTTGCCGCTGATGCTGTAAAAGAAATTTAGAAGACAAAATCAGAATTACCTGAACTCAATTCCAGCTTAGCTTCTGGGCAAAGTAGGCAATAGTATTAAATGCAAACTATAAAGACATCCAAGTTAAAACAAAATGCAAAAAAGTTTGAATCATTCTTTTTTACTTTTTGTAGGAGTTCTCATGAAGATGTTTACTCAAAATTCACTATAGTTATTTTAATGCACATATTCCAGCCTAATTGAACAATGTTATTATATTGAATTAGTATCCCAATCTCTATCATTCCTCCAGTTATTATGGTGGAAATATTCCAATATCTTACCTTGAATCGTGAAGCTTTTTTCTGACTTTTTTCTAGTTTTGGCTTTTCTGCATAAAGAGGGTTGTTAAGCAAAGCTTGAGCCTCGTGTTCAAACTGAACAGACCAATCCCAAACCGAAAGAAAATTAAGTTTGCTGCCTTCTGTATCAAGACTTCCTCCATACTGTTTAAAAAAAAAAGTCTGGAATTAATTTAGAAATGAATTTTGTCCAGTCAGCAGTGCTTCAATCTGCAATACTTCCATTTTAACTCTAACCCTAACCTAATCCATTAAACGAAGTAAACGTTAGCCATCAAACAGCCGGTTTGGTATAGTAGTTAAGATGCTGGCCTACATAACAAGAAATGGTGACTTCTAGTCCTGCCTTTGGCATGAAAGTGATCTGGGTGATGCTGGGTCAGTTTCCATGACCCTGGGATGCTACAACTGGAGCATAAGTGAGAGCTGGCTGCCAAGCACCCAAATTTTGATCATGTCACCGTAGTAGACATTGCAATGGCCAGAACTTTGAGGACCTTCATTCAGCACCATGCTCACATTGACTAGTTGCTGAACAAATGGTGGCTGTACAATGGTTATAACTCAACAATTACCTGGCATTTGTAGATTTTAAAATTTCCCCATTTTTCAGTAAACATCTAGATTGTTTACCATAAGTGTTCCTTATACATTTGTATGTCAGACTATGAAATGATTAAGGGGACAACAACAAGCTATTGTTAGCTCTCCTCATGCTCTACTACCATCAAATATTGTTCTTAATGCTTGCAGCAACCATCCTTTAATTCCAGATTCCTGTAAAACACTTCATAGTTCAAGCTTATTCATTTTACCATAAACTATCCCCAAATCAGCAGATGTATAATGAAATGTCTCACATTTATACACTGGGGTGACTGCTGAAAAATAAAAATCTGGTTTGTTATATCTTCTGCCCTAAATTTTGCTAAGGTCAAATTTGCTTTTGTTCCCTTTGAATCAGAGTTCCTTCAACGCCTTTCCTAAGAAGCTCAGTCCCCAAAGTTGTTCACTCTCACTATTTTTCCATTTATAGAAATAGAGCTGTGTTGGCACAATGGTTAGAATGCAGTACTGCAAGCTAACTCAATCCTCACTTCAGGAATTTGATCTACCAACCTTCCAAGGTCAGTAAAATGAGGACCCAGATGTTGGGGGCAATATGCTGACACCCTAAACCACTTAGAGAGGGATGTCAAACAATATGAAGCGGTATATAAGTCTAAGTGCTATTGCTACACACTGAAACAATAACAGTGTTCTTCCAATTCCATAAATGCAGTCTTCACATACATCTTAACAAAACTGCAAAGGTAAATCCATAAATCATAGCATATTTTTAAAACATTCCTCCGGTTAAATCATTTACATTTGAAGCATTATACTATTTTTAAAAACATTCTTGCAATATTTTTGACTCCCTTTTCATCTACCGTATTTTTCTGTGCATAAAACGCACCCCCCCCCCCCAAAAAAAAAGTGGCTGGAAATATCTGTGTGTCTTATACAGTGAACGTTGCCGAAGCCCCCTCCACCCTCCCACCTCTCAGGAGGCCTCTGTCTCCCAGCAATTTGCCTCCTTGCAGCAAACAGAAACAGGTATTTGTTCTTGGAATAGTTATAGTAGTCACTATTAAATTGGGTATAATGGTGCCTTCATTCAAACTTTGGATCCTCTGAGAAAGTACAGCATACTGTTTAAAGGATTTCTTCTTGAGCCCTGATGTGGCTCTGTGATCAGGGGCTGGGCTTCCCAGGATTGAGGCTCCAGCTCAGGATAGATATTTTAGCTAGAATTTACATTGCCAGCATGTCATTTCCATATTACCTAACATCACCAGTGCAGGAAATAGGGGAAGTGAGGGTGAAGGAGGTATGTGAGTGATTCTTAATTTGTATGTGAAGGCTAAAGCTTGGCAAACAATAATACCTACTTCTACTAAGGCTTAATTTAGCCATTTGGGGGTTATTATTATTACCTTGAAGGGCCAATTATATACCACAGTGGTAGTTAAGAATCACTGATATATTATACTAATACAGTATTGTCTGAGTTTCTTTACTTCTAGCGTTAGAAAAGATGAAGAATGTTGTCAGACAACACCCAGAGGATAAGGAGTTTCTGAATTAGCTGAATCAAAATGTAAGAATTCATTGCCTCAAGTTGCAGAGGTCCTCCTTTGCAAAATATTCTTTTGCACATTCTTAAAATGTGGGTGGGCAGTTTCCATTATATTCCATTATATTGTCTCATAAACAATTTTAGAGGCAGACTTAATAAAGTCACAAAGTTAGAACAAGCTATTATAAAGTAGGTGGCACAAGTAAAATTGAATCTGCTGAGCATATTTTTCATTTTATTCTGATTCAATACAAATACTATTACTGCCTTTATTTAAGAACTTCCATGGGCATTCAGATAATGATAACAATTTATTAAAATTGTTATCTGTAAGCTGCCAGATTGTCAGTCACTCAGGATGACAACTTGCAACAAAGAAAGAAATTACAATAAAACAAAAAGAAAAGATGGCAAGTGCAATGAAGTGAGGGGTCCCCCTCTCCTTCACCAATGCCCTGAGGGAAGAGTCAGGTATTCAAGGTTCTCCTGAAAAAGAGTAGAGCAGGGGCCACCCAGATCTTTTTGGGGGGGCGGGGGTGGGGGGGGGGAAGAATCTCACTTCAAAGGACAGGTACGGCTACCGCGTGCTTCTGCACGTATAGGTGCTTCTGAGGTCCTGAAAGATGACATGGTTTAATCAAAGGAACCCTAGAGCATGTCAACCCTGCAGATCAAATCAGCCAGGCAAATATTATGAGAAACAGGAACTCCCTCAAGTAACCAGGCCCTAAAGCAGATGGCTTGAAACAGGTAAAAGAGTTTGCTACTCGTCTGATAGCAAAAATTTGGTCAGTGTTTGGAAGGATGTTGCCTGCTAAGATCACCACCAAGAGACAGAGCTAATTAATGTTAATACAGTATACACAAATTATATCGTAAGGATATTTATCACTGGACATATTGATACTTTATTTAATTTTGGCCGAAGCCCATACAGAGAGTCCTCTACTTACAACCATTCATTTAGAAACGACACTGAAAAAAGTGACTTATGACCATTTTTCACACTTACAACTGTTGCAGCATCCTCATGGATCATGTGATCAAAATTCAGGTGCTTGGCAACGGACTCATATTTATGATGGTTGCAGTGTCCCGGGGTCACGGGGATCACCTTCTGAGGAGCAAAATCAACGGGGAAGCCAGATTCACCTAACAACCATGTTACTAACAACTGCAATGATTCACTTAACAACTATGGCAAGAAAGGTCATAAAATGGGGCAAAATTCATTTAACAAAGAATGTCTCACTTAGAAATAGAAATGTTGGGTTCAATTGTGGTCATAAGTTGGGTATTTTCTCTACTTGGTTGTAACATTTACGCAATTACATTCATTAATAGGTTATTGACCTGTTAATATAATATTCCCATTCAAATCTTGGGACATAATCCTTCTACCATTCTTTCATTTCAGTTTCACCCCAGATCATTGAATCATTTTTATTTTTAATTCAATTCCTTCGACTAGGCAGTCCTCATTTAAGCCCTTTATTACCCACTTCCAAAACAATTCATTTCCATGAAAATACTGTTTCCATTTGCTGCATTTTGGGTAATCAAGATTATTTCCCTCTTACCGTAGTGGTGTCTCTCTGGTGTTGAGAATTGAAGAAGAAGGTGCTAAATATGGGGATGTAAAGGCTGTCAGACAGAACAGTAAGGTATGTTTCTGTAAATTCAAATGCTGGTTGATACTGCTGAACTAGTTGCCAAATACAGTCCAGGAACAGCAAGAAAACTGGAGCCTAAAAAAAATGAGGAAACTACAACAGTACAAGATACAGTAAATGGATCACCTTCATTGAAGTGCTGCATTCAACAAGACTTGACTTAATAAGGCTTCTATCGAGTCAGGATATATCCCTCCATAAGAACTACTAAGATCATTACTAAAAATGGGGAGTGGGGGGGAAATCTCTTTCCACCAAATGAATTTCATTCCTCTCCTCTTCATTTCATATAACCCTATAAAACAGTATTTAAAATAATTTTTAACTGCATGCCAAGATAACAAATCTGACATATTATTTTATTTTGATAAATATTTGCTTTTATGCCATTTTAAGTATCTCACAGAAAAAAATGCTCATAAAAGTTATGACTGCTCCACGGTTGCTTTAATAAGTTTTAGTAAGTTGCATTTACTACATGGCACTCGCAAGTCCTGCAACCATCCTTATTTTTTTCTATTATCATTTCTTTCCACTGAAGTCATTAAGGAGTTGCAGTTCTTGTCGGAGGCATAAGTTATAGAAAGGGTTTTAAATATTTTAAGGCCTATAGGCATAGCTGGAACCTCAGAATGAAAATGTTATGAACAGCCAATTAAACCAACCAATCCAATCCAGTCCCTTGGTCAGTATTATGAATGGAAATTAAAATTCTCCAACGGACAGCTCCCTGGTCTTCATTTTAACACCTCTTGAATTGGTGGAAGAGTTTTTAAAAAAAAAAACAGTTTCTCTAATGTTTAATAAGAATTTTCCTTTCTGTAATTTACATTCCATTTATGTGACATCATTTAAGGTATATGAAAAACACTATCATATATCCCTCTGGCAGAATATATTCTAAAGTCTCAGGAGGGAGTCAGCAGTGCTTGGAATCTCTGGTCGGCATGAAAAGGACTGGAATGGCCCCTCCCTAGCACTTCAGAATATTTCTACAGTTATGCTGTAATTGCCTTAGTCTGGCAAGATTCTGTAAACAGGTGAACAACAATAAAGAAACTACAGGTAGTCCTCTACTTGCAACCATTTGTTTAGTGGCCATATTTACAATGGCACTGAAAAAAGTGACTTACAAATGGTTTTCATATTTATAACCGTTGCAGCATCCCCAGGGTCACATGATCAGAATTTGGGAGCTTGGCAACTGGCGTGTATTTATGATAATTGCACTGTCCCAGGGTCATGTGATCACTATTTGCAATCTTTCCAACCAGTGTCCGACAAGCAAAGTCAATAAGGCTGGATTCGCTTAACAACCCCCATGATTCACATCAGAACTGCAGTGATTTGCTTAACAACTGGGGCAAAAAAAGATTTGCAAAATGGGGCAAAACTTATTTAGCAACAGCCTTGCTTAGCAAAGGAAATTTCGGGCTCATTTGTAGTTGTAAGTCAAGGATTATCTCTTCTTAGAAGTGACAATCATTCTAGAAGATATAGCATTTAGAAGTCCTTTACTTTCTTAATTTCTACTTTCCTGATCATTCTTACTGATTTTCCGTATCTGTTAATTACTATGAATCTTTTATGTGTAACACTGTAAACCAGACACACCAGTCAAGATCATGTCTGATCACTGACAGAAAGTAGAACTATTATTCCCCATTATTTGGAAACTACAATTCCAGTGATATAAGATAAGTGATATAATCAATGATATAAGATAAAAACCACATTTTTTGCAACACATTGACTATATTTAACTTCTAATCAAGAACTATTCCAATATTTCTTTTCACAAAGATTATTGGCAAGGAACCTGATTCTTTACTTCAACATCTGATTTGTTATCTAAAAGAACTCTCTATGTGTTTGTGTTAAATTTAACTCCATTTCTTTCCAACATATTTTTCTAAACAACTACATTTTAAATGGTATTTCTAACTTCTAGGATATTAGCTGTCCCATCCAATTCTAAATCATTTGCCAATCTGACGAGTTATTTTTACCTCTTCATCCAAATTATCATAAAAACATTTCAAAGTACAACATCCTGGCCTGGATGTTGTGGGATTCTACTCAATAACTCTATTTTAATGGAAAACTATACATGAGCATATGGCTAAACTGTCATGCCATTCAGTCTACGCTTAATTAGCTTGTCAATCAAAATGTCATGGATATTTTGCTAAAATCAAGATATATTTCATCCACAGCAAACCCACGTTCTGATAAAGAAATTCCTGAATCAAAACTGGCAGAAGGCAGTCTAGCTAAACTTGTTATTGATAAATTCAAACTGACTTCTGATAATTAATTCTGGACAGAGATAGCAGTGAGCCATTGCAGGAAAGGGCAGATTAGAAATCTGCTCCTAGTTTCTACTTCAGGTTCCCTTATCCATAACTCATTAGCCAATCTTCTGCATTTGTTCAGCCAGATTTTGCGTACTGCACTAGTTTCAAACCCAGGAAAACCAGGGGCTTGACCCAGGTTCTCTCTGGCCCCACCCCTCAACCAACCACCTATTAAACCTAGCCTGAGACCTGTTATGGTTCTGGGGGCCTAATTTATCAGTGGTTTGTAATTGGTGAATCACTCCCTTGTGACAACAGAGGTACAACCCTCAATGGGAAAGTAGAGTTGATTAGATGGCCTAAGAATCTGGTACAAAAAATATCCAGATTTTTCTTAAGATCTAAAGGCTAGTTTTACTGCATTTTTTTGTTAAGATTCTGGAAAACAGACAAAGCCAAGCACTGCAGAAGTTTGCTGCTGAGTGGCTGCTCCCTGCCTATTAATCCTACTTAGTTCTATGAATTGTTTTAGGACAGGGGTTGCCAACCTTCTGGACCTCAGGGACCACCAAACTCCTAATTTTAAATCCTATGGACCACTAATATGATTCCAACATGCCACTCGCCGAAGCGCCTGGATTCCCACTGAGGGGATGGGGTTCCTTTTTCCCTCTCTCTCTCTCTCTCTCTCATCTCTCTCTTTCCCCCCGCCCCTCTGAACTGGTGCTGGATGGTGGGAATCTGATGTTAAGAGTCCGATGAGCCACATGCTGAAGATCAGATGGCTGGTGGGGAGGTGGAGCAACAGGGGTGATACCTGCAGCGGAGGGACTGATGCGCATGGGAGATTGTGGCATCAAAGCCCTTCCTGGATGTTCTCTGGCCTGCGAGGGGGTGGGGGAAAGGAACCTCTGATCTGGTGTCACCTCCTGCCTCTGCGCATCGAGGCTGAGCAGCTGCCAGTGATGCCCTCAGGGGAAGATGTTGCAAGGGGGAGGCTCGACCCCTCCCCTCAGGAACCACAAAGAGCTCACAATCCTTCTGGCACCCACCAAGCCTCGTCCTTCCCACATGGGCGTGTGAGCACTTCTGCCAAGGAAGAAGAGAAGCATGGTGGGAGGAAGGAGGCTGGGTGGCTGTCAGAGGGATGGAGAGCACTTTGCGGTTCCTGAGGGGAGGGGTCGAGCCTCGGCCTCACAACATCTTCACCTGAGAGCATCACTGGCAATCGCTTGCTGCAGCTCAGGAGGTCCACGCTCTCCCCAGCCCCCTCGATGTGTGGAGGCAGGAGGCAGCAGCCACGACACCGATTTGCTAGGGAGACTGCAGGATTGCCTCACCTCCCTGTCAGTCATCTGGTCTTCAACACGTGGCTTGTCGGTCTCTGGACATCAGATTCCCACCACCCAGGACCAGCTCAGAGGTTCCTTTTCCCCCACCCCCACGCGGTCCAGGAAACACCAGGGAAGGGCTCCGACGTTGCAATCTCCTGCGCGCTACCCTCCCTCCCTGCGCGCATCAGTCCATCCACTGCCGGTATCACTTCTGTTGCAGACACAGGCGGGCTGCAGACCACCAAAATTTTCTCACGGACCACCAGTGGTCTGTGGCCCACTGGTTGGTGACCACTGTTCTAGGAAATAAAGAAGACATGCCTGAAGCAATACTAGCAGAGAAGAAGTAGGTGTGATCAGTTTGGGGTATAAGCTTGAAACTATGGCAATAATTATGGCAAAGCAGAATTATTTCACACAGCACCTGCAAAATGTCACTCAGCTACACTGTTTAGATGTCCTAGAGCCATGATGGCAAACCTCCGAATCCTCTCTGTGGGCATGCAAGCCACTGTCTTCGGGTCTCTGCCACACATGCGCAGGGTGCATGCAAGGACGCGCATACATGCATGCTGGGGCGGGGTGCATGCGTGCGGATGCGCACTCATGCACAGGAGATGCACGCACATTGCATTTTGGGGGGTTGCGCGCACATGTGCATGCTTGGGACACTTGGTGCCAAAAAGGTTAGCCATCACTGTCCTAGAGCCTTTTAGGGAAGGAGGGAAAGAAGAATCAATCAGAGTACATAGTGATTGCCTGGCCAAATATTTGCAGCTCATCCCTCAAATTCTCTAAACTTGAAGATAGAGAAATCTGATGAGGTGATATATTGTGATGTACCTGGGAGGTTTCTGAGCCTCTGGATCTTGAGGAAGTAGACAGAGTCCTCTGTGATCTAGCTCTGGCATTAAGATCTTGCTGAATCTGGCTGGTTAAAGCAACCAGAGAAAGAAATGGGAGTTGGAGCCACAGACAGAATAGTTAACACTTCTTGGAAGGAAAGGGAGATTCCAGCAATACAGAAAGAAGCACCAGTTTATTCACCTGTCACAGAGACCGCCTTAAATCCAGTAGTGTTAGACAACTATTTCCATAACTTGTTATTAAAAACAATTCTGAGTAGTGTGCCTGACATCTGATTTTATAGTTATTATATTTAAAGCCAAACCTGTGGGCCTATTCATAGCTTTTGAAGTTTTTTTTAATTGAAATGTTACACAAATGTTATATGAATAGATTAATTCATATCAATTGCATGTAGGGCTTGGCTACTTGTGTTATCTATCTGTTGGGCTCTGAAGGCCAAAAGCTTAGTGTGATCAAAGCTGACAAAGTCTTGCCTGCCTTTCTTGTTTCCTCATAAAATATTTTTGCTCCTGAACAAGAGCTCAACTGAACCCCTGAGATATTTTTGGACAAGCTATGTATTGAGACAGAGGCTCCACCATTTCCAGTTTCATGATTCTCAGCTTCCCTTCCTACACATATTTTTGCTAAAAACATCTTTGTAGAACTTTGAGTTATACCTCTTCCTTATCACTTTGCCGCAGATGGTTACAGCGATCCAAGAAAGCATGTCCTCCCATGATCCATTCTTTCTGAATAAGGCTCTGAAATCCCAGCTTTGTTCTACAGTATGAATCCATCATAATTTGAACCAGACAGGAGATCACACAACAGAGGTCAGAAGCATTTTCCTCTAAAAACAAAGAGACAAATAGAACTGTTTCAGATGAGAGAAAAGTGTTTGTGGCTACTTTAAAAGAAGGACATGTTTGTATTATTACAGTCCCTTTCAGGCAAACATTAATGTCTATTGAGTGGGACGTTAGCACTGTTAATGCGTTTGCTGAACACCCTGAATCTGTATTACTCTATTAAAATCAAATAAAGACCAAAATTAGTACAGAGCAGCAAATGATTTAGATAATATAGTATTACTTTCTCAGAAACAAAACATTTATCAATTTATTTAATACTGTACGTCATTCAACATTTCTCTGTCGATTATGATCATATAAACCAAAGGAATATATTCCAAAAGCAACATGCATTGAAGCAATATTTCACAGTGGTAAAGCAAAGATTACTGGGCATTATATCAGAATGAGACAGCATGAACATGGTGGAAGAACCTATACAACAGATTAGTTAAGCATATGGTACGAAATACAATACAGGACCAAGTTTCAGGACTTCAGGCAAAACAAGATAATATATTGTGCAAAAGCACGCCTTGGTAAGTATCAAAGCCAGTAACCGGGTTCATCCATCACACTAGAGATGATTCACTTAATGATGACCTACACAGAAGCCAAGCCAACAGAGTTCACAGAGTAAACCAGGATTAAACAAATCAAATTTCGTAACTGCATTATGAATGAGCTTAGCAAGTTTGTTGTACCAGTTCTGATCGTGCTGAGTAACAAGACTGGAGATTAACAGACATGCTAAACACCAAGCCATCTAAAATAGCCCTCTGCAGGCTAGCCAACTGTACTACTCACAGGTGGAGAAAAATGGGACAGCAGAAGACAGGGTCTTCACTGAAAGGAAAACAAGGAGATAAGACAGAGGACAGATGCAGGTGTTAAACCAGAATCCAAGAAACATGCTAGAAGGCCATGCTTTAAAATATAAGACAACTCCTTGGTGTATCTTAGTTAGAAATGAATAGCCATGTACACATGTATACAGACCTGAATACCTCAAGAGTGACCAAATGCATTTCTTTTCTACCTATTCTATTCTGATTACATTTAAGGGAAAAAGATGAATTAAACAAATAGGGTCAATCCTCTTTTAGAAATGGGATAAAACATGACATGATACATTTATTTTCAATGTTTGAATATAAATTTTCCTAAAAGAAATAGGACAGTTGCAAAAAAATTGACATTTAAGATTATATAATCTTAAAATTTCTTTAGAATAACAGCAACAAAAGTACTCTTTGAGGCCATGCCAATCAACTTTTCAAAGTGGTTTTTAATATTCAAACAGTGATGCTGTTCTTAAGGCAAGCGACTGACAGAAAGGTGGTACATGATGTTGGCAGAAATGTAGACCTTGATGTAGAGACCTGTGCATTTTATGTAACTGTAAATGAATTCTGAAACTGAGGGATAAAGAAAGGAGTCTTGTTAGGACTCCTGCATGCTAGTGCTTGACATGCTCTGTAAAAATGAATGAAAATTCTCTAATCCTCATTTATAATATATAGCTTAATAGAAAAAGTTATGAGTTAATCAGAATCAATAAGAGTAATAATGGTTCATGGTTTGAACTTGCTTGCAAGTAGTCATAATTCCATTTGAAAAAACCTTCAAAGCAGTTAAAACAAATAATTGTAATTTACTGCCCATTTTTATTTGGTAAGCTGATCAAGAGAGCAAAGGGTGGACAGATGGTATTTGGGTACTCTTTGATTAAACAAGTTAAACAGATCTGTTTTATCAGGATTCAGGCATATTTTTGGAATGGATTACACCAATCAGCCTATGGCTTTATAACCAGAATGTATGTAATTAAGAAGAGATTCTTCTAAAGGTTGTGCTGGGTATAAGAATTAGGTTAGTAGACATAATACCTCTATTTGGAAGATCTTTCCAGAAAGCGATATTGAATAGCTCAACTCCATTGCAATTGTATATTGGTCAAGCATTTATGCTACTCCCAAAGGTGCTTTTTCAAGAGGCAACTGGACTTTCTAGTTTTTTTCTTTGAAGGCGTTTCTCTTCTCATCCAGGAAGCTTCTTCAGCTCTCCTCCAGTTCTTCATTTTCAGCTTGTTGGATAAGAAGTGGAACATCTTCAAAGAAAAAACCAGAAAGTCCAGTTGCCTCTTGAAAAAGCACCTTTGGGACAACCATGACCTGGATGACTTGAGAATCTCCATAGACATTTATGTTACTGTAAAATGTAGCTGCCATGAAATCTCTCCAGAGGTTTGATCTACACTGACATTAGAATTTTAAGAAGCTGAATACTGAAAAGGCAATTTTCCCTTGCAGCTATAGGTAGTCCTTGATTATGAACATTCACTTAATTGTTCAAACTTGTGATGGCGCTGAACATGTGGTACATCCTCTGGTGCCCAGCTGGCAACTACATCAAAGTTTCTCATAGTCATCATTTGTGGCCTTCTTTGCCAGCTTCTGGTAACCAAAGGCAGTGGGGAAGCTAGTAAGGAGGTTGCAAATGGTGACCATGAGATGTCCCTGCTTAATGACCACAGTGATTTGCTTAATGATGGCAACTGGTAGTGCCAGAACTGCCATTAAGTGGCATGTTCCTATGTTATCATGCTTTATAATCAAACCACTTAGCTATGGTAATTCCAATTCCAATTGTTGTCATTAACTGAGGGCAACCTGTATTTTATTTTTACTTATTTTAATAGCAATAGCACTTAAGACTTATATACCACTTCACAGTGCTTTACAGCCCTTTCTAAGTGGTTTACAGAGTCAGCCTATTGCCCCCAACAATCTGGCTCCTCATTTTACCAACCTCGGAAGGATGAAAGACTGAGTCAACCTTGAGCCTGGTGAGATCTGAACTGCCAAATTGCAGGCAGCCAGCAGAAGTAGCTTACAGTACTGCATTCTAACCACTGCACCATCAAGGCTCTTATACTTTGGATTCAGTAATGAACTGGTAGAAAATGAGATGCAACACAGACAACACGGGTATCAGTTTGGATGAATTGATTCAGATGGAGTAACAGCTTGAATTTTACTCTACCTTTCTATAATGCTTACGCATTATACAAATTAGTTTGTATTTGGAGCTAATTTTAAAGCACATATTATTGTGTATTGTTTTTAAAATGTCTGTCTGTCTGTCCGTCCATCCATCCATTTCTGCAGGAAAAATAGTTATATTATCCAATGAAACACAAAAGATATGGGAGGATGTAGTTAATAATTTACAAGACAAGTAGTGACCCAGTCTGAGGTTATATGCATCCAAGGTCAGAAAACTGTCGAGTTTAAGTTGTTCTAAACATATTTACATGGCAAGCAATTCATGAATAAAAGATTAAGGAACTATATTTTATTTTATTTCATCTACTTATAATTGACTGGAAAAGGGGAAGTATGTTTTCTTGAACTTACCTTGAAGAAGAACATTTGTGCTCTGTACTTCAAGTAATTCAATAATATCTATTGTTTTTCTCAGACATCGCCTGGAAGAACATGGACAATTAGAGCTTTAATATATCCCTGGAAAGTTGAAGTGGAAAGGCATAATTCTGTTTTGGAATCAAGTGGGATCATGATAGCAATAACACTTAGACTTATATACCACTTCAGTGCTTTACAGTCCTCTCTAAGCAGTTTACAAAGTCAGCATATTGCCCCCAACAATCTGGGTCCACATTTTACCTAGCTTGGAAGGATGGAAGGCTGAGTCAACCTTGAGCCGGTGAGATTCTAGCTGCCAAACTGCCGACGGCCAGCAGAAGTAGCCTGCTGTTATAGCTCAAGAATCTTGGATAAATGTCAGTATCTCAAAATGAAATTTGTTGAAGTTCTTACTAAAATCTGAGGATACATCATCTCCCGTATTATATTAAAGGCTAGATGGTTTACTTAAGTTTTCCTAAGTATGTCTCGATCACACAACTTAGAAAGTTAACCTACCTTATGATTTCTAGCCAATTTGTACTTTCTAACAGTGAAAACCATTTTACATCAGTATCCCAGAATTCTGCACTGTTATCTGGAAAAAAAACCCAAGATAATAATTTTAGCTATTTACAAATGAAATATAGAATGTATGTCAATGAAGCTCAAAGTTTCAGAGAAATTAATGATTGTGTTATATTCTCAAATATATTTTTGCATCAGCACAACCCAAGTAGTCAGTGTACATGATTTATTGTTTTACTGTGCATTTAAATGTTTCAACAATATAATTCAAAAGAATGGTCAGCTATAGAAAGACATACAATAATTGAACATTTATACCTATCAGTAAACTAAGGAAACCTTCTGTTTCAAAGTTGAAATAGAGTTGCAACATGTAATTTTCCTTAGTTTTCTACATACCTATTAAAAACAGCTGTTTAAATTTAGTGTATGCAACTTGGATTTCTTGCAAAGATGGAAGGCTGCTTGAAAGGTCTTCAGTTTTCAATGCTTCATATGGAGGCTTATCAATTGTTCTATACATTCTAAATAGAACAGATTAACAACATTCAGAACATAATAGAATGCATTAAGTGGATACTTCATTATTTGGAATCAAAAGGGCAGAACTAGCAACTTTTGGGACAAGTGTAGCGAGATTGTCAAATTTAACTAATTTTATACAATCCTGGGATAGGGCAACAATATTTCTGTTTCTAGGATTCTTTAAATAGCATACAAGTTTACTGAAAATAACAAAGAATATATGGGTGCCAATCTTCCTGACCTCCTTCTCTGCATTGTTATAAGAGAAAAGTATATCTTATTGTGAAGAAACTTAAACCTTTCTGAAGTACTGTATTAAGCATGTATTAATAGTAGAGAATTTCTAATAAAAAATATTTGCTATATAAACTATTGTTACATTTCCAACATCTTTCTTGCAGTTGCCATTTATTGAACTGTGTTATTATATTTTGGAGTGTTTTATAAGTTTGATAAATGTATTAATAAAACTAAAGGACTGGTGTGCTAATGCATGGATTTTTATACCTTTTCTCACCTCAGCCCCAAAGCAACTTCAGCTGTGATTGTGATTCAGACTTCCTTTTCTTAGCCAGATGAGTGAACAAACTGTTCACTAATACCATGGTCTAAATCAGCGGTCACCAACTGGTGGGCTGCAGCCCACTGGTGGGCCGCGAGAAAATTTTGATGGACCGCAGATAAATCTCACCCTCAGAGCACCCCCCCAAAGCAATTAATCCAGGCTGTACAGAAACACAAGGCTGCTCAGCCCATATGGCCCTCGGGAACCCTCCCCACCCACTCACTCCTTACCCAGTAAACTTGTCTGCTAAGTTGCTATTTTTCCTTTTTCCGACTGTCATCTGTTCTGCTGTGCTGGGAGATTTAGATTAGCTAGGAAGCAGGAAATGGTTGGATTTCTTGCTTTCTAACTAAGCACAGCCGAACCTCCCTTAGGACTGAAGGTTTGCTTGCAAGCAAATTCAGTGCAGACTCAAGGCAAGCAAATTTGAGAGGCTGAGCTAGCCGATGACAGATAGATAGATCACTGAATGATTCTGTGAGCAACTCAATCTGCCTGCTTTGCCTGATTTTGGGTAAAAGTTGCTTTAAAAAAAATAAAAAATCAATATTTACATACATGGTATGTTGTGAGTTAATTTTGTGAGTTTGCTTGCAAGCAAATTTTGTTTGACAGACTGAGCTAGCCAATGGCAGATAGATTTCTGAATGAATCTGTGATTCTGTGAGCAACTCAATCTGCCTGCCTGCTTTGCCTGATTTTGGGTAAAAGTTACTCTATTTTTATAAAAAATTCAATATTTATATATTTATAATATTTACATACAATCCATGCCCAGCCAGTCACATGACCAAGCCACACCCACAAATTAGGCCATGCCCACAAAACCAGTTAGTGGTCCCTGGGATCTAAAATTATGAGTTTGGTGGTCCCTGAGGTCCAAAAGGTTGGCGACTCCTGGTCTAAATTATATTGATACTTACACATAAAATATTGCTGAATATTTCCCTACTGCCCAAGAATTTGTGATTTAAAGAAACGGGGAATTAAAGATATAGGTTTGTTCAAAATTTGCAGTTCCTGAAAAAGGAAATCCTAGAGAAATTTCTGTGACCAGATACATCCAGTTACTCCACAAAGAGTCATCTGTGGCATTCAGAACACTCCACACGGGTTATGTTAATATTTCTTTCAGAAAAGTGCCAGATCACCCAGAATAGTGATCCATAGAAGGGACAAATGTCTAGTATATTATCAATGGAAAAGAAAATGATAGCTTGCCATTAGGAATTAAGTATTCAAAGAGTGATTGCAACTGAAAATGCAAATATACTATGTTGAAACAGAACTATTATTTACCCATCCAAGAATAGTCTATGCAGCTGGGAAGTGTTGTCATCTTGTTCTTTGGCAAAAGTTGACATTTTGAGGAGAGCAGCACCATTATGGCAAGACCAACACCAAATCTGCAGTAGGTATTTACATGTGATTTGGTTAGTAGTAGATGTCATACAGCACACAAGAGTAATCCACTCACCATGCATGAAATTCAGTCCCTGAAGAGCACTTAATATGAAAGTGGATGAAACAGTTTGGATAATTCTTCAAGCAACAATTTGGATTATATTAATATGGTCCCATGTTCTTTCCCCATTAGATCTAACTACATTCCCCATCTGGATTTACTACTTGCATTAAGAGTCAATATATAACCGTGTAACAGCAGCTAAGTTTTCTGTTATCCTTTTTGTTTTGCAAAAAGGGAATTTTAAAAGCACCACTGAATAAGAAATTGCTGAACTAGCATAAATCAAAATGTTTCGGGAAATCTCAGTCAGTTTCAATAAACAAGAAGCTTTTAACATATTACTATTGTTAAATGGTAAGATTCTTGTAACCTGTCTCATATGTACCCTGCATTTGCATAATCAACCCATTTTCCCCTCCCTTTCCCCCTCATCTCACCCCAATTTAAATCTAGTATTCTATGTATCAGATGCAAGGAGCGCATTTCATAAAAATGTGTGCCTTTTAATAAACTGTGTTGGTTGGAGAAGGTGCTTCCAGATTCTTTCTGATTTTTGCCATCACAGACTAGCATGACTCTAGAGTCATTTACTAGAGACAAATGTTTATATAGCATATAAGCTTTTCTCTAGCAATTTGAACTTTTTTTCTAAAAAAAACCTGGTTTCTAAAAGAAGATATCACTCATTCAACACTTTCAGTTTTCTTCTAACACATGTAACATCACTAGAGTATCTAAGCGTGCCAACCCAGAAGAAAACCCATTTAGCTAACAACTGGAACAATGATTTTCTTAGCAATATCAGCTTGTAAAAAGAAATTCTTTGGAAATTTTGATTATCTCTTCCTTAATCTGTTCTAAAAAGAAATTAAAACATATATTCAAGAGTGATTTGAAGATGGCTGCCTGGGTTTTATACCTTTTGGAGAGGATTTCTTATCATTTGTAAATGAAATAATTATTACATTTAAACATTGGGGGGTTATTAGCAGGTTTTTATTTATGGTATCTTTTATATGATGCTGCTAGATACTATGGGATGGTTTCACTGGTTCATGGGAATGAGCGTGGGAGATAAATATGATCAATATAAATGAATGGGGTAGTGAGGAAAGCTAGTACTATGTAGCAGGTTAAGCCGTTAGGCTAGGGGCAGGAAAACCTTTCTAGTCCTCCTTAGGGACAGAAACCAGTTGGGTGACCTGGATCAGTCCCACTCTCTCAGTCCACATCAGTGCTAGGTTCTGCAACAAAGAGGCCTAACAATAACACTTCTTGTCACATCACACATTGGTAGCTTTGCTGCATGAACCATTGTGAGTTGTAATGCAAAATAAATCCTAGAGGTAAGCAACACTCACCCTAGGAAGAACAAAATGGGATAGAACTAGAAAAGCTGACTCTACATGTATCAGCAGAATACTAAAGCAGAGCTACAGTTTGCTAAATTGGAACTGGAAACTCAATTTGAATCAGGTTAGTGGTTCTGATCTGAAAAAGGGCTAATTTGCCTTAAAAGGGGGGGAGGGAGTACAAAGTTCATTTCCACTCATCCAAATCAAAGGACTGTTTGAACTGATCTATTAACTATATTTATTCATTAATCCTACTTCCCAGAAGCAAACAATACATTGAGCTACAGAAATATGAGACAAGCTGTAATATTCAGTTTTGCTTAGCTCTGACTGCATTATAAATTGCACTCATTTGATGTTATCCAATCATTTAGTAGTAATAAAGGAAGCCATCTCTGTGTGTGTGTGTGTATTTATATGCATATGTAATACGATGTAATATAATATACATATGTTTATCTTTACTAAAACCTTGTTCAAACTTGTCAACAAATATACTCACTGGAATTCCTCTTCCTTGATACTGCAAAATGCTCTCTTCAGAAATAGCCATTGGAACAACAAAATAAGCAGGCAACCTGAGAAATATTAATTTAACAAATTAAAATCTGCAAATTATTCAGGCTTATCTCTCAGTTGGAGCTTCTCAGTACAGCTCAGTTACTTCGGATTGTACAGAAGGACTGAAGTCATTTCAAACAACTGATTGTCTTGTGGCAATGAAGACTGCAGCCCAAATCTTATATTCTCTTGGGTTGAAACCTTCTATTAAATAGAAATCTAGTTTTATATTCCTCATTCTTGCTAGGGAGCTGGTGGCTATCATAACATACCTAACAAATTATCCTGTAATTATTATCCTAATGGATTTTCCTGTAACAGAAGTAACCTTTGAAAGTGGTGAAAAATGGGAGCAAAATTTATCATGAATCTTGAACTAAAGAAAATGTATTTTATTTCTGTACAAGAGTTTAGAATCCAGCATCTACCCATCACGGTTATTTCATGAACCTGTATCACTTGCTATATCTACTGGCTCATATTTCAATTTATAATACAGGTATTCCTTGAATTATGCCAGGTCTTCTTTCTGAGGATGCTTGTAATGCTTCTGAGGCCTTCTGAAATCCTGCAAGAAGGCTGTGCCAGCCATTTCTTATTCTTACAATGCTTTGGAAAGCTTCCAAGGCCTTCTGGAGCATCATGAGAACCCACCACGGAATTTAGGTAACAGTAGGCACAGCCTTCCTGTGTGGATTTAGAAGGCCTCAGAAACTTTCTAAAGCACTCTGAGAAAGGCAAATGGCCTTGGGAAGGAGTTATGGCACAGCCAGCTGCTGCCTAGCATAGAGCCAAGCTGGGCACGCTTCATCAGCAGTGAAAAGAAGATGGTGAGGGTTGGTAAGGCAAATGCTGAGCAGAGGGGCAGGCCGGACAAGAGATATAAAATGGAAACCAGTGTGAGTTATGGATTGTTCAGTCAACAATCTTAATTTTTAAAAAGTGATGAGTTCTTACTTTTTAGAGACTTTATAACCTTCATTGGCATTCATTGCTTTGAATTTTAGATTTCCTTTGGTCCGCTCCAATTCTTGACGCCAGTCTTTAATAGAATCAAACCATACCACTTGATTCTCGTTCTCTGTTAAAATATAAAAAATTTTTTAGACTGGACAATTTTGAACTTTTCAAATGGATTTTGCATCTTAACCAAAAAGCTGACAAGTTTGTGAAATATGCTTTTTAGTAGGACAAACACATTTGATTTTTTTTCAATTCTAATATAGGTTTTGATCTTAGAAGGAGCAATTACCATTCTGAAATGTTTCACAAAGCCAATTTTTCAGACTCATCATAATTAACAGGGGATGCATATATTTTCATTTTTAACAGAAATAGTAGTGCCCTTTTTACTCAAATTCCTGCATACAGAATATTGAGTCTTTTACAGGAATCTGTTGAAGCTCATCTCTTGATCATACATGAACAGCTATTATATAATCTATTTCTCATCAGTATTAGACAGGACAGGACAGGTAACCAATTCTGTTTTAAAGAAAGTTTGTCAAGACGATAATTACCTAGAATCAAAATAGTAAGCAGATATGTTGTGCATGCTTACCTAAATCATTTGGGGCAGCTGATGCATAAGAGAACAGAAACAAGCGTTTAAATAGTTTAGGGGTCTGTGTTTGATGAACTATGCCACTGACAATCTAAGAAAGGAACAAGAAATCATCATATTTATAAGCCATTCATGTTAGTTAGAAGAACCAAGTACCTTCCAACTTTTCTAGACTGAAGAATTTCCTAAAGTGACCCTATAAACCTCAAAAGGCTAAATATAAATTCCATTGAAATGCTGTATATGGACTTCCCAATAGCAATAGCATTTAGATTTATATACTACTTCATAGTGCCTTACAGCCCCCTCTAAGCCGTTTACAGAGTCAGCATATTGCTCCAACAATCTGGGTCCTCATTTCACCAACCTTGGAAGGATGGATGGCTGAGTCAACCTTTAGCCTGGTGAGATTCGAACTACCAAATTGCAGGCAGCCAACAGTCAGCAGAAGTCTGTCAGTACTGCATTCTAACCACTGTGCCACCATGGCTCATTAGCATTAAAATATCTGACTAGAAGATGCTGTCCAGGATACTGTAGTACAAAGGATACAAATCTCACAAGTGGCTTGCATAGTTATTTGTCAGTAGATAGAATTGTGTTTGATCTAACAATTAAATCAGGACATGGAAACATATGCAGAAAGTTCTAGAAGTCAGATTAAAGGAATGAATGAATGAGGAAGCTGAAGACTGAAGAATGAATGAGGAATGAGGAAGTTGAAGATTAGGACCCCAAGTTGATTTCCTCTGTAATGCTATCTCTAGTTATAAGGGTCATGATTTTTATGAAACGAAGATTTGGAGAAGATTGAGAATGTTCAAAACTCCATAATTTGACCATACATTTCCTGCATCTTAACCTACAAAACTGCAATACATTTCCAACACTCAGGTAAGAGTTCAAAGCAAATCAAACACAGAGACTCAAGACTTATTAACAGCCACAGGAGCTAAAGCACAACACATTATATACAGTTAAGATTCATCATCTAAAAACAAATTAAGGAATAGTCATGAAATCAGTGCCACACAGTACTGTATTTTTCTTCACTTTATGTTAAATCAAATGAGAAATATTCATATGGCACAATTAATTTGTAAATGGAATCCAGCAGTTAGGATATACTCTATTCCTTACTCTGAAATGTGTAATATTTTAGGAAAAAGTGGATTCACAAATGAAGGCAAAAAGTGGGTAATTTATAATGGGTTTTGTTTGCCATTCATTTAGAATGCAGGTTGAAAACAAATGGTTTATAGTTGAGTATTTTGTGATTAACTGAAAACATGCCTAAGCCACAGCTAGACAAAGATGCTTCAACAAGGCAGGACTTCTTTTCCTATTTAATTTTTGGACCTTCATAAAAAAATATAACTCAGTTGTAACATGAGTGCTCTTCATGGATGTTTAATCATATTCCAAAGATTTTTGTTTTAAAAAAAGGAAATAGGTAAGATCATAATTACCCTTTTAATTTCTTCTTCCTTGGTATACCTTAAACAGAAGTGAAACACTCTAAGATCTTTGCAGTAGATGATTATTGTATCTGGATATTTTCTCAGTTGACCACTTAAGGGTTTCTTTTTCTCATCATAAACTGTAAGAAAATATAGGTTAGTTTTAACATTTATTCAGGTAAGCAACTTACTATTTATCCAGCAAATCAGTAAACTTAAATCTTCTTGCACCCAAAATATTCCTAAGTTTATAGCCATCATACTGAGATGAGAATTTTTTTTTTCAACTTGCTTGAGAAACTAGAAAACCATTTCAAAATTTAAAATGCTGGTATATACAGTTTCATAATGAGTGAAATACACCTGAAAGAACACATTGCTTAACAGAACCAGCGTGCAGATCTGTAGCTTGGGCTGTTGCTAATGTTATCTCTGCAACCCTACTTTTGGCACTATTATCCTAATCGCCACTTGCAATTTACCTTCTTTACCTCCTGCAATTCTTGTTGAAAATACAAACAATACCCAAACTTTACCCCTCAAATATTTGTATGTCTGAAGATTTAAATAATACTGAATACATGCTTCATGACAATTTACTGCTCAATTTAATTTTAACTAGAACAGAAAGTCTTTGCTTGTGCTGACTCATGCATACAGTGATAACCTCAAGGCTGGGTTAGCACAGTATGGTCTTTGCAGAGAAGGCAATGACAATAATCTGAAAACCACCTGGTCAAAAATATATCAGGGCAGATAACAAGTTGTTCCTTTCTAAGTACAGGTAGTTTTTGACTTACCCAACGGAGCCCAAAATTTCCACTGCTAAGCAAGATAGTTAAGTGACTTGTGCCTAATTTTATGACATTTTTTTATTTTGCTATAGTTAAGCAAATCACTGCAGTTGTTAAGCAAATTGTGTGGTTGTTCAGTGAATCCAGCCCCCACCCCCTTGATTTTGTTTGTTGGAAGCTATCTGGGAAAGCTATAAATGGTGATCACATGAGTTGGGAACAATGCAACTGTCATAAACACATTCAAGCTGCCAAGTACTTGAATTTTAATCCCTTGATCATGGGCACTCTGCAACAATCTTAAGTGTGAAAAGTGGTCATCAGTTACTTTTTTCAATGCCATTATAACTTCAAATGGTATTGAATAAATGGTTTTAAGTTGAGGATTATCTGTACATCATAGTATATCACAGGTTGCTCTCCAAGGCAATTCAAGGATCTCACAATGCTGTTAAAACTCTGGGTGGTTTAGAACCAAATATCTCCAGGAATCTCATTTCCCATACAGTCCACAATGGAAGGGAGCAGGTTTTGTAAGAATGGAGACATAGTGAATGCAGTGCTGTACATCAGATTTAATTAGACATGCTTTTATATCCAACTGTGATTTTGCTTATTATTTCTTATTTTTCTTCTTTACTCTACATGTATTACTTATCACAAATATGCATCATTTTGTAATAAAAAACATAATTAAAATATTAACATTACATCTAAATCACCCACATTTGACTAAACTGAACATGTATTTCTGATAGCCATGTACTAATTAAGATAAAACAATTATTAATGCTAACCTACCTCCATAAAGTTGATCTACACATTGAAGGGTTACGTCATTTTCTTCCAAGATTTTATTTTTGAACTGCGGTTCCTAGAAGAAGAAAATGCCTTAACTTTTGCTTAACAGAACAGAACATAATTTAATAAGATTTCTCTTTTACTACCAATACAGTAGAATATATATACAAAAAGTTAATTAGCTCTTTTTATTTCTGGAATATTAAACCTCTAAGAATTATCATCAACATTATGAACTACAGCTGAATCTTAACCACAGTTTTTTTTTTCCTTTAAAGATTCTAATCCTTCTCAGAACTGTGCCAAAACCAACCCTGGTATTTTCCACAAATAATATTCTAATTTGTCAAGGATTTAATATTTTCATTTTCTGCCAAAAAACTTCTTAAAGTCTTTGGCTTACACACTCAAAATTATAGATGTAAAATTGTACTAAATTCATTATAGGGAGAGCAATAGCTTAGCTTTCCAATATTCTTTTATAAAACGTCATGCCTGATTCATTTCCGAGATAAAAAGTACATCATGTAACAGAATTTGCCTACACAAACAAAGACTAACTTTGATCACTTACTTCCTCTAAAGTGGATTCTTCTCCAAGGAATGAAATCTTGAAGTTTGTGCAAATAAGTTTTCCAAAAGTGCCACGATTTGATCCATCGTCTTGTACAAATTTCATAACCATGTTTGCTTCACAAAGCACCAGCTCACCTAACGGAAGTTAAATTTGCTTCTTAATATATTGCAGTGAACTACTTAGATTCTCAAATTCCAAGCTGCTCAAATGCTATCACTGTAGATGTAACTTGAGCTACTTAATTAAAGGGATTTTGCTACTGCTATTGCTCTAAACTGAAGAAATACTCGTTCAGTTTAAACTGTACTATCAGATCAGAGTTAAACACAGAGCAGTCAGCCTTAAACTGATATCAGAAACAACATTCTAAGAAAATTATGTAAAATACATCTAAATTAGGACTGTGTTATAAAAAGGAACCTCTCTTCTGCCCTGACATCCATTTAATCAGTAGTCTACTATTTTTATAAATAAGGCAAATAGGTTCATTTTCAAATAACACCATTTATCTTTCAAAGCAAGGAGTGTTAAGTTACAGAAATTGAAAACTACCCTAATAATAACAAATATTTGAATTTAGTTCCTCATTTGTTTACACACATTCCTTAGAATTCAAATCATCTACTTAATTGTAGCATGTAATGCACAACTACAGCATCCAATGTTGTGCAATATTATTTGTTTGGCATTACCTGGTAACAAGTGAGGTTCTACTTCTTTTTCTATAGGTTGCCTCACATATACTTCCTAAAAGAAAGGACATTGCATTAGTTCAGATGTTAAGCAAAAAGTTACATATTCAATAGACTGAAAACATATTTTGAAGGCAAATTACTTCTGCTGCGTTAGATTGGCATGTAGAAAACATTTACCAAAGTTATACAGTAACTGAAACCAACCTAACAAAAATGTGGAGAATTACAAGCATATAGCAACAGCGCAGATTATAAGAAAAGTACAATAATCTATTGCTGATGTGTATTAACCCCTGCTCTCTTTTTAGTATTAAACATTAAAAGAAGGAAAACAAAACTCACAATCCAAACAAGAACTCAACAAAACTGTTCAATAAAATTTAACTAGTGTTAAGAAAGCATTGGGAGGCATTATCATGCCCTAAATTACTCAAGAAAAGCATAGCACCTAGTATATGTTACATTTGTCAAAGCTAACAAACTAGCAAAACATAGTTTTGATAGTGAAAAGGAAGATTATAATTAAGTATTTGTAATGTCTGAAAATGTGTCTTATATGCTGAAGGCCCCAAGTTTTATTTTCTATTTTACCTGAAGCTTAACAATACTAGGAAAGACCTCTCCTTGCAGATTTGGGAGAAATCTTGGCAATCAAAATATTAAACTTCTATGCCACCAGACTGATAAATTATTGAGTTGACTCCCTACAAATTAAGTGGGAAACAAAATCACAGCTTCTAAAATTTTAGTTGATTCCAAGCAGTTCCACTTTGGTTCACACAATCAGGAGGGGGAAGACTCACAGAGCCACCAGTTCTGTGAGTCACCATTTCAAGCTACTGTTCCCCACCTCTGCCACAGAAATGTAGAAATGCAATAGGGGACTTTCTCTGCAAATCCCAGCTGGATCCAGCCCACTTTCAAATCAGGCACAAAGCACCTGGGCCAAGTCACCTGGATGATGTGGCTTACTTGGCACTTAAAGTGCGTTTTACTTCCACCAACATCCTTTGTAACAATCCCTATGGTTGCTTTGCAGAGCCCTAATATTCAAGTTTCAAACCTTCCATTCTCCAATCAAAATGATCTGAATCATTCCAATAGTTAGCTTGGTTCCTTGACTGTTCCTTTTTACCTCAGAGAAAGGAACTAATTTGTTTTAAAGATAGTTGCATTTTATATCAAAAATGTTTTGACAACTGTCAACAGGAAGCCAGCCAAATATAAACAGTTAACCATGAACGTTGCATACCAGCAAGTTTTGTACGGTGAAAAAAATAATGTTCTCAATATTTTTTCTACAGAAAAATACAAGCTTCCCAAAGCTTTTAAATTTTACCACTCTAGCATCCAAAATGAATGTGGAAAATACTTTAAAAAACTCAAAAAAGGCAAAATACTAATTCTTAATCAAAATGGAAACCAGTGTTTTCCTTTATATTACTACAGAGCTGGTTCATAAGCAAAAAATAAACACCACTTAGCCAGGGCTCTGAATCTACAGTTAAATTGTTTTTCCTCTAGTAAGAATAATCTTTTTTGCTATATCTCCTACTTCAAGTGACTACAATGGGAGAATTAAAAAAAAACACTCCATAAGGACTGACCAAATACTTATCAAAAATTGCAAACTGATAAAAGCTAAGTACTCATAACTTCATTTAGTCTTAGAAACTATACAAAGTTGTCCCGAAATCCTGAAAATCTGGTGTTATCATTCATTTTACATTAGTTAAAGCAGTGGTCCCCAACCTTTTTTGTGCCGCGGCCCGGTACCAGCATCACAAAATCATCCGCGGCCCGGTACCAGCATCAGCATGCATGGCAAGGCGAGCTGAGCGACCGGCCAGCCAGCTGTCCCCCGCTTCTCCCCGCCACCTTCAACTCCTTCTTTGTACCTGTGTCGATGGGCTTCGCGACGGCTTCAGGACGGTCACTCGGCTCGCCTTGCCATGCGTGCTGAAAGAATCCTCGCGCCTTAGTTTTGTTCGAAGCCGCCCCCGCCCCCGATGAAACTAAGGCACGAGGATTCTTTCAGCACCCAAACGCTGCTTTCTACCCGGAAAAGCTCACCAGAAGCACTTTTTCATCAAAACAAGATGGCGGTGCCCAGCAAACCGGCGGCCCGGTAGAAATTGTTCCACGGACTGGTACTGGTCCCCGGACCAGTGGTTGGGGACCCCTGAGTTAAAGGATTTGCACAAGGGATTACTTTTGGGACTTTAACCCTACAAAGCCTTAAACCACCCCCAGTTGTTTAACCCAGGGGTCTCCAACCTTTCTGGCTTTGTCAACCAGTTGGGGGGGGGGGTTCTGTGCAAGCAACCAGTGTGCATGCTTGTAGAGCTCCATTTACACAAGCGGTGGGTGCGCCCACCCACCACTTGTGCAAATGGAGCTTCCTGTGCGAGCTTCCATGGCCTGGTTCCAAATAGGCCGCGGACCCTTGGCATAACCTATTAAGGAACTCCAATACCAGTTCCCAAGAATTTTACCAATCAAACAAACAAACAAAAAACATGTCAGTTTAAATGTAGTTTCAGACTGCTTAACTGAAAGTTGAGCTAAATAATTATTGAGTACAATAATCCAAGTTATTTTGGGGGGGAAATTCCCCAAACATTTGAGTGTAATGTGATTTCTTTTCTGTTAAGCTGCGATACTTGCTAGGTGATCTTAAGTCAGTCCTTCTCGCATTCTGACCTTCTCATTAAACTGCTGTTTAAAAAACTGAGAAAAACTGCATAGACATTATATGAAGTTTCACGATTTCATAGTTTACTGGAACAAATATAACCCTCAATACAAGAGTTATTTCAACGTTCATACCCCAATTTTCTCTTCAAGCATTGTCTTTCTCACAGTAATGAACAATACTCAGAATTTATTCTACATAATAAAGCTATGTATCATTATTATCCAGGGATAATTCCTTAACTGAAATTTGTACAGCTAATATTATGCTTAGCATCAGAGAACTCCATCTAAATTTATTTTACCAGATACTCTTCCTTCCATAATGGATTATCATGAAGTTTTAAAGAAAGTCACATACTAAATGTTGATGCTGAGAATTTAGACAATTTGAATATTACATTATAATACTTTAAATATGAAATTCAGATTGTTCGACTTATGTTATATCTCTCTCTAGGAAGGCATGAATAATGAAACTAAAAAACAAGTATAACCAGTATGGAACTGGCCTGAAGGGCAAGTTCAAATATTTTTCTTTATTAAGAAACAGTTACAGTACTATACAGACAAGCAGAAGAATAGCAGAAACATTTTTGCATTTCTTTTTTTCTAATTTTAATTTTTTGGTAACTTGGCTTCTTTTTCTCTTTAATTTTCCACCCTTCCGAACCCCTCCATTTTTGTTATTTTGCATTTTATCTCTTTAAAATATGATGAAAACCCCTGAATTTCACAATAGACTAATTTAACCATAATATCAACTGGAAATCTGTGAGCATCTAAATCAGGGGTGTCAAACTCATGGCCTGCAGGCCGATGAGTCATGTGCTGGCCACGGCTACCTCTGATTGGGAAAAAAGTCCCAATATGTCATGTGATGATGTGACGACCTGAGTTGACACCTCTGATTTAGATCAAACCAAATCGAAAAAATGCTTGGGAAACCCTGGAAGCTCGGGACTCACAAATCAGCCATCAACAGGTACATAAATATTTTCATATCATTCAAAAGAGACAATTAAAAAAAAGCTAAAACAGAAACAAAAAAATCCAGAATACCTCCTGGTCAACAATTATACTCAAACAAGCAAAGATTCACACTTGGATTAATATAAGACAAACAAACAGTAAACAACCCAATCAAGCAACTACCAAGGAAAAACATCACCCCACCAACACTCACAGGGCTTACTATATACTGTATAAAAATAGAGAGCAAACCCCATTCTCTTTTAGAATTGAAGATGTTACCTAGCTGGATAATGTAACTGTACAAGAACCAAGCTCAGAGAGCACCAAGGACTCCTCAGTTTCATTAACAGTTGTTATAGCTAGGATTTAAGTTTTCCAGAATCAACTTAATTCCATTTCAACTGCCCACAACAGGATGCTTCCTGTATGTGGACAGACTCAGTTATCACTACTAAATTACTAACCAAACATCTTCCTAGCTACACCATTACCAAGTCAATCGCAACCATTTTCTTCAAGCATTAATCAAAAAGCTATAAAGGAAGAAACTCATTTTGGGCTCCATTAAATGCAGGGCTCTCTACTTTCAATGGCTTTTTTTAAATCAAATAATATAATATTCTAATTCTTTATGATCTTATTGGCAGATTATGTATCTTCACTGTGTATCACACTGAATTCCAGCTTCCTTCTTACTACAGCCAGCATCTTAAGCTAATGAGTTGCTCATGGTCAAAATCCAATCAAAGCAATTTTATCTGTTCTAATTGTTCCAACAAAAAATTAATTTGCTAGTGATTCAGCAATGACTTTATTTCTAACCAAAGGATAGAAACCTGTAAGAGTTCACAAAAATAGTGTTCGTATTATGATATATTGAGCATAAAATAGCCAACTTCATGTTGCCTAAAAGTATGGTTCTGTGAGTCACATAAATCCAAAAGAATGACTTGAGTAAACTATGGTACATTTAATTATGGGAGTGTCATGTGAGCACAACCAATATATATCCTGCATACAATGACATCATCCAAGTACACATTCACTATACGAGCCTTTGTTCATATTCTGGCCATATCCTGACAATCTGGCTCTGTGACAAATTACTACTTGTTTCACTATTCATTAGTAATATTGGAATGTATACTTTAAATATACTGTTTCCAACTCCCTTCATTTTTAGTACAACCAAGAATGAAAATAATTAGGTAAATATCATTTATAAATGGCAAGCCTCAAAAGTAAAAAGGTATATTTCTGCTAATTTCATTTTTAAAAATAAATGGCTGCCATTTTAACAAACATGCATGAAAGCAATAAGGTGGTCTCAAAGTTAACTACCTTTTTTTGATAAATGACAGTTCTTAGTTGTTCATGTGATCTGCTAATCTACATAATAAATGGATAGGATGCATGCAGACTTGAATGCTGGATCAAGCCATAGTTAAAATACAATTGATTATCTAGTTTTTTAAAGCCAAAGTTTAAAAAAGCTCCCTCTTTTATCCAGACAGAGTTCTACCACATAGATCAGTAAGCTACTTAAAGGTATCCATGAGGGAATGAGGTGTCAAAAAAGCAGGTGCAAGCATGCAAGTGATAGCCTTTTTAAAAACATATCACAAACATCACATGCATGTAAAAAGGAATTGTGCTTCAATTATATCCACCATCTTGATGTTTTGGACACCCCTCTCCCCAACAGGGGCTTGTGAAAGAAAGTACTCTTCTTACAATCTTTTCAGGTCCTCCATATGCTCACAAATACATTATAGTTCATACATAGGAAGTGAAACAGGGACATAATGGAACTGAAGAAAAGATGTTTCTTTTCATTTACTTATTTCTGGGGGATCCAAAATCTTAACTCCCAGGAAACAAACAGGAAGCACTGACCTGGTCAGTCACTGCAAAAATTAATCTGTTTCTCTTGAGCTTCAGATTAGCCCATTATGTCAACATGCCCAATGTCAATCAACAATTTCTTTTTTTTACAACGCCCACATTTTATTGACATACAATCAAATTTATTAAGCAATATGTAATCAATTTGCTTTTCAAAACATTGATGTTATTAATGGAAGTTGTCATGATGCAACCGTCTAAAAATGAAAATACTTTGGGACATATATCCCTTTTGCTCTTCATGTAAACTTAAGTTGAAGTGGAAAAAGGAGATTCTGCAAGTGGAGTAAACTAAGTCTTGCAGAGTCCAGTGGTACTTAGTTTACTTTAGATAAAATACCAGTGTCCTAAGATTGTCACCAGATAACCAGAAGAAAATGCTTAGGGTAGTATAGCTGTATTTACTTACTAAAATCTCAGTAAACTTATTGAAGCAGGCTTTGGAGAATGCAAGCACAGACCATAGCACAAGGTATCAAAGATACAATTTTTTAATAAATGTGGCACATTTACTTTGCAGCACTGAAGTTTCATTTTTAGTCTACCTACCTACAAGAGTCTTATAGCACCTTAAATATAAACTAAGACACCAGACTTACAATGGAAGCATTTAAAAATTCTTTTGGAAGGCCCTATTTTTTTTTGGGGGGGGGAAATCTAATGACCAGATAAAGAGCTTCACCCAAGCATTGCTTTATCAGTTCTGGACACAGCTTTCCACGATTTTATCCGTGAAAAAGCTGAAACTGAAACAGAGTTTAAACCTCAACTCACTTCTCTTCAAACTTACTCTTTCTTTCTTGCCATGCTGCATCCCTACCTTTAGCTTTTAAACATTAAACTTGAAACACGGCCTTGGCTGTAAGCCAATCCCACCATAATACACTGATTAAAGTATATAAAAACCGCATGCTTTTCCTGAGGAAGCAGGTGCTTCCAGAGAGCAATTTACGCACCCGGGAAAAGAGGGTGGGGGAAGCACACGGATACCGTTTCACACATAATAACAGAATAACTTTGTCACTTTGAACGTACACTAATCGGGGTATCTTAAAATGAAATTTCGTTGCATTCAGCTCTCAAAGGGTCAACTCTTCTCACGTTTTACCCTCCCAAGCCCCCGTTTCTTTTGCTCTCCTTACTAGCAAAAGGGAAAGACGGGAAAACGGCACCGTTTATCCTCTGTTTTGGCAGCGCCAGAAGTAGCAGCCACCCCACCCCACACCTTTTGGACATTTAAATCTGTCCCACTCCTCTGTCCTCCCGAGGGTTTCGTAAACGGAGAAGACGCCGGCTGCCAAGAGTAAAATGCTCCTTATGGGTCCTGACCCCACTTCCTCACAAGACACCACACAAAACCCCAAGGCTCCCTTGAATAAGGAAGAGGGATCCCATTTCCTAAGGGATGGGGAGGCGGGCAAGGGCTGAAAGGACGGCACCCCTCTCGCTTACAAAGCAGCCAAGTTTTTTTTTTTTGGTCTCCCCCCCCTCCTCACAGGACGACGAAGCCCCGGAAAAGCCGCCGCCGCCGCCGCCTGAGAGGAAACCCTGAGAACCGAGCCGCCTTCGCCCCCGCTCTCGCGGGAACTCTTCTGAGAGCGCGCGCTCCCCACCCCCCCATTCGCCTCACCTCAGGGCTGATGTAGGAGACGAAGGAGGGCTTAGCCGGCTTAGCCCCCGCGCCCACCCCGGCGCCCAGCATGGCTTGCCCCCACGAAGTCCCCGGCGGCCCTGCTGCTGCTGCTGCTGCAGCCGGTGCCGGCGGGCAGGGTCGTCGGCGGTGTCGGCAGCTCCTCCCAGGAGGACTCCACATCCTCCGCCAACGCCGCCCTGTTCCGTCTGAAGTAATTGATCCCTCCCATCGCCCCGACCGGCCTCTGCTTGCTCTCCCGCGCGCCTCGCGGCGGCCCCTCCCTAATCCTCCCCATTTCTGAAAGAAGGGCACGGGAGGCAGCGACGCCATTGGTCCGGCGCGGCTTCAATCAAGGCGGAGGGCCACCCAGGCAGCGAAGCAACGAAGGGTGGGGTGGGGGGTGCTTACGGTCTGATCCTGGAGGATTGGGAAGAGCGAGCAGAGGAGCCAATCACAGCTTCAAGAACGAACTCCGATTGATAGTCGCTTTGTCCAATCAGTGAAGCAAAAGCCTGATTAGCTCCTTCTCCCCCCCTTTTTTTTTTAAATTTCAGCTGGAAGTTCGGACTTTGAATTGATTGCCCGTGTATGCCGCTCATTGTTTATGTATGTATATTTTTCAGGGTAAAGTATACGCTCAAATGAGGTTCCTTTTTTCACGCACAATGCATTTTTAAAGTCAAACATACGATGAAAAAAGTTGCAGTACAATTACAAAAACTTTTTGCGTGAATTCTAAGACTTTAAAAATATTCTTAGGGGGTCCGATTATTATGTACAAATACGGTATTGTAGGTAACACGCATTTATTGTAAAAGAGATAACTGAAAGGCAGGTGGATGACTTTGGACCAGTGGGTCTCTCTCAGCCCAATATCTTACAGGGTTATTGCAGTGGGAAAATACAGGTAGTTCTCCAGTTACAACAGTTCATTCTACTGACAGCTCGAAGTTCTCCAGTTCTCCAGTTACAACAGTTCATTCTATAACAGCACTGAACAATGTGGCTTATGACCACTACAGCATCCCCGTGGTAATATGATCAAAATCCAGATGTTTGGCAACTGGTTCATATTTATGATGGTTGCAGTATCCCGAGGTCATGTGATCATCTTTTGCTACCTTCTGACAAGCAAAGTCAATGGGGAAGCCAGATTCATTTAACAACTGGGTTATTAACCTATCAATAGAATAGAATAGAATACCTTTATTGTCATTGCATTCCACAAATACAATGATTTTTGAAAGCTACTCCAGCACAGTGCCCCAAACACCACATCACAATCACACTACAGAGTATTTAAAAATTAAAATAATTAAATAATTAAAAACCTAGTCTAAAACCTATCTAAAACATTTAGTAAGTTAAATAGTTTAAAAATGCCACTATATACATAGGACTAAATCACATATGCATTGTTTGATTCAAGACAATTATTATCTTGGAAAAGAAACTGTTTTTCAGTCTATTAGTCCTCATTTTAAGACACCTATAGCATCTCCCTGATGGTAACAGTTCGAAATATGAATGTCCAGGATGAGAATGGTCTGTGGAGATTTTTAGTGCTCTAGAGAGGAGTCTAGTCTTTGCAATCTCTTCCAAAGAAGAAAGAGGGCAACCGATGAATCAACTGTTGATTCACTTAACAGATGTGGCAAGAAAAGTCATAAAGTGGGGCAAAATTGACTTAACAAAAGTTTCATTTAACAACATAAATTTTGGACTCAAATGAAATCAAGGACTACCTGAATAAGGCAGGAGCATTATGTATGTTCATTATCTAGCATAGATAGATAGATAGATAGATAGATAGATAGATAGATAGATAGATAGATAGATAGATAGATATAAACATAAAGACTAGATAAAATAATAGCACCATGGATGCAATTCCAAAATATCTGCAGTACCACTTGAACAATATGGACGTTGACCAAATCACCATCAGTCAATTGCAAAAGGCAGCTTTATTTGAAATAGCTTAAAATGGCTAATCTGCAGTAACAATGTTGTGTTTCTTTCTCCTTTAAGATTTCACTAGCATATTCATTCAACAATTAAATCTGATGCTTCAGTTGCAACTGTTCTGGATAGTGATAGACACACAGTCATCCAGACTGTGGTAACCTCTGTATTAAATTGCTATCATATCCTTTATCTGAGGTGGCATTTTCAAAAATGATAGTTACCTCCAAATACAAACATTGTACCCAGCCAATGTCAATGGTTCCTGCCTTACTTATATGGATAACAAACACCTGATTCATATATTGTACTAAGCCATAGTTTGCTTAAGACTGTTTAATCAATTATCTAGAATTAATTGGGATTGTACACCATAATTGGTTAGGCTGGTGCATCATACTAAGTCATAAATTTAGGATGCATGAACCACAGCAAAATACAATACACTAAGCAAAAAACAAAATGTTGTAGCTTAGAACTATGTGAGAGTTCAAATCAGACCTAATTAGGATTAACACTTTTGCTTAGCCTACAACCCTGAGAGAAAACTAGAAAAAGCACCATTTTGTTCCTTTTATACAAGTGAAGCATCTACAGTTCATTTGTGTTCACAAAATAGAAATGTAAAGGGCTAAAAACTGGACTATGTACTGGAAACTGGGTTCAAAGCATACTTGCTTCCAGAGTTAAACCAGTGGTGACCGTCTCATTTATTGCTGACACATGGAAACCGTTTTTATCTTTGGGATTGGACTACAATGATAATTATTTCACTAAAAACCAGCTCCAGGGAGACTTACTAGAACTACTACAGTAAAACTTACTATTTTTTAATTTCATTTTTGGGTGCTTTTTTGTGCTTTTGTGTCAGTGTTATAAGTTTCTTCAGAATCTGAATAACTATGGAGATTCTCAGCCATCTAGGTCATGGTTGTCTCGAAGGTGCTTTTCCAAAAGACAACTGGACTTTCTTTGTTTCCATTAAAACATTTCACTTCTCATCCAAGAAGCTTCTTCAGAATCTGAATGAAATTCCCATGGCCAATAAACACTCTGTACAGTCATTTTTTTTCATAGATATATATTCTGTATATTCATAGATATTCTGCATATCCATATATAGTTATATATTCTGTATATTTGTCTATACATATTAAATTTTATTGCTGTTTTGAACTTCTGGTTAGATGCTAACTGCATTTCGTTGCCTGTGTTCATGTGCAATGACAATAAACTTGAATAATCTAATCTAATGGCTATGCAAGGTTCCCAGTGAATTAATGTGCACATCCAGTCTTAACCATGGTTTAACAAATAACCCACAGTTGGCTGAATTTGTAGAAACACTATGGCACTTTGGCCTATGGTAGGATATGAATTCCACTACTTTTGCCTCTCTCCCTTTGCTTTCCCCCTCCCCCCCTTAGAAATGAAATCTTGCAGCAAATTTTAGCTTTCCTGACTATGGAGGAAATATCCTAACAATTCTGACAGCCTAGATGGAATGATTCAGAACAGCTTTTACCAGCAGCTTCTGCACGATTGCATAATAAGCTCTAGAGGGTTTGAAATAACTATGATTCCTTGGCAGTAGTAGTGCTTTTGAGTTCTGGTACAATTGATTTCCAAATAGCTCTGATGGTAATAGTAATTATAAAACTTAGTCTGAATAAGGGGTTATTGGGCTGACTGGTAAAATAGTTGAAGTCGTTCCTCAATGTATGTGCAAAAAGCTTTTCCTTTTTAAAAATTCAGGAGTTTGGGGACTTGGAAAATGGTTGCTTGAGGCTTCTAAACCCAGTAACGTATTTTCTGTCTCAACAGTAGCTTAATAGAAATGCAGTATTTCCTGGAAGAAAGCAGTAGGCATATCTCAATATGGCTTAAATATTAAATGACCCAGCAAGGCCAGTGAAACAGCTGCTTCTACCTAGATAGCAGCCAGTTCACACCATTGTTAGCAAAAGAAAATGTTTTCACTGATATGATTGTTAGATCCAAGTGAAAACTGTGTTCTAAATCCACTGGAATTTAGGAACAATGTCCTTAACGTTGAGTTATTGCTTGGTTAAACAAGCATGCCAACATTTTGTTTGTTCTGTAGTAGAAATAAACAGTTCCAGTACTGTTTGAATATTGCATAATGGATCATTGATGAAATCTGGTGCTTCCCAGATATTTTGGATTACAACCCACGTAATCACTGGCTATGCTGACTGGAATTTAAAAGAGATTTAAAGTTTTAAAAGATTTGAGATCTGATTCACATGATGCCCTAAGCCATACAGTGATTTATTTGCTTTTGATCTATAGCATCATATGTGAACTAATTTCTTCAGCAATTAAACTAATAAAAACAGTACAGATTTGTAAGGCTCCTATCTTGAATGTGTTGTATTTTCTTTTTAAAGCAGAAGACAAAAGTAATCAATAAAGTCAGTCCATATGTATTTAGTAAATATTTGCACCATTATTTCCCAAATACTAAAATGTTGATAATTCTGTATTTGAGTTCTTTGAAGAAAATGAAGTCTCATTCAAGTTTTAAAAATTTGCACAGTATATATAGTTGCAGCTTAATCTTATTTGTGTTTACTCAGAAGTCTCACTTCATTCAGGGGAACTTATTCCCAGTCAAAGGCTGTTTAGAACTGCAATCTAATTCTTAGACCTTCACATTCAAAACTTCAAGGCTATTCCTTTTTTAATATATACAGTATGAATATATACATCACTAGCCAGAACAATCTACGGATATATGTGTGGGAGGCTTTATTCCACACCTCTTTTCAGCAGATAGCAATCTATTTCATTATAACCCAGCCAAACCATTCTTATACATATTTAAATACTAAACCCATATAAACCCAGATGTTCTGGTTTAATTTTTCTTGGAGGCAGGCTATCTGAATTTTACACAGCAGTCCTTAACTTACTACCATAATTTTAATTGCTAAGCAAGGTGGTTCTTAAGAGTAGTTGTGTCCAATTGTTAAGCAAATCACTCAGGCGGAGGTTAAGTCACCCCATTAGATTTCTCTTGTCAGAAATCAACTGGGAAAGTCACAAATGGTGATCACATGATCCCAGGATGCTGCAACTGTTGGGGATACAAGTGGGTTGCTACGCAGCTTTTGATCAGGTGACTGTGGAGATGCTCTGACACCTGTATATGTGAGGACCTGTTGTCACTTTTTTAAAGTGTGGTTGTAACTTTGAATGCCATAATTTGTAACCAAGATGGCTAAATGTGAGAATAAATGAGAATTACAAATGTCCAATACGTCCAATGACATGAGGCCTTGAGAAGGGTTGACAACCATGTGCAGAAGGCAGAGTTAGATATCCACAATTCTGCCAGCTAAAAAGTGTTCCCCCCCACTTCTGTTATCAACAAATACTATGCAACCTATATCAATGAAGATTCTCAGTCGTCTTTATAGAGTTGTCTGGAAGTTGAATCAAGACAACTCGACTTCCTTTTCTTGTTGGTTTACAATAAGCAGCAAAATGCTTCTAACCAACAGGAAAAGAAGTCCAGTTACCATGACTCAGTTACCAGAATAAGCATAAATAAAAACCTTTGTTCCTAAAGAGCTTCTCGCTTAAATTGAAGTTGGATTGGAGGGGGAAAAAAGAAATGCAAGAGATAAAAGCTAATAAGCTTTACTTGAACTAAATTTATACATAAGCTTTACCAAGATGAAAAAATTAAGAGAGATATGAAAACTCCCCTCTTCTCCATCATCTTTAATTAACAGAAAACAAAATGAAGGTACAAGATGGGCAGGATTCCAAATACCTTTGGAACATTCCCTCCCCTCTCAAGAAAGCTGCTATTCATCCTTAACTCTTTGTGTATACACCAGCAAATTTGGCTTCATTTGTTTTGTTAAAGAGCTGCTGCACTAATGCTTGGTTCAGAAATGTCATTCTCTGAATCTGCCTACCCTAAGGACAGATGTACTGTACAGGCAGCCAGTTCTTCCTTCATAGGAATGAGTTTCATTTATAGAAAGTTATTTGCACATGTGTCTTGCTGATGAAAGATTCCTCATTTTGGGAGTTTTTAATTTTTTTTTTAATACTAGGAACAAAGTTACTGTTTTCAAACAGAATTTTCCTTTTAAGATACAGAAATTGAAGTTCCAGCCCTGAAAAGCCCAGATGCACATCACAAGACATATATGCCCATCATTTATTTTGACCTCTTATGTGCAATATATTTTTGTCTACATATTAATATGCAAAATATAATCAATGTATTTCACCATTCAAGGAAGTATGATTCCCCTTATCCCCAGATGTTTCTGAAGAACCATTTACTGCTTATAGTATTTTAGATATTCTTTCCAGATAGTTTCAGTAAAGTGTCTGGAAATTTAACCCCCCAAGTTTATATGTGAGTGAAAAATTCATACCAGTTGATGATTTTATTTATACTCTTATTAGAAGTGTGTTTTGTCTTTCTTGCAAAAGTTCAAGGCAATGAACACGGCACCTCTTCCTCCAAAGTCCTTTCTCTTAATGCTACACTAGGCATCATCCTTCATAAAAGTAATTTAAAAATAAACACCAATTCAAGGCCTAGCAACATTTAAACATTTTGAAAGGTTAAGAATTTTACAATATGATTAATTGGAATAGAAAGCTTAATATAGTTTATTGAAAATAGACTGATTCAAAATGTCATGTTTCTCAGGTCATCTTGAGGAATATTATGAATATTGCTAAATTGTTATATCTAAATTAGTGAAATTAATAAGGGTATCTATCCTGAGTATACAATCAATAGTACATCACTTAGTACATTTTTACTCTTTATTTGTGTATTCAACTGTAGTGTTGTAACAAATCACATCTGTGAACCAAAGCATACATCAACAGGCAGATGTAGACTGAATTACACCACTATAATATTTAGCTGTTTGAAGGAGAGGTAAGCATACATTATGGCCGCAAATAATTTTCTGCTATTTTTCCTTTATAGCATAGCCTTCAATTTATGTGAGATACTGTTATCTTCAATTTTAGGTTTAAATGAAAATCACTGTATAATTTGGTACAAAAACAGCAAAGGAACCCCTTCATAGGCACGGATATGGCAAACAATTATTTTTAACTCAGAGCTAATGGTATTATTACCATACTTATAAAGCTCTCCAAAAATAGTTAGCCAAACTCTTCCCAAACAGAAAAAACTGTCCTCTTGTTTACAGTTTCTGCAATATTTCAGAAAATTATTTTTTGGCCTTGCTACGTGAAAGTTAACTGAACAAAGCCCTAGACATGAAGCCATTAAAAAGCCATTCTATTAAAAAACAAAATCATGCCATTTTTAATGAATTGCTAAAGTTGCTGTTCATACTGCATACATTTTGCTTTTATACTGCTAATGTGTAACTAACAACAAACCTGATTAGAATAACATAAATCTGTCTTAATTACACCATTATATCACTAGATAGACAAATGCCATGGAATTGGCAGAAATGTTATATTGAAAGCACTTAAATATCAGGATAAGAGATTGTTAATGCTTCACATTGAGGAGAAACAGTCCTGCAGCCCCACTTTACAAAAAAGTGTTCTGCTATAAAATATTAAGTGACGGAGGAGCTGTATTTACCATTTGTAATACAAAGCAACTTACAAGTGTGAAAGGTAAGTACAAATTCTAAACATATTTGCAAATACACAAAGCAACTGAAACACGTTAATAATGTATTAAATACAGTTACAACTTAAGTACACAGTGACCAGTTAACATAAAGAACATAAATCAAGAGTTATATTTTAAAACCTAAAGAAAGGAGGCAGGCTAAAACAAACCAAAAATTGAAATACAGTTTTCATTAGTAATCTTTTTCTATCATAATTAAGTCTGCACATCCTTTAAAATGGTGTGAATGCCACACAAAAGTGTTTGTAACCTTTGGGGGTGGTTGTACTTGAACAGATATTAAGAATTATTTTTACAACAAATGGCTTCGGTTTTCACCTTGTTTGTGTTAACAATGCACACAGAAATTTCTTGCTTAAAAGTTATCATAGTCTTTCTTGTCTTTTTTCCCCTCAGCTTCAAATCCATCAACTCCATCACTGTCCCTTCTCCTTTTTCGATTGCTGTGAATATTGAAACGCTGGTTCATCTGGGGCAAAGGATCCATTCCTAGAACTTTGTGGATCTGACGGAATGCAAGGAGTCTCAGGGCAAACTTGTAGCAGAAGGAAGGAAAAAGGAAATAAAATGGATTGAATTTCAACTTCATAAGAACAGAGGCTGGTTAATTTCAATATCATTTCTATAGCAAAACTCTTATTTAACACATTTTTTCAGTACAGGAATTAGTTACCTGGAACTCCAATCATCTGTGAATTACATCAGTTATGCATCTCTACACATTTGGTAATTGCTAGTTTACAGAATAATTTGATAGGCAGACTTTAACAGATAATCAGAGTTGGAAGGGACCTTGCAGGTCATCTAGTCCAATCCCCTGCCCAAGCGGGAGACCCTACACCATTTCTGATAAATGGCAGTCCAATCTCTCCTTGAAAGTCTCAAGTGATGGTGCTCCCACAACTTCCAAGGGAAAGCTGTTCATCTGGTTGATGGTTCTCACTGTCAGAAAGTTTCTCCTTATTTCCAGGTTAAATTTCTTCTTGTTCAGTTTCCATCCATTATTCCTTGTCTGGCCTACAGGTGCTTTAGAAAATAGCTTGACCCCTTCCTCCTCTCTGTGGCAGCCCCTCAGATATTGGAAGACTGCTATTTTGTGTCCCCTGGTCCTTCTCTTCAATAGACTAGCCAAGCCCAGTTCCTGCAACCGTTCTTCATTGTATGTTTTAGCCTCCAGTCCCCTAATCATCCTGGTTGCTCTTCTCTGTACTTTTTCTAGAGTCTCAACATCTCTTTTATAGTGTGGTGACCAAAACTGGATGCAGTACTCTAGGTGTGGTCTTACTAAGGCTTTACAGAGTGGTATTAGTACTTCCCTTGATCTTGATTGTATCCCTTTGTTAATGCAACTTAGGATTGCATTAGCTTTTTTGGCTGCTGCTGCACACTGCTGGGTCATATTTAGCTGGTTGTCCAAGACTCCAAGATCCCTCTCACAGTTACTGCTATTGAGCCTGGTTTCACCCAGTCTATATCTGTACTTTTGGTTTTTCTTGCCTAAGTGTAGGACTTTACTTTTCTCTACACTGAATTTCATTTTATTAGATACGGCCCAGTGTTCTAGTCTGTCAAGATCCATCTGGATCTTGAGCCAATATTCTTGGGTGTTAGCTATTCCTGCCAGCTTAGTATCATCCGCAAATTTGGTAAGTTCCCCTTCTACTCCCTCATCTAAGTCGTTATCCAATTACCGTAGAATTCCAAACTATGAAAAGCTCAAGTGGCATTCTGTGATGTCTATGTTTATATTCAGAGTCTTCGATTCAGAAGTCTTGGATGTGAACTTTCCATGCTGAGATCAATCTATCAGTGGTGAGAGCATTGATATATATAAAAAGTTTCCATGTCAATGGTCTCTAACTGGTGACTGTCTAGACTTATTAAAGAACCTATGAAAAATGCAATAAAGAAAAAATGAGAGGAATCTAGTCCTCAAGAGATTTTTTTTTCCAAGAAGGAAGAAATGAGATGCTTGGAAATGATGGTATATGGTAAGAATTTAATCTAGAACATAAAATGATAAATTTTCAAAATGCTCCAGAAAACCTAAATATCATCTATACGGAATCACATAGATCTTAAAAGTGAGCCATGTGATCCCATAATGTATGGTGTAGATGAGAATCAGAGTTGAATGATGGTCATTTGGAGCCTTCAGGCTGATGTCTATAAATTTGCTAAACAATGCCAACATCTGGCTAAAACATCTTGATACGGGATGTCAAAGTTCTTCTAGCTCAAGAGTATTCAAACTTGACAGCTTTAAGACTTGTGGATTTGAACTCCCAGAATTCCTGAGCTAACATGACTGGAGGAGGAATTTTGGGAGCTGAAGTCTACAAATCTTAAAGCTGTCAAGTTTGAAGACCCCTGTTCTAGCTGAAAGTTTGATACTTTGGTCAAAATATGAGTGGGATGAAAATTTGTTATAGAAAACATCTAAAGCCTGTGAAGGATATTCAGGATAACTGTAGTACAAAATCATTATTGTCAAGTTCAGAGACATTGGCATGAACCCCATGACAGAATGAAATAGCATGCATTACAATTTGAGACTTCACAAGATACATGTCATCTCAGGAAATGCAGGGCTGAATTACTGAGACAAAGACAGGGATCTTTGTCCAAACGGCACTTATGATGGGAGATAAGGTATTATGGAGGAATAGATCTTAAGGCAAGCCTATTTCAGATCTCTTCTTCTGAGATTGATTTCTGTATATGAGGAGAAGCTGGAGTCAACTGAGCAATACGAGGTACAAAGGCCATCAATAACAGAATCTGTGATATCAGGGTTGGAAAAGGACATGATGGAGAAGAATTAGAGACCTGGAATCAGGGAAGTAACAGCCCTTTGTCCATCTTTTTTTTTTGTCTTGCATAGAATTAGGTTGGCTGACCGCACAGAAGGCTTTGAACCCTTATTAAGTGATTTTTTTCTCCAATGCCTATAATAGTGATGTAGGGTCCAATGCTCGATGGGCAATGGAGGTGTGAAAGAAGCTGAAAAGACACAAATGCTTTAGAAACTGCTACCTTTAAAAGCTGCTCCCAGGAAGTGGGTGTCTGAATAAGCCAACTATGATCTTCATCTAAGCAGAAAAAGCATTTACTATGCTCCAGTGCCAGCATTTGCAAAATGGGTTCTGAGAGTAATAAGACTGAAAGACCGATCATGATGAATAACTTATCCTGTTATGATGAAGTTTTGAGAAGAGTCGACAGAAGAAGGGGAAAAAAACCCAGGGAAATCAGCTCAACCAATACTATGGTAGTTCAAAAAAATGGGGCTCACAATGGAAGTCATACTTAATTGTCTGGCATGGGGAGGTGAGGGAGAGAAACAGGATTCCAGCCAGTTAATTCTACAAGCTCTAGAAGATTCTGAATTGAGCTCTAAAGACATTGTCCAATATACATGAATCATAGGACACCATGGGGGACCTAGTAAGTGTTTTAGTATTTGGTAACTACGTTATATGCATAATGAGGCAAGCAGGTACCAGCTAAAATTTCCTACATAACATTTCATTGTTGCTCATCTACTGTTGTTTAATTAGTGACTTCAATTTTAAAGTCAAGAGCAGTAATTTATAAATAAAATGACAGCACAACTAGGGAATATTGGGGCTGTAAACTAGGCAAGAAATTAAACAAAAACATAAAGAATGCAGTAGCAAACGCTTTGATGCCATTAACAAGAAAACTGTATGGAAGTGTCCATCAAATCAAAACAAATTCAGCCTGACTCAAAAAAAATTTAAATTACTAAGTTACATAAAAAAAAATCAATTTACTTGAAAAGAAGTGTTAAATACTACTGGGTAACACAATTGGTTTTCAGCTCAAATTATACTGTTGGCTTGTTTATCTTCAAAATGTTCATAATTCACAACATTCAAATTACCTGTGCACTTGAAGTAATGTCTTCTCTTTGTTGATCTGTCATTAAAGCCAGTGTATCAAAAGGATCTTTTTCACAAGGATCGAGAAGACCAGGACCACCTACAAGAAACCAGACATACCAGAACTATAATTTCATCCTTACTAAAATCTAAAGAAAGAATATATCAAAGAGTTGCTTTGGATAGTGAGAAGGACAGTATAAATTTAATAAATAATCAGCAAAACTATCAAGAAATTACTGATTTTGGGTATCAATCAACTTGCCTTTTAGGATAATTCCTGAAGATATACACTCAAATACTCTTCTCAATGCATCTCCAGGGCTTTGCGGTCCAGTAGCACTGCTAATTGCCTTTTCTACTAATAATTCCATTGCCTAAATAAATAAGCAAAAATAAGCCACTGCCTACATTTTCATTTAAATCACATAGCAAAACTTATTACTGTGGAAGTTCCTTCTGGTCAGTGCACCAGAATTCACTAATAATAGGTTAAAGTCTTACACTCCCTGGGAAAGGCAGTGATCACATTCCATCCATGGCTAAACCTATGGTAACAACTATGCCAATAAGCTTGCTTAGGAGAAGGTAAGTAAAAAATAGTCTCTGTGAGAGACCAACAGAGTGAACAGTGGTAATGGTGTAACCTGTTATTAGGTGGAGGAATCTCCAGCTAGACTGGAGGGTGTGTGTGTGTGTGACTACAGAGTCCTTGTGCTGCAGAATGCAACACGTCAACCAGAATCCCTGAAGCCTCAGCTGACTGTTCACAAGGGAATGCAGTCAGCCTGGTGAAGTTGTTGTAACATAGGTAACTAACAATGTATGTTCTGCCTGAGACTATTCATTGGCGATGCTGGTTGTTTGCACCTGAAAGAAAGACACTGCTATTGCTTGAGAGGGTATCTGGATGATTCTACTTATCATTCTAAACCTTTTAGTAACTAATGTTCCAGTATATATTATGAATGGAATACAAGCAAAATACTTTGGCTGAATTTTAGGAATCAGGAATTATCTTTCATGCTCCTTCTAACAAATTTATTCAACAAAAATGAATATGTCAACTTTTAGTTCATGTAGGTAAAGTTAAAGTGGCTGGTTTGTGAAGAACGCTGGAAATACTGTTGTCTTCCTTGCAGGATGTACTATAAGATGCTTCTTATAAGAAAGCCTTGTACATCATAGTCTTACATCACCACAAAGATAATGCTGAATGCAGGAAACAAATCTAGCTTGCAAGGCTTGCTGGGCCCTTTATGAACAAGTCTTATTGCACAAGCAAGATATTCATGTTTTTTCGGAAGGGAGTTAGCTATTGAATGGAGTAGAGCCTGGTTCATAGAATTATAGTATTCCTCTGAAAAACCAATTTGTGTTCTCTAACTGAATGGAACTAACAGATCTAAAATCCTCTTAGATAAAGCAACTGCTACCAGAAAAAGGATCTTCTTGGAAAACAACCATGAGGAAGACATTTTGCAAATTGAAATCAGGCAGTCCTTGAGTTATAATCAATCGTTCAGTGACCATTCAAAGTTACAATGGTGTTGAATGAAGAAGACTTTCAACTGATCCTTAGAGTTTTAACCAATACAGTGGTTCCTGTGATCATGATCTGGGATATCAGTACCTGGCTCACAATTATGATGTCGCAGTGGACCATTGTCATGTGATTGCAGATTTCTAACATTTCCTGTTGACTCCCCACAAGCAAAATCAATGGGAAAGCTGATAGGAGGATGGAAGTTGCCCCCTCTGATTTTTCACCTGCTTGCACCTGCCCACAGCATCCCTGAACCCCACCTCCCCACCCAATACCTGCCCATAGCTTTCAGTTTCAGACAGTCTAACATAAAGAAAACTTTCACCTTCCTGTAACCAATTATACTGTCATATTTATGTCAGTATGGAGGAAGATTACATTTTATTTTTGTTTTTGCTAATTCTACCTTTCCCAGCACTACCATATAAAATATACAGTTTGCAATAAATAGATGTTAAAATATTGAATGGGCTTTTCCTTATTTAGAAATATTTCATTTTGCTGTGATATAACAGATAATTTTTGTATTTATTGTTTTTCTGAACTATAAATAATAAATAGTATCAGGTAATAATCCAAGATACACAAGAAAGAAATAATGTAGAAAATATAAAAAAGAACTTACAACGTAAATAGAGAAACCATATATTACAAAATTATTCTATATGTAAAATATACTGTATTATACTGTATTACTATTGAGATAAATTATAAAATCCATCCAAATGTAATAAAATTGTGGTTCCTCCTGTCTTATTATTTTAACTTTTTCTATTTTTTCTCTTTAATGTGACAGTTGAAGAGACCTTGTTAATCTACATCTTAAATGTTATGTTATCTAGAGTTTTCCAATATTGTACAATTATCATTTTGGCTGCTAAAATTAGACATATTTTTTTATTTTTAAGCATAAGGTTTGATCCTGTAAATAAGTGCACTAAACTAACTCTGGGGAGCATTCAATTCTTTAATGTTAACTATCTCCACAAAATCTTACCTCAAAAGGATATAGCTTTATCACATGATCACCACCACAAATCAGAAATAACCCTTTTTATGATCTCTCCAATATTTGGAAGAATAATTTTAATATGCGTGTGCCAATCTAATTGGAAGTCAAACACCAGTGATTTATCTTGTAGTTCTTATACTGAAGCCGATTTCCACAATATCTACCAAATCATCTCTTGCATGAGATTACTAAAATCTGTATTCCAAGGTGGTAGATCTTCAATCTAATTGCAATATACCCTATACATGTTTGAGATTGCTGCTTTTGGTTGTTCTAAATAGTGAAATATTAAACTCTTGATACTGCTATTACTGAAGATCTAATATTTCTATTGCTCAAAAGAGATTTGACTTGATACCAAAAGACCCATGGTAATTTGTCACTCACTTGTTGCTTTATCTTATCTTTATTGAAAAGTTTCCTATTGCTAAAAATCTTTTACTCTAAGATTTTATTCTCTAAAATATATCATTTTAGTCATCCATGATCATCCTGTTCTATGTATGTTATCAAAGTAGTCAACATAATAGATGGATAATGAATCTTCATTTTAATAGCCCTTTGAGGAAAGCAGTGTCTCTGTGTTAAGAGTTGAATGTCTGTTAAATAGCAATGGAATTTTATATGTGCATAAAGAGTCATGTATACTCTTGCAAGGAGCCATGTATGTTCATGTAACGAACATAAAAAGTAAAGACATTGTTCAAATTATCTGCCGTACAATGAACTTCATCTTGCTTTTGGCAAAGTCTGTATTGCTGGAAATTAAGTTTTGTTTGTTTTATCTTAAATCAAGGTCTATAAAATCAAGGATCTATTGTAATGTAGCTTTTGACTGAAATCAACAAGGTCTGAGAAACTGACTAAACAATGCCTCTGATAGGAAATATACCAATGCAAATACGATACATAACTTGTGATAACATACTCATGGCTTTAAAACACTACTTACCCAGCTTGGAAAGTCAGACCAAGTTGGCACTCGCTGACAGAGATCACGAAGAATACGAATGATAATGACACAGGACTGCAGACCATTAGCTCTAGCCTTGAGAGCAATACAAAATCAAGTTAATCAACCCCAGCACCAATAGAAAAAGAGGCCTCTTAGAAAAGCTAAAATGCCACTGCTCAATGGAAGCTCAAACACAGAAAATAAATAAGTCACTTGGAGACATTTCAGGAGCTGCCATTTACAGAAGCATTTTAGGCCATGGTTAGTAGCTTAACAAGTCAAGGTGCACAGGTTATATTACAAGTCTAATATGCCTTGAATTCCTGCACACTTTGACCTAAGATTTATTTGTAACAGCAAATACAATTACCTTCCTATAATAGAAATACAAAAAGTAAAGAGCTAACAAGTAGAGAGAATGAAAGGCTGTGGGAATCTGTTTGGTTTCTTGCTTGTGCCTTTGCTGAAGCGCAAAGTCACAGAACCAAATAGTTTCTCACCTTTCATTCCCTACACTTAATGAGCTTAAAAAAATAAAAAAGTAAAAGTCTTACACCTAAAACACAAAGCTTTAAACACACATTCTGTTATTTAAAGCAAAGTTACTCTGCAGCCTTATGGAATACATAACAGATACCAAACATACAATTCCCCCAGAGCGAGCCAAATATTCAACCTCGCTATCTGGTCAGAAAAACAAGTTGACATCAAATTGGTAAGAACTGAACAAACAGTTCTTCTGTACAAATCTTCAAAGATGATTCCCCTCCCCCGTCTAGCCATTTAATTTTATATAGGTGTACATATATTCACTATGGGCAACCTGGATTTTTCCTCCCCCTTTTTGGTGTAGTTTAACATCTAACTGAACAACTGAACTACTCTCTCTCATAAGGCTACAAGAAGAAAGTAAAATGATGTTCCGAACCTGGAACCACTTAGCGTGGCGTAGAGCAGCCAGAGCGTCAAGGCATTTTTGCCTGTCCAAGACGTCCGGTGGGTCTTTCACCATACCCGAAGTTACATCTAAAATGGATTGAATTGGCAAAATGCAGTGAGGAATGGGTGTTTGACCAGGTGAGCAAGACAGTTCCTTAAAATAGCTTCCATGTCACACATGCCATTTATTTTGAAATCCCTGTCTCCGATGTATATATATCATCAGCAATCTTCCTTAAACTGTGTATCATTTAGTCCAATATGAAAAATGGTCAAGAGCATAACAAAAAGTTAGCTCTCAATCTTATCTTTTTACACTCATCTACTGGTGAAGAACATCTACTGGGAAAATGATTTCCCCCTAAAATTAACATGTTGAAGGAAGAATGGTTGGACACAGTGCACCAGCACGGGAAACACAAGACAGAAGGAACACAAAAATCCACTTGAATGAAGTAAAAGTTACAACAAACTGTGAGCAAAATCGATCTGGAAATTCTCCTGTGCAGGCTTCATTGAACTGAATGGGCATTTGTACAGATTTCCCATTCATTTTAATGAAACTTGTGCAGGAAACTTTCCCAGTGAATTGTGCCCTGTGTTTGTTGAGACAACTTAAAATGACCACATGTTATCTTGAAACATAGTCCCAGTTAAAATTCTCAGGTACTCTGAAGGTACAACAATATCTCACATGAATGTAAGGACAAAGTGTATTGATAGAACAATCAAGGCTATTTAATTTTATGGAGTTGAAAGAAATGTGAAGTACTGTACAAACATTTAAGCCAGGCATCTGTACATTTTCATATTTCTTACTCTGTTTTGGCCTTATAGTATGAAAGTGTATGCCATATATATCCATCCCAATTTCATCTAGAAAGATACCAAGAGAAAACTAGAAAGATTTAAGAGAAGAAAAAGGTGGGAAAAACCCGAAACCATGAAGACCAAAAGTTCTATAGAAAGAAAAACACTGTACCTATTCAAAACCTTAAAATGATTTTGCCAAATGTGTCTAAACATGTGGCAGGTATAATTTTATATCGATTTTAAGTAACTGTGATTTTGAAACTACAACTTAGCGACAGATTTTGATTTTTGCCAAAGTGAGCTTGCTGTTACAATAAACATTTAATGTGCCACAAGACACAACTGAACATTAAAATGTAACCTAAGCAAACATACCAGTAACAGCAAATCAAACACTCAAAAAACACACCAAGGAAAGAATGTAAAGCCAAGGAATTAATAGATTGGGCTTGACAATCATCGTCAATGAAGACACGAAGAGAAACAGGTCAAGAGGAAATATCAAACTTGAAATTATGTCATACTTGATTTAGGTACAGAATATTTCAATTTTATAGAGAATGATATGTCTGTGGAAATCCTCATGAATATTTTCCCATGGGATTTACTGGGTTTATATTGTGCCTTTTACTGGCTATCCCTATACAAGTGAAGATTGATATCTACTAATTGAAGATTTGAAAGCAAGTGAAAGAAGGCATTAAGATGATAGATACTGTCAAGTGAAAGGCAAAAGAAATGTAAAGATAAAAGAATCATCTGAGGCCAAAGTCATCATTATTATTTGGTAAGGTATTTTTAAGGTTTATAGCAATGAATATTGCCAATGTAGGCAGTTTATTCTACTTTATACAGCTTGTACTTATGACTTCAGTTACTTTATTGCAGAAGTCTTAAATAATTATTCTTAAATATTTAAAAATGAACACTAGCATTTCAAACACTTTATGTCAATAATGTTTATTAATAACCATATATAATTTATGAGTAAGAGAAGATATGTGATTTGGCTCTATTACAATTAGTTAGCATCTTGCCATTGACCTCAGTGTAAGATAAATAATATCCATCCATAAATCAACTCTGAAACTTGGGAGTCATCAAAAGATGCCAAAGCAGCTACAGAAATTGGGAAGACATCTAGGCTGGATATCCATAAAAACAGCTTTCCTATACGTGGATTTTTGCATCTGTTTTAAGATTCCAAATGGATTAACCCCTTAAATTCTAGTCCTTAATCAATGAATTAAACATTAGCCATCATTTTTAAAGTGATTGCTTTTCTGTATTCTGTATATAAGGGGTTAATCTTCAGTAAGACATGCTGTGTCCACACTATTTCATTATTAAAATGTTAACATGCTCTTTCAATTCCAGGTATGTATTAAGTATTACCCAGTCAACTATTTCAACATTAGTGTGAACACTGCGTAATTCCAGAGAGAAAGACAAGGACAAGAAGAAGAAAAAAAACCAACACAAAAGTAACAGTAAATGCTAGGACTATGCAACCAAACACCCTCATTGTTCAAATATGGCAGGTGTGACACTGAGCTTTAAAAACCTTGGTCAAAAATCCTTCCGATGTCTTGGTATCAATCCCTGACAGGATTCAATTGTCTCTGCTAGAAGGCTTTGGATGGGGACTAACAAAGCTAAGGATAAAAAAACAAACATAAAAACAGAAATATTTTGCTGAAGAAACACATTCCACAGCTGTTTCAAGCATTTTTAGTATTATATTCAGAACAAATTCAGTAAAATTTACTGTTGAATGCACAAAACTGCAAAGCAAAACTAACAGTTAACAGTTTTGTGTTACCTTCTCCTTTCATCTCCCTCTTCAGTTTGTAACTGAATAGGACCACACAGGATTAAAGATATCATTTATCAAACAAGAATACATTAAAGTAAATATTGGACTCTTCCAACAAAGCCTTCCTTGTCACCTGAATTCAACTCCCAAAGCCAGCTAAATTCCATCAACCTTTTTAAGACACCGAGCATTAGCTGGAGTAAAAAAAAATATTTTGCAACAAATAAGCAACAATCTTTACAGACTCTTGTTTATTGCAAATCTGCTTTTAAGCATCATCATTTAAACATTTCAAACTTTTTTGCATATTTGTTTAAAGCTGCTCAGTGTCTTGAGGAAATTATTCAAAATAAAAGCTTTTCTTTCTTCAAGGTAATATTTAGCAAGTGAATTAAACTTAGAATAGCAACTGTAATTCAAATCTGGATCAGATAAAAATAGAGCTTTGTTTTCTTTTGAGACAGAGAGCAATGTGTGCAGAATTCAAATGCTCTAGTAAAAAAGAACAAAAATGTGGCGTATTTTCATAAGCAATATTTTGGATGGTAATCTTTATATGCCATGTATGGTTACATTTGCATATAACTATGAAAAATTCAACTCATGGCAATTAGGCAAACTTTTTTTTCTCTTTGCATGTAATGTCTCTACTGGATATAAAGCCTTCAATTTAAATGTACACTAATGTTTTCAAAGAAGCTTTTGGATAAAGTTTTCTTAAATTATACTGCTATGAATTCATTCTCTGGCTGCACATACGCAACCTATCTCTCGCCCCTACCAAGAATTTTAACAGAGTCAACAATGTAACTTTTTTTTAATGCTAGACAATAATTTAACTTTGTGACAATGCTTATTTTGCAGATGTTAGAAAAAGAAAATAAAGTTCACTTTATCTGACCCAATATAGAGCCAACACATTGCAGACATTAAATTATCATGCTTGCTGGCTTTAAAACATCTGTAGCTTTCAAAAGATAACAGAAGTGACCCTAAAGCAACGCTGCTGGCACAGTAGGACTGCAGAGATTATAAATCCATACTGCTTTTCAAAGCTCCATATCCACTTTATCTGATCTCAGGTACCTCTTTATACTATAAACACACTGCATGTGTACTGTTCGGTTAAAACACTCTGATCAACACCAGGAGCTCCATAAATAATGACTCTCTAGAGCAAAAATCAACCTCAAAAAACTGGAAAAAAATACACACCTTGCTCCAAGCAAAGTCACAAGTGTTTTTAAATTAAAATAAACTATGCATTTAGACATGAAATACAGCAATCCATATATTAAATAATAAGACTGATCTAAAGTCAGAGGCACACTTTGATTTCTAATGCAATTTCTTTTTACAGAAGAACATTTCTTCATGTTGGGCTTGTAATGCTTGCAGTGAAAATGTTTTATTTTCTGAAGATTTTTCCAGTGAAATTAAAAAAACAAAATAAATAAAAATAACCTTTTCCAGAAATCTGAGGTTGTTAATTACAATAAATAAAATAAGAATGAAGGTATTTTTAAAAATACACTCTTGCAAAGGTTTCCTATAACTGAATTGAATGTGTATCACATGCCAGCATGTTGCCTTCCAGGACTTGCAATCTTAGAATAGTATTAATTAAAATTGAAAATCTTTTAACAGATTTCGAACCTCCATCCCTCATGTTCTCTTCCCGAATCACTGGTGATGTCAAAGTTATTGTCACTTGCATTTTTGGTTCCACGCATGAATTCAAAATGATTGCTGCTTCTTGTACAGCACATTTTATTTCATATTTCTCAGGGCTGATTACCTACAGGAAGGAAAAACATTAAAACTTTTTCATAAATTAGAGAAGTACTGTTTCCCCCCTCTTTTTTGATTTATTGCTTCATTTTATGTTTGGTGCCTCGTTTTACTGGCTTTGGAAGGATGGAAGGCTGAGTCAACCTTGAGCCAGTGAGAATCGAACTGCTGGCTGTTGGCAGAATTAGCTTGCAATATTACATCCTAACCATTAGGCCACCATGGCAATTACGTGGTCACAGGTGTGGTGTGACAGCCAGAATTAAGGACCATTCATAAGTACTGCACCATCACACCCACGTTTAATGAAATGTTCAGTTAACAAGGACAACCTCTAGCTTGACTAAAAACCCTGACATTGTAATACATGTGTTCAATTGTTTAAAATTTCTGCTTTCTCATTACAGCTTATTAGCATACTCTCCCTTTTGGACTGACACAATTTGTTCTAATTTCTATTCAATGTAATAAAGTCAATCCATTGCAAATGTAATAATCCACCAGAATAAAGATGAGCTCCACATGATTCCCTATAGAGAGAAATGTCTTGCTTCCTATCTTCAAAGAAAAAATATTAATTGCACTATAAATAATGCACATGGTTTTTTGTTAACCTTGGCCTCTCCTCCAATTTTAAAGCAATAACACAAACTTATATTTTAAACTTAAAGATTTATCGTGCACTTGCTTCAAATATATATACTGAAACATATCAAGTAGATATAATTGTTGATCAAATATGGAGTAAATAATTCCCTTTAATACTCAACTTGGGTACTTATAATCTTACAAGTATATAGCATTACTTCAAAGTAAGATACTTAATGGATATTACATTATAAATTACAAAAAAGCACCTCTCTTTTTCCATGACCTATGGAATGTTGAAGGTAGCACTGGAGATGGGAAGATGGAGGAAAAAGGAGAGGAAAAATTAGATATTAGGCAAAAAGTGGCTATTGGTCTTCTTAAGACCAGATATATTTATAGTATAATGGAAAGAAGATGATCACTTCAAGGTCAAAAAACTCTCCCGAAGTATATGTCTTCTCATTCAAAAGCAGAGTGAAAGAAAATTGAAGAACACTTTACAGTTGCCACTTTCTAGACCTTTAGGTTATTATTCATATCCTCTACTCCAACAAATACTACAGATCTTGCTGGACATAGCCTCTTTTCTGCTATAATAGCTTCTGTTTGAAAATTAGCTCATAATTAATTTACCTGCTTTAAAATAAATGAAAGGGATTCATTTACTGTCAGAACCTTCAATCTTTATAAAAGTGCAAACCAAAGTTAACACCATACATACGGCAAGTTGCTTGGGTAGACTTTCAGCAATGCGACTTAATAAAGTTTTAGTTGGTTTCTCAGCACAGAGCAAGACAAGGTTGACATTTCGGTCCCCCCGAAGAAGCAGACCTTTAGCCAATACTCCTACTCGTAGGACTCCTTTCAAAGCTCTGTAAAAAAAAATTAAGCTTCCATTAGAAGAAAAGTATAACTTATTTTCATTGTCATTCTAGTTTAAGAAAATATTCATTTAGCAATCAAGGTCCAGTAGGTATCATATTTTTGATCAGGGTACGCAACATTTTTTGCATCATATTTTATGTGATATCTTAAGGTCCACATTCTAAAACTGGACATGACAGAGAATTAGTGAGCTAGATTAAAAGATGTGGAAAAGAAAAAACATAAAGACATCTATTACTGAATGCATTAAATAATAACTTTAAAATAAATCTTGTCTTCGGGAATAGTCTGATACTGCCTGAAATCCAAATATAAGGCATTATAGACAAGATAGCACTCATATTTTTGCTCCCATGTACATTGTTTCTTAAAATGGAAGATATTATTCAGAACCATACATAACAAATACAACATATTTTACCAAGAAATGGGACATTTGAAAAGGTGAGGAAAATATAATTTAAAACAATATTTCAAAATAATTAAAAATGTAACCTATTGAGTTAATCCATCTTAAATTGTTACCACTCTAAATATTTAATTTGTCAATTATTTCTTGCTTTCAATTCATTATTTCTTTCAATTAATGCCTAAAAATATTATACAATATTTTTTGCTTCCAGGTGGCATGCTGATGAAATTTAGCCCCATGTGAGCAACAACTCTTTTGAAGTTATTCAAATTGTTGGATTTTATTGCATGGCAGTAAATTCCATAGTTTAATTACAGTATATGCTGTATGAAAGAATACCTTTATTTTTCGGATGCAAAAAGCTTGACTTTGAAACTAAGAGGAATCAATCAATGAAGAGGTAAATGACAAGGTAGATATTTTTGGCATTGTTCTTCTACATTAGTCCGGTGACAAAACATTGAACAAGGAAACATACGCCAAACTGTTTTTAGATTGCAAATATCTACTGCACTGCTGGGATCACTTTTTATCTGATCAAGAGAATTGCAGATGAAAGACAAGGAGGTCCTTCCTGGTGGTTTGTCCAAGAAAAAAAATGTTCCACTAGCATTAGCCCTTGTGTTATCATAGCAACTGGAACTGGAATTTCTGTTGCTAAGTGATGAAGTTGTGAAGCATGATGTCACAAGACCATATTGCTTAGCAACAGCACAGTCCTTGCTGTTGTAATCCCCAGGATCAAGTTGTAAGCATTTAGCATGTCAGCCCTCCCAGGTAAACCAGACAGGAAACATGACTAGTTGAGCTAATTTCACCATATTGCAAGGTTACATTAATAGAATGTTGTAAGTCTGAAGGTAACACTTTCCCACCATCATTTTAAACTGCTTGATCAATTAGGACAAATCTTTCCTAAATTTCTTCTCTGACCATTAAGCCACTGTGGCTCAATCCTATCTGATTGTTTCAGAGGCAGCATCTGTTACCCTTGTCACCCAAGGTCATCCACACATTTCATTATACAGGAAGGAGTCCCAGGCAAAAAGGCTGAGAGGCAATTGGGTGCATGGGTGTGTGGAGTACTGTGGATAGGTGCTCAGAAGATTGGAGTGTGTGTGGGTACCACAGGGTGATCAGGGATACTACAAATAAGCACTCTGGAAGATGGACAGGTGAAAAAAACAGTAAGATTGAGTGCAATTTTCAACTTCCTTCTAGCTTCCCCATTGTCTTTGCTTGAGGGAAGCTGGCAGGGAATACTGGTTGTAATTATAAGCATGGTACTCTCTATCTGGATTGTGCTCATGTGTGTGTAGTTGATGCTTCCGTAGCTGCAACTTCATAGATCAGCCACAATTCCCCTTTGGTCAGTGCTGTCATAATTTTGAATGTTTGCTGAATGAACAGTCCTAACCTACACTCTGACCCCAGAAACCAAGATGTTTAGGCATAGGCCTTGGAATTAATAGTAAACAAGAATCAGGACAGCAGTCTCAGAATAAGATCTGAACGATGTTGTGATCTCACACAAATATGGTTCTGTTTTATATTATCTGGCATGCTCAACATGGCTGATAGTAGCTTTCAAAATAAATGATTATACTGAATGATTAAGAAAAACAAACCTGTCTTTATTGCCTTCTTTTTTATCGTCTCCTTCCTTTGCCTTGTTTTTCTCATTATCAGTCATGTTATCTGATACAAGTTTCAAAGCACGTTCAGTGATAGAAACTATCTTTTGGACCGCCTGGAGTTCCTCCTCAGTTGGATAGATAGCTGCATGTTTGGTCATCACATAACGGTCATCGGAGGAGTCAGGTCGACGTAATGGCTACAAAGACAAATTAATTCTTAAGTTCAGCTAGTTTCCCAAATAGTTGTGCTTTACTACTTTTGAATATCTGCTATTCCCTTCAAATATTGCCTTGCTTTTCAGAAGAACAGATCAAGAAGGCTTGTATAGTCTTAAAAATAGTTGGTGTAAGTCTTCCACATAAACCATAACGTGGCTGAATAACTGGAATTAGATTCTAGTTTAAAACAAAAACAAAATTAAAGAGTTAGAGCTTATTTCTTCTTTGAATATATTTTTGGTGTAAATGAAAGAAAAAATCAAGCTTAGTTCTACTTATTTCAAGCTAGTAGCCTACATTTCAAGTGATTGTGGTAACAACTATAACAGGAGAAAATTTAATTATGTCAGTCTAATTTTATTTGTGAAGTGCTTGTACTTCTAATTAAGATCGTCTATGAATAGAGCTTTACTTTAGGTGGCAAACACCAACCAACCATGGCTCACCCTAGAAAAGCTGAACAGGATTAGCTTTGGCTAACTGCATAGGAGATCAAAAGGAAATCCAAGGTCTGAGAACACAAAGACACTGAAAAACATCTGTAACAAAGGGAAAGCAAGCTACTTCCACATTGTGAAAACGAAATGGACATTTATATGTAATCAATCTTGACTTGACAGAAACCTTTACAAAAATCTATACAATAGATGAGGTTTTGATAGACGAAAAGTGTCATGTCCATTAGAATCTGACTCCAAGGGAGAGGAGGAACAGCCGACAGTGGGAGTGTGGCTCTGGAAGTTGTGGAGAAAACTGGGTAAGGGCACAGGCCAACAGGGCATTCAGAGGCAGACCCAGGCCCATTCCCTCTTTATCTTAGGGCACACAGGGAGGAGCAGATAAGGGAGAAATGTGAATGGCATGGTCCACGGGGGGGGAAAGGGCCTTGATCCCCTTCATGGGCTGCAGCAGTGAGGGCTGTTTAACAGGACAAACTGTACATGAGCCAGTGCTGGAAGCAAAGCACAAAAATATTTCTAGTCTGTCAGTTCTCATCTAAGTTCTGGCTTTCGATATCTGTGGACATCTTCAAGCCCTTATCCTGCCTTGTCTCATTAATTTTTCAGTTCTTTGTTGTTGTTGTTTTTCTATTTATAATTTATATGTATTTTGAGTTTGAATGGAAGTTCATCCTTTTTGCAACTGTTTGTGGGGGAGTTTTTTTCTCCAATGATAATTGGACCTTTACAGCCAAATTGAAGGAATTAAAGGGACTTCACCTGTTTTGGTGACTTTGTTGCTTTTGTATCCCACCCTGGATCATCACAAAAAGTCTATTACTAAATATCAGTATGTTTTGTAAGTTGAATCTATACCTGTCAGAGGTTGACAACAATGAGTTCAAAGGAGCTCAGATGTAAACATGATATGATAGGAATCATTCTACAAAAACATTTTCAAACTGGCAATCTTCATTTTTACAAAACAGTTCCTTACAAATGAATTGTAATCTGTTAATTTACCAGAAGATTACTGTTTAATATTTTTGCCTGTACAAAACTATGTGCCAGTAAACTAGTCATAGGGCAATTAAGATCAATTTGAAGACGATTAAGCATATTGAAGTTGTGGAATAAATCAGTCACTATACTATCAAATAATGAAGATTTAACACAATTTTAATACATTTAGAATACATTGGTTTTGTGAGGATAAGATTTCAGAGTGGAAGACCCAGTTTGGCATCGGGCTAGAAATTGAGTTCTAGTCCTGCCTCAGGCAAAAACCCAGCTGGATGACCTTGGGCCAGTCACTGACTCTCTCAGCGCTAGGAAGGAAGTAGTGGCAAACCACTAAAATCTTGGCAAGAAAACTGCAAAGAGTAGTTCATGCAGAAATCAGGAGTCAGCACTAATTCAAAGGCACATATGTGTGTGTGTGTGCACACATCCACAAAACTGATAGTTTTCATTAATGAACCATTATAACCAAATTGATTCCTAGCAAATATTACGTCTGTTACGGATACTGTATAAGCAATTACTTGAGGCATAGTATTGATTTTATTAGAAGTATATAGACAGGGGTTATTCTAAAGCAGGGGTTGGCAACTTGCGGCTCTGGAGCCGCATCCCTCTGCTGCAGAGACAAGTGGGCAATGCTGCTGCTGTTGCCACCTGCATGGCCTGCCTGCTGCTCTCGCAGCGCCTTGCACAGCACAGTGAAATTTAGCATGCTTCACAATGGGGGAGAGGGGGTCCCTTCCTCCCCCTGAAGCTCATTATGACACAGAGCCACAATGTGATCTTGCCCCACTCGCCCAGCAACAGCAGCAGCCGCGACACGGATAGGGCCAGAGTCTCAGGGTCAAGAGCAGGACATGCGTCTCCCCGAGAGATTGAGGCACAGCCAGCACCAACAAAGGCCAGAAGTAGCCGCCCGCCATTTCCTGCTGCAGTCTGTCAGGCAGAAAGACCCAGCTAGAGATGAGGTGCTGGAGAGACAGAGCAAGAGAAAGACACACACACACACACACACACACAGAGCAGAGATAAGACCAGGGGGCGAGGAGAGATATGAAAAACAGACCCATCAGGTGTGGCAAGAGGTGGCTGGGAGGGACAAATAATTTAACAACTGGCTGGGTAGGTGTGGCTGGGGGGCTCATGTGACTGGGTGGGAGGAAGTGATGTAAAGTTGGCCACGCCCATCCATTCACACTGGTTGTTAAATTATTGGCTCCCTGTGTTTTCTTTTCTGTGGAAAATGGGTTCAGATGGCTCTTTGAGTGTTTAAGGTTGCAGACCCCTGTTCTAACGGATTTACATTCTTTGCGAATTGAACTCCTGGATCTTTGCACTTAAATTACTATTCAGAGCATCAACTAAATGAGGTCCTGGAACTCAACAGTGGCAAAATGCAATATCTGTCTCTCTGTACACTCTGAGGAAAAGTGGATTGTATAATAGCATTCTGATAGTTGTATATACAAGCAATTTAAGTGGTTGCAGCAAGCTACTAAACTACCTTGACCTGTTCTCATGAGCCAGAACAAAATACAGCTGAAGTGTTACAAAAGTTTGGCACTATTACATAGTAATGCTTCTTTGCTAAAGTAAGCATTTATGTAACATTTGTTCAAAGATCCTCCAATAAGAAACAATTTAAAACAAATGCAGAACAGTTATACAAAGAGCTGGTATCAAACATGTTGAGTTTTAAGTAAATAAATACTCACAGTTGGTCCCTGTGGCTGTGGTGGCATTCCTGGTCTAACACCAAGTAATCCAAGAGGGCCTGGAGGACCATGGGGATATCCTCCATCAGGTATTCTACGACGATCATCCCAGTGATGCTGCTCATCTTCCATCCTCCTCCAGTACATGTCTTCCTCATAGCGTCTGAAGTATACAAACCAAATCGCAATGTATCAACTGTATATGACTCTCTCTCTCTGTGTGTGTGTGTGTGTGTGTACACCTAACTATGAAGGATTCTTTCTTTTTGAAGAGATTCTTATCAGTTCAATATGATCCATGAAGGATTCCTTCACACAAAAAAATTATACATGTTCAAATGAGTATAAATCTTGAAAATCTAGCTGGGATATTACCTCATTTCCATTCTCCATCGTTCTTCTTCTTCACGCCTTCTCCAATATTCTTCTTTTTGCATTTGTTTTCTCATCTTTTCTTCTTGTATCTTTCTTGCCCGAATGCTAGGTTTCACTTCTACTTGTAAGTCTGGATTTACTTTTTTCTGTTTTAAATGTGAAGATTTTGAATACATTTATCTAAGACTACTTTGTTTTTGTGCATAGAGAGATAGATACGATTCAATATGATATACCATCCTACCTACTTTTGTGGCTTTAGAGTAAAAAAAAAATAGTTGTATGTATTTCATTAAAATAATCCTAGTCAAAATATTCTAAAGGAGCTATTTTGTTTTAAGCTTGTATGAAGTTTGTTTTGTTCTGAATATGCCCTAGAAAGCTTCTATATTAGAAATAAAAACATTTCTAAGAAATTAGCAATAAAAATGCTTAGATTTTTGAATGAATTACATTTCATGATTAAATAATTTCTTCTTAGATGTTGCCCACCCTCCTGTCTTTCAGAACTATTGATATCTCACTGTAATAATCTTGTATTGTTAAAGAGTAAATAAAAACTGAATATGCATCAGTTTGTAATGGTAGCAAGTATTTGAAACAAAGGATGCTCTTTCAAGTTGCTGGTTCTAAAGTCTACTTGTATGAAGTCTTACAATATACAGCAAAACATGTTTCCAATTAATGTGCATGTGTTCTGAAAACATAATACAAATCAATCTCTATTAGGTAAGGCTTCTACAATTCCTATATTTATTTATAATCTCCATAGTAGACTTTCACCTTATATTGTAACCGATGCCGCCTTCCTTTTAAATGCATCTCTTTAGCATTAGGATCATTAAAGCTACATTCACAAAGTTTGCAATGGAAACGAATCACTTTTCCTTCATCATTCCGAACCTTTGCAAAAAAAAAGAAAATGTAGTTATCAGCTGCAGTTATCAGCTACAGCAACTTATCATGAGATAACAAGCCTGTATCAAACATTTTCAAGGTAACAATAGAGTTCAAGGACCCCCTACTAGCCCAGAAGGGAGAAATCTATCAACACAAAACTGTCTTCCTCTGCAAAATACCAAAAGCATTTCTACTTTTTTATCAGTCTGTTTAATAATATACATCAATCTTCAGTCTGCTGAATGATATAGGCCCAGTAGCACTTTCCAGGTAAGGGAATTTGATTCCTCTGTTATAGATTTTGTTGCTTTTTAAGGCAGAATTCAATGTAAATTATCCAGAATCATCCTTTCAAGTAATATAGAAATAACACAATTCAGTTGGTTTTTTTTTTTGTTCCTAACAACAGAGACACTATAACTTATGTTAACCCATTTCTATCAATACAACTTTGAATGATGGCACAGTTATTTAAGAAACCTAAATGGCAAACTAGTTTCTTTTTCCTGTCTTAATGTTAATATTCAATTACACTAAACAGATACAAATGCAGCAGAGTAATATTTCTGACACATTAATGTAAAATGCAACTATTACCACAAATGTGAACGATACGAAAATATTACTGTATCTGTACTGTACAATTTAAGAACAAGAATCTATTACTAGACTGTCTAACATTGCACCATTTTTCAATTTTAAAAGTCAAAAACTCTACCATATTTCAGTATATACCGTGTTTCCCCCAAAAGAAGACCCAATCTTATTTTCTTTTGACTCCTGAAAAAACGGCTAGGGCTTTTTGTCTATTACTGACTCACTTTGCAGTGGTGGCACCGACAGCCGCACCCAGTAGGAGCCCACTCCTGGCACACTTCTGAGGCCACTCTCATGTATTGCTCCCAGCCTCTGTTTCGCTGTCAAAGCCTTCGGAAAGCCCTCTGCAGCTGAAAAATGGACTCCGGATTGACGCGTTCAGTGCCCCTGGCTTCCATTTCACCTTCAGAGGCTTTTCAGAAGGCATCTGTAGCTGATAAAAGAGCTCCGGATCGATCGGAAGCTCTGGTATCAGCTGCCGAGCACTTTCCGGAAGCCTTTGACAGTGAAACAGAGGCCAGGGGCAACATGTGCATCAATCCGGACCTTGTTTCTTGTTTGCAGAGGGCTTTCTGGAAGCCTCTCATGGTGAAACAGAGGCCAGGGGCGACACGCGCAGGTGGTCGCAGAAGTGGGCCTAAGGTGAGGCAGGTGTCGGGGTGTGCGAGGCCTGGTAAGTAGGGCAGTTAAACCCCCCCCATCCTAGCTTAATTTTACCTGTGTGCCTCACCCTACCCCCTGCATCTCGGGGTGGGCGTGGTCTTAATTAGGGCTAATTTTTTGGGGGGGGTAGGGCTTAATTTTAGTGCATGTGTTTAAAAACATGATAGGGCTTCTTTTCAGGGTGGGTCATGTTTTGTGGAAACACGGTATATCAATGCATGTTGCCATGCATATGAATTCTGATTATTCAGTTTTGAAGAATGCTCCCTATGTTAATCTTAAATTGCTAAGAATTCTTTTCTCAAATGCATCACAACTTATTTTTATGAAACTAGATCCAAATAAATAGGTGAAATTTAAGTAACAGTCAATAATAGCTCAGCTTTAAATATTATGATTCTGTAATTTCAATTCTGCAAATTTTAACACATTTATGTTAGCTAATAAACCTTTGTTTAGCTTTGCTATGTGGTATATCTGGATTTAATCAATATAGTTTTCACAATATTACCTCTTCTACATAGTCATGACCAACAGGTTGGACCTCGCTTTGCAAAGCAGCAAGAGATGTAGAAGTTACAGGTTCAGCAGTGGAATCTGGTTTAGCTTCCTGCATTTGCACTGTGGCAATAGGGGTAGTCTTGATATTTTCTACAGCTTTCATTTCATCCGCTTTGCTTCCTGTTGTCTGTAGTTTATTGCCACCTAATATAAATTAGAATAAAAGGAAAATGACCATCACCTGCAATAATCCTTCCTATAGTGCTTGTTTGCTTGGGTTGCCCTACAACATAGAAACTTGCACTCTGATTGTTCATTCTTAACTAGTTTTGTGCTTTTATACATTTATTGCAAATTATTTGGAGACTAAAACTTCATATATTTAAAAAATACAATAAAATAAATAAGAGAGTTGTTCAAACATCATTTATATCTATGTCAAGTGCTGCCCAAATGACACACATGAAGTCCATTACTCTGGAATCTCCTTTCTTGGCTGAGGATTTCAACAGTTCTCTGGATTGAACAGCCTTTTGGAACTTTGGTGCCCTCCAAATGTATAGCTTTATAAAGTTCTCGGCAACAGCCACATTGGCTGTGCAATTTTGGGAAAATTTATAAATAAGGGATGTAGATGAATAATTAAACCTTGAACAGTTCTACTGGGTTCTATCAGGACCTTGGAGAGCTCACTGCAGAGATGTAGAGGCTGGATCAACCCTCAAGGAGAGCAGTTATGAAGAGGACCACGTGATCGTTAAGATCCATTGATAATTACACATTCTAAACTTAACAAGACTATAGAATTTAAAAAGTAAAATTAAAGTTGAGACTCTTACATAACTAAGACATATTAAGAAGCTTTAGAAAGGTCAACTTCTAAGGCTATTAAATCTGGCATTTAATTAACATTTCAACACTTATTTAGCAATATTGAAAATTATCAAGATTTCTGGAAAAGATATGAATGGAAAATATCTGTCCAATTAAAGAACTTCATTCAAAAATTCAACCACTAGCAGTTAAAAACATAAACGATCTGTCTGCCTATTCAATCATGTCCAATTCTCAGAGACTGCCCAGATAAGTCTCTTCATGATTTTTCAGAAGTGGATTATCATTGCCTCGTTCCTAAGACTGAGAGAAAGTGACAGGCCCAAGGTCACCAAGCTGGTTTATGCCCAAGGCAGCATTAGAACTCATGATCTCCCATTTTCTAGCCTGCTACCTTAACTCCCCTAAAACCAAAATGGTTCTCATATAAAATGTACTGCAATTTTATAGATACATATAAATGAATGTATAGTGTTAATATTTTTATAAATTTAACAATAAAGACCTCTATACTTGCCAACAAAGTTAATTTTGGGTGTAGATATCTTTTTTACAGCAATGTTAGTTGGAACTATTGTAGTTTTGTTGTTTGATGTTGTACTAAGTAGCACATTGGCAGAAGGAGTAAGAATTTTCACTGCCAAAGATGTAACGGAAGAATTCACAGTGTTGCTGCTAGTTGCGATATTTGAAGATACAGCTGCTGGCTTAGAAGATGATGTTGCTGATGTAGCCTGGGTGACAACATTTGGTTCAGTTGAAGGAATGGGTTTGCCAAGTTTAGTATGCAGCTTAACCACCTAAAACCAGTAATAAATAATTAATAGATTATTTAACAGAAATGATAAACATGCACGGCTTATAGATTTATATTGCTAAATATGTAAAGTTGACTTAAAAAGTCTATCAAAAAAGAATTAAGAAGGGAAAAGGCCTACTTTTTGGTGTTTAGCTCCACGAATATGAGCAGCATAAGCATCAGCTCCTGTGCAGGACACATCACAGAGCTCACAACGCAACTGGTTTTGAGTCCCACGAGAAGAAGCACTGTTACTAGTGGTGTTCTGAGATACTTTCAATGCTGCTTCTTTTTTTTTATGCTTCTGACCCTCCAAATGTTCTTTATAAGTCTAAAATATAAAACAAAAGAGATTAGTACATTTGTTATATTATTCCAAGTTTTATGTAAACAAGATGAGGCAATTCGTAGGTTTGCTTTTGAAAAGGTACAAAATTAGTATTATTATGTCATGATTTTTAATCTCCAAACTTGCTGAAATGTTCTAAAAAGAATTGTTGTTCATGTAATTTCATTAGAAAAGTTTGGATTTACATCTTATAGCAGGTAACCACCTGATCACTTAAGCTGGCAACATTAGCAATCGTTACCGTGAGAATGTGCCTATCCTAACCTTCACCAGAATGATAAAATTTGATTCTTAATAGCCTATATATCTGTAGTAAAACAGATTACTCATAGTTTTGTACAGTTTTATACATAGACACAAAAGACAGTTTGATGTAGCAAAGGCAGTAGGCTAGAAACTGGGGAACCGTGAGTTCTAGTTCCATCTTAAGTACAAAGCCAGCTGGGTGACCTTGGGCCACTAATTTTCTCCCAGCTCTAGGAAGGAGCAAAGGACAAACTACTGCTGAAAAACCTTGCCCCCAAAACCGTGCAGGAGTTTGTCTGAACATCAGACATGATTGAATGGAATTTACATCGAGATGCAACTTATGAGAAGTTTGAAAGACTCCTGCACCTACTTTGCATGAATACTTGGATGGGCTTGGATACTTGTCTATTATAGAAAAAGCACTGTCATGCAAATTCCAGTCTTTCTGTTTCTTATTGTGGAAGAGGGCGCCTGGCAGTGAGATATACGAGAATAGTGCCACTAGAAAGCACCCATTCAATTAGTATCACTGAATATAGACTGACTTCAGGTTTATGGAAAGAAAATCTCTGTCCAAAGTTACACCTTTGCCAAATGATATGAAATTATTTTTCTATCTGTTGATTAGGAACACAAGATATTGTAAAGTCTGAAGGCAGGTTCAGGTGGCTCTCCTTTTCTGGGAAGGGAAAGCTTATCAGTAGAGATAGATCAACCAAGCATAAATATGCATCCAATGAGATGTGAAATGGGCCAAAAGTTAAGTGCTATCTTTGATGGCATTCTACAATGGAGTATAAGATTTCCATAAAACCCTGGTGTGTATCATAACATTTTTTGTTGTTCTGGGGAATTATAAAGACAATTGATAGAAATCTTAATCTTAATCTTAATATAAATCTTAATATGGCATGTAGATAATTTGGAGCACATGCTGTATATGGAAGTTTGCATTCTTGGTCTCTAGCGGCAAAAAAGGAAAATGGAAAGCTTGATCCAAGATATGTATGACCATTTATGCTCAAGTTTCCTATGCATTACCGATAAGCCCTTTCCTTTAATTTCAGTTTCAATTAAATGTGCTTCAATGCCTCTTTAAGCAGATTCTTCTGTTTAAACAAGCCTGTGATTACAAGCTGAGTGCATGTTTTGGGGATTTATACAAGTTAAGTCCTAGTTGCAATATCCAAGGACACTGTTCTAGCAAGAAATTAGATACATCTGACATCTGCTATAAAGAACACAACTTTGGCCAGTTTATTTATCTTCTCTTGCTTCCTTTAGTTCTGAAATATAAACTAGAGAAGCTGCTTTGAACAAGATACAGTGGTTAAAGGAGTCTGGAAACCAATCAAAACTATAAACCTGCAGTACTTTGTCATGCAATGAAATCAGAGGTTAATCTAAGTTTTAATAGCAGATTCTGCTTAAACAAAAGCATTCCAGAATAGTGTGCATTTTGTTCTGTATAACAACAAGTCTCATGGTGTAGATGAAGCAAGCTTGATGAAGTTGTTCAGATTATGTGAGAAACACCTTGAATACAATTACTATTTGTACTAAAGAGAAAAATTGAAATTTATTGCAACTGAAAGAACCCTGAAGACTCTAACTTCTTTAACCTCCTTGAATACTTCCAATATATAGTTTCATTTAAAGTTCAGTGAAAAAAAAGTTATTGATACCTGTGGTCCAGCACAGCTGATCTTACAAACATCACAATAGTGGATCTGTGGTGGTTTAGGAGGCTGTTTTGGTTTCAGTTGTTTATTTTGGAATGGTGCCTTTTTAGTAAAGGTGGTCCCTGTCCAGGCAGCTGTTGCAGCGGCAGCCGCTGCTGCCGCCGCTACTTGTTTTTGCTGCTGCTGCTGCTGTTGATAGTAAGATGATGCAGCTGAATACACTGCAGCTTCATAACCCGAGTAAGATGTACCTTTAAACAACAGAAAATTCAGGTCACATTTATGAGGGATACAACCCACAATTCATCTTTTAAGGAGGGTTTCAGAATTAATATAGCATTTGTTAAGATAGCTTTCGTCTTTAAAAGAGTGTTTCAACATGAATATAGTACAAAAAAATCGGTAATTTATTTATCAAATTTGTAAGCCACCTGACTCTCAATGACCTTGGGTCACTCATAACAACTAAGACAAGGGGAATAACTGATATAAAAAATATGGTGAGAATGACAGGCTGGTCAGGAAAGACAAAGTGTCTTTATTCTCCCTTGCCAAAGACCTGAATGAATTATTCTCCCTTGCTAAAGACATCTTCAAGGCTCTTCAACAGCAGGGTGGGGACAATCCAGGTTTCTGGGGGAACCGCATTTCAGAGAAAAGGCATTGCTACAGTGAAGCTATACGTAGCTATACATTTGTAGTTATACAAAATTAAACTTCCTTTCAATCTACTGCATATAGGCAAGCTACTTTACAACAGGGCAGAGAGGAGTGACTTGCACTATAATACAAAATCAATAACATCTACAACATAATAGCATCCATAACATCAGTTGCTGCTCTCAATTTGAACATCTTCCAAATATAGACTTTATTTCTTGGAATTCTGCAGACATTTCTGAGAAAACTGAGTTGAACTCTATACAACTAGACAATTTACTGATACTCTTGAGATAGGATGGGAAGGGGTAATTCTGAAGGATTGAAGATTACAATTTGTCTGTTCCATCCATATATTGACCTCCTATTATCCTGTTTCCAGCACTGTTTCATTCAGGAATTTTCACATCATTATGTGTACCAGTATAACTTTTAACAGACAGACATGCCATATTTGGTAAGGCAATTTGAAATTGGCTTGTTTTTACCAAGTCATATCAGGGCCAAAACTAATCTAAAAGCTGCCATCCCATAATTATCTCAAAAGTAGCCCTGCCACAATCCAACTCACTTTTTAATAAATATGCACAGGATTAAGCTGCTTAATATAAATATTCCAATGTTAATTTGAATGTAAAATCTAGGTTTTCTACAAAAGTCAGAAATAGTAGAACCTCTGGACACAAACACTATGACCATGACCAAATTGGGTTCCAACCAAAAAATGCACATTTTTTTCCCCACAGGCAATTTCCCCTTCTGCACCATTTTTTTTTTTGTAAGTGCCAAATTTCCAAAATCAAGTTCAGGTCACGACCAAAGTTATGAAATGAATTATGGTTGTGACCAGAGGTTCTATTGTATGTCAATGCTATATTTTTTATAGCTCTGACGTCTCTATTATATACACCTGACAAATCATTTCTGTCCTGTTTAAGCGTTACTCACCGGAATATGTAACTGCTGTTGTACTATACGTGGCACTTTGGGTATATGAGGGAACCACAGTCGCTGCAGCAGCGACAGGTTGCACAGTGGAAGATACTGGATATATAGAGAACGTAGTAGTAGCTGGACTCGGAGTGGCTGGTTTTATGGCTGTTACCTGTCGAGTTTGCTGGGCTTGAGTGTACTGAGTAGCTCCTTGGCTGTAACCAGCCTTTGGAGCTAGGTAAGAGCAGGAAAAAAATTACACATTAAAATTAAGAATCATCCAAGCTGTAATGTTAAAAAGCAATTTCCTTTTTTATCTTATTTTATTAATATAACAATAAGAGTACAAATCCTACCCTATCTTTAAGTTCCATTAATATATATTTTATAACATTTTAATTTAAGAGCACACCTTTCAGAAAAAGAAATTCCCTGCTACAAAGTAGCACAGGCCCAACTGCAGAAAAGGCTGATGTCCTGTGGTTTAAGTTTGCATGGCTGAAGATTTTATTGTACTGTACTTGTCAATCAGATCCCAAAATATCCAAGAAACAATATAAAGTTTGTAACTAGTACTTTTTAATATATCTTACTTAATAATCAACCTATTTGCAATAACATTTTTTGTTTAGCAAAGCATATAATTTGATTATACTGACTTAAGGTTAGGATGACATATTAGTTTTATTAATAAACTTGAATCCTCTGAAAATTATCAGCACAGCACTACATTAATGAACTGATCTGCTAAAAAACACTGAATGAACTACTTTGGTCATAATATATCTTAAATTCACTCAAGTGTCAATTAAGAGACTCCTAACTATTCCTCCTGAAAACATGAGCATCTGAATACTTACCACTTTCCTGGATATGCACTCTGCTTAAGGAAGTTACAAACTTAATTTATGGAAATTTTAAAGTAGTAAAAAGTGGTCTAGGACTGTGCATTCGAACTGCTCTTTCTCTCGAGGAAGGCATAAATTATTACTTTGGTTCTGAGAATTTTTAGATTTTTTAAAATGCTAACGTAACTCTAATGTGACTGTTGCCATTTCAGCAACAATACATCTTTCAGCACTAGGGAAAGTGAAATGACCAGATACAACAGTGCTGATATCCTCTTGGTCACTTCTACCAAGCAATGTCATCTGATGGGACCCAGGAAGTGTCCTTCACAGTTCCCACCCAGTGGAAGAGCTTACCCCTGAGATTTAGATGATGCTGACCCTACTGGCCTTTTGTACGATTCTTAAAATCTGGCTGCTCACTTGGGCACTAGGAGAAAGTTAAGTAAGCTCATTTCTAAAGAAGGAGGATAGCATACCGATTAGCATCCTGCTAATTTGTATTGCTCCTTTGACATGTACTTTTAATGATTGTTTTTGTTTGTAAATGGCTCAGAGTCATCATGAGTTATATGGCTATACAAGGTGATGAAATAAATGAATAACTGAACCACTAAAACTTCTATTATTATAGACATGATGGCGCAGTGGTTAGAATAAAGTATTGCAGGCTAATTCTGTTGACTGCCAAGCAGTTTGATTCTCAGCAGTTCAAGACTGGCTCAGCCTTCCAAGGTTGGTAAAACAACGACCCAGATTGTTGGGGACAATATGCTGACTCTGTAAACCGCTTAGGGAAGGCTGTAAAGCACTGTGAAGTCTGTGCCATTGCTATTTGTCACATTTGTAAAGGCTACCCAATTCCCCAAAACTCTAAGCGCTTACAAAATATCAAATATATAATTAAAATATAGCTAAACATAACAAAACCAAACATAAATATCCAGAAAAGCCAACAATGTAATATTTTTAAAAATGACAAAGGCTTCACAGGTGTCCTAATCCCAGACTTACGCCCAAAGAGGTTAAGGAAGGAATTAGACACGGTCCCAAATCCCTGCAATAAACTATTATTTGGTTTTTAGAATGTTTAGACTTTTTAAATTTATAAGATAAAAACAAAAGGATTTGAAACTCACCTGTTTGATAATACGATTCAGCCACAGAAGGCTGTGGTTGGGCAGCAGCTGCCACTGCAGTCGCAGTTGGCTGCTGATAATATTGCTTGCTGTCATAAGCTACAGCTGGAGCAGTAGATCTAACATAAGAATAGGAGTCCTGAAGAAATATATAGGGAAAAAATGAAGACCCTGTATGGGGATTTCAGTTGTAAGGAAAATTAACTGCCATAATGGAATTTACATGAGGGAATCTTTGCAGGCTCATGTGCTTCCTAAAAACATACTTCTAAGGTTTGTGAAACTCTCCTAAAACTTCCTAAAACAGGAGGTTTTCCCTTTTGGAATGAACTCGAATCCAAGACTAAATTTGGTTCCTTTTCTTCTTTCAACTATTTTCCAACCCAATTTTATGCTTTTAAAAACACAAGTAAACCATTGCTTTTTAAATAATTTAAGGATTATCCAGAGAGAAGGATAAGATGTCCTTGTATAAAATTTAAATTACATTAATTATCCTAGGATTTAAGTCATGGATTACTACTGAATCATTTTTATTATTTTAATCAATGTTTACTGCATAATCAATGCTGATTATGCAGTAAAGGTTCAGAACTTTTGAGAAAGCACACATTTCCTGAAAATATTAGACAAGGTAAATATAAGACTGAGTTCAAGATCTGGTAATGATATACTTCACTTCAACATTAATTCCCATTAAGACTGCTTAATACCAATCTTTCAATATTTTAAGCTACAAATTGAAATAATTGGTTAAAGTTTTGAAGGACATAATCAAACTTTCGAGAATTATGTGTACTCTGTAAAAAGTCATTTCCCGCAAATTATATTTTTTCTTAATACATGAAGTTGCAACAGCTAGAACTTTAATAAATATTGAACAAAAATAAGGGGAATACTAGGACAAATCTACACAAAATGTTTAAAAATCTTAGCAATAGTGAGAATAAGCGACATACAAAATTTGTATCGATATATAATACAGCTTTTCTCTGCTATAAAGTTTATATGCTCAAAAAAGATATTCTGAGGTTTATGTTTTCTAGTTACTTATTTAGAAATGTACGATATGCAAATTCCCAGGTAAATCTATATTACGTATTTAAAAAAGATATGAGGCTGAGAACTGACTCAAATTATATTGGATTCAGCAATGTGTAATTTGTTCCTTGTATTAAATTTTCCATGGTTTAATTTTGAGAAGTTCTTTAACGTTATACATTCAAAGAAAAAAAAACAGAGCTTTTCATTTTATTCCATACTTATCCAATTGCCCATTTTTAATAAGGAAAAACTGTTTTGATGTATATATTGCACTAAGCCATGATATATTTTGTTTGGGCTTTGTACATTTTATGAATTTACCCACTGAAATTATAAAATACAGCACTATAGTTTAATATATATTATAAATACAATTCTTGGTGTTGGACTTCAGAGTTTAGTGACTGTAGACTAGAGAACAGATTTCCTGACATTTCTATAGGAGACACCAGTCCTCATCATAAATCATCTTGGTTAAAGATCAATCAGAAGTCAGGACACCTGGCTATAAAGATAGGCGTCCAATCAGTTCCTACTTCAGTAGCCCATGGTTCGTATAATAGACCATCTTACTTGTAAAGATTGCAGCCACAGTTGCTGGTAAAACATCAGGAAATCTGTTGTCTAGGCCACTAAATCTGAAGCCAAATACTGCCCCGAACAGGTACCAGCATAAAAACCAACACAAGTAAATTCTTGGTTATTCAATAAATCATGGTTAAACAAAAAACTGAACTGCATCATTAGTGAATGATACTTTATCCATATATATTTACCTGGTAATTCTGTGTGGTGACTGGTGGAGGTGGTGGTGGAGCTTCCTGCTGTCTCTGTGTGTAACCATAATCTGTTGCTGTATGAGCTGTAGGGTATCCTCCATAGGCTGCAGCTGTTGCAGCAGCTGCAACAGCCACTGGAGCAGGCCTGGCTACTGCAACTGTTGCTGCTGCTGGAGCATAGGCTGCAGTAACTGTGTGGGCAGCTACAGGAGCCTGATGAACAGTGTAGCTTGCAACTGTAGTTGGATGGGAATAAGCTACACCTGAAGCCGGCTGTTGGCTGTAATAGGAAGAGGCCAAGAAATATCATTATGTAGTAATGAAACCTAATACCCAGCAAATATGCTCTTAAATTGTTAAAGTCTAAGTAAATCTGAGAACAGATAAACTAAATTAAAAATTCAGTATTATGGATCTACTGTACCTAACAAAGTACATATTAAGTGATATCACGAGCATCTATTAGTGCAAGTCTATCTACAAAAGCAACTGATTCCTAGTTATCTTTTAAAATTAGCTTCAGAGAACTGAATTTGAGAGGCAGAAATTCTAAAGGTTCAATTTATCAGGTGGAACTCACATAAATTACATTTTATTAGAAGTATTTAATAAGGCCTAATTTTATAGCTTCTCAAAAGCAATCACATATAATAAATTCATATTATACACCTGTACGTTAACATCAAATTCATACTTTCTTTTTTTTAGATTGAAAAATTCAGCTTTCCAAAAGGACTGAATGAGATACAATGGACAAACCTCACAGAATCATACTGCTGAAATGTTTCAGATAAGCATGAAATTCATAGTGTTGCAATTAATTCATTTTAACTGTGAACCATCAGGCGATTTGAGAATCATACAGCCTTCTACATTTAATAATTAATGAACAATAAATAATCCTGCATATAGGAATCTGCTCTTAATTTTTGTAAAGAACTTGGTAGTTTTGGATTTAATAATACAACTAAGAATTAACTATTCAGTTCCAAGAATAAAATATTTATTTCCCTCAACAAACTTTGCAACTCCGACTAGCAGATTTGCAACTATACAATATAAATTCATTTAACCTTTTAATCTCAATCTACATCACATTATAAAAAAGTAATAAAAATGTGTACAAAGATCCTGACCACATATCAAAATATAGTAAGTCATTATGATGAATCTCCTAATACAGATTCACAGACTATCTTTATATTACTTTTACAGTATTTAAGCATAACATGATGTATAATACCCAAATAAATTCAGTAAGAGAATATTTGCAGTGTTTTATTTAATAAAAATAAGTTTTGTTATAGCACAGAATGAGTAGCCTTAGTAACGTTTTTTTTCTCTAAGGCAGGCATGGTTCTGTTACCATTTTTGTTTTAGCAAATCTGTTCCCCTTGCTTCTGCAACATCATGCAGAGCCAGTGATCGAATTTGCAAGATCTTTCACTTTGAAATCCTTAAAACTCTTAAGTCTTTATTACCACTATGCTACTATTTAGACTTCGCCATTTCACTTACACTTTATCTTCCTGATTTTCTACCAAGGGATATATTGGCCATGGGCTATGTATGTGTAAGTAATGTTTTTATTTAATGATTCATTTTATTAAATTTATTAGACTATCCATTCTAAACAACCCTGCTTCTGTCCCCTGGTATTAAAGTATGAGAGCTGTTGGGTAGCCTACAAACTGTGTGCGTATGTGTGTGTGTGTGTCTGTATACACACACACACACACACACACATACACACACACACACATATTTTCTGTCTTTTAAGTTAAGATATGCAAGGTAACTACAGCGTTTGATTAACAGATTCACAAGTGTTCCTGAAAGTTCTGTGTCCTATGGTGGCTACAAATATGTCTCTAGGTTCAATTCTAGTTACTGGTAGTTACTTTAAGGCATAGCATGGGGCCAAATTATTTGCAGACTGCTACACAGAATATGCCTTACATTACTATTAGCAGTTAGAAATATGTATACCGTCTCATGGAATACAATTGTAAGAAATAAAATGTTTATTCCTAAAAAGGCAAACATGTTTATTAATTTATACTTTGTGACCTTCCTTATTGGTTTCCAACAAGCGAAATCAATGGAGAATCCAGCAGGAAGCCCCAGGTTGCGGTCATGCAAGGTCCTTGCTTAACAACAGTAAGGAGGAGTGCCAAAACTGCTACTGCTAAGCAGCATTGTCATGTGGTTTTTAAAATTATGATGTGTCCCCTAACGATGGAGTTTCTGTCAGTCTCCCAAGTAGACCAGGTGGGAAACATGACAAAATAAGCTAAGTCTACTTTACCATAAGGCAGGGGTGTCAAACTCACATCATCACAATGGCATCATGTGATATATTGGGACTTTCCCCCTTTGCTAAACCAGACATGGACGTGACCAGCACAAGACGCATCTGGCCTCTGGGCCAAGAGTTTGACAGCCCTGCAAAAAGGCTACATTAACAGAATCTTGTAAGATTTGAAAGTACAAATCTGCTGCCATTTCTTTTTACCTATTTAGTTAAGGTACATCCTAAGTTTCTTTCTCTACCAATTATTCAATTGCAGACTCTTCTCCCTTTTATCTGATCAGTACTCTCCTCAGCATCTACGTCCCCCACCCCTTACATTCTCACATTCAGTTACATCTTCTGGTCCCAATTAGCAAACACTATCTGTATTTAAACATAGTCTTGTAAACTAACCTATAAAAAAATTACCAAACTACTCTTAAATCACCATAATCCAGGAGAAAATTGATACTGTTTGCAAGAAATGTGATTCTACTCAGAAAAACCACAAATAGTAGAAACAAAGTATGTTTTTTTCATTCTCAGCTACCTGTAGAAATACAATTCCTAACAATTCGTTACTTACACACAATTCAGGAAGAATACAGCAATAATTAAAATAACTTCCTGCATTATTTCAGTCCTAATACATTTTGCATTTTGAGTTCTTATATGAAAAATAAAGTACTATATATAATGTAGTAACAAGAGCAGTAACAAATTTAAAGCAACAATAAATCTATCTACCAAACAGGCAATTTTTTAAAAACATATTTCCTAGTCTTTGAAAATCTGCTTAATTATCTTTCCCATCCACCTACGGGGAGCAGAGATGGAATGAGAGCTTGGTGTTTCAATGGCTAATGCACTGTATCACCATGCTGCAAGAATGTAAAAGCAAACAAACAAGCCAATTGTGGGATCACAGGACCTTGAATCTTCCCTTTTTCCTTCAGCATAAGACAAAACAAAAGAACGAATTGTTAGATAATGCAAAATGTTCTGTGTGGGAGTAACTAGGCTCTTAAACATTTTTCTTCCCAGAAAGGGTTCTGCCAAACTTTCAAACTCTTTCCCTCCAGCAGCCATTTTATATTACCTCAAGAAGGCTTTACTGTGAGCTACTGAATGAAATTCTTACTCTGGTATAATTGCATGAAGAACTGTGATCTAGGGTTTCTAAGTGATTCTGAGGAATTCAAATTAGAAACTATCTGAGAAACAAAAAACCCTCAATCAAAATCAATAATTTTCTACTGAGTACAAAATTCAGAATATTTACAGGTTGTCCTTGACTTATGACAATTGGAACAGAATCTGTCTTTGACAATGCAGTTGCTAAGCAAGATGCCTGTATAACAACTTCACTCAAGTGGACACAATTCTAGTTACAGCTGTTAAGCGACGAAACAAGAGCCGCCTGCATTTCTTTCTGCCCCCCTCTACAGCAGGCTGCAAAAATGAAGTTCAAATCTTCAGGATCTAAGCTTCATTTCTTCAGCCATTTGAAGGAGTTCCACTTACCTCCTTGTGCAGAAAAGAACTCCTTTGAGGGGATGCAGAGACAGGGCTCTGATCCATGGGGCCTGATCTGTTTCTACAACCTTTTCCGAGGAATTCTCTTCCCTGCTGTATGTGGAAGAGAACTCGTCCACTGGGTAGGACAAATAATGCAGAATTGCAAAGGTGCAAGTTTGGTTTCTCCAGCCCAGCACACAGGTTTCTTTCCATACATGCATGGAGGGGAGGGGAAATTCTTCAGCAGGCAGCAGCTACTTGCAACCTTTTATGCCAGCTTCCCCACTGGCTTTCTGAGGAAGCTAGCAGAAAAGACTGAAATGGTGATCACAAGATTGTGGGGTGCTTGGCAACTGGTTGCAAGTGCAAAGAGGTTGCCAAACACCCAGATCATGATCACATGACCACAATGGGGAGAAGGGTCAATGTTTTATGTTACATGTTTTGGAATTACATTATAAATTTGAACGATCATTAAATGACTGGTGAGTAAAGAACTATCTGTAATGAGTTGATTAAGCTGTCAGCATATCATTACATGACAAGGAGAATCTATTAATAGCCATTTTCTAATAATTATGGAACTGGAAAAAGAATTTTGGGTTTGTACACTCATAAATGACACGTGCATTGGGAAGTTTTGCCAATCTGAAAATTCTGTTTTTAATATGATTGAAAAAAATATCCACTGGATTCTTATACACGGAACAGAATATTCATATACTCGAAGGTGTAAGTCTCCAATTTCTACAGAATTCTAAAGAAATTTCTTCCTTTTCTGTGAGAGAAACCAGATCAAAGGAAGTATACTGAAAGTTTTCCATATTATTTTTCAGAAATACAAAAGCAGCATCCTAATTTTAATGCCGGAATTCAAAGACGTGTGCAGAATGTTCCTTAATGTTCCTCGCTTGTATCCTTACGATCTATATTGACTGTTTCCTAGTATGATTTGATTGCTTATTGTACCCTATGACTATTATTAAGTGTTGTACCTTATGATTCTTGATGAATGTATCTTTTCTTTTATGTATACTGAGAGCATATTTGCACCAAGACAAATTCCTTGTGTGTCCAATCACTATTCTATTCTATTCTGTTCTGTTCTGTTGTTCTATTCAACACAGAACTTTTTTGTCTTCTCTTCCAAAGCCTTTCAAAAATCTATGAAAAGCAAAATTTCAAAGCAAAGAGGAAAACAAACAAAAATCCAGGATCTAGTTTTGGTCAGTTTGAATTCAATAATATGCCATAATTATGCTCAATAGTTGCAATTTGCTCCTACTGCCACTAGGAGCAGCTAAGTGAAAGTGGTAATTATCAAATAGCTTTACCTCCAAAGAGAAATTTCTAATTTGTCACTTCGCAAGCCAAGAATCATAACCCAAGAATAAATCCCAATTTGTTAAGTGAGTAATATACCAAGAAAACAGTTATAAAACTAACAGAAATGTAACATTTTTTGTTTATTTTAACCAAATTATGATTTCCTAGTTATTTTAATTGTTGGTAATTAGAGCAAGCAACCAGAAGAAATTACTAGTGATTCATATTTATTAATTAGTAAAGGATTATCTTATTACATAATCAACTATCCTCTATGTGAAGAAAAGCTGTTTTCAGACTCTCAGATTATTTTTAGCTAAAACATGCACTTTTAATACAGCCTGGAGTAAAACACGTGGAATAAAAATATAAAACTAAATAAAAAAATATGTGTTTACTGTAAATATTCCCAGGGTGAACTATTAAATATTATTTAAAACTTTCACTTCTAATACCTTATATTAGAAGTGTTATACTTCTAAAATCCATAAAACAAAAGTAAATTTGTAAGCATTCAGTTAAAAAAATTTTACAAGGCAATTTCTTTTAATTTACCCCAAATTCAAATTTAATTTTTTTTTCAAATGTACATGAAAATGGAATGAACTAAGGTGAAATTACTAATGCTATCACTGTATTTACCAACTACAACTTAAAATCATGATACTTTCATCTGACTAAAACTACATGGTCCAGAATTTTTTTCTAATAAAAAGCCCTATTTCTTAAACACAGGAGAGAGACTGACCACCACTGCATGTTCAAGATTTAGATACTGTAACTTTTCTTTCACTGTGGATATCAGATTTTAACATATAATTTACTACAAGTAATTTCTTGGGTCTCTAGAAGTCATTCAGTTTCAGACTTCACCTTACAAATTGCCCATAAGAATTCAGATAATCTCAATGAAGAGATTCTTTTTTCTAAAATATTATGAAATTATATAATTATGCCAAATGTTTGCTTATGCATATTAATGTGTTATTTTAACACATTTTGGTTAGTTTATTTGCTCTTTAAATGCCACTGAATTAAGATTTTTTTTCTCATTTTGTATTTTCTGCTTTGCTTCCCTATTTTACCTTTCTCTGTTTAGATGAGATTTAAATCAGAGGTTCAAGGTATGAAATCTTAATCGTTATAAAAATATTCATGTCTTTAGATATGGGCATCAAAATGTAGCTACAACTTTCAGAAAAAATCAAATGAGCCAGTTGTTACTTCTTATCCCAATCTACCTTTGAGTTTTTGTGAATGTATGCAAAATAGTTCAAATTCAAAATGACTGAAGCTTGAAATGGGCTGGTCTGATATTAGCATTAGTATTCTGACCATGCCGCATATGTTTTGAGCATGAAACACTGTGAATTTGGAAATACCATTTGTATTGTAAAACATTGCCATTATTATAAATATAACAGGAAAATAAATTATCCTGCAATCACCACAGGTTCTAGAGGAAAATATAGGTACAATATGATTGCTTTGCCTCACCCAGTCACCTTTAGTGAGACAGGCAGCTATATAAATTTGAATAAATGAAACGAAATATTTGTTACCATCATTTTACAATGCCAGTATCAAAAGGAGAAATGAGTAGTAGCAGAAATTGATAAATGCTGCATTCATCAACTTGCCTAGTGTTCATAAAGATGGAGCAAGGCCCATTGTAAGATGTCCCCCTTTTGTGATTTAAGACTTCAAGTATGGAGACATTTACAAATATACAATTAGAACATGTTTTCTTTAACTGAATATTTGCTGAAGTGTATAAATGATGTATTTACATAAACATTTCTATCCTGCACATATATTTCATGTACATGGAAGGCAAATTCCATGTGGGATATTCCAGTCCCACTCTACTTCAAATGAAAAGCTGCTTTTCCAAAGTGTCTCCAAAAACGTTATAAATTTTCATTGGGGGGGAGGGGGGGCTGAAGTCAGTTAACTTGCTGAAAGTTATTTCAGCATAGGCATGGATGGACTATCTTTCAAAAGTACAGAACTTTGGTTTTGTATTGCATTCTTCCTGGAACTGTATGAGAAAGTGATTTTATACAGTAGATGTTCATGTTAAGAACAAAAAGATACATAGCTCAGGATTGAATTGTGTTTAGTCCTTAGTGCTCTCGGATGGTTGTTTTCACGGAGACCTTTCATTACCCAGCTAAATAACATCTTCAGAACTACAAGTGGGATCTGCTCCATTTATTTAAAGTAGCTTCCCGCCCAGTTATGGTTTCTCCCTGGTAAGTCCCTCAACTGTTTTACTGCTTGATGGCCTGAGGGTGGTAGCTCCAAGGACTCTACATTTCAAATTTTGCATTCGTGGTGGGCATTTGTTTTTTATTAAGATTGTTTGCCATTCACTTGCTAGAATTGAAGGGTCATACATAAATCGGGAAAGCCATCTAAGGCACAGAAGAAACGCACTTCGGGAGAACTTCGGGTCGGAAACCCGTCGCCATTTAAGCGGCTCAAGGGCTACAGGGACGTGGGTGCGATTGAGCGACGAAGTCTCCCCACAGCATCCCTTGGCTGTCCTGCATTCCCTGCTCGCGGGCCCCGGTGAGAGACGGCTGAATAACTGCGGGGACGGGTAACGGTTCCCAAATCCTGAGTTTGGGTTGGGGGAGAAGGGGTCGAGGTCAGGCCGGCTCCGAAACATGCCGGAGAGGACGAGCGGCCGCGCGCGATGGAGGCCGCCTGCCCCTCTCGGGCGCCTGCGCCTTCCGCGCGGCCCTCCGCGTGCCCGGCGTCAACAGCCGCCCCACACGAGGCGGGAGCGAGGTCAGCCGCCTTCCCCTCCCAGGCCTCCCGCCACAGACCGAAGCGCCTTTTATCACCTATATTGAGCAGCGGCCCCGGTGTGGGTGAATCCGAAGTAGTTGCCGGTGGCCATTTTGGCATCTTCCCCCAGCCGGCTGGGCACTGCAAGCGACGACATGGCGTGCAGGACGGGAGAGAAAAAAGCCTCGGTCAGAAACAATTCCAGAAGAGACGCGCCCCCCACCCCACCCCGGCTTTCGCCTCCCCCCCCCCGGGGGGGGGGCTTTCCCGAAGCCATTACTCACCATAGGTAAAAGAGACTACCGGGCATATGGGAATCATGGAGCCGGGCTGACCGAAATGGCGGCGGGGTTGAAAACTGTCTCGGTCTATCGGTCACGGTCTTTGGCCGTCGCGCGCGATCGCTAAGTCGCCTCGCCGGTACCCGTTCGCACCATCCACCGACACGGTTCCAACGGCGTTGTGAAAGAGCCAGGCCTCGCCGCAGCGCATGCGCCGCTTGGGACGGGCGAGAAAAGGCCGGCGGGAAATGTAGTTCGTCTGCCGGGTTACTTACGCTAGGTCGTAGCGTTGGGTGCGTGAAGCCACTCGGGAAATGTAGTTCTCACGGTCAGAAAATTGCTCCTTATTTCCAGGTTAAATCTCCTTTTTTTAATTTGATTTGATTTGTCAATTGTTTACAAGATAATAAGTATAAGTGTATAGTTATGAATACATGAAATGGGTACATACAAGAAAAATAAAAAACAATAGGACAGGGATGGTAGGCACGTTGGTGCGCTTATGCACGCCCCCTAGAGACCTCTTAGGAAAGGGATGAGGTCAATAGTAGACAGTCTAAGGTTAAAGTTTTTGGGGTTTGGGGAAGAAACCACAGAGTTAGGTAGAGTATTCCAGACATTGACCACTCTGTTGCTGAAGTCGTATTTCCTGCAATCATATTCTACAACGAGTAGAGGAGTGGAGAACTCTTCTTGTGAAATATTTCTGGACTTTCTCAATTGTGCTAATATCAGGTACGTAATGTGGGTTCCAGACTGATGAGCTGTATTCGAGTATAGGTCTAGCAAATGTTTTGTATGCTCTAGTTAGTAGTGTGATATTACCAGAAAAAAAGCTACGTAGGATTAGGTTAACAACTCTTAATGCCGTTTTGGCTATGAAGTTACAGTGGGCTCTAGCACTTAGATCATTAGAGGTGAGTATTCCACCTTCCATCATGTTCAGTTTCCATCCATTATTCCTCGTCTGGCCTACAGGTGCTTTAGAAAATGGCTTGACCCCTTCCTCTCTGTAGCAGCCCCTCATATATTGGAAGACTGTTATCATGTGTCCCCTGGTTCTTCTCTTCAATAGACTAGCCATGGCCAGTTCCTGTTCTTCATAGGTTTTAGTCTCCAGTCCTGTAATCATCCTGGTTGCTCTTCTCTGTATTTTTTCTAGAGTCTCAACATCTTTTTTTAGTGTGGTGACCAAAACTGGATGCAGTATTCGAGGTGTGTGGTCTTACTCAGGCTTTATAGAGTGATATTAGTACCTCACTTCACCCCAATTGTATCTCTCTGTTAATGCAACTTAGGATTGCATTAGCTTTTTTGGCTGCTGCTGCACACTGCTGGCTCATATTTGGTTGTCCACTAAGACTTGTGGATGTCTTGCGGATGCATGATATATATCACGCTAACACTGGTTTCACACATTGTATTAAGTCATAGCTTGCCTGAAACATGGTTTATTAAAAATGGCTGGGTTAATGTATTAAATGATTGCTTATATAAAGGATGACATTCTTGCAAACCATATTAAATAGGTTGGAGGAGAATAAAGTGCAATAGAAATCTATATAGTATTCCTTGTGCAGATAATCAGTTTTTGAGGTTGAAGAGCTGTCAGGAACTTGGGTCTATTAATTTATACTGGATTCTGAAAACAATTGTTCTTAATCTGCAATGAGCATCCTTCCAGCAACAGGGGGGGCAATTCAGGGTTGCAAGGGCCTAATTGGGTAAGGCTGTTCCATATAGGTAGTCCTCTACTTAAAACCACAATTGGGACAGGAGCATCCGTTGCTAAGAGAGACTGTTCTTAAGTGATTCATTTTCAATTTTATGAACTTTTTAACCATGATTAAGTGTACCATCCTGGTAGGTAAATGAATCACATGGTCATTAAGCAAATCTAGCTCCCTTCATTTACTTTGTTGGAAGCCAGCTGGAAAAGTTGCAAAGTGAGTTCATATGACTCTGGGATACTCCGTCATAAATACATGCTGGTTGCCAAGTAACCAAATTTGGATCATGTGACCACAGGGATGATGCAATGGATATAAATATGAAGATCGGTTGTAAGTCCCTTTATTCAGTGTTGTAACTTCAGATGGTCACTAAATAAATGGCTGTAACTATATGTGTGGCTGGATAGGTTTAGGGAGTATTTTAAAAAATACACAAGTCTTAAAGGCAATGGTCCCTAACCTTTGGCAGCCCAATTGTATGAGGGGAGTTTAATACTGTATTATTTTTCAACATAGTCTGGCAAATAATTCTGAATTCATGGATCTGTAAGAGAGTCCTAGGACCACGCTTTTAAGAAACTGTAGTCTAGGGAAATGGTCTAGTTAAAAGCATGTTTCTCTGATAAATATGTCAAATGAATAAATATGCTATCAGCAGATCTCACTTTATCATTCTATACGTTATACTATTTCTGCACTCTAACTTCAGCATGTGCCAGTAGCATAGCAATAATGCTTCCATGTATTTTTCAGCAATAATTTCTGTGTGGAAACTTAACTTTCAGCATTGAAACATTTACAAAGAACTAGTGGTTAATGTAAATGGTCTAGCAACCAACAAGGAGCCTATAAGTTATAGTCCCACTTTAGGCACAAAAGCCACCTGGTTCCCTTGCAGGTTCCAACGCCTGACATGGTTGCTAGCTCTAATTTCAGATGTCCATGGTTACATTTTGGAGCATAGGTAACTCACAAATGATTCAGTTTCTCACCCTTGAGAGAAAAAAGCTGGGCCATAGTTTGGATCTACGGTCTGTTAATTCTCCATGAAAAATAGCACAATTTTGATTAGCAGTTGTGACCCTTTATTTTATTCTGGATTCTGATTTAATTCTGCTCATACAAAGCACTATTCCTTACAAAGTGCTTTACAAGCCACAAAATCAGGTAAGCTAATTGGTTTTATATGCCACAGAGATAAGCATGCTTCATTGGTCACTGAACATTTCTCTTCTTCATCACATCTGCAACGATGTAGTCCCACAGCAGATGGATATTGCATCAATAACAGAGAAAATGTGGGAAGAGCATTTACAATGTTATGGGCTGTATTCTAGGAGCAGCAGCACTTCACTATTGCTTTCAATGCCTACAACTTTTAACGCTGATGGAAAAATGCCTGTGCAGAAGACCAAAGCAAAGGTGGCAGGAACACAATGCAGAAAGCCATCCAATTGGCTCCGGTTGCATTTGATTGTGTGAAATGGCATTTTTTGAACTGAAAAGTAGACCATGAACCTGCAGGAAAACTCTAGAGTGAACATTGTGCTGAACAGCCTTCAGACACTACTAGAGTTTTATAGGCTGAAAGGCTCTATCACAATTGTAATAGTATAATTAGAAATTGGCTAGAAAATGCTAGTATGATTTGATTGCTTATTGTACTCTATGACTTATTAATCATTCTACCTGATGATTCTTGACGAATGTATCTTTTATTTCATGTACACTGAGAGCATTTGCATCAAGACAAATTCCTTGTGTGTCCTATCACCCTTAGCCAAAAAAGAATTCTATTCTCAATGGCCAGTTGGCATATTGCACTAAGTCTTCGAGTACTCTTTAAGCCCAGTGCCTTATTCAATAAACAACCAACAATGTGGAAACTGCCAGTGTAGGTATTGTAAAATCCCCTCTTTTCCCAAAACGCAGCTACAAAGGGATGGAAATTTGCTGGCTCGTTAACTAAGAGTGTAAAAACTCACGGAGGCGGCTCTGTCTTTACAGTATGCAAAAACCAAACGACTCAGACAGATCTTAGTACGTACAGGTGCATCCCACAGACGGAGTAAACGACCCTAACGAAGATGCCACCACGATAGCGGAATGTACGATGACTAATTTCAGAGCCTCACGAGGTTGCCTTATCAGGAAATGCCGTTTCAACGAAGGGGCGAAAGCAAAAAAAGCGGAGGAAGATAAACGCAGCAGCCGAGCAACCCTCCCTCCTGCAGCGCGACTGAGCGGCTATCCTTCTCGCCACCACGTGGTGGTTAGCAGGAGGTGCTTCTTACAAACGTCACTTCCGTTTTTCCAATAGCGTTGGGACTACTGAGAGGTCGGGAGCCGTTAGAAAGACCGGAGTGGAAGGATTCGAGTGGAATGTGAGTGCGCGCTTCCCTTTAACGCCCCCCCCCCACGCCGTCTTTCTGTCAGGGAGGCGGGAATGGAGCGCGGGTTGTCCCGCGCAACGGAACTTCAGGCCGCCATGTTGCCTTCTAGGAATTCCCCCAGAAAAGGCCGGGGGAAAAGAAGGGGGTTGTTCCGTACAGAGGAGGTGTGGTGGGGAACGAGCGGATCCCCACGAGGCGGGGAAGGGGTCCCGCCGGACCCGCCTTTCCCCATTTCTGGCCCGGAACCTGCCATGTTGGGCAAGGGAGGGGGGGCAGCGAAGGCATTCGACGGGAGGGAGAAAATGGCGGCCGGGACCCGCCCCCTCCCGGCCGGTCTGGGGGCGAACCCCCATCGTTCCTTCAGGCGGGATGCTGGCGGGCCTCTTCTGCCCCCGGCTCGGCTCCAGTGGTCCCTCCGCTTTCACTCGCCTGCTCGCTCGTACTTGCATCGCCTTCCTACCTGCGGGCTTCCAGAGGGGTAGAGGCTGGGTCCTGTTGTCATAGAGAAGCCTAGTTGAGGGGACATGTGCTGCCCGTTGCTTCTGTGCCCTTCCTACAACTTCCAAAGCCGCCTGTGCCTATTAGAATTATAATTCTTTATTGGCCAGGACACACAAGGAATTTGTCTCCGGTGCATAAACTCTCACTGTACAGACAACAATAGTGAGAGATCATTATCCTAGTCATTGTAAAAATACATCCAATATAAAACATTAGATACAACACTTAGTGATGGTCATGGATAATAAATAAGCATTCAGCATAAATCATACTAGGATATTAAAGCAATTCTGACGGTTTGTGGGATCTGTTTCCAATTCGAGGCCAGTTCCACAAAAATGTGGTCCGAGGAGGCTTTTGGACATCCCCCAAGTCCTCTTGGGTGGGTGGGGGGTCTGCGAAATCAAAATGATTTGCCAGCCTACATTGGAATTTTATGCAGTATCCAAAACCCATCAAACAATTGTGAGAAGTGACAGCAAATGCATATTTTGCAAGTGTACAAACAAACTGTCCTGGGTCCTCTATAATTTTTTAAAATGCTGACAGAAAAAAAAAGTGTAAGAAAGAATGAGCTGGAGGAACCCACTGAAAGATTGGGCTTCTGGGCCTCAGTCTTGTCTCCAGTTATTTACTTCTTCATGGGCTGTTCCGCATCTTGTCGCATCTTATTTGGCTCAGGCCTTGTGTGACAGTTTAAGGATTGGCAGATTAATGTGGCGTACATTTTTCTGAACTTCAGTTGACTTTGTATATTAACGGGACATGTCTGCTAATGTTTGGGGAAAAAGAGGAAGAGTAAAGAATAAAGGAAATGAAATTCATGAAATGAGAATGTTGATGGAGGGGTTTTCAAGAGCTTGTGCCGAGTAATGAATACTCTTGCATTTATGAATTAACATATTTTTATAAGATAACCTTACCTGTGTTTAACACATCATAAAGTATATTAAACCTCTGAATGGGAAGGATATACCTTCATTGTTGTCTGTGTTTTACATTTCATGTTGCAGGCTACTTCCCAACTCAAGCATAACTGCTATTTTATGGTTTTGCTATTATGACTCAGAGTACTTGACACCTTGGTTTTCATTTCTGTTTTAATGACAGGTTATATTTTGCAGAGATGTACAGTATGTGAGAAAAGGGCAACTAGGCTTTAACGTTAGTATAGGCCTCTGCTTAATTGAAGGCCTTAAATTACACACACACACACACACACACACATATATATATGTATGTATATATGTGTGTGTGTATGTATGTATGTATGTTTTCTTAAGCTTTCGCGGGTACTTACATGTACAGTATTCAGCTTTGTTCGGGTATTTTCCCACGTCATTATAGTTGTGCTTTTAAAGTTGTAGCAACGTTTCGGCAGAATCTCATCTGCCATCATCAGGCTTCTTCAGATTCTGCCGAAACGTTGCTACAACTTTAAAAGCACAACTATAATGACGTGGGAAAATACCTGAACAAAGCTGAATGCCATACATACATACATACATACATTATAACACCAGCTGAGCTGATTTTGCAAGCATGGTGAAATATTTGCAATCTGCTGAGCTGATTTTGCAGGTGCAGCTATTTCTGCAAAAAGCATATATTTGCTGGACAATCTAAAATAGGGCTATTTGGATCACAAATGTCTGGGACATTGAGAAAAAGGGGAAATAAAAAGTAGCAGATGGCAAGGGAATTGGCATATACCTAGTGGTTGTTAATTGACGGTCAGTTTGAGGGGACTAAGTGGGTACATCCAGTAAGATTACATACTACTGGGTGGGGTTCCAAAAAAGAGAATAAAAGAAGGGGTAAATCTCATATCAGGGCCACTGATGGTAGCTATTCCTCGCTGGTCTTAGCTACTATCTCTGGACCTCATTGCAATGGGTTGTTAGTAAGTAAGTGAGTGAGTAAGTAAGTACTATCTTACTGAAATGTTATGATGGCTTTTCATGTTTCAAATTGCTCATGAAATCTCTGATCTTAAAGTAAGATTTATTGCTTGTGGTTTGTGCATCTTACTGAATTATTTTTATAACAAGTAGAATCATTTTCACTTTATTTACAGTTAAAAGAAAACATGAGAACAAGAACTCTTTTGCAATTATTAGATTTTTGTCTATTTGGTATTATTTTTCACTCTGCATTATTACACAATTCTTTAACTTTTTCCATTAATCTGTTCCTATATTCTAAAGGACACTTTTCTCCTATCATAATATGTCTATAGCTTTGTCATCCTGAAATTCTGATGTCTTAGTCTTTTTCTTCTGTTGCATTTTTCTTTTCTTATAAAAAACAAATGAGACCCAGTGTTAGGATTCAAAATTCAAAGTCCATATTAAAATAAAATCTTTATCAAACGACTGAAGTTAAATATTGTACTCTTTAGAATTTCTAAGAATTCTTCAAGCAAGAATACTAAAAAGAAAGGAAGTCAAGAAAGTTGTAATTATTCATCATGATAGGATGTGATATAAACAATTATATTAAGGTATAATACAATCAGTAATGTATAAAGAATGGACTTTTTTAAAAAAGCAAGTAGCGTTTTTCTGTATTAGCTCTATTAGTGGAGATTATATCCCAAGCAAAGTGGAAAGCTTCCTAGCACTGTCTTCAGATGTGCTTTTTTATTTTTAGCCTTGCACTTGAAGCCCACCTCCTGTATTCTACCTGTTCTGTCAATCTGGATACCTTGATTAGATATGTATGTTCATAAACTTTTGATCTACTCTTTTTCTTTTCTCCACATTTTATTGATCTTTACTATAAAGGTGGGGTATCTGTGTGTCTCCAGATGCTTTGGGATGTCTTTATCCTCTGTGATAATCAGCCATGTAATGATGCAGTGATGCAGAAAGTTTTGGAGACATACAGATACACTGTTTTTGTAATACAGAATGAAAAATATGGGGGAAAGAAGGAATTGTAGGTATTACTTAAGAAATAGAAAACCTGTGCTAGCTAAATCCTTTTTTAAAAAAAAACCTGCACCCTTGTTCATACAACCTCAATGCTAAAATAAGCTGGTTATTCTAATCCTTAAATATTATTTTGGTATTAACTAGAAATTACAGGTACTCCTTGACTTAGAAGTATAATGAAGCCTTCTCATTACTTTCATAATTGTTAATGCTTGTAAAGTGAGTCATGATGTGACCTGACTGACATGTTTTTATGACTTTTTTTGCAATGGTTGTTAAGTGAATGCCATAGTTGTTAAGCGAACTCATTGTTTGCTATGGGCTGTTTTTGCTGAAAGCCCGGAATAAATGCCATTTTTCAGCAAAAGCAATATTAATTGTGGGTACATGACCTCAGTATGCTGCAAATGGCGGTAAATGCAGGCTGGTTGAAAAGTTCCAGAAATATGATCATGTAACTGCAGCACACACACAAACACACACACACACACTATTGAAACTTCGAAACTGGGTTGTAAGTATGTCTTGGATGGTCTGTCATAATTTTGCTTAGCAACCAGTTTTAAGTTGAGGACTACTTATATAACCCACCTTTCATTTTAGTGCTTAAGGTAACAAATCACTAAATCATAAATTTTCTCTAGAAAAACAGCCCTATGAGGCAGGTAAGATAAAGAGAGTTAGCCAATGAGCTTCTGTGGATGGACTGGTGTGTGGGGACCCCAGCTCCTAGTTTAATATGTTAACCACAACATCATACCTGTGTTGATTTAATGGAACTTAAAAGTATGAATGCTTGATTATTGCAGTGATGGAAGGAATGACTTGATAATGCTTGCTTGCATATTTGCTAGAGTCCCATTTTGTTGGAAACATGCAATTTTTTTTCACTGCATCTTTTCCTTCCTAGAATGCCTAAATCAAAGGAACTTGTGTCTTCAAGCTCATCTGGCAGTGATTCAGATGCTGATACAGCGGTGATTATTTTATATTATGCTATATATTATATTTTATTTTATATATATAATTATATGCTATATTTATATTATGTTTTTTGAATTATCTTGCTAATCATAAACGTAACCCAAAGAACCAAGGCTTTGGATTGATGTTTAAAAGTTATAAATGAAGTGAACCATATAAATATTCTTTTGGCAGAAAAATACTTCAATTAAACTATACTTTTTATTAAAGTAGAAATTAAAATGATTTGCTGTTATGTAATAAATACTGATATACATGTGCTATTTTTTTATGATTTAAGTTGAAAGTGTCATTCTTGGAATCACATTTCTAATCTTGATTAGAAATGCTTTGTTTTTGTCTTTACCTTATTCAAAATTCTTGAGTCTACTGATCCAGTTTAAAATAAAATTTTAAAATACTCTTGCTGAATGGATATGAAGACCTGTAGCCTAATTCAAAGAGCTGTTGCTGTTCAAAGGGTTTTTTAAAGCAAGCTTGGAACAAGAGAGGGATGGATTTCTGCCTTTCTAAGTATTTGGCCATTTTATGACAAATATTATTTTGATTGCTAATCTAAATAGACTGTATAATGGGATACTAATATTCTGCGTTCTTTTAAATTTCAGCATGCAAATCATCTGCTGTCAGTAAGTAATTAGATTTACATTCTGTTTCATAGTCTACTGTAGACAGAAGTTAATTGACCTCCTTCCCATTCATAACTGTTCTGCAGATAAAAACCTTCCAGTTCCAGATTTATGCTCAAGCCTATCTTCTCTAGATATAATAAATATGATTATAATTGGAACATAGTGCCTTTTGCTTTTCAAATTCTTACTTAAATATTTTCCCATAGATAAACGGTAGCCTTTATTTTGTAAGATCACTTCTGAGAGAGAGTAGCCTTATACTTGCAATTCAAGATCATAAGTTGGGACTCCTTTTGTGAAAAGAAATGAGACCAACTGAAGGATTTGGCTCACGTTTCTTCTCTTGTAACTGAAGAGCAATAAACCAAAATTCAGTTCAGTTGTAACATATCTGTAGCTTAACTACACATTGTGAATTAGGATTTAAAATTAATTCCAACCAGTTTTATTTTGCTGTCCTATTTAATAGATTATATTTATTTTAAGCCTCAATTCTAGGTCATGCTGTAGAAATGGAAATAATGTGTAGCCTTGCTTTAACATTGAATGGAAGCAGAGAAGCTTAATATTCGGGTTTGGAATCCTCTCTCCATTCTTATATAATTGTGGAGAAAAGAGCTAGTTGTGTGAACTGAAACTAATACTTTTCCAGTAAGTCCTTCTTTTTTTATTATTAAATGCCAAGGAAAAAAGGAAAAAACAGACAGCCCCAGAAAAACCTGTAAAGAAACAGAAGACTGGTGAAAGTTCCAGAGGTGCAGCCTCCTCTGTGCAAAGTAGCAACAGAGATGAGAATATGTTTCAGGTAATTGCTGACACAATGATTGAAATCTGGGTTAGCCACATTCTCATGATGTATACTTTGTAATTCCCCTCTTTGGAGGAACACACCTATTCCTTGCTTTCTGGACTTGGTAATTTGGGACTGCTAAGGTCCCCATAAGATCAATTAATGTTCCACTTACATATATACCCAGTAAATAACTTTTTACAAAGTGCAGAAAATGGCTAGAAATGGTATGCCAAAAGAAATAAGCGTGAGATAAGAAAATACAGTTAGTTTATAGCAACATGGGTCTCTATGTTTTGTTATCCTTGGTTCTGCTACATCTTTAGATCCTGCTTGTTGGTCCAATTTAGCATATTTTAGACACTGTGCCACAAGTACAACTAAAACCCAGTTTCATCTCCAGGATGCTCAGTTCAAAAGATTTCTATCCAGAAATTACTTTGCAAGCTAACATCTTCCCAGTATTCTACCAACTAGGTATATAGAATGTGTGCACTCAAGATAATAAGATAATTTTCTCCCATCTGGAATATTGTACTGTCCTCATTCCCTAGCATTACTGTGACTGTTGAAAGGGGTGAAAAGCTGTATATACCCCAGAGCTTTAGGTTCTAGCAAAATTTGTTTCTCAACCAATTTTGTAAAGTGCACCACCTTTTGGCAGAGCTTAGGGATGATCAAAAGTTGTGTTGGCCAAGTTGTAGGAAGGAGTGGAGCTTTCTGTAAGAACAAGTGCTTTTTTACAGCATTGCATGTTAACAATTACAAGTAGAAAATGGGAGAGATTTCTCTGGTGTAAAAACGTTTATTTCTGAAAGAAGCTGGTTAAATAATCCTCTCCAGTTAAAAATTAGGCCCTATTATGTGATTACGCAAAGGGAAAACATACTCAACGATGATCTAGAATATAAGATTCTGAAATACTATTTCACTTGGTAATAACGCAAACATTTAAATGGGTTATGCTAAACTTTGTATCATGTTTTATGATACATTGCTCTTATTGATTATTGTAAAAAAATGGATATATAATTCACCTTTTGTAATTTTCACTAATGTTATAGAAACCCAAAGTATTAGAATATTTATATAAAAGAGGTCTTAATTTTTCAGCATAGTTATGGTGTATTGTTATAGATTATTTTTGAATGAAATGAATATTCATTTTTGGAGTTGTCATTTTAAATGCAAGGTAGACTCAGGTTTATAGGTCCTTTTTATTTTTAAATGCCATGGAAAAAAGGAAAAATCAGACAGTTCCAGAAAAACCTGTAAAAAAAAAAAACAGAAGACTGAAAGTTCCAGAGGTTCAGCCTCTTCCATGCAAAATAGAGTAGTTGAACATAGGAAAGTGCCTTATGCTGACTGGTGTGAGTTTATATCCATTTCCGTTTGAGAGTATTTTGATTTCCCTGACAACATCAGTATTTTATTTGCTCTTAATTACAGGTAGATCTCAACTTACAACCACAATTGAACTCAAAATTTCTGTTGCTAAGCAAAGTGGTGGTTAAGTGAATTTGACTCCATTTTATGACCTTTTTGTCACAGTTATTATGCAAATCACTGCAGTTGCTAAGTGAATCATGCGGTTGTTAAGTGAATCTGGCTTCGCCCATTGATTTTGCTAGCTGAGAATGTTACAAATGGTGGTCACGTGATCCCAGGACAGTGCAACTGTCATAAACACAGGCCAGTTACCAAGTGCCCAAAAATTGATCATGTGACTATGGGGTAAGTGTGAATACCAGTCAAGTCATTTTTTTTCATTGCCATTGTAACTGAATGGTCATTAAACAGAATGGTTGTAAGTCAGTGTCTCTACCTGTATAATGTCTTCAGTTAAGGTTAAGTTCAGCTTAGATTCTAGTTGTAAAAAGAGAAAAGGGCTGAAACACCAGTGTAAAACTTGGTCAGGTTAGTAAGGGTTTTCCTCATCCCCTTTTTAAATAGTAGGATAGCTAATAAAGGCAACTAACTTTTGAAGTAATATGTTAATATTACAGTTTCCTCCAAGAATGGTTTCAGGAGATTTGTTCTGCAGCTGCTGCTTTCTGATTATTCATTTCTAAATTTTCATGTCATGGTGGTGCCCTAAAATAAGTAAGCTAGTACTTAGTGGTTAAAAGGTGTGAAACTGAATGCCAATAGTTGTGCATCTTATGGACGGTAATGTTTCTAGAAATTATTTACATGCCCTCTTATTTTTACTTTTCTCTCTGTTCAAAACGGCTGTCTTTTTGATTCCTGCTGACATTGTGATAGATTGACCAATTAATTTTACTCTTTTAAATTGTCTCTGCTCTAGTTCTAAATCCCCCTGTATTAGTTTTGGAACATTAGCATTTGCTAAATATGTAATTTTAAAAAAGCATTTATATTTCTGAAAAGACTTGTTGGTGTGGTTTATTCTCTCTTGAGCAATTAAGGCAGCCTTTGCCAATCTCAGTAAAACACAAACCTTTTTGAATATGCCTGTGCTCTGCTACTCTTCTTAATAAGAAGCCACCCCCAAAAAATTCTGCTCAACGATGCTGCAACAATGAAATTTAATTTAATTTTGAAACACTATTTTCTTAATTTTTTTGTCTAAAATGCTGATTCTGTCTTTCTGCGGTGCCAGTATACACTCCTCTGATACATTTTATTGAGAAGAAATACTTCTTCCAACCTCCAGAATGGGCTAGGCAGTATTTTTGAAGCCAGATCCACATTGGACATGATCATTTCCTCTTTCAAAAGTCAGGGAGATGTGACTGTTAATCCAGTAACATCTCGGAAGTGGGTGGGGTTGAAGTTTTTAGCCACTTTGGAGGACATAACAGTTTACAGGATGAATTTTTGTTCTTAGGTAAAAAATGAAATTTACACAGCCAAAAATATAGGAGCTACAGGGATACTATTATCTGGTCACATTACCTTTACAATTCTTGCTGAATATTCAAAATATTAACAGTGATTAAAGAAAGTACTTCTGGGTGCTTATTGAAGTAATGATTGAACTTTCTAATTCCTTGACAGATTGGTAAAATGAGATATGTCAATGTTCGGGACTTTAAAGGTAAAGTCCTAATTGATATAAGAGAATATTGGATGGATCAAGAAGGGGAAATGAAACCTGGCAGAAAAGGTAATTATATACTTGCATATGCTGTTTCAACGTTTACATATTAATTTATTTATTTGCAATATTAAGCCCATGTACCCCAGACCTAAATACAAGGCATTCTAGTTAACTTACAAGAGAAATTGTGGAAAAATCTTGTACAGAGTTCCAACAGGTATATCTTTTGACAGTGCAATACTGAGTGCAGTGCCGGAGAGTTGTATAATAGGAATGAGTTTGGTTGAGATAAAAACTTTTTCTTAAATGCTTTTTTTTTTTTAAAAAAAAGAACTTAAAAACAAGTGAGTATTTACACATAGAGTAGCTTTCAGGTGTGTGTTTTGTCTGTTGACTGAAGTAATGCTGCTGATTTTTCTATCTCATTCTGTTTTTATCTGGCTAGCCATTATGAAAGGCATCTAAAGAAAGCCGAATTTGGGCACATGAATTAGTGCCTTGTGTGAAGGATTCATATCAGTCATTTATATGAAGTAGCCAAATGAATACATTTAGGTGCTTCTGTTGCTTTCTTGAATGGTGTGTCTATCCTGAAGATTGTTCAGAAACGTTGGACATAGATTTATTGGAAGGTTGTCATTTCTCTGATATTGGCAATTTTAGGGCCTTTTTCTGGCTTATTACACTTGTTCAGAAATCAGAAGATGAATATATTCTCCAACTCTGTCCATCTGTCTTTAGCAGTACACAAGGCTTGAGTTGTCAGTGTGTGTTGAATTTCATTTTAACTCATTTGGCATGGTAATTCTAAAATTTAGCTCCATGTTTGGAAAAAAAGCCTATAATCTCGCATCATAATTCTCAAGCTGTAAGCCTGAACAAAGCACTTTATGCTTCTAGGTTTGCTATCCAAATGCAAAATATATGAAATCAGATGCCAATTATTATAAAGTGCTATTAATAGATTTAATTGTTGACTGTCTTTCCATAATTTCCATTTATGTTCTGCACTCTGTGTGCAACTTTAATTGGAAGCATCAGAAGTTTTGTTTCAAAAAATATCAGAGTTTTGTGGGTAGTTACAACAGTCTGAATTGATGCTTTCCTGATTTGACAGGGGGTATAAGTTGCTTTATTAACCTAGTTTTGGATGATAACTGGCATAATTTCTGCATGAAGTAAGACTTCAGGGCTCCTTCCATTGTTAAATCTATTACAATTTAATTATATAATTGCTCTTACTTTCTGTGAAAGGCATGACCAAATATTTTAAGCAGGGCTGGAAAATAATGTGAGTGATTTCTCAAAACCCTGAAACAATGTGTTCTGCAAAGTGTAATGTTGCAAAATCTGCCCGTTTTTATAAATGGACTATTTTCCAAACAACTTGTTTTTGAAATCTTGTTTTTGACAACTCATGTGAATGCTTGGTTTGATGAAAATCAGATATGAATTAACACTTTTGTGTATATTCATTGTTTAAAGAAAGCTGTGGCATAGTGTCATGACTTGCTTTTAGAAAAGTCAGTGTTAAGGATGAACGAGTATTCTTCAAGTTGTTCGTTACTGTTTCAACACCCTCTGTCCAGTTACACAATAGATTAATGCAAACATTACGCAGTTTCTTCTCCTGGTAATTAATTCATTATCTTCTATTGCCAGGTACTGAGGGGTTCAGTTATGCAAGGCACCTAAATATCTGATTCAGCTAACCCCAACTTGCCTTTCATATTATGTATGTTTAAATTTGAATGTTCTTAACGTAGAGCTATGGGTTGTCAGGAACTGATCCTTAGAACCAGTGTAAATTCTGCAGTTGCAGAGTTAACGAAGGTTATAGTATGACTGTGAAACTATACTATTTTCCAAGGATGTATTTGGTTTATTTCAGGCATCTCTCTAAATCCAGAACAGTGGAGCCAGCTGAAGGAACAGATTTCTGATATTGATGATGCAGTAAGAAAACTGTAAAGAAGAGCCATACAGAAACTCTACTGTTATAGGTCTAAGTAGTCTTTTTACATTAGCATTCGTTTTTTCTAAACCTATTTGTTTTCCAAGCTATTGTATATTTGGATTGCAAACAATTTGTAAGATGGAATGCTTTTTTTATTGTGCATTAAAAGTGTATTCTGAGTGAAGTTACAAATGTGTATACTTTTATTAAATAGGTGTTATGTTTTCACATCATGATGTAAAATAAAACACATTTAATTAATACACTTGAGTAAGAGTATAGTTGTTGGCGCCCTTCTTGACTAAAAAAAAATGACTTGAGAGAAGATCATACTTGCTTTTGTGACCATCTTTTGCAACTGTCTGACAAAGTCAATAGGGAATCCAGATTCACTTAACGACTGTGTTAACTAATTTAACAACTGCAGTGATTCACTTAACAAATGTGGCAAGGAAAGTAAAATGGGACAAAATTCCACTTAACTAATTTCTAACTTAACAAAATTGTGGGCTCAGTTGTGGTAGCAAGTCAAGGACTACCTGTATACATTTTGTGATACTTTGCACATAGGCTATGGTGTTTAGTTACCAGTGGAATTCCAAGTGTAGAGATAGTCCTTGACTTACATTTAGTGACCCTTCAAAGTTACAATGGCACTGAAAAAAGTGACCTATGGCTGTTTTTAACAGTTACAACCTTTGCAGTATTCCCATAGTCTTGTTAACAAAATTCAGATGCTTGGCAATTGACTCATATTTATGACCGTTGCCGTATAATAACCTTTTGTGACCTTCTGATAACAAAGTCAATCAGGAAGCCAGATTCACTTAACAACCAGGTTACTAACTTGTCAACTGCAATGATTCACTTAACATCTTTGTCCAGAAATGTCATAAAATGGGACAAAACTCAATAAATGTCTCACTTAACAACAGAAATTTTGGACTCAATTGTGGATGTAAGTCGAGGACTACCTGGATTCTAGGTAGGAATGGGCACTAGGAATGAACTTGAGAAACAGGAGGAAGAGCCATAATTAAGACATATTAAAAAAATGAGTTGGGGCAGAAATGTAATTTGATAAAGAGGGTCAGACATAACCCTAGTCATGAAGATAAAGGGGGAACATTCAGGTTTGCAAAATTCTGTTACTGTAACTTTGTAAGAAAGTAGTATTGTATTAGCATTCATAACTCTGGTGTCCTAGTTTGGAAGATTGACAACATCTATTGCATTTTGTAAACTTAGGTAGATCCTAATTCCAGACATGCTGAAGACTATAAGAAAAACTGCTGTTCCATCATATTCCATGGGTTCAAGAAACAGCAATATATAGAACTGTAAATGCTACAATAATCTTGAATTTTAATAGCAGAGATTAATAAATGTAGATTGAGCACCTGCACTTTTATCTGAGCATGTTCTGACCAAGGCTTTCTGAGACACCAAGAAACACACGTTAAATTCAAAACCCTTTTAGTTCAACGGCTCTGAATTATCGTCATTCACAGCCCATAATGAGTCTCAACCAATTATAAATAGCCCCATGGAAGTCTGCCAAAGTTTTTTGGGAGAAGTCCGATAAGAACGCACCTTTATCTTATTTGAAGTGCTGCCAACGACTAAAGTGCTAATTAGTCTTTCAAAACCAGAGCACAAATTTACCATGGAGCTTTCAGGTTCCAAACTGACCAGAGCGAACAATGTTGCTTCCTGCAAAGGTTCCTGTCCCTTTGCACTTCCTTTATACCTTATGGGAGGGGCAATCACCTCCACGCCTTACTCCTGATTCGCCCCTTTTGTCTTAACTGCTCTTGCCTTCTGGCAGCTCTGTGCACATGAACACTGGGAACAGGCTCCCCTTGTTCCTCTACCTCACTGCTGTCAGATTCTGGAGGCTTCGGAGTCGGCACATAACACCCAGATGGCCCTGACCCCACCTCTGTATCGGATGCAGGACTCCCCAGACTCCCGGACTTGTCCCTGTTCTTCCCCACTGTCTGATTCTGCTGCTATCTCCGCAGGCTGATAGCAGACCACAACAAGGTCTACAAACGGTGATCACATGACTCCCAAGACAATGTAACTGTCATAAATACATGCCAGTTGCCAATTGCCTGAATTTTGATAATGTGATTATAGGGCAGCTACAGTGGGTCATAGGTGTGAAAAGCAGTCATAAGTCACTTTTTTTAGTGCCGATCTAACTTGGAGTGGTCACAAGAGACAAATGGTTATAAGTCAAGGATTATCCGTATTTTTTTCTTCCAAAAATATGTCTTTGGAAATTCTCAATCATCCAGGTCATGGTTGTCCCAAAGGTTCCTTTTCAAGAGGCAACTGGATTTCCTGGTTTTTCTTTGATGTCATTTTGCTTCTCACCCAAGCAGATCATTTAAAAAATAAAGCAACAGATGGTCTCACCCATCATCTGTTACCACACACAAACACCGCCACCTTTAAACATAATGCAACAGCTTCTTAATTATTCTCCACAACTTTGTCTAATGCACGACTACGATAACGGTAGCTGTGAAAAAGTTTCCAGGTATTGCTACGGCCACAGAGTGCTTTATTTCAAAACTTAAGCTAATGTTCCTACCCGAGACTGGCACTTCTGACAGGGACTGTCCTCTGGCTTAGTTTTATGACGATTGCAAGGTAATGTGATAAGACAGCAAAGCAAACAATTGTTTTCCAAGCTTGTTCAGTCAGAGCTAATACTCTGCAATTTGGTCACACCGTGCAAACACGTTGCAGGGACGAGTGCACAAAGACAAAGACAAGATTAGGGACAGATTGTCGTGGAGAGAGAATCTATGTGGTTGGAAAGAATTGACAAGACGTTGATGGCCCTCATAGATTAGAATGGCCCCAAGCCTGTTGGCTTTTCCTACAGCTTTAAAAACCTGACTGGATACATGGACCTGGGACTCGGAATGTGTTAAAAGTCCCTGTTACCTTGGCTTTTGTATTAGCTTGTTGAACAATCTTGGCTGCTATATGTTTTTTTATTTTTGGATGTTTTTTTAAAATTATTTTATAGCAGGTCCCCAACCCCTGGGCCAGGGTCCATTTGGAACCAGGTCGCCAAAGCGGTGGGCGAGCAGGGTCACGCAGGAAGCTCCATTTGTGTGAGTGGTGGGCACGTATACGTATATGGAACTGTGCAAGCGCACGCCCCCGCTGCTTGCACAGAACCATCTCCTATCCTTCACCTACCCCGTGGTCCACAAAACCAGAAAGGTTGGAGACCCCTGTTTGATAGTGTTAGAATTATAAGCCTAGAGTCCCTGTGCTGAGATTGGCGGCTATAGGACTTGAATAAATAAAAAATAATAACCAACGCAAGAAGAGAAGTCGTGGGGACAATAGCATTTCCAGGTAATGTTCCAATGAATTCCATTAGACCAGGGGTCCCCAACCCCCCAGGCTGCGGCCAGGGGTGGAATTCTACCGGTTCGGCCCAGTTTGGCCGAACCGGTAGCTCCCAAGATCATCTGGGAGCGAACCGGTTTGCTCCAAAGATCAGCTGCTGGGCCCCCTCGCCCGCCCCGGCTCCCTACTGACCTTTATTTCTGGATTTTGACGCTCAGCTGCATCGCGCGGCACAGCGGATTGCCACGCGTCAGCTGTTGAAGAGACAGAGTGCAGGAGTGCAGGAGAAGGTCAGTGGGAAAGCCTCTGCATGCACGCAAAGCATGCCCACCAAGCCCCCCAAACCGGTGATAAACAAATTTGAATCCCAGCACTGGCTGTGGCCCACTACCGGGCTAAGGCCTATTCGGAACTGGGCCGCGTGAAAGGCAGGCCGATGTGCATTCACACAGCTCAACTCACGCGAGCAGTCGGCCAGCATGCACATGCAAGTTGAGCTGCGCATACACACCAGCCTTCCGCTTGCACGGCCCAGTTTACCTCAAACCACCCCCGGCCAAGCCACAAAGGTTGGGGATCGCTGCGTTAGACACAGCACATTTCCTAGCAGACAGACTGTAAGAGGACCTTGGAAATTCGAATTGCAGCTGCCTCTGTCTTGCCCTGATATTTCTGCTCCAGGAGGTTTTACATAGAGGTGTTTTGGTGCACTGCTGCTCAAGGACTACCTTTGGCTCAAAAAATTGTTTTTTGCAGCCAAACTCCCAACTTAGTTGGGCCAAGGTTGCAACGCGAAGGGACTTTCTAGCACACTGCAGCCCTGGCTTTTTATTATTTTAGCAACTGCTGCCTGGCCCAGCAGCAGACCAGGCACTCATTAGCAGTGGGAGCAAGGAGAAGGCAAGATCAGATGGGTTGACAGAACACAAGGTGGCAGGGTACCAAAAAGACATAGATCGAGGGGAGATAGATGGGTGAGGGGAGTTGCAGCATCTCTGGGGGTTTTAAGTGCTGGCAGGCATCCAAGCACCCACATTTTGATCATGTGACTAGGGGAGTTGCTGCAATGGTTGTAACTTTGGGCACAGTCATAAATCCATCTTTTTTTTTTTTTAGCACATTGTATAAGCTTGAAAGGTTGCTGAACGAATGGTCAGATGTTGAGGACTTGTATTTGAGCTGAATCAACATTACGTTGTGAGTCCTGAGAACTGTTGCCTCATCACTTTGAGAAAAGCTTGGGAATCCAGCTGTGTATTCTTGTACCCTTCTTTTGTAAGTTGCTTTGTTCTGTCAGCACACAAACCATTTCCTTCATTGCAAGGGAATGTTTAGAGCAGGGGTCTTCAAAGTTGGCAAGTTTAAGACTTGTGGACTTCAACTCCCAGAATTCCTCCTCCAGTCATGTTAGCTCAGGAATTCTGGGAGTTGAAGTCCACAAGTCTTAAACTTGCCAAGTTTGGGGACCCTTGGTTTGCAATCTTATTTGGAGTCTTGTAAATAACAAAAAAAATAGCCACTAGATGGCAGCACAGCTCTTTACCTTGCTTTTATAGTATGTATATAGTTTTTATTTAATGATCTGTAAGGGCTATAGAAGACTAATATTTTATTGGTTATTCGGTCTCTGTGCCTTCAGCGTAGCCATGAAACACCTTCATTTTATGAGTCTAAAGCTTTTCTCTCTTCCATAGAAAATTCATGTACAATAGGATAAGAGTGGAATCTGGATACTCTGTCAGAAATTTTAGCTTTAAATGCGGGCATGAAGTTTCGATAGGAGAATGGAGAAGTAAGAAAATATCTCAGGAAGAAAATATCCAATTTTGTTCTTTTACATGAGCAGTGCTGGGCCCGGGTTTGGAAGACAAGGCCCTTTCAGTCTGCTTACTGATTCTGCAGGAGACAGGACATTGAAGTGGAGAATTTCTTTCTGTCTGACCCTTGCCCCTTTGAGGCCCTGATGCCATGAGAATAGGGGCATTGTTCACCCCATTTGCTGGCATGGGGCTGTCTGGCCTCTGGAAACTGCCCTGAGTAATAGGTCAACTCAGCCTGAAGCTTTGGTGTTTCTGACACTCAAAATACAGTATGGTCCAATATGTAGAGCTATTTTAATCTAGGGTGCTTGGCCCATCTTGATAAGAGATGCATGAGGTTGAGGAGGCCTCCGAAGTTCACAGGGCGACCTAGAAAAACAAAGTGTTCATATACCTGTCCTGAAAGTGCTTTTTTCAAGACGCAACTGGACTTCCTTGTTTTTTCTTTGAAGACGTTTCACTTCTCCAGTTCTGATTGGATGGTGGGGAATGGAAATGTTTATATCTGAGGACACAGATAAACCCCCAGGACAAGTGGCCCTCTAAAAGAATACAAATGACCAGCTGTCTGCAAGGAATGTAAATCCTTCCATTCCCCACCACCCAGTCAGAGCTGAAGAAGCTTCTGGGATGAGAAGCAAAACATCTTCAAAGAAAAACCGAAAAGTCCAGTTGCCTCTTGAAAAAGCACCTTTGGGACAACCATGACCTGGATGACTGAGAATCTCTATAGACATTTAATCCATATACCTATAGAAAGCAAACTATAGAAGTTATGTCTCGGCTTTGAAAGGAACAGTCCTATCCCAAATTTTGAGGGTTTACTTTTCTAGTGCCCTGCACTTTTTCCCTCACTAATTATTTTATGGCAATAGTTTCAGAGTAATCTGGAATGTTTAAAAACCCTTTATAATTGGGAAGTGTTCTTGCAACCTTGATGAAATTAAAATGAGCCTTAAATTTCAGTGGGATGATGCATTTAGTTAAAATTAACAGTCTGCTAAAAATAATAGAGAAACTTGTATAGACGGGAAACTGAATTAATTGCACTTCTGATTTAGGATGGTCCAATTTTCCAATTAATTGTATGAATTAAATTGTTTTTGCCATAATTCTTCCATAGCAACCTGCTTTCCTATAATGACTCAATATATGTACCTAGCTAACTCTTTTTCCTATCATGGCTGATCTGTTCAGATGCTTCTATTCTATAATGTATTAATTTTAAGTAGTTAGGATGGATTTATGCTAGCTCCAAGATCATAGTATCATCATTATTAGTTACCATCAATAACATTTGTACCACTTTCAGTGCTTCATGATCAAGAAAGGTGAGGACAGACTGCAAGCATTAAGATATTAATGGATGAAACTTGCAATTTGTTTGGGAGTTTCAAGGTGCAACTCTCTAGCTTTAACGATAAAAATAATTCCAGCTGCAAACTCAACCTAACTGCAAATAATAAGTTATTGTGACCAGCAGTATTTGTCAACACCGGCAACTTTAAGATGTGTGAACTTCAGCTCCCAGAATTCCCCAGCCAGCATGGTTGGCTGGGAAATTCTGGGGACTGAAGTCTACACATATTAACAGGTGCTAACATTGAGAAATATCGGTGAATAGTATAGTGAATTACTTTCACAGCTTCATTTGCTATGGTTGGCTGCTGGGGCTAAGTCTCACCCTCCTTGACTGTAGCCTGCTTTTTTTCACCTGTCCTCGATTCTCAATTTTTTTTTCTCATTTGGGTCAGCAGCTACATTTCTCTTTTAACTTCCCTTTCTTGACTCTGCCGCTTTCCCAATGCTATTTTTTGTAACCCATGTTCCCCTAACCCTTTTCATTTAGCATCCTGTTACCCGCCCTCTCTATGAACCGAATGTTATTTTGCAACTCTTCAGTTTCATAGCACATACATCAGGGGCTCCTTGACTGATAAGTTACTGTAGATAGTTGCTCTCCCAGACTAGAATGATTGTATTGGACTGGAGGTTTTCTAGGATCTTGGAAAAAAGGAAGGGTTTTCCTCCCCCAATCACCTGTCACAGGATGCTTTTCAGCTAGAGTTTCCATGGAATTACCCTCATAATCTTTGCTGTCATCTGTACTGGCATAACTTGGAATGGCTGTGATGGATCCATGCACATCCTACGGTGCCTAAGTGTGATGACTCAGAGTGTAATACAAATGTAACAAAAACCAAAATGTAAATAAACTTCCTTTAATGCCTTCAACTTGGCTTCACTGTTCAATTGTTCAGAGTTGGAGATTAATCTCTTTCCAAAATAACGTTCCAAAAGAAAGAAATACAGTCCAAACTCAGAGAGCAGATTATGAAGCAACAAAAAACCAAAAACAAACTGTACCGAAGAAAGTGCCATGACAGACCAGGATAATTAATTACAAACTTCAAGAAGATACCCAGGTACAGTCCATTGGAAGAATGCCAACCAAGATAAACCTCATCCAGGAATAAAACACTAATTCGTTTCCAGCGTTTGCTAGCATGCAGGTCTGAACTCTTATGCAGTTCTCACACCTGCATCCCATGAAGAGGATCAAGGCCCTCTCCTCCTGAGTCGACCACATCTTTCCCTTATCCTCTCCTCCCTGGGTGCCCTAGGATGGGTAGGGGATGGGCCTGGGTCCTCCTCTGACTGCTCAGCCGGCCTCTGCCCTTCCCCAGCCTCTTCCACAACCTCTGGAGCCACACTTCCACTCTCTGTTGGCTGTTCCTCCTCTTCCTCAGAGTCAGTCTCCACCAGGGGCATGACACTAAGTTTATTATACACTCTTGGTTTCTAGAATTAATCAAAATTGGGTTCACAGAGCACATCAAGTCAAAAACCATGGTGTATAACCCACAGTAGACTTACACAATACGCCGAGCCAAGCCAAACCACTGAATGGTTCAGTGCAACGCATGAACCAGGCTTAGGAGTACGGTATTTGGAAATGTAACTGAATAGATTCCAAGGAGAGCTAGAGACATCCTAGACACTGAAACCTATTTTCTTTGCAAATGGAGGAGGTTAATCCCAAGCAGCTGTTAAAGTAGGAGCACCACAGAGGTCCCACTGGAAAAGCTCACCCCAACTATGTTCACTGGTTGGGAAATACATTTTGTTCGTTAACAACCTCCAGGCTGTGAAAACCCAATGGCATCAGGACTGGTTTTGCTATCACAGAAGGAGAGAGCTTTCCAGACCTTGACCTCTAGTTGTTGCTTACACTTACGTGCTCCATTTAAAAACAAAACCCCACAAACTTGTAAACACTTGGGACAGTTTTGATATTTTGAAAACATCCCGCTGTTTGGCCACTAGATTCGCTTCCAAAGGGAGGGGTTTTTTGAGATAATCATCGTGGAGCCAAAATATTTGTTTGTTCATCTTTTGGCAGCAGCAGGTGCTATGCAGAACGCTTTAGAAACTACTGCAATTATGGACCATGGCTTATATAATATCAGATAAAACCCATATTGGTTCCAAAAAAGCAGGAGTATTTGCCAGATGCCTTTTTTTTAAAAGGAAGTTTAAACTGAAGGACATGAATCATGGCAATGTGCTTTCTCAGTTGCATCACCATTTAATTATACATAATTTCCACGAAATTGTTTTGGGAGGGCTTTCCGAAAGCCAAGAAAACTTTGAAGACTATTCAGTCATGGCTTCCGAGTAAGATGGCTCTGCTGTGAATCCTCAATAAGTTACAGTATGGTTGGGAGCCCATCAACCCTACACTTTTTTTTAAGGGCCTCAGCAAGCTCTCCACCTGGTTGTGCTGTCTATGGATCAAGTCCTATTTTTACTAATGTCAAAGAGAATTTCAGCTATGCCAAGAGCGGTGTTGACTTTGCTTTTCTCAGTGAGAAGGCAAGATTCTCACACCAGAAATCTCCCACCCAAAATGAATCTATCCAAATAAATCTTCAAAGACAGCAGAGACTCCTCGGGCTGTAATTTCACCAAAGAAATATCTGTTTGTACTTTTCATTTACACTTTGTGTTTGCCTTGCCTGCCATCTCAGCTTGGAACATATGAGTGTCAATGATATGATATTGCTAGATCCTGGACTTAAAATCATATCTAGTAATGGTCTTATAACCTATCCTACTTTCTTCTTCTTCCTCTTCTTCTTCTTCTTCTTCTTCTTCTTCTTCTTCTTCTTCTTCTTCTTCTTCTTCTTCTTCTTCTTCTTCTTCTTCTTCTTCTTCTTCTTCTTCTTCTTCTTCTTCTTCTTCTCCTCCTCCTCCTCCTCCTCCCCCTCCCCCTCCCCCTCCCCCTTCCCCTCCTCCTCCTTCTCTTCTTCCTCCTCCTCCTCTGCAGCCTGTTTCCAACTAATTGGGCTCACAACACTTGCTGATCTCGTTGATCCATCTTGTTTTAGGTCTCTTTCGTGGATGCTTTTTATCCAGTGGAATCCATTCTATGACTGCCTTGGTCCATTTGCCATCTGTTCTTCTTGCCGTGACAGCCTATATCCATTTCAATTCTTTTACTCTCTTGATGACATCATATACTTTTCGTTTGTTCTCTTAATCCATGTGCAGATCTTTCTGTCTTGTCTTGTACCCTACTTTAGATGGCCATATCTGTGACTTCAGCGATAAGGAAGGTAAGCCTCCCTTTTTCCTTAGGAAAACATGGAATGCCTTCCCTCAAAAGGAATACAATGAGCCATCTGTAACCGTGTTCACATCCTTTTCCTGAGGACAAAGTGCTTTTAAAACTAAAGTGGAAGAATGCTATGTATTGTCTTTTCTGAAAGGATAACAAGGCTACGTGGCATAGTGCTATGGACAGTGCCTTCACCCTCTTCCACTTTCTGGAGGTCTGCTGGGATGGGGGAACAGGGCCATTGGGCCTGAAATTCAACCTTGAAATCCAACCTGCACTCAAGTATTATGGTGCCTCTTTCATGGAAACCCAGAAGCCTGTGCCAAAGCTTGGCTGATGGGGGATCAGGAATAAACTGATTGATTGCATCCTGGTGGTGAGAATGGAAATGTAGAGTGTGAAGGAAAGAGGAAAATCATCTGCTTTTCCAGTGATGTTTTGTGTGAGCTACAATTCCAAGCAGACAAGCTCGTCATTTCTCACTCTGCATCTGTATCTTTAATCTTACCTTTGTTGTGGTTGTTTCTAATGGAGAGTGATTCCCCAGGTCCCTTAAGAGGGTTGTCTATCTTGGAGAATTCTCCAGGTGCATCTAGGCTTAGTGGAATAGGGCTTGGCTGTCTGAAGCTTTTTTTTTCTCATGAAAGAGAGAAGACTCTGCCAAAAATACCATTATTACAATTTCAGAACATCTCATTTTTCCCCTTGTCCTTTTAAAATCATTTTTTTTATTTAAAAAAGAAAACACAGCAAAATTGCCAGTGAATGAAGAACATGTAATGTGTTTATGACTAGAGTGCAGAAGAGTCCAAACAGATGGAAAACTGATTCCTGGCTGTCGCAGGTGATGTGGCCTAGAAGAAACTTGTTGAAATATAGTTAGAGACAAAATTGCTGTGACTTGTTCCAATTTCACTTGTTCTGGCTCCTGAGCCCGTCTGTCTCTGCCTGTGGAATCTTCTGCTCTGACTTTGTAGACGTTGGCTTAATTGTGTCTTATTTAAATTCTCGACAGCAGCACTTCATGGCAAAAGGTCCTTTCGTAGCAAACTGTGGCTCCTATTTTTATATTGTATATCTGGACAGCCATTTTCGGAACCCCCAAATATTGTAGGGTACAGTATTATTCTACAGGATTTGGGTGAGGAAAAAAAGTGGCAACAGCTGTCATAAAAACATGATTCTCACAACTCTTATCTAGGTCATTTGAAATGTGAAAAGAATTGGGGTCCAAATTGCCCCAAATGCCCACAACAGTGGTGGTATACTACTGGTTTGGACTGGTTTGGCCGAACCGGTAGTTTAAAAAAAAAGGCTATCAGCTGAGAGGATAAAAGAAGAGAAAAGCGCATGGGTGGGTGGGAGGTTGCTCCTAGCTTTTCATTCCTTCATCCTCTCAGCTGATTGGTGTGTTAGGGGTGCATGTGTGTGCGTGTGTTAGGGGTGCACGTGCACACGATCAATCACCCACCACGCCAGTAGTGGCACAGGTAGGATCCCACTACTGTGTCACAAGGCTATAGAATTAAAGTTTAGTTTAGTTTAGTTTACTTTATTGTCATTGCACCTTGTACAACGAAATCAAACACCATCTTCAGTGAACATCATGACCATGACCATGAAAATAAACACAAACACACATCCTTCACCCTTCATACATTGAACCGGAAACCCCCAACACCACAACAACATTGCACTATACAACAGAATTCAAAAAAGCTACTGCCCTGGGATAGAAGCTGTTTTTCAGCCTATTTGTCCTTTTTTATTATTCTGTACCATCTGCCAGATGGTAATAGTTCAAAATAAGGGTGCCCAGGATGAGTGGATCTTTGAGAATGTTTTGAACTTTCTTAAGGCAGCGTGAGCTATAAAGCTCTGAGGGGAGAGGACAACCAATGATCTTCTGGGCAATGACGTTAACCCTCTGGAGTGCTGTCCTGTCTGCCACTGTGCAATTGGTAAAACATACAGAGGTGCAGTAAGTGAAGATACTCTCTATGGTGCAGCGGTAGAAGGTCACCAGCAGTTTCTCATTCAGTTGTTGTTTTCTGAGAAGCCTCAGGTAGTATAATCTCTGCTGGGCCCTTTTGACCAGGACTGCAAAGTGCCAGCAAAATGAAATCAAAGTTAAAATGGAAAGAAGCTAAAGCTAAGGGATGAGTTTGTGTGGTGCTATTGTCCCCCAGATGTCATCTAAACTAGGAATGTCTGAATGGGACCATAAGATTCAGAGTGGCATTTAGATTAATCAGAAATAGGATTCTACTTTCAAGGACAAGTTAATGGTGGCTTGTATCCTGTAGGGGAGGACAATAAACAGCATCCTTGAGTTGGGAGGGAGCATTAGAAGAAATTTCACTAGCTTATTTAGTTTAGATTTTTCCCCTAGGAGCTCAAGACCATACAGAATGCTCTGTATTCTCTTTTTCCCAACAATGATTTTGTAGTTTGGTTGAATTGAGAGCATGTGGCTGGGCCAAAAATCACCCAATGGCCAAGGACAGTGTTAGGTTTAAGACTGAGTCTCGCTCATCCTAATCTAATGTCTTAAGTTTTGGTTCAGAAACCTTGTTTTCTGGTAAAGAGTAGTGTAGCGTAGAGTAGAATAGGTAGGGTAGGATAGAGTGCGGTGGGGTAGAGATAATAATGGATAGGACAGGACAGAGTAGAATAGAAAAGTTTATTGGTCTAGTGTGATTGAACACACCAGGAATTTGTCTCTGGTACATAAGCTCTCAGTGTACATACAAACAACAAAGTAACAGAATCATAATTATACAATACCGATAGGAGAAGGTCAGAAGTGGTATTCAGCAGGTTCTGACCAGTTCTGGAGAACCGGTAGTGGAAATTTTGAGAGGTTTGGAGAATCGGCAAATACCACCTCTGACTGGCCCCGCCCCCATCTATTCTCTGCCTCCCATGTCCCAGCTGATCGGCTGGGTCTTCTTTGGTTGCCCTGCACAGGAGAACGGAGCTGGAAAGCAGGTTAGTGGGGTGGGGAGGGAATGAGGATTTTACAGTATCCTTCCCCTGCCATGCCCATCAAGCCACGCCCACCAAGCCATACCCTAGTAGTAAAATTTTTTGAATCCCATCACGGGAGAAGGTAGTAGAAAAGATGAGAAGGACAATAGCAATACTTCACCGGTAAATGTCTTTAGACATAAGACAGTACTGTGGTAATTAGGAATTCAGCAGAGTGATGGCACAAGAGAAAATACTGTCTTTGTGTCTACAATACTCTTCATAACAGCTATTTTCAGTCATTTTGTAGATTGACAACATGCTCTCAGCATTTCAAAGAGCTGCTCCAAAATTTTTCTCTACCGGCAGTCTTGGAGATTCAGAAATGAAGAAAGCCCAAGAGATACACTAAGTGTGTGTGTGTGTGTGTGTGTGTGTGTGTGTGTGTGTGTGTGTGTTGATTAATATCACCTTGAGCTAAACATTTATTTTGGATTTTCTGGACAAACCATACAATTGCATATCTCTTAGTTAGTAATGCTCTGATGAAGAAGGAATGCAGAGCTAGGTATAATGAGGCATCCTCTGCTTTCTGAGATGTACCATACCACTATAGGTAGAGTTGTGGGATTCCACAACTGAACACTTTTCCATCAGCAATGCCTCCATAAGGAAAGGTTTCCTATCTTGAAGGATTCTTTCAGGCAAACCGAGTGCAATTTAATATATTGTTGAGCACTCTTAAGCTCTTGGACAACACATTCCATTGTGTTCAGTATTATTTACTGGCAGGTAAACCTAGACATTAGTCTTCCCCAGCCTGGTGCTTTCCAGAAAATAGGCTCTGCAGTTTCCAGAATTCTCAGCCAGGTTTGTAAAAACTAATACATAACTCTGGAGCCCCGCTGAATGCAAGATCCTCCTGCCAAGACATTCCAGGTGGCAGGAAAGCTGATGAAATCCTTGATCCGGCAGGACTGATGAAAATAATCTATTCTGGTGCATGGTTTCCTTTTTTGATTTAGGATGCTGAGTTATAATGCTTTTAGAGTAGCCACTCAAACCTTGATTGACAATTCTACGTACTGCCAACAAAGGAGAATTTTTCTAGCTCAAGGTTAAAATGAGGAGACTTCTCAACTGAATTGGACAACTTGCTATAGCCAATTCGCCACAGCCAACTCACCACAGGACAATTCACTGTGGGACAATTTAACAATTCTATTTAATTATTTCAAACATTTTAATTCATATTTCATTCTGCCTCTTATCTTTTCTTTAATGATTCTATTCCACCATTTCTTTGATATTACTATAACTCTTGTCCCACAGTGAGTTGGCCATGGCAAATTGGCCGTGGCAAATTGTCATAGACCCATCCTCAAGAACTCCTCAATTCTACATACTGTGTTTCCTCTGAAAAAGTATAACTCTGAATTTAAGACAATTTTCCAAAAAGATAGGGGAGAAAAGGCCCAGGATTATTTGCTTAGTTAACTAGGAGTTTCCAGATCCAACTGATTCCTTTCTGTAATAAATGTGTGCCATGTAATAAAATTGCAAACATGTATACAACATTATCTATCTATCTATCTATCTATCTATCTATCTATCTATCTATCTATCTATCTATCTATCTATCTATCTAATATATCTATCTACAGTATCTCTCTCTCTCTCTCTCTGATCCATCCATCCATCCATCCATCCATACATCCATCCATCCATCCATCCATCTAACCTATCCATCCATCTGTCTGTCTGTCCGTCCGTCCATCCATCCATGGAATTCTGGGAGCTGAAGTGCACAAAGCTTAAAGTTGCCAAGGTTAAAAAACACCAAATCCACAGCTATCTGTCTCTTTCACTCATTGACTTGGTTTCAAAGCTACTTTTATTCTTTGCCGTGAAAGTCATATAACCCCCATTTGCAAATAATTATTTGAGGGAAAAAGTTGTGTCTATACTGAATTATGCAGGACATTCTTGATGGTTCATATTACGGATAGCTGTAAACTTACAACTAGTCACTTAGCAACCATTTGAAGTTACAATGCCCCACCCCCACGCAACTTATGACCTGGTTCTGGAGTTCTAATGTGTCCCCCAGGGTCACATGACTACATTTTGGGGCTTGGCAACTGGCTCACCCTTATGGCTGAATTTAGCATTCCACAGACAGGTGACTGTGATTTATCATGGTTTTTTGCTGGTTTCCAGTCCTTTTGGCTGGTTTCTGGCACACTTATAGGAATGCACTGATTTACTTAGCCAGAGCATTTGCTTAATGACCAATGAAAAATGTTCCAACTGCCACAAGAAGGACCATCATAAAAAAATAATAGAATTGGATTTGATCATTTAGGTATTTCAATTTATGACCATCATGACTTATGGTAGAAATTCCTGAATCCGTTATGGTTGTAAGTTGAGGACTACCTGTGATCAAGAGGGACCCACTTGTCTCAAAATACAAAGTGCTGGTTAGATTCTCCCAGATTAGAATACATTTTATTTTAAATTTAGAAACAGCATATGTCTTTCTCTCTGAGCCCTCTGTGTATCAGGATGGCGATCCTTGAGGAATATGGCTACCACAATCTCTTTTTTTAAATTGGATTTAATCCTTCATTTTTTTCATTTAAAACAACACACAGTTTTGTGAGGCACAATTTTGTTTTATATATTTGTGTGCTCCCCCTTCCAGGTATGCTGTCCCCAGAATTCTGGAAGTTGAAATCAGTGGTGGGATTCAGCCAGTTTGCACCAGTTCTGGAGAATCGGTTGTTAACTTTCTGAGCAGTTTGGTGAACTGCTTTTTGGAAGAAATCATTAGGGCAGAGAACCGGTTGTTAAGTTATTTGAATGCCACCATTGGTTGAAATCCGCAACTCTTAAAAGTTGCCAACTTCAGAGACCCCCTGCCTTACAGGGGTGTGAAATTACTCTGACATTGCTAGCCAGTATTATAAATTTCATGCACGGTTGTCATGTGCTCTGGATCTAAGGCTATTACCTGAATTCCTTCCCTTTTCCTAAGACCAACTGTTGTGCCCGTCGGAATCTGATTCAAAGAAGGAGCCTGAACAGCTGACAGGGAGTGGGAGTGTGGCTTGGTTGGCTGTGGAAGAAACTGGGGAAGGGTACAGTCCGGCTGGGCAGAGCAGGGGAGAGGTAGAGCAAGGCAGAGGGAATTCAGAGGAAGACCCAGGCCCACTGCCTTTTCATCCTAGGGCATGAAGAGAGGAACGGAGAAGGGAGCAACGTGAGTTGTGTGGCTTATGGAGGGGGAAAGGGCCCTGATTTCCTTCATTAGCTGCAGCTGGGAACACAGTGTTTAAAAAAGGAAGTAAGTTGTTGGGAGCAAATCGTGAATTTATCTGGTATCATCGTGGCTTATCTGTGTTCCTGGTGCCTTCCCAATTGTATGAGTGTTGCCGTGCTTTCAAGTCTGAAAGTCTTTCTCCTACCCTGTCAAGTTAATTACTGCAGCTTTGTTTGTTTGGATTTTTAGTTACAGTCTGTATGTACCTTGTTTTCAGACTGAATTTCCTCCACTTAAAGACTGTTCCTGGGAGAGTTTTTCTCCAGCTGAAGGTAACCTGGACATTGGGGGCAAAATTGGAGATAATAAAGGGACTCTTCTTGCTGATTTGATTGTGTTGCCTTTGTGCTATGCCCCGGGTCATCACACCAACCTGCTTACACACAGATAAATGTCTTGGAAGTTTGTTGGACATCCCCTGCCATAATAGCTGGATGGAAGAAAAGGAAAGGGAACAAACCGATGACTCCAGAAAGCCATTTTTTACTTGTCATTTTTATTCCTAACTAATCCTTGCACATACTGAATTCAGCCTTGTCAACTTTGTCTAAAGACACATAATATGAATACTTTTCTCTTGCACAGTAACCTCTGGGAAAACATTTGGATGAAGTTATTAATCCCTCTGGTGCCCAAAATGTCAAGGAGATGTCTTCAAAACAGCATGCAAATAGCCCTTGGAATGGAGAGAAGGAGATGATTTTGGTCCAAATAACAACGGAAACCGGACATGCACCTAAGTAAACAGGCAACCATGCCAATGAATATACATATTTTATGGGGCAGGGAGGGGAGGGGAGTTGAGGAAGAGGGGAGGTTAGCTCTATCAAGGCTTGGAGGATGCATTCTTTTTGGGGGCTCATGAACCAAAGGCTTAACTTTGCTGGATTCAGACATCAAACTTGGCCCCTTCTCTGTGTACCCATAAAAACAACTGCAATGGAATGGCTGTGATGACACAGATCAAATTGTTTCAGCCCATAGGGAGGACAAGGGAAACAGCGGAGGGAAAAAGAACTGTCAGCCTCTACTGATAATTTTCAGTTCATCCAGAAGGCATTATGCTTTTCCATCACTCCAAAAATCAGCAGACACAGCTGCAACTACAAGCATGAGCAAGGTTTTCGGGGAATTTACCTTGGAAAAAAAGTTTTCTCCTCAGAGATTCAGGCTGAAATGTGGGTCAGATTGGTGCCAGTTGACCAGAGGTACTTTCCTTACCTTTATTGAATAGGCTACAGTTGGCTGTATTCACGGAAGATACTATGTCTTAAATCAGGGGTGGGTTTCTACCGGTTCTGTCCACCTCTGTAGAACCGGTTGCTCCGAAGAGCAGCAAATATAGAACCGGTTCTATGTCTGCTGCTGTTTTGGCCCAACTGCCCTCCCGGGCTCTTACCTGACCTTTATTTCCTTCATTTTCAACTGCAGATGCTTTGTGTGACACAGCTGCAGTTGAAAAAGCAGGAAACAAGGGCTTTTCCAACCGCCGTACACTTGTACGCAGCACTGCTCAGCTGTCTGGACAGTTCAGCAGGTTGTAAATTGCACTTGCACGACGGCATGCGCGTGCAATGCAAAGCGACAGAACCGGTAGTTATACCAGTCGGATCCCATCCGTGCCTTAAATCACGGTTTACAGGCCACAATGCCTGATTTCCTGCCATGCATTCAGCAGAAATCAAATCAGTGTACCTCATGGCTTAGCCTAATACTTGAATCAGTCTTGTACCCAGAGATGGGATCCGACTGGTATAACTACCAGTTCTGTTGCTCTGCGTCATGCGCGCATGCTCAAGTAGCGCAAGTCACACGAGTGCAATTTACAGCCTGCTGAGCTGCCCGGACAGTGGTGGGAAAAGCCCTTTTCCTCTGCTTTTTCAGGAAAAGCAGCTGCGGCTGAAAAAGCAGGAAATAAAGGACAGGTAAGAGCCGGGAGGGCGGTCAAACCAAAACAGCACCACGCGAACAGAGCTACAGAGAACGGCTGATTCCTGTGTCAGTGGCTACTCTTCAGAGCCCAAGGTATCTGTGGGCAGTTGGTACGAGCAGTGAAACCAACCACCCTGCTTGTACCTGACTGCAATAAAGTATAAAAGATGGAATGCATCAGAGGTGGTTTTCAGCAGGTTCTGACCAGTTCTGGAGAACTGGTAACGGAAATTTTGAGTAGTTCGGAGAACTGGCAAATCCCACCTCTGACTGGCCCCATCTATTCTCTGCCTCCCGAGTCCCAGCTGATCGGCTGGGTCTTCCTTTGTTGCTCTGCATAGGAGAATGGAGCTGGAAAGCAGGTTAGCAGGGTGTGAAGGGAATGGAAATTTTACAGTATCCTTCCCCTGCCACACTCACCAAGCTATGCCCACCACTGGTTTGTCAGCTGGAAAATTGGCAGCCCAGGTTCGAGACCATGCGATGGAGCTCCTATTCTTGTCCTAGCTCTACTTTGTTTCTGGTTATTACAGTAATTTTGTCTCTCCTCTCCTTTCTCACCATTCTCTCTTCTGTTTCCCTCATCACAGTATCTGGGTCAGGGGTGGGATTCTACCAGTTCGCACCTATTTGCTAGAACTCTAACACTCTAAGCAGTTCGGAGAACCGGTTGTTAGAAGAAATTATTGGCCTAATCCTGTAAGGAAGGCAGGAAGGAAACATTCTGGTGTTGCTTACAGAAACTGCCTCTCAGTTAATCCTTATTACATTATTGGCAGGACTAGACTTCCTGTCTCAGGATCTTCTCTGGAGTTTTTTCCCACTCCTTTGCTGGTACTTTGTGTGGAGTGACCATTCAAAGTTACAATGGCACTGAAAAAAGTGACTTATGACCATTTTTCACACTTAAGACTGTTGCAGCATCCCCACAGTCATGAGAGGCCAGGCGAGGCGATGCATGCCTCGATGTGAGTGATATTGAGTTGGCCACACCCAACCAATAACATGACCACCAAGCCATGCCCACCCAGTCACATGACCACCAAGCCACGCCAATCACCTAAGCCACGCCCACAGAACCAGTTATTAAAAATTTGAATCCCACCCCTGCACAAACCTATAAGAAACAGACAAACACTGAGCTCCACAACTGCTATTCTAGTTGGGGGAGAAGGTTTACCTCTCCAACAAAATATCTGAGATTAAAACTCCCTAGCAAGAAACTGAGGCCATAGTTTATGAACCTTGACATCTCTTCACAGTACTTTATAGCCTTCTCTAAGCGTTTTACAGAGGCAGCCTATTGCCCCCCAGGTCTTCATTTTACCATCCTCAGAAGGATGGAAGGCTGGGTCAAGCATGAGCCTGGTAGGAACTGAACTGCTGAGTTGCAGGCAGCCGAAGTAGCTTGCAGTACTTCACTCTAACCACTGTGCCACCACGGCTCAATGCAGAAGAAGACAACAAATCAGTTCTAGATTGTTGCCAAGAAACAATACCGTATGGATATGTCCCTCTAGTCGCCGATAGTCAAGCTCAACTGCACCCAGCAGTGTTGATTAGAGAGCTACAATATCTGAATCCAGCAAAGAGACAGACCTCTGGCAGAGCAGGTTGAGGGAGTTCACATCCCTTGGAGGCCATTTTTAAAATACTCCATTATGCTAAGAGGCTCTCCCTTTCCGGAATACGTGCAAGGAAGCACAATCTAGGTCTGCAGCTGTAATCTGCCTCAGAGTCTCTCCCACTCAGCCATTATCACTCCCTGCATGTCATTATGAAACACCTGCGTATTAAACCCTTCCTGGTGAACCTATTTTGCAGATCTTTATTTCCAGAATTATACTCCCCCGTTGGCTGTTCCGGACTCAGCTGCTACCGAGTCTAAATTCTGATATCCTCACAAGCCTTTTAAGTCTGAGTGCAGCTTTGCTGAGCATACATGGAAAATGTGGACACTTCCTTTGTAAGCTGATTGTTTCACTGCAGAAGTCAAATATTGGTGTGTTTGCCACGATTCATGTGCCTCTCATTTTAGGGACAATCTTTCCACGCAAATTCAGTGGCCTGTAAAACTGCCCTTTCTCCATTGGGGAGGCATCTAATTTGACTTCAAGTTGGCCCTACTAGTTGGCCTTGAAGGGACCTAGTCTACCCAATTACTGGATGGAGTATACTGGTTTGCCTTTCAGCCACAATCCAGTTTCATGACAAACTATTTTTGTGTTGAATTTATATTTACCGACAAAAAAATTAAAGGGAGACTAGTACAGATCTATTTCAAGCAATTTAGCTCTTGTCAGCCAGCCATACCCTTCTGGGATTTGAACCCTTACATATTAGGCAGAGGTGGAATTCAGCTGGAGAACCTGTAGCGGAAATTTTGAGTAGTTCGGAGAACCGGCAAATGCCACCTCTGACTGGCCCCGCCCCCATCTATTCTCTGCTTCCCAAGTCCCAGCTGATTGGCTGGGTCTTCTTTGGTTACCCTGCACAGGAGAACAGAGCTGGAAAGCAGGTTAGTGGGGTGGGGAGGGAATGGGGATTTTGCAGTATCCTTCCCCTGCCACGCCCATCAAGCCACGCCCACCAAGCCATGCTCATACAACCAGTAGTACCTTTTTTTAAAATCTATTAGGTAGATGCATTAACCTCTAAGCCAGGGGCTCTCCTTGCTTTGTCAGCTATACCAGGGGAGAGATTCCCTTGAAGGGAATGTTCTAACAAACTTCAGCTGTCTAATTTCTGCCTAACCAACTTCCCGTCATAGCAGAGGATCGGAGTGAGTCAATTCCCCTGGCTTTTCAAGCTGCTTCCAACTTGGGTATCATGGATGGGGCGCTGCTAATAGCTTCCATGTATGAATTCCTTTATGAACGGCGTGGCATCTTCTGACTGAATTATATTAATGGACAGGAGAACATGGCTTTGGTTTTTGAGAAATTTCTGCTGCCAGACGTCAGAGATCAGCATTTTATTAACCAGCTGATGTTTCAAACAGCCAGCACTTCTTTCCAAATCCTTAACTAGGCTATTAATGAAGTGCTTGAGAAATTCCCAGGACAAGCAGCAGTAATAGTTCTTTTTTCTTTTCTCTTGTTTTAATTGAGAAATCAAAATGAGACTGCAAAATGCTCTCTTTGGTGCTATTGTTAGATTTTCTAGCAGGGGATCATCTTCACACCTATTAGGGTATGGTGGTTCTCCCAAAATGCCCCTTCCTGCTTCTAGGATTAAAACTTGGTTCTCAACAGCAATAAAGACCAAGGAGCTTATAGTGGACTATAGAAGGAACAGATCAGACATCCAGTCCTTGCTTATCAATGGAGACCGAGTGGAGCAAGTGGCCAGTTTTAAGTTTCTGGGTGTTACCATAAAAGAGGACCTGACCTGGGTTGCTCACATTGCAGACCTGGTCAAAAGGGCCCAGCGGAGATTATACTACCTGAGGCTTCTCAGGAAACAACAACTGAATGAAAAACTGCTGGTGACCTTCTACCGCTACACCATAGAGAGTATCTTAACTTACTGCACCTCTGTATGGTTTGCCAATTGCATAGTAGCAGATAGGAAAGCACTCCAGAGGGTTAATGTCATTGCCCAGAAGATCATTGGTTGCCCTCTCCCCTCTTTGGAAGAGCTTTATAGTTCCCGCTGCCTTAAGAAAGTTCAAAACATTCTCAAAGATCCATCTCATCCTGGGCACCCTTTTTTTTGAACTATTACCATCCGGCAGACGATACAGAATAATAAAAACAAGGACAAATAGGCTGAAAAACAGCTTCTATCCCAGGACAGTAGCTCTGTTGAATTCTACTGTACAGCGCAGTGTTGGTGCGGTGTCAGGGGTTTTCAATTCAATGTGTGGAATGTGAAGCATGTGGGTTTGTGTTTATTTTCATGGTCATGATGTTCACTGAAGATGGTGTTTGATTTTGTTTGTACGAGGTGCAATGACAATAAAGTAAAGTAAACTAAACAAGAGGGCATGCAAGTGGTGAAAGATGTCAACTTTTATCTCCCCAAAACAGGAAGAGACACTGCCTGCTTCAGGGGTGGGATTCAAATTTTTAAACAACCGGTTCTGTGGGCATGCCTAGGTAGGCGTGACTGGGTGGGCATGGCCAGGTGACTGGGTGGGTGTGGCTTTTTTGCAGCAAAAATGCCCCTCCCCATTTTTTTGCCTCCTGGGCCTCAGGGAAGCCTGGGGGGGGGTGTTTTTGCTCCCAAAGGACTTCCCTGGGGCCCAGGGAGGCAAAAAATGGAGCGCGGTGAGGGCACACTCTTACATTGGTGACAGGAAGGGCATCCGGCCAGTAAACACTCAGCTCCATTCATTTGCCCCCGACTCCACCCCTCAAGGGATTATGGGATCATTAAAAGATTTTAAAAAAATTGTAACCCTGAAGAGTCACTAAACAAACTGTCAGTCGAGGACTATCTGTATCCTCCTTGTATGGAAGTATCTGCTGTCACACATCTTAAAATAGCTATTTAATGATGTGATAACCCGGGGCGTGGCACAAAAGCAACAAAATCACAAAAGTAGGTAAAGTCCCTTTAATACCTCCAACTTGGCCCCCAATGTCCAGTTATCATCAGCTGGAGAAAAAAGTTTTCCCAAGAACAGTTTTTAAAGGGAAGAAATTCCGTCCGAACCCAAAGTACATATAGATTATAAATAAAAACCAACACAAACCACCGCTGCAGCAATTAACAAGACAGGGCAGGATAAGGAATTTCAGACTTCAAAAGATAATGAAACACACACAGTTGGGAGGGTGCTGGAACCCAGATAAGACTTGACAGACCAAGATAATTCACGCTTTGCTTCCAGCAAGGTGCTACGTGCAAATGCCCTTTTTAAATCCTATTTTCCCAGCTGCAGCTAATGAAGGGAATCAGGGCCCTTTTCTCCCCCGTAATCCATGTAACTCATGTTCTCCGTTCCTCCCTGCGTGTCCTAGGATGAAGAGTGAGTGGCCCTGGTTCTTCCTCTGAATGCCCAGCTGGACTGTGCCCTTCCCCAGTTTCTTCCACAGCTACTGGAGCCACACTCCCACTCTCTGTCAGCTGCTCGTCCTCCTCCTAGGAATCAGATTCCAACAGGGGCATGACAAATGAACTGATGATGTTCAAATGCAAAAGGCATCCTCTGGCCATTCTGGAAGTTGTTGTACCATGGTACCTGGAGGGCACTATGACCGAGAAGATTGACAACAATTATCAGTCTACATGTGCAACTACAAATTGGGTCAGGTCATGTCCTAGGGGCAATCTTGCAACAACCCAAACTGATAGAAAGGCCTGCTGTTAAAAGAAGTTGTGCTATCAGTTCTGATTAAGAACATACACAAAACCTTGCTATGGGCAGTAAGTCAAAATATGAGATCTGGCAATAATGAGCGGCATTCTCTGTTCTTCTGATGGTACGCTTGTTATCCAATTTGCTATAGTAGAGATTAAAATCCCATATGAATCATATCTTCCTTCTTGCACAATCTCTTATCTGGATACACATTTCCTGCTCTGCTTGAGTTCTCAGGAGGTCTCTAACAATTCAGTCTGGAGAGGATATGCTGCAGCAGTAATTTATAGCAATTGTGGATGCTAAGTTGAAGAATCGTTTTATTCTTGGTTAGGCAGTAAGTGCAATGAGGAGTCCTTGGTGCTCTCTGAGCTTGCTTGTTTTCTTGCAGATGTTTCATTATCCAACCTGGATAACATGATGCTAGTAAGTGCTGGTAAGTGCAATAAAACACATAACAAATGGGGGAAGGCCTCCAAATAATTCTGGAAGAATTAATGACAGTTCTTCACATATACATAAAAACTGCATAGAGAAAGGTTGGTTTGAAGACCATGTGATGACCCGGGGCATGGCACAAAGGCAACACAGTCAAATAAGCAAGAAGAGTCCCTTTATTATCTCCAACTTTGCCCCCAATATCCAGGTTACCTTCGGCTGGAGAAAAACTCTCCCAGGAACAGCCTTTAACTGGAGAAAATTCAGTCCAAAACAAGGTACATACAGACTGCAACTAAAAATCCAAACAAACAAAGCTACAGTAATTAATTTGACAGGGCAGGAGAAAGACTTTCAGACTTGAAAGCACAGCAACACTCACACAGTTGGGAAGGTGCCAGGAACACAGATAAGCCACGAAAATACCAGATAAATTCATGATTTGCTCCCAACAACTTACTGTGCGCAATTTCCCTTTTTAAACCCTGTGTTCCAGCGGTAGCTAATGAAGGGAATCAGGGCCCTTTCTTCCCCCATAAGCCACACAACCCACGTTGCTCCCTTCTCTGTCCTCCCTGCGTGCCCTAGGATGAAGAGGGGGTGGGCCTGGGTCTTCCTCTGAATTCCCTCTGCCTTGCTCTACCTCTCCCCCACTCTGCCCAGCCGGACTTTGCCCTTCCACAGTTTCTTCCACAACCAATGGAGCTACACTCCTACTCCCTGTCAGCTGTTCGGCCTTTCCTTCTGAATCAGATTCCAACAGGGGCATGGCAGACCATGTGTAAAACTCTACAGTCAGTGGTATAAATAAAAAAAAACACAATGGCAGTGAATAAAATTCTTTGGGGACACAATCATAATCAAAGCATCCCATTATTAATTCCTACTTCCATCTTCTGGAGGACTCTTAATGTAAAATATGCCATGTTTTCTCAAAAATAAGACCGGATTTCATATTAATTTTTGCTCCAAAAGATGTATTAGGGCTTATTTTCCAGTTAGGCCTTATTTGGGGGAAATATGGTAATAAATGTGGCCATCTGGCTGACAATCTTAATTGGGACTTATTTTGGGAGGTAGGGCTTACATTACCAGCATCCTGAAAAAAATCATGCTAGGGCTTACTTTCTGGTTGGGTCTTATTTTCAGGGAAATAGGGGGTGTTGATATAGAATATGGTGGTTCTCTTTCATATTCTAGGTTAGCTCATGAGGAATACATGTATGTGCTGGGGAAATTATGATTTGGTATACAGGTCATATCACACCATAGTTGTTTAGGTCTAATTTATTAAACAGTTCACAATTGATGGACTTCATATAACATGCTAAGCCATCATTGATGATTTATAAGCCGCAGGGGCTAGGTTTCCATTACAGTGAAGGCTAGTTTTAATGGACTAATTGAAGGGAGGGGGCTATATTATTTCGAGAAATCTTAAATTGAAGAGCAGGATTTTTGAGGATTTACATATTATACTGAAGACAGGAATTTATGTAAATGACAATAGTTGCATTGTTTGCATAATGATATTGTTATGTAATGAAGTAAATTGCCGGAGAAAAACCTGGCTGTTGCATATGAAGCCTGTTGTAACTGAGATGGGAAAAATAAGATTTCCTCATATTAATAACCCAAACAAACAAATTTGTATGATATGAAAGCTCCATCATTCTCTTTCTGAGAGAAACCACCAAGCTTTACTGAAAAGTGTCAGGGACGAAAAATCAGGATCAACTGGAGTTTAGTTCCCGTTAAACTGATTTATTACTCATATCTATACACAAGAATCTAATTAACTAATGGTCAGCACTAAATTGGTGCTAGATGAGAGTTAACAGAGTTCAGGAGGGGGTTGGGGGCTGGACTTGAATTGCTTGTGGAAATGCAATGATTCCAGGTGAATTCCTTTCTTGACACCTCTGTCCAGAAAAACAATCCATTTTTTTTCCTGAGTAACTTTGCCTGATTAAACGTTCTGCTTTCATTGTTCAATCCTGTGACTATATTCCTGGGGTGATATTTTTGTACTCCGGTTGAATTTTCTATAGTAGCAATCTATGATATTAGAGATATATCACTTTAGAAATGACTGGACTATGCTGGTATGGACAGCTTCCCAATGAAGCATATCGAATTCATATTATCAATTCATAATCCAACAGCAGCTTGTATTTTTAGAAAAAAATATCCAAAAAGTTTTATTCATTAAATGTATATGCTGCCCATCTCACTGTCAAGCAACTCCATAAACTAAACTAAAATTAAAAATATTGGGGGGAGGGAAGAATTAAAAAGCTGTCTAAAAGATGGCCACATGTACAGTCGTTTTGGTACCAGTGTGTTTTTCAGCAGGCTCCACTAGTCTTATAAAGGTCTGGTGTGAAATATTTCAGTTCTCTTGGAGGACTTAACAATATTTATTTAGCACCGTTCATATTCTTATTTCTCCCATCATGTAAGTGGTACTCTTTATGCAGCTTAATCACTTGAGGCTTATGTGGCAGAGGGTTAAGAATATCTTTGGCTGGTTTTACAATAATGACTCCTTTGAGATAGTGACACTTCCATATAATATTTCAGAACCTCCTGATAATGTTGCCTATTGACTGGGTGATTGTAAGGGGCTTTATTTGGGGTTTCCCTTTGAAATTTTAGCCAGGGAAGAATGTGTTACCACCAAGAGTACATCAGCTCTTGAAGTACTGCATTTGCTGTTTATTTCCTCCATCCTCACTTTTGGTTTTTAGTCTTAAATCTTAATAATATAGAACAAGGGAGTATCCAACCTTTGGCAATTTTAAGACTTGTGGATTTCAACTTTCAGAATTCCCCAGCTGGTCATGCCAATCGGGGAATTTGGGGAGTTGTATTTCACAAGTCTTCAAGCTACCAAGGTTGGACACTCCTGATGTGGAATCAAACATCTGTAGAGTTGTTTTTCTAATTTATTAAAAGAAAACTCTTGTCATAAAAATGTGGCTGGTACCGTTCGCAGCATTTTTTGTTGTTTGTCTTCATATTTTACATTGTTGCATTTTTAAATTGTATTTCTACCTTCCCTATTTAAACCCACACGAGGGGGTCTCAGTTTTTCTTATTTATTCATCCAATTTATATCTAATACCAATGAAGAGTTGCTATAACAGTCACCTCACTGTTACAGCAACTTTTCATTGGCATTTTCATCATGTTTGTATTTTACTAAGTTATCCACAAGATGAAAGGTAATTTTTACAGAGTTTTTAATGAGTAAATGTTTAATAATACCTGGAATGAAGTGGTTCCTTGGAAAGGATTCTCAGGTATTCACTCATAAATCTATTCATTCGTATCTCTGCATTTAGTTGAAGTTATTTTAACATGTGAATATATATAATCTCACCCCTTCTGGTCTCATGCAACTCCTGCCCATTGAAACAGCATCCCCAAGAGCTCTACTATATATGGTTTCCACCTGAGAAAGTGCTGTGGAAAATAGCTTGACCCCTTTCTTCTCTGTGGCAGCCCCTCAAATATTGGAAGACTGCTATCCTGTCTCCTCTGGTCCTTCTCTTCACTAAACTAGCCATGCCCAGTTCCTGTAACCATTCTTCACATGTTTTAGTCTCCAGTCCCTTCATTATTCTGGTTGCTCTTGTCTGTACTTTTTCTAGTCTTAACATCTTTTTATAGTGTGGTGATCAAAACTGGATGCAGTACTCTAAGTGTGGTCTTACTAAGGCTTTATGGGTCATATTAGTACCTCACTTGATTTGAAATCGTACTTCAGGATTCATCAGAGGAAAATTGGAATCATTTCATTATGAGTCTGTCTGATTTGTCCACCTAACATAATGTGTAAAATGTTGCAATCATTGAACAGGGTAAAACCTAGAAGCCAGATGTTGCAAGCATTTGGCTTCCCACTGACATCTGGCCTTTACTGCTGCCCCATCGCATCATGCATAAATTTAACATATCCTTTTGAGGTTGATATGCTTTGAGTAAGTGTCTCTGCAGATGCTAGTATAATATTTGAGGTGCGGCAAACCTCTGGTTCCTGCTGGTCTGGTGTCACTCCTGAGGTTTGGCTTGACTTGCTTCCTCTTGCAAGATGATACCCAAAAATGTTGAGGCTCCAAAGGCCATAAGTTCCCTTCTTGGCTTTGTGGGACTTGCAACATTTATACCAATTCATAAATGACTCAGTGCCTTTCAAATTATCAGTCTTTTTTCTTCTTCATGAATGGAGGAAGGAAAAGAGCGAAGAAATATTGCAGTTATGGAAGGAGGTTCTGCTGCTTCGGGACTAGCACACCTGAGAAATTATGGAGAACAGGTGCTTCAGAAGGAACAGGAATTTAAGTTCAATAGCTGCCAGGCTCGAGGAACCAGAACAACTCCATGAGTAGATGGAAGCAATTTCTTTATTGTTGATCACCACTGACTGCATACATACTCTTAGGAACTCTTCGTAGATAAAGGCTTCACTAGTCTGGCTTGTGTTGTTCTTTCTACTAAGCAACTTCATGTTGGAATGCTTCCTTATTCCCCCCTCTTTTTTAGTCGGTGGTTTCACTACATCGACTAAAGCATGTGTAAAAAAATGACACAGCTACTTTCAAGAGGTGCTATGCAAACACATCTATCAAATCATTTTCAAAGCACATAGAGTCCCATTACCTTTAACACTGTCCTTACCGCTTTCTATAGAGGGGTGATTGAGAGCATCCTGTCATATTGCATTACTGTCTGGTTTGAAAGCATTACTGCTTTGGACAGGAAGTTGGTCAGAGAATGATTAGATTAGAAGAACTTTCTTGTCATTGTACAAGTACAACAAATCTGTGGATGCACCCCAGCAATTGTTTGCAATACAATAAAACCAAAGCACTTAAAAATGAAGATAAGAAAGATAGAGTACCCACGTCTCCATTTGCAATTTGAGAGTACAATATCTATGAATATACACACATACAAATGATGAAGATTGCAGAAAATATTATTGGTAGTTCACTTCCTTTTATCCGGGACATAGCATATAAGTGATGCTTGAGTAGGATCTGCAGTATTGTCAGGGAAATTACATGTCTTCTCCATGACCTTTGTTACCTTCTGGGAGGAGGCTTTGTGGTATCTGAAGAAGAACATCTAGATTCACTACAGTTTTATTCCCTATAGCATCAACATGATAGTATCAATATACAGCATCAACCATGTAGCACAAACATAGAGCATCAGCATGAATATGTACGGCTGTAGATATGTACGTACATAGCATGTGTATATGTATGTTATGTATGTGCATGGGTGGATATATACTTTCTTTTGAGGGTAAGCAACATAATTTTGTTTTTAATGTATGCCAGTGTACTTATAGTAAAAAAATGACAATAAAGGTTATCTTATCATCTTATCTTTATCTAATATCAGGATGTTCTTGTAGATGTTACAAAGTATGACATGATTTTCGGTGGCCAAGGGTCATAGGCTGAAAATAAGGTAGGTGGTGACATGAGTAAGACTATATGATGCATAAGAATGGGACAGGAGTTTTCCACTTCGAGAGAGATTCTCTGGTGTGTTTTTTTTAACCACATTAAGCCAATTTAGAGGGTTGTGGGTTTTTTTTTTTTGTCAATGTAATCATGCTCTTCAGTGAAGCTGATCTCCTGGTAACTCCATGGACACTAAATATACCGTAGCTTCTTGGCACAAATACAAATGCAGCTTATTATTTTTATTTAAACATTTATTTGCAACCACAGGCTTTAGCAAAATACAGGTAAACTTAGAGTTAGTTTACCTTTAGTTTTGCTGGCAGCACCTGGAAGATGGGGCACACAATGGAAAATCCAGAGCCATTTGCAAAAACTGTGATGTGAAATATGTTTTTTGGGAACACACGTCAGTGAAAATTACCCGAGGCTGATGGGCCAGTTTACAAAGGGTAATCAACGCATTGTGACAAAGTAGCCTGGGACACATCCACCACTTCAAAACCTTAGAGATACAAGGACTGAAGAGAAGGTTTCTTCTGCCTCACCTCACCTCACCTCACCTTCTTAATTAATCTCTAAAGAGCTTTGAACCTGTACTAAGGCCTCCTGATGAGACCAACCTTTCAAAGAATAATGGCTGGTTTAGGTTTTATGAATATTTTACAGTGGGACATTGATTAAGACAGCAGCGGCAAAAGCAGAAGCATCCTTTGCTGTGTTGGAAGAAATATCCATCTGGATTCAGTTCCAAGTAGGGAGAAAGACAGTGGAAACATGGAGGCTGATTGGAAAGACGGTTTAACGGTGAAGCGGAACCACCAAGCATATGTGATTCTGGATAGCTGAACACATGGAGTGGAGAGTGAGTGTTATTTATGCCCTCTCTTGGGCTTTGAATGTGAGCTTCCTGTTCCTGTGGCAAGGGCATGTATTCTATTGGTTGTAGTCAGATTCCCATGTGGATTCATGTTTGTCTGAATCAAATTTGGTTGAACCTTGGGCTGATGTAGTGAAGGGGCTTTGTTGTGCAGTATCTATTGTGACTGAATGGCTTTGCCCTGAAGAATAATCTGATCATCCTGGAGCTGAAGGTCTTTTGTTTTGTAGATATAGGCTGACAACAAAATGTCTGCTGGTGGCAGGGGTCTGAGGTTGAGTTTCTATGTCCCTTAGGATTTCTATTTCTCTTTTAGGGGAAATATTCTGCCTTTTTAATATTTCCTAAAATATTTAATTCTTCTAGGAGAGGGGTGAGTACTAACTTTCTGCAACTGCTATGTCATTTGTCAATGTCATTAAAAAAAAGATAATGTTTAATTCAATGTTCAGAGCAGATCTTAATTTAACATCCACAGTGCAATTCTAAATAAGATCTAGATCAGGGGTCTTCAAACTTGACAGCTTTAAGACTTGTGGACTTCAATTCCTAGAATTCTTCCTCCAGTCATGTTAGCTCAGGAATTCTGGGAGTTGAAGTCCACAAGTCTTAAACTTGCCAAGTTTGAAGATCCTTGATCTAGATAATTATTCTGGCTTACTCATTATTACCATCAGGAATCTCTAATTAAGAAGAGATTCAGATCAATGTTCCCAGTATTATATGGGAACTTTTTGTATTTAATATTTGTTTTATGTTATCAAGTTGATAATTAGATGCACCTTGCACTCTGTTGAAATTAGCTTAATTATCCCTTATACAATAAATCCCAATCGATTAGCTTCAAAAGACAGTCTGGAAGCTAAAATCAAGTTTAATGAATCAGTGAGTGAACAAATCCAGAAAGTAGCCAATTTCCTATGAAAGATTGGAAGTAGTTTTTTTAGTTCATTTCTAATCAATCAATCTATTCAGGCTCTTTCAAACCAAAGCCTCTCTCATAACTGCTGCCTATTACAGAATTAGGCTATGATCTGTTATATTTTCAGCTGCACAACATTTCCATACAAACCTCTTGTGAGATTCACACAATTTGCCTTAAGTGGAGAAAGAGGATTCACTAACAATTGACTCAGAACTTTTTGGAGTTAGCCTGACCTCTTTCTGACCTTAAATTTACCAGGTTCACACAATGTCTTGGATTTAGCAATGGCCCTGTTAAACACGTTGAGTAAATGCCTTCCCTTACCAAAGAGTAACATGAACTTAGGAGCTCAGTGTTCAAAAGCCACTTTTTGTGTTTTAAAATAACGATTCTGCAAGTCAAGCTTGACCCCTAGGGTTTTCACAAACACACGCAAGTAGTTTCCTTGGCAATAGTATAGAATCAGTTTGCTCTTGCCTCCTATTATGGGGTCGTTTTACTCCATCAAAAATACTTTACACACCAGGCAATAACAAACAAAGAGGGTTTTCTTTTGGATAATTATTACTTTATGTGTCATTGGGGCATTATTTGGCAATACAAGCTATTCACAAATATACAAGACAAGCAGGCAAGGAAAAAGCTGATAAATAGCTCCAGAGTATAACTATTTCCTGTCTAGGTATCAAGCCAACCAGGCACAGAGGTTGCCAGCAGGATCAGATTCCAACGAGAGGTGGAGGATCACCCAGAGGTCCAGTTCACCCACTGTGCTAGCCTTCCATTATTTTAATTATGATTTGTTCAACAAATCTGTAATGAAGGTGACTGTCGGAGGAGCGAGACCGCATGGTAGACCTAAACAACGCTGGATGGACACGATCAAGGCCGATCTAGAGATCGCGAAGGCAGACCCGACACACGTGGCAGACAGAGAGGTGTGGAAGCAGTACTCAAGGACATTAGCGGACTCTCGCCCGAGCGAGACAAACGCTGAAGAAAAAGAAGAAGAAGAAGAAGATTTGTTCAACAAATGGCCTATTTATAAACTGTAGGACAAACTGCATGTCAACTCATAAAATCTTTCTATGGTCTTTTAGAGTTGCCAACAGAAAGGGAGGGGGGAGCAGTACGGAAGCTTGCATTCCATAAATGTTTTCAAAGATAGTAACTAGGTGATGGAAGTTTCTGCCATGCAAAATTCTAACTGGAGAACATAATTGAGGACTCTTGGCTATGGATATGTCTCATTGGAGAATATGAATTACAATACACCCAGGGGGTGGGGGAAAACCAGGGTCAAGGGTGACAATGAATTATGTATCTCAGAGTCGGCTATATCCAGGCAGTGTCGGCATGTTAACTCCCAATAAATCCTTTTTAAGTTTTGGAAGCTTGGCTTGAGACACATGATTTAAATGGGGATAGCTGCCCTGACATTGCAGTTGCAATACACCAGGATTAAGCAAATCACATTATTTACTGTGTGTGTGCTGCCCAGAGTCCCTTGTTTTGTGATGAGGATGGCTATATAAATTCTTCAAATAAATAAATATTTTATTGTACTATGTGTCTCCAGGAATAGTCTCAAGCGCAGCATCCAATTGGCAGCTAGAGCTTCAGCCAAACAGCATATTTTCCTTTCTGTTCTGTCCAAGAATGTTCAACCTTTCCTTGAGGTAGCAGAAAGATTTATTGCCATTTACCATTTTACCGTTTTCATGTTTATGGTTTTCAATGTTTGTAAGCCATCTTCTAGAGCCATCTCTAGATAAGAAGGGCAGAACACAAATCAAATAACAAAGAAATAAATACTTTTTTAAAATCTACACCAGCCTAGTTCGCTTGCTCTATTGACTGTCCTTGTTGTAAAAGATTGTGGGGAGACTGGGAAAATAATGGAAGATGGATGAAGGGGACTGAATTCATTGATAACTTGTCTCATACAGGTGTCCTTGACATATGACAGTAATGGAGCCTGCCCATTGTGGTCACAAGTTGTGAGGTTCATTAAGTGAGGCACCCACATGATCACCCTGCTTAAAACACCCAGTCCCTTCTCTCCCCTTTGCGGTCATTAAGCAAAGCATGAGGTCTCTCAGGAGTGGGGGAGACCATGAGAAGCCTTGCATAGCCCCAGACCCATAGTGTGGCACCTCCACAGCTCCCACATGGCCTGTCCCATGTCTCCCATGGCATCCCCCACCCCAGAGGTACCCATGCTCAGTTTCCAACCCCACAAGTTCCTATTGACCTTAGTCCTGCTTTCCCTCCCCACTGGGTGTCCATAGGGTTTGATCCTGTTTCCAGTGGTGGCATTCAAATTTTTTTACTACCGGTTCTGTGGGCGTGGCTTGATGGGCGTGGCAGGGGAAAGATACTGTAAAATCTCCATTCCCTCCCCACTCCTGGGGGAAGGTTACTACAAAATCCCATTCTTTCCCCACCCCACTAACCTGATTTCCAGCTCCGTTCTCCTGTGCAGGGCAACCAAAGAAGACCCAGCTGGTCGACTGGGACTCAACGGGAGGCAGAAAATAGATAGGGAAGGGGCCAGTCAGAGGTGGTATTTGTCGGTTTTCCAAACTACTCAAAATTTCCACTACCGATTCTCCAGAACTGGTCAGAACATGCTGAATACCACCTCTGCCTATTTCCCACCCCACTGTATCTGATAACCTCCTCACCACCACCTGTCACAGTTTGGTCACTTATTCAGTCTATGTCCTTCTGGAAGCAGCTACTCTACACAGTGGATGCTGTGTGGCGCTGTCCCAGAAGTGGGTGACATCGTGGGAGAGGCTGAAACGAACGGTGGCTACTTTAAAATGGCACCTGCTTCTGGGATGGTACCACAAGGCCTATATAGGATGGTCATGCAGCAGAACAGCCTGCTGTCCTTCATGAATGTGATTTGTAGAGCTGGTACCAAGAAAGCTGGATAGAAGCTGGATAGAGTGTTTGTACTCATTCAAACAGACTTTGCCTTAATGAATGCAGAATAAATGAGGGTGGGAAATCCCTCTTGCGGTTTCCCAGATTCTCTGTTTATCTCAAGACTATCCTTAATAAGAGTTTCCTAAAATCTGTGTAATTCCTGAGTTCTTGATCTTGTGCAATGGTGTGGGACTGCCTTCACACTTCTGCCTGGGCCCAACTTTGTGTCTTGGACTGCAATTGAAAGTTTAGGGAGCAAGGGCCGTTGTCAAGAGCTCTTGTGCATTTTCAGGTGCATTTTCAGAGTTGTGTGGAAGACACAGATCCTTCCAAAATCCCAAAGAATGAGGGGATCCAGTCAGGTAAGACTACCAGGGTCGCTTCAGCAAAGCTGCAGCAGAGGAATGGTACCTATCAGTACTGGACAGTAGCTCCCAATCACATTGCAACCACATGAAAGGCAGGACCACAATGAAAAGAATTTGCAGTTCTTTTCACAACCCAACATTCATATCTTGAGGGAACAGCCACAGGATCTTCATGGCTTCCTGCTTACAACCAGGATCACGAAGGAAGGGTTCACAAAATACTGAATCAGGCCGTTTAATAGCAGGCATGCATCCCTGTCTCCTGGCCAAAACTATTAAAAGAAGCATCTTTCAACACTCATGGAATAGTTAGCAAATAACTTTCGTGGAGGAAGATATGATATCGAAATTATTGATGGTTATGGAAGTCTACCATGGTGTTTACATTCCTGGGCTCCCCTCATTAAAGTAATGGATAAGGTATACAGGTAGTCCTTGACTTACAACCACACTTGAGCCCAACATTTCTATTGCTACATGAGACATTTAAGCAGGGGTGGGCTACAAACATGTTAACAAAGCGTTCTCTGTCCGGTTGCTAGGTGGGTGTGGACATGGTGGGTGAGGCCTAATCAGCCTCCTGCACCACATGGTGGTGGGGGAAAGAGTTTTTGCTCTCCCTGGGCTCCTTGAGCCTCCAGGAGGGCAAAAATGGCCTTCCTGTGCTCCGGAGGCTCTCTGGAAACCGGACACAGGCCCATTTCCGGCCTTCTTGAACTTCCAGGAGGTCCATTTTTCACCCAACCCGAGCCTTTGTGCGTACCCTGTACCTACCTGCATCCAAAACGGGCCGCATGAGGACTCCTGGGCTGGAAGGGGTGGGCAGGGCCAGCCAAGAGTGGGATTTGGGGGTTCCCACAAACTGCACAGAATCTTAGCTAGGGGCTCTCCCAAACCCCTGCAAATCCACAGCAGCCCCACCCCTGCATTTAAGGGAGTTTTGCCTCATTTTATGACCTTTCTTGCCACAATGGTTAAGTGAATCATTGCAGTTGTAAAGTTAGCAGCACAGTTGTTCAATGAATCTGGCTTCCCCCTTGAATTTGCTTGTCAGAAGGTCAACAAAGTGGATCGCATGGCCTGGGGACACAGCAACTGTCATAAATATGTGGGGAGCTCCCTTCCACTCAGTAGAATGAAATATTTTGAGCAGTGGTGGGATTCTGTGGTGGCTGTGGCGTGGCTTGGTGGGCGTGGCAGGGAAAGGATACTGCAAAATCCCCATTCCCTCCCCACACCCCACTAACCTGCTTTCCAGCTCTGTTCTCCTGGGCAGGGCAACAAAAGAAGACCCAGACAATCAGCTGGGACTCGGGAGGCAGAGAATAGATGGGGGCAGGGCCAGTCAGAGGGTGGTATTTTCCGGTTCTCCAAATTACTCAAAATTTCCACTACCGGTTCTCCAGAACTGGTCAGAACCTGCTGAATACCACCTCAGATTTTGAGGGATATTAAAAGAAGCAGAATATTATATTTCCCCCGAAGGAGAAATGGAGAAAAATCTTAATAGAGGCAGAAAGAGGCCCCCAACAGACTCCAGCAGATGCCCGAAGTCTTTAGAGATGGATATTTTGTGCCTATTAAGAAATTTGGGCCAATAAATAATAGAAGCAGAGATTAGTGTTAAATAAGGAAAGAAGATTAACAAAATTACATTTATACAGGGATAAAGGAAGGTTTAAGAATAAAGAATAAATAATGTAAAAAAGTATATCTTTGAATTGTACATGGATACAACACGAAATGCATAAAGTGAGGATTGGAATAGTATAGTATAGTGGAAGCAAACAAATAATAGATGTAATGTGGATGTATAATATATGATGGAGAGAGTATACGATATGATAGTTCTAGCTAGGATGTATAACATGATGGAAAGGGAAAAACGGGATTTGATGTATCCAGTACACAATGATGCTGTATAATTATGAATAGTTATGTATATTAAAGAATACGTATAATAAAAATATATTTAAAAAAAAAGAAATCTGGGCCAATCTAATTCATAAACAAAACATCTTCAGCTCCAGGTGATGGGATTAAGTAGGACAGGATAGAAACAGTACCTGTCCATTAGGAAAGGCAGGATAGAGGCAGTAGGTAACAGGATAAAATCAATTACACATGCCTGACAGGATTAGGGCCAAGTAAGCTGATAATTAAGACCCATCACGAGCCTTTGCAAAACAAGTAAAACCAATCAAATAGTAAAAGCACACAAAGCAAACCACAAAATTACAAAATACTATAAACTGTATAAAAATCCCTGCACTCAACAAGCTAATTTGTCAGCTGTCCCAGAACCACATGCTGATGATGATTCTGCTCACCAATAAACAGAACCTTTCTTTCCAATCAGCCGCCATGTTATTTCTAGTGCTTTTCTCCCGACTTGGACCCAGACTGGTTTTTTCTTCCAACAAATATGAATCGGTTGCTACGTGTCTGAATTTTGATCACGTGACTGTGGGGATGCTGCAACAGTCATAAGTGTGGAAACCAGTCTCTTAGGTCACTTTTTTCAGGGCTGTTGTAACTTTGAATGGTCGCTAAAGGAACTGGTGCAAGTCAACAACTACCTGTACTTCTAAACTGCTTATGTTGTGGCCTGCCAGCGGCCAGTGGAGCTGGTGGCAGAGTCGGACAGTAAGGAGGTTGGGGAGGAACAAGGGCTAGTCCTTGAGTCTGGGGAATGCTCTGATGAGTACTCTGCATTGGAGGCAGAGATGGGCCAGAGCCATCTGGCAGTTATCAGCTGCCTTCAGAGTTGGAGATCAGTGGGGCAGAAGAACAGCTGGAGCCTGTTCCCAGTGTGCACATGTGCAGAGCTGCCAGGAGAAGGGAACAGTTAAGGAACAAGGATCAACTTGGGAGTAAGAGCACAGGTGGATGGTGAATGGCCCCTCCCATAGGGAATAAAGAGGAGCCAAAAGGGAGTGGTGTTTGCAGGAGACAATTAGTTCAATTCATTAGGGTGAAGATCTCTTCCTGATTTCATGCCAAGCAATTTCTGCTACAGTGTGGTATTTGGAAGATATCGGACTGGCAACTCCCCAAGCCTGATAAACGTGTGTAGTTGTGAAATCTCATGAAAGACTCCTTTGCCAGGACTTTGCCGGAGAGGAATTCACTTTAACCTAAATAAAAGGGGTTTTACTAGGATGAGGAATCTGCTTCATGATCTTGGGAAGCCTAGGTCAGAATAGTTTATTCTTTAAGTTCTGAAACAAAGAGTGCTGTAGCTCAGGAGAGATTAGCCTAGATATTTACATTTATCATATTTAGTTCCTATCTTCCTGCTGGAATGGCAGGATGCGTTTCCATAATAAAATTCTGTATCCAGTCCTGGAAGAATCTCCTATTGGCCAAATAGCATGCAAAAGGCTGCCAGTGCAAATGTACCTTGGAGCCAAGCCCTAATGATTTAAAAACTACCTGTGTCTGCAGTAATGATACCTTTACGCTCTCTGGGTTTTAGATGCGGGTGGCACCAAGACAGATGGCCCTGCGGTTGTCTCCTAATGAGCAGAGGAAATGCTAGAAATGTGGAATCTTGCTCCCATAAAACATTCTGCCCAGTTTTATAAATCCAGGAAATTTGTCTACTTCAAGTAGGTTTTGGAAGAGCCCCAGGGCTTTGAATGCCAAAAGCAAACCCAAAGTTCAGCCTGATTAGAGATTGTTTTCTGTCACTTCCTCTGCTTTGAGTTTTTTTGCTTTTTATGTAGCTTTGAAATCCATTTCTGACTTTGCCGCAAGGAAGGAAGTAAAGCCATTTATTTGCTCTGCAGTAGCTACTTCTACTGAACCAAAAAAAGCTGCCTGCTTTCTTTTTTCTTTTTCTCTTTCAATTAAAGTCTGTCTTTCTGAGTTAGGGCCTTGTTAAGTTTGGGAAAGGAGAGGCTGAACCAGAGCATGAGTGCAACAATACTTTATTATAACAATAAAGGGCTGACCGTGCTTGCCAAGCCGAGAACTGGCTCGCAGCGATCAGCAACTGGTTGGACCCCGCAGCCTGCTTTTATAGCTGGCTGCTGGGGAGAACCAACCAATGAGTGAAGGGGAAGAACGCCCCCGCAAAGTGAATGGACCTGAGTGAGAACTCCTAGGGTTCTCAGAACATAACACCCCTTCCCCCCAGATGCAAACACGCATAGTCTTTGAGGTAGGCAGGAGGTTTATGCTGGCGCCCGGAACGGCGCAGCTCTGGAACGCTGTCTGTCCGTTCAGGGTCTGCCTGGGAAGGCAGAGCTGGTAAAGTGTCACCAACATGCCCCTCGGTTCGGGCAGGTCCGGGACTCGTAGGGTTGGTCACTGGGAACGTGCTCCCGTAGACTGGGTCGGACTGGTCAGCCGTCTGGACGCCGCTGTCCATGTTCGGGCTTTCTGGAATGGTTGCTGGTGTAACCTGATCGCCGGGAAGGATGTGGATGTGGGGTTGATGTTGAGGCCTCCCTTCGTTTTGTAATTCTGGGTCCCTGCTAGCGAGGAGCTGAGACGCCTACGCAGCTGGTCCAGGTGCCTTCTCCAGACACGACCGTCCTCCAGTCTGACTCGATACGACCTGGGTCCGGTGATGGCCACGATCTCGCCCGGGATCCACAGGGGGTCTCCAGCGAAGTTCCTCGCGAATACTGGCTCCTGTAAGATAAAATGTCTAACCCCGATGTGGAAGCGAGGGGAGAGTCAGGGCAGTATTGTGGGTGCAGTCTGTCCAATACAGTCCTCAGGCGCCTGCCCATCAGGAGTTCAGCTGGGGACTTATTGGTGACTGAACATGGAGTTGAGTGCTGGGTCATCAGGAAACGTGCGAGTTTGTGGTGCCAATCATCCCTGCTGAACCTCGCCAGGGCTTCTTTAGTGGTCCTGACGGCCCGTTCAGCCAATCCGTTACTGGCAGGATGAAATGGGGCTGTGAAAATGTGGCGGATACCTAGGTTAGCAGCAAAACGGCTGAACTCGGTTGATGCGAACTGTGGGCCATTGTCGGAGACAATGGAGTCGGGTAGCCCGTGTGTTACAAACAGGCGAGTTAATACTTTGGTAATTGCTTGTGTGGTGGTCGTGGATAGCTGTGCTACGTCAATCCATTTAGAATAGGAGTCCACGATCACTAGGAACATTTTCCCATGCAAAGGGCCAGCCAGGTCGATGTGAATTCTGGACCACGGAGCACTGGCGCTCTCCCATTTAGTAGGGGTGGCAATAGGAGGAGCTGGACGGGATTCCTGGCAGGGGTTGCAGGAGCTTACCCATCTCGCGATGTCCTCGTCGAGGCCCGGCCACCATACGTAGCTGCGTTCTAATGCCTTCATTCTAACGATGCCAGGGTGTCCCTCGTGCAACGCCTCCAGAACTCGGGTACGCAGGGAGGTCGGGATGACCACTCGAGTGCCCCACAGTAGACAGCCCTGCAAACTGGACAATTCCTGCATGTGGGTCTTGAAAGGTGTGAATTTGTTTTCAACATTACAACCCGGCCACCCCCTCCTCACCCAGTCGAGCACCTGGGCGAGCGTTTTGTCTGCCTTGGTTTTAGCAGCAATGTCAAGGGCAGTGACGGGGAGGTCCAGTTGGGTGACCTCAAAAATAGCGTGGACAGGAGCAGGGTCTTCAGCTGGAGCCGGCAAGGGACAGTGGCTGAGAGCGTCAGTGTGGGACAATGTTTTACCTGGGCGGTGTATGAGTCTGTAGGAGTAGGCTGCAAGGAAGAGGGTCCATCTCATCATTCTAGGAGAAAGGACCTGAGGGGTCTGTTTGTCCCCAGCTAGTAGACCCAGGAGGGGCTTGTGGTCCGTGACCAGCTCGAAAAAATGGCCAAAGAGAAACTCGTGAAATTTTTCACTGCTGCAACAGCTGCTAGAGCTTCCTTATCGATCTGGCTGTAATTGCGCTCTGTTGTAGAGAGCGTCCTGGAGAAAAAAGCAATGGGAGCCTCGGTGCCATTGGGAAGCCTGTGACTTAATACTGCCCCGATTCCAAAGGGAGATGCGTCTGCTGCCAGCACTAATGGAAGGTTGGGGTCGAATTGAATAAGTACCGCCTCTGACGTGAGTAGTGATTTGACGGCATGAAAAGCAGCGCTTCTTTGTGCCCCCAGTGCCAAGGCGATTTTTATCCAGTAATCTGTGTAGGGGTTCAGCTACTGATGCTTTATGGGGCAAGAAGGAGGCGTAAAGTTCAATAGCCCCAAGAAGGCCTGTAGTTCAGTTTTGGAGGTTGGAGTGGGTGCCTCGTGAATTGCCTTAACCTTGGACTCCAGGGGGTGAATGCCTGAGGCGTCAATTTTATAACCCAGAAAGTCCACCTGTCTAGTGGCAATGGCGCATTTTTCTTTTTTTCAATTTGAGGCCATGCTGTCTGAACCTCTCTAACACTGCTCTGACTCTCTGGAAGAGTTGGGGTCTGTCCCTGGCCGAGACTAAGATGTCGTCGAAGTAGGGTACTACACCAGGAGGCCCTGCAAAATCTGCTCCATGAGGGATTGAAAAATACCTGGGGCAACACTTACGCCAAATTGGAGACGCTTGCATCGGAAAGCACCCCTGTGAGTGACAATGGTCTGGAGTTCCGCTGTTTGGTTGTCAACAGGGAACTGTTGATACGCTTGAGACATGTCCAATTTGGCAAAAATGCTGCCGGGTTCAAAAGTGTGTAATAAATGCTGAATGACGGGCACTGGGTAAGCGCTGACTTGTAGAAACTTATTGATTGTGGTCTTGTAGTCCGAGCAGATTCTCAGGCTACCGTCTTTTTTGAGGGGTGTGACAATGGGCGTCTCCCATTTGGCGAAATCTGTTGGCTCAATGACCCCTTGTTTTAACAGTTTATCCAATTCCGCATCTAGTTTTGGCTGAATAGCGAACGGGACCCTCCGCGGTTTTAGTCTGATTGGGACTGCCTGGGGGTCGACTGAGAATGAGATAGGGGTACCGTTATAACACCCCAGCTCATCGCTGAATACATCTGAGTAATCAGCGAATAAGGAGTCAGTGTCAGAGGTTGAGACAGCATGGACTCCTGTTAGCCCTAGGCCGAGATGGGGAAACCAATCGAGCCCCAATAAAGTAGGGAGATTGCCGTTAACTACCACTAGAGGTAGGTGACCTTTAAAAGCTCTAAAATTGACAAGGAACTTGCCTCTGCCGATTACAGGAATGGTCCTCCCCTGGTAGTCCTTCAGGCTAAACTGGCACTTCTGGAGCCGGCTAGTTGATAGGCTGGGCTGGAGCCTCTTGAGGGTGTTCCACGAGATAATTGAGAGCGCTGACCCTGTGTCAACCTCCATGCGGCACGGTTTACCTTCTAAGGAAACGGAGAGAGAGATTTTACTAACAGTGTGGCAAGTGTGCTTGGCATGGTGGTGAGTGCGACAGTTCAATACTTGCCTCTGCGGTCCAGAGTGTGAGAAGGGGGGGCTTTGAGCTGAGTTTTGAGGGGCTTGGCAGACTCTCACGATGTGCCCCTTTTATGGCAGTTATTGCAGGTGGCTCCTTTGAACTTGCAGGTGGCCCTCAGATGAGATCCACCACAGGCTAGGCACAGGGTGATGTGCTTGGGCGGCCCGACGTTTTCTTGTTTGGCTCCTACCTGCGGCCGTCTGGCGGTGGAGAGGCGGTGGACGTCATTTTCGTCACTAGGGGCTACCTCTGCTACCACCTCCTCGGAGTGGACTGGAACTGTCGTTAGCTTTGCAGTCGGGCCATGGATTTCGGTGGCTGAGTGCGCTGCCAGTTCTGCTGCCAAGGCCTCCTCGACGGCTTGCGCTAGGTTGAGGTCCTTTTTAGCAAGAAGGCGCCTCTGAAGGTGGAGGTCCTTGACCCCGCAGACTAGTTGATCGAGGAGCATGTCCTCCAGGTAGGTTCCAAACCCACAATGCAGTGCTGCTGTCCTGAGGGCGGCCATGTACTGATTGATGGTCTCCTTGTCCGATTGCTTCCTCATACGGAAGGTGAATCTCCTGGCAATCTGTGAGGGCCTGGGAGAATAGTGGTTAGTGAGGATTTCAAGTAGTTCAGACCAAGGAACGTTTTTCAACTCACGTGGAGCCACGAGGGCTGTGGCAGTATCGATAACGATGGCTCCACAGTAGATCAGGAAATACGATTTTTTCCGATGCTCCCATAATCAGCCAGCCCGATTGCATCGATATAATGGTTGAAGCGGTTCTTGTATGATTCCCACTTCTCCTCGTCCGGTTTGAACGCTGGGAAGACTGGATTGGAATTCATGGTGATGGGACCGGTGGAACAACCTTTGGACAAAATCTTTCTGGGGCAGCGCAAAGGTTCTAGTGCCTGTGGCAGGCAAATGATTTCAGCTCTGGAGAGGCTTTTGCAATCCTCTCTTTCTCTCTGGGTTAGCACATAGTTTGGCTGTCAGCCGTTGGCAGCGTTGAATTCGCGCCTGCGTGGCGTCAGTGACTTGACTACAGCACCGTGCTGTACCTTTTAGGTTTGAAATTCAAATGACAGCCGTTTGAATTTCGCGCCTAAACAAAACGCAGCGGCTGCGGCTCGCAGCGCTTCACTTTCCCTGTAGCTGGGCTAACAAGCGGCTACAGACGCTTCTAACTTTTCGATTCTGACCGCTCTCTCTGGCTGCGGATCAGTGTTCGCTTCTTAGTGCTTGCTGACCGCTTTCTCTGTCAGCGGATCAGCGTTCGCTTTTTGCTTGCTGACCGCTCTATCTGGCTGCGGATCAGCATTGCTCTATCGCCGGCCGATCGCTCTCTGGCTGCGGATCGGCGGCTAGTGACTCAGCGGTTGCAAGGTGCTTCTGGTAGCCATCCCACCTTCGTCGCCAGTGTTAAGTTTGGGAAAGGAGAGGCTGAACCAGAGCATGAGTGCAACAATACTTTATTATAACAATAAAGGGCTGACCGTGCTTGCCAAGCCGGGAACTGGCTCGCAGCGATCAGCAACTGGTTGGACCCCGCAGCCTGCTTTTATAGCTGGCTGCTGGGGAGAGAACCAACCAATGACTGAAGGGGAAGAACGCCCCCGCAAAGTGAATGGACCTGAGTGAGAACTCCTAGGGTTCTCAGAACATAACAGGCCTATTCTATTTGGAAGGAGAATTATCTGCAGCTCAGGGTTGAAATCAGAGCTGACCAGTTCTGGAGAACCGGTAGCAGAAATTTTGAGTAGTTTGGAGAACCGGCAAATCCCACCTCTGACTGGAGATTTTACAGTGTCCTCCTCCTGCCACCAAGTCACGCTCACAGAACCAGTAGTAAAAAAGTTTGAATCCCACCACTGGTTGAAATGAGGGATCTTTGGTGCTCTCTGAGTCCCAAACCTCATCAGCAGGGAAAAAAACCAGTAACTAAGAAACTTGAATACTGTATTGCTTTAAAAATTAAGAAAAATACCATCCTTTGTCTGTCTTTGCTAGTGTACTTTTTATACGGAGGGGTGTGTGATCTCTCCTTAGCTGTTCATCCTAGAATCATCATTCTTGTGAAGGCAAAATTCTTTCTCCAACATTACCATCACCCTAATCAGAGACTGGACTTTCCTTCCTTTGCCTGTTGTTGATATTTTGACCAATCCTAACCTCTGTCTGTCTGGTAGCGAATTTGGGAACTGAAGTGCAACATAGCTGGAGAGCCACAGGTTGGGGAAGGCACAGGGGGTGGGCTGCTGGAAGTTTGCAGGAGTTCGGGAGAGCCCCTAGCTAAGATTCTTTGCAGAACCTCCAAATCCCATTCCTGGCTGGCCCTGCCCACCGCATCCCTCCCTCCCAGGAGTCCCCACGTGGCCCGTTTTGGATGTGGGTAATTGAAGGGCGTGCACGGAGGCTCGGGGAGGGTGAAAAACAGGCTCTTTTTGCCCTCCCGGAGGCTTGAGGAAAGCCTCCGGAGCCTGGGGAGGGCAAAAACACCTCCTCCGCCATGGTGCAGGAGGCTGACTAAGCCACGCCCACCATGGCCACGCCCACCCAGCAACCAGGCAGAGTACCCTTTGGTAAAATTTTTGAAGCCCACCCCTGGGAAGGCAACTGGAACAGAGGTGGTATTCAGCAGGTTCTGACCAGTTCTGGAGAACCGGTAGCGGAAATTTTGAATAATTCGGAGAACCGGCAAATCCCACCTCTGGCTGGAGATTTTACAGTATCCTTCCCCTGCCACGCCCACCAAGCCACGCCCACAGAACTGGTAGTAAAAAAAATATAGGAATCCCACCACTGAACTGGAAGCTCTATTTCCGTGTGTCATCATAACAAAAATGCTCATGTACTGTATATAAACTTAGGTTCTAAGCATTTAAATTTCCAGAGCTGGTATGAGAGACATAGAAATAGATTTCAGATAGTCCTCAAGTTACAAGCATTTGTTCAGTGAAAATCCAAAGTTACAACAGCACTGAAAAAAGTTACAGCTGGTTCTCTCACAACCACTGCAGCATCCCCATGGATATATGATCAAAATTCAGGTGCTTTGGAATTGACATGTATTTATTATTGTTGCAGCATCCCAGGGTCATGTAATTATCATTCATGACTTTCCCAGCCAGTTTCTGATAAGCAAAGTCAACAGGGGTAGAATAGTTTTTCTTAATGACCATGTGATTCATTTAAGGGAGTGATTTGCTTAACAGTCACAGCGATAAAGGTTGTAAAATCAGGCATGACTCACTTAGCAACCACTTTGATTAACAACAGAAATTCTGGTCCAAATTGTGGTTTTAAATCAACTTGTGATATCATTTCTCCATCTATCTTAATTTTTGAATAAATAATATACCAATGTGAATATGCATTTAGTTACCTGGAAGTCGTTTTACCAGAAACAGCAACCCTCCTCCTCCTCCTTCATGATCATCATCATCATCACCAGCACCACCACCACCATCTTCATTTAATGACTCCATAATCCCCTTGCAGAGTGGGTCTAGGTAACTGAAAGAAGCAAGCAGAGTGTTTTAATGGCTGAATGCCCTTCCTGTCACCAATGTGGAGTTTTGTTCAGCAGGTATATTCTCATTGTGCCCAGAGAGGGAGATATCTGCCTCTACCTAGGATCGAACTCACAGCCTCCTGATTATGAGATGAGAGCTCCACCTCTAGACCACTGCACCGCTCCTAACAACAATAATACACATGCTCTATGTATATATTGATTTATATCGGCTTTGGATACAAGAATTAACCAAATATATTAAAATAGTTTTAAAAAAACATAATTCTTTGAATCAGTTGACAAATTATTGCTGTGGTTGTTTGGGGTTAACATTATTTGTCAGTGTGTCTGCCTACTCTTAATTGTATATTTATACAGAAACAGACATTGCAAACACCTTGGATGCTATCTACCACATAATGAAGTGAGCCCTGAAGTTATGTGAACTTAACCACAGCTATTGTAGTTATTTTTTAATAAGACGCCTTATTTATTAGCAGTTGCATTATTTTGCTTCTCACTTTTCAATACTTAATGTAATAAGATAACCACAAATTCATCTTTTTTTTGTAGCATGTTTCCAAATTATCTTGAAAGGCAGCCCTCGTATTCTTTATCACCACTTCAAGTAAAGGAAAAAAAATATATAGATATACAGAATAGTATGTGCACCAGTTGAGTTCTTTTACTTAAAAGATAATACCAAACTATTGATTCTGGGGCTTCCCTGCTGAGTTCTTCACATAAATTCTAAGTAAAATGCTGATCACAAGTCTCCTCACGTTTCTTTGTTTTTGGACACATTTGCTAAACAGTCCTTGGGCATCCCACTGCTAAAGAGAGAAGGATGTGAATGTTAGGAATGTGTGGAATTTTTCAGACATTCTGTTGTGGTTTGCCGGCAGCAGGTGTGGATGGCTGAGGTCTCCTCAGAGAAGGAGGACTCAGATGAGGAGCCTGCGTGTGATGCAGAGATGGGGCCAGGACCATCAGGGAGTGGAATGCTGCCTTTGGAGATTGTGGAGGCTGGCAGCCGTGATGAAGAGGCCCCCAAGGAACCTGTGCCCAGTGTGCGTACACACATGGCTGCTCAAAGGAAAGAGCAGCTGCAGCAGCATGGGCAACTCAGGAGTAAGGCTGAAAGGTAATGGCCCCTCCCTTAAGAGATAAAAGCCAGCCGAGAAACCGGAGTTCTTTGCAGGAAGCAAAGAAGTTTTTGCACTCAAGCCTTGTGGATGTTCGGACTCTCTTAGTTTGTGTTTGGAGATTCTTTGTGTTTGAACTATTTATTGGCAACTTTATCTTATGCTCTTGGTAACCTTGCACAACCTCGGAAAGCTCGTTCTTATCAGAAACAATTAGTTTGAAACAGCCTTTTAACTGGGAAGGAACGGAATTCGTAAAGAATCATTAAAAGGTTTTGCTGTTACCTCTGTTTCGTGTTTGTTTCCTTGGAACAAAGTTTGGGTCAGAACACATTGATATGTTCGTGTTCTACCTACTCAGTCCAGCAGCATAGTCTGACAGAATAACAGAGTTGAAAGGAGGTCTTGGAGGTCTTCTAATCCAAGCCCCTACTCAAACCATTTGTTACCCAATTCCTTCTTAAAAACTTCCAGTGTTGGAGTATTTACAGCTTCTGCAGGCAAGTCATTCCACTGATTAATTGTTCTATCAGGAAATTTCTCCTTAGTTCTAGGTTGCTTCTCTCCTTGATTAGTTTTTATCCACTGCTTCTTGTCCTGCCTTCAGGTACTTTGGAGAATAACTTGACTCCCTCTTTTTTGTGGCAGCCCCTGAGATATTAGAAGACTGCTATCCTCTCTCTCCTGGTCCTTCTCTTCACTAGACTAGCCATGCCCAGTTCCTACCTCTAACCTTAAACCAGTTATTTGGTAGTATGTGCAAAAGCAGCACCCATTCTGGGCTCATGATATTCAGCAGCGGAAGTGAAAGTCAAAACACAGTTTCCATCCATTGCTTCTTGTCCTGCCTTCAGGTGCTTTGGAGAATATTTATTTTTTATTTTATTTATTTGGTTTGTCAATTGCTTACAAGATAATAGGTATAAGTAAAAACATAGTTATGAATACATGGATACATATAAGAAAAAATAAAAGAAACAATAGGACAGGGACGGTAGGCACATTGGTGCGCTTATGCACACCCCCTACAGACCTCTTAGGAAAGGGGTGAGGTCAATAGTAGACAGTCTAAGGTTAAGGTTTTTGGGGTTTGGGGAAGAAACCACAGACTCAGGTAGAGTATTCCAGACATTGACCACTCTGTTGCTGAAGTCGTATTTCCTGCAATCAAGTTTGGTGCTGTTTACCTTGAGTTTGTATCTATTGTGTGCTCTTGTGTTGTTATGGTTGAAGCTGAAGTATCCATTGACAGGTAGGACATTGCAATGTATGATTTTATATTTAGATTGGACCGAAGGCGGCGTAGTTCTAGGTTTTCTAGGTTTCAAATTTCTTGACACCCTCTTCTTTGTGGCAGCCCCTCAAATATTGAACACTGTTATCCTGTCTCCCCTGGTCCTTCTCTTCACTAGACTAGATCTACCCAATTCCTGCAACCATTCTTCATTTGTTTTAGTCTCCAGGCCTTTAATCATTCTTGTGGCTCTTTTCTGCACTTCCTTTCCCTTTTTTATTTATCTGCCTGGGTATATAGGCTGTGCTATAATAAATATTTGTCATGTTTCTACTGTATCTACCACATGGGCTGATGGTTTCCCAAAATATTTATTTTTGTTATGTTGTCTAAAGGACAGGTGATGATGGCTCTCCTCAAATTACATAATTTTAAAGGGGATTGGACCAATTCTTGGAGGGTTGTTGGGCTTATGATTTTCCTGAAAGTATTTGCTTCCCCATTATGAGACCAAGAATGTGTAAATTATTCTTTCCTTCAATTTGGCCAAGCTGATTGGGAATTCTTGGGATTATTTTGTGGGGCTGGGGGTGATATTGTTTTTTTTTATTGACCACTGAACAACTTCACATAAGTTATGTGATTCACATAACTACTGACAAAAAGATTGTAAAATTGGGGATGAACTCAACAACAGCCTTGCTTGACGGTGGAAATTTTGGTCCCAGATGTGGTTCTAAATTGAGGAGCATCATTCCAGAGTTCGAAACCCCATGATTAGAATATTACAATTGCTTGTGAAGCAGCTAGATGGCTCCACTAGCTATAATACTTTCATGCTAAAGTTTATTTCAAAACAGCATCACTTGGAAAGTTTGACTGTTTTTGTGAGCTATCCTTTTTGCTCAAGGCTTTACTTTTAATTGAAATGTAACCCATAAATCTGAGTTATTATATTAAATACCGAAGAAATTTCTTTTTTTCTGGCTCACCCCTGATGTAAGATGAATACCAACCAAAAAAGGAAAAATGAAAAGTGCATTTTTAAAAAATCAAGCATATTTAGTGATGTTTTCTATTTGATGCTGCTTTATTAGACTATGAAAAAATGTGAAAAGGATGAGCTTTGGCATGTAATTTAGAATATTTTAGTGATTCTCTTTAGGAAATGTTTTGTCCAATTATATTTCAAACATGAACACAAAAGCTCTGGGCCTGGTTGTCATTTTTAAGACAATATATGATGGTGCAGTGGTGAGAATGCAGTGTTGCAAGCTAATTCTACTGACTGCTAGCAGTTTGATCCTGACTGGCTCAAGGTTGACTCAGCCTTCCATTCTTCAGTAAAAAGAGGACCCAGATTGTTGGGAGCAATATGTTGACTCTGTAAACCACTTAGAGAGGGCTGGAAAGCACTGTGAAGACATATAGAAGTTTAGTGCTGTATGATTATGCAATAAAGTTTGAGTGATAGATGTTTGCTTTGATAGATTCACAATAAATAAAAGTTGATTCTGAGGTAGGGCCACTAAAAATCTAACTAAAGGATATGTCCTTCTTTTCACCCTGATGTTCTCTGTTTGGCAGGCATAGTCTTAAAATTAAATATTTGCTAGCTATTTTTTTTTAATGGACTGTTTTGATGACAGTAGTCATTGAAACTTTTGTGTACTGTGAACTTGTAAATTGTCTACTTCTTTCTTCTCCACATCCATCCCTAACAGCCTAGATTTACATTATTTCATTTACTTCCCAATTCCAGCAATTGGTTTCAATCCAGCCCCTTCAAATCTATAATCACTTAGACCGTAGATTACATGATTCCTTAAATGTTTCTACACTATGTAAGGAAATGTAAAATTTGACTAAACAAAATTGCCCATCCTTTCGTTTAGTTCTCTTTATAATCAGTGTGCTACCTAGCAGTGCTTAAAACCCATCGGATGATGACTTGTGTGTTCAGCTAGCCTGAATGTGTATTTAATACGTATTCAAATTGTTAGTTAAGATTACATTGTAATCCATTTAGCTAGCCATATACTGAGGATTACTGTTCCTATCCCACCTTCCATATGCTGTAATAAAGATTTGATTTGATATAATTAGATGGAGAAATTATGCAAAATAAACACAGTCTTGCAGTGGAGGGAATTTTGGCAGGCAACAACCAGCAGTTTTTCTTGAGATGTAATTTGTTAGGGTTCCCCCCCGCACCCCGTATACATATAATCCTCCAAACATAAAGCTCAAACTATTCATTAAGCTTCCTAGCCAGGTTTCCCAGCATTAAACTCACCCCCTTTAAAACCTGCAGTTAATAAAAAAGGCATCTCCCTTTTGCTTTCAAAGGGACATCTGAACAGGAAATGTTCAAAAGTTCAGTACGAAGAACCCACATGTCAGGTGTGCAAGAGGCATGTGAGGGGATATTTTCCATTTTTAAAATTCCCTTCATTTTCCTCTCGTCTGAGTTTATAACCAATGGACCAGAACATTCCTCCTGGAACATCTCAGCAGCCAAAAAACAATGGACAAAACTGGAAAGTTAGAAAGAGGGATGGTTATTCAGCTCTGCCTATCTCTCGAGAGAATTCAAAAGAAAACGTTTCAATAGCTTGCATATAGCAGAGTGCTGGAGTTTATACAAGAAACTGGACTTTCCAGGGGTCAAGCTTCATTTGCTTTCTTCTTATGTTTCCAGTAAGGGGTTCTTGTTATTTTCCAGTGTAACTATACTGCTTCAGAGAGAGACAGGGAGGGGGAGGGAGGGATGGAGAGAGAAAGTGAGAGAGAGACAGCGACAGAGATAGAAAGAGAGAGGGGGAAAGAGAGAGAGAGAGGAAAAGAGAGAGGAAAAGAGATAGAGAGAGAAAGAGGGGGAGAGAGGGAAAGACAAAAGAGAGAGAGAAAGAGAGGGGGAGAGAGAGAAAGAGAGAGGGGGGGAGAGCGGGAGAGACAGAGAAAGACACAGAGAGAGAGACAGAAAGAGAGAGAGAGGGAAAAAGAGGGAGAGACAGAGAAAGACAGAAAGACAGAGAGAGGGTGAGAGACAGAGAAAGAGAGAGGGAGGGAGAGAGGGAGGAAGAGAGAGTGAAAGAGGGAGAGACAGAGAGAAAGACAGAGAGAGAAAGAGAGAGACAGAGACAGAGTGAGAGAGACAGAAAGAGAGACAAAAAGAAAGAGAGAGAGAGAAAAACAGAGACAGAAACAGAGCTAATGAGTGAGCAAGAGAAAGACATAGAGAGGTGGAGAGGGAGGGAGGGAGGAAGGGAGAGGGAGGGAGAGTAAAAAACTCAACATACACAGTCCCCGACTTACTATTGCAGTTGGGATCAAGGTAGTTGTTAAGTGAATCATGCCTGATTTTATAATCTTTTTTTAAAACCACAGTTGTTAAGCCAATTATTGCAGTTGTAATGTGAATTATTAAGCGATCCGTTTTCCTCCATTGCTTGTCTGAAGCCAGCTAGAAACATCACAAAGGGAGATCACCCAACCGCTGGGAGGCTGTAATGGTCATAGATAAATGCCTGTTACCAAGCACCAAAGTTTGATCACCTTACCGTGGGGTTGCTACAATAGTTGTAAATGTGAGCAATGGCTGTAAGTCTCTTTTTTCAGCGCCATTGTAAACATCTGAACAAAAGTTTGTAAGACGAGGAATACCTGTATTTGCTCACCTGGAGATTGATGGACAACTCTTTCCACCATAAGGCGCTTTAGTGCTTAGGTCTGTTCAGTGTTCACCGGCCGGTTCAGTCACTATTGAAATTAATGTGTTTTAGTTTTCACTTCCGCAACTGAACATCGTGAGCCCAGAATGAATGTCGTTTTTTCACATACTACCAAATAACTGGGTTAGGGTTAGCTTAGGAACTGGCCATGGCTAGTCTAATGAAGAGAAGGACCAGGGAAGACATAATAGCTGTCTTCCAATATTTAAGGGGCTGCCACGGGGAGGAGGGGGTCAAGCTATTTTCTAAAGCACCTGAAGGCCAGACAATGAATAATGGATGGAAAGTGAACAAGGAGAGATTCAACCTGCAAATATGGAAAAACTTTCTGACAGTGGGAACAATCAACCAATGGAACAGCTTGTCCTCGGAAGTTGTGGGAGCGCCATCAGTTGAGACTTTCAAGAAGAGATTGGACTGCCATCTGTCAGAAATGGTGTAGGGCAGGTATGTCCAAAGTCTCACCCGGGGGCCAATTGCGGCCCATTTTTAAATTTCGAGCGGCTCACAGGCTCTTCTTCCCACCAGCTCAGCCTGTCACTCATCTCCACCGGCCAGCGTTTTTCCCTTCACTGCACAGCAGTTCGGCCCCACACATTTTTACCTCACCAAATCTGGCCTTCTTTGCAAAAAGTTTGGACACCCCTGGTGTGGGATCTCTTGCCTGGGCAGGGGGTTGGACTAGATGACCTACAAGGTCCCTTCCAATTCTGTTATTCTGTTTCAAAAAACTCTGTCCTTAGTATACTATCCAGCAGCTCCATTTCCTTTTTTGAGATTATTGACTTAAATTGGCATTGGACCACCCCTTCTTTTTTAAGGACAGAACCTCAAAAATATGACTCACCCGATGAATGACCTGGCATTACATCCTATACTACAGAATTGTGTTTAGGTTTGCTAACTTTTTAAAACCACATCTGTGTCTTAACAGTATCTAGACCTACAAAATTAATAGATACTATTATTACCTTAGTGCTTGGCTTCAGGGTATGTTCCAAAGAACCTGAAAACCTAAGGGTACATGCCAGGAAACATCACTGAGAGGGACTTACAATATATGTAATCCTTAACTTAAAACCATTCATTTATCACTGTTCAAAGTTGCAATGGCGCTGAAAAAAGTGACTTATGACTTTTTTCACATTTATAACTGTTGCAGCATCCCCATAGTCAACCTGGCCAAAATTCAGATGCTTGGCAACTGACATGTACTTATGACTGTTTCAGTGTCCCAGGGTTACGTGATCACCTTTTGTGACCTTCTGACAAGCAAGGTCAATGGAGAAACCAGATTCATTTAACAACTGTGTTAACAACTTAAAAACTGCAGTGATTCAGTTCACAACTATGTTGTGAGATGGGAGAAAACTCACTTAACAACTGTCTTGCTTAGCAACAGAAATTTTGGGCTCAGCTGTGAACTTAAGTCAAGGATGACCCGTACATCTTTCACAAATTGTCTGTGATCCTCAAAACTGGAATGCCAATGGGCTTTTTTTTTTTTTAAAGTCATACTGGGGATGTAATTACGTAGCCTATGTTCTATTTTCCTCTCCTCTTATCCTACAAAACATTTTATTTTGCAAATGCATGACACTCTGATGTCACACTGTTCATGCATTGATATGTTTGTAAAAATAAAAAAAACTTAAAAAAAACATTTTATTTTGCAAAAAAGTGCTTTTTGTGGGACTTCTAGATCACATAAAGACTGGTGTGGATGTACAACACAACAACCTCAAATTTTAATTTAAAAAGGTGTTTTTTTGGACAAAAACATGGAGCATGTGCTTTTGCACACCACCTTTGTGTGCAAAATAATTAAACATTAGAATGTTAGCTTGTCTTCTGTGAAGAACAAAGACTAATGGACATGGCTGCATAAATCTTGGCTACGTTCATTAATAATTGTGTTTGTTTCATAACCAACGGGGACCGTGTTCATTATAACCTTGTCATGATGTCTTCTAAAGTGAGGTCTACTTAAATGTACACATTGCTAATAATTCCTCTTTCTCTTTTATTGGCAAATGCAGTTAGAACTGCAGAACAGAAGTAAATATTGTCTTTGTGTTTTCAACACAAAAGACAGATTTTTCCATTTTTAAAAACATGGTTACAAATCCTGCACTGTTTTTGAGCTTTCCTCCAAGTTGTTGATTCTTTCTTTTGTAATAGGGATTAATGAGACTGTTTTATTTCCCTACTGCTGACCACCGTCAGTTTGACCTCAGTCGCAAAAGATTTTTACGAACACTTCTCCTAACACCTGACAGTAGAATCAAAATACTAAATTAAATAAATAATATTGTAGTTTTTTTCTTTTATTACACTCCTAATTAGTTATCTGATGTGGTCATTTCAGTCTTCCTAATGATAAAGATGATCTTGCCTGCTTGTCTAGAATGTTTATATTCTAAAGCCCTGGCTGGGTTTACACACATAAACCCTAAACCTGGATTAACACTTATTATTATTTTTAAAAAGTAAACATCACATAATATATTAAGTGTGGGTTCCTACAGCATGCTGAATTACAAAGAACTGAATCATATTTTAATGTACATAGAACAGAAAGTTAGGAGAACATAGCTACTGGATTTCCAAATCAGAGTTAATGACTCTGGATCTCTGTCGAGGATTTGAATCGTTGCTGAGAACATAACAGGAACAGCCATGCAATACACGTAATCCTCAACTTGGAACCATTCATTTAGGGGCTGTTTGGAATTGCAATGGCACTGAAAAAAGTGACTTACAACCATTCCTTACACTTACAACCATTAAAGCATCCCCATAGTCACAAGGTCAAAATGTGGGCATTTGCATGTATTTTACAGCAGTATATCATGTACTGTATTTGATCTTCATTATTCAATATTTATGAACTTATCATCCTGATTTAATGACCCCATAATCCCTTGCAGGGTGAAGTCTGGGCAACAAAATGGAGCGAAGTGTTTACTGGCTGGATGCCCTTCCTGTTGCCAGTGCAGAGTTTTTTCCCCCAGCAGATATATTCTCAGTGTGCCCTACCTAAGATTGAACTCAGATTGTGAGGTGAGAGCTGCCACTGTACCACTCTCTCTAGGCTACTGTACCACTCTCAATGTTTATTAACTTATGTTATCTCTAAAACTCAAAAATATCTTGATGGCACATAATCGGTCTCCCTCCCTCCCTCTCCCTCTCTCCCTCCCTCTTGCACTGTCTGTCCTTCTCTGTCATACATAACTCATACTACTGAAGTATTTCTGTGGCTGAGTGGCCCTAACTGGTACCATATCTTAGTGGCTGCGCCAGAGATACAGGATTTGTGTTGCTATTCATGCTATGTAGAACCAGTGATTCAAGTTCACACTGTACTCACAAATTTAGAAGTTTACTATGAGTGTGACACATTCCCTACCTTTCTGTTTGGCTGGGAGTTATAAATTCAAGATACACTTTCTTGGAAAGGAACACCTCACAATTTAAGAACGATAGGCACTGGATTTTCAGACCTTAAGAACAAATATAGCGAGGTATCAGAAGACCGTTGCATAAAATTATTAGGCTGGTAATGCCATCTTTCAATCTGACTTTGGAAATTAGGCTCATTTTGTACTATGTGTTGCGATTATGTGAAGATTGATACATAACAAGAAGCCTGAAAACGACCCTTATATAAATTAGATGTGCTGATCATGAATCACACAAAAATCAACTCAGGTTTGTTACTTCTTTCAAATAAGTAATGGGCCCAGTCCAGGGTTTACAGGGCTTCGAGAGAGCCCCTAGCAGTTCGGAGAACCCCCAAATCTCACTCCTGGCGGCCCCACCCACCCCACCCCTCTCAGGAGTCCCCACGTGGCCCGTTTTGGATGCAGGTAAGTGCAGGGTGCATGTGGAGGCCCAGGGAGGATTGACAAATGGGCCTCCCAGAAGTTCAAGAAGGCTGGAAATGGGCCCATTTCTGGCTTCCAGAGAACCTCCAGAGCTCAGGGAGGCCATTTTCACCCTCCTGGAGGCTCAAGGAAAGCCTCTGGAGCCTGGGGAGGGCAAAAAACGTCCCCCCTCCTGCCATGGCGCAGAAGACCAACTAGGCCACGCCCACCATGGCCACGCCCACCCAGTAACTGGGCAGAGAATCCATTCTAGAAATTTTGAAGCCCACCCCTGGCCCAGTCTGACAACACAGCTATATTTCAGGCAGGCCTTGTTTAATGATGGCAATTGGAACTTACCTATCGCTAAGCATGATCACATCACTTAGCAGCGGCAATCCTGGCACTCTTTGTTGTTGTTGTTGTTAAGTGAGGATCACAAATTGTTAAGCAAGTCGCAGGCAAGCAAGTGGCTGCTTTGGGAGGGGTGGGAGTGTGCAGGCGGCTGGTGTGTATCAGTGTGGCAGTGTGTCTAGTGCCAGGCTGGAGAGGGTGTGCAGGTGCTGAAGAGGTGGGATGCTATCAGTTCTACCCGGTTCTAAAGAACTGTTAGCTCTGAAGAGCAGCAGACACTGAACTCGTTCTGTTTTTGCTGCTGTTTGGCCCACCCGCCTGCCCGGGCTCTTATCTGCCCTTTATTTCCTGCTTTTTCAACCTCAGCTGCTTTGCACAGCACAGCTGAGGTTGAAAAAGCAGGAAAAAAGAGGCTTTTCAAACACTGTTGTGCTTTTAAAGTTGTAGCAACGTTTCGGCAGAATCTCATCTGCCATCATCAGGCTTCTGCCATCATCAGGCTTCTGTATTGTATTCGTCTGTGAGGCAGACTTTCACAGCCATTTCTGTTCTAAATTTGGGGCTAGCCTACTGCTGTGCCAGAATGGTTTTTTCTTCATCCTGATTGGTTGGGAGTCTTGGTCTGTGTTTATTGGTCTTGGAGTTTGCTGTGTTCTGCTTGATTGGTGTTTCTAATATCTTCTGTCTGTTTTGTGGCTTTTTTTGTCTTGATTGGCTGGCAACATTGTGTTTCCTGTATTGGAGGCTTTTAGTGCGGCTTGGCTCCGAGTAAATGGATGGCTATCATTTATTAGGAAGCTAGGTTTCATCTGGGTGCCTGGTTGGGGTGTGTTTGAGCTGGAGGTATCAGGGAGGATCTGTTTGTGCCCAGGTATTTGCCTGGCTTGTGGTGTGGAGATTTTTTTTGTTTGTGAGTGCAGGCTTCCAAATTATTGACAGTCTGGTGGAATCATCTCTTCTATTCATGCTTTCAGGTCTTTTTTCAATCTCTATGGCTTCTCTAATAATTCTGTAGCTGGGGTTTTCTATAGTGGCTAGGGTTTTGGTGCCATTGAAGTCAATGCTATGACCTGTTGCTTTCATGTGTTGGACTAGTGAGGAAGTGTGTTCCAGCTTTTTTACTGCATTTTTGTGTTCATCCAGGAGGGTACTTATTCTTCTATTGGTCTGTCCAATGTATGTGGCAGGGCATGATGCACAGGGGACTTCATATATGGCTTGGTTTTCCAGGTCAATTTTATCTTTGGGGTTTCTAAGGATGGCTGCTATTTTTCTGTTTGTTTTGAAGGCAGTCTTGATGTGATGCCTGTGTAGTATCTTACTGATTTTGTCTGTAGTACCTCTTATGTAGGGCAGGACAGCTGTTCCATAGGTCAGTTCATCTTCTAGGTCTCCATTATGTCTCAGTGTGTTTTTGTGGATCAAGCCAGTGATTTTGCTTTTGTGGAAGCCATTGGCTGTCAGTACTTTAGTCAGGATGCATAGTTCAGTCTTTATGTGTGTCTTGTCTGCCAGGCGTTTGGTTCTAGCAATTAGTGTTTTGGCCACGGAGTTTATCTGTGCTGGGTGGTGGTGGGATTGGGCGTTGAGGTAGCGGTTGGTGTGTGTTTTCTTCTGGTATATGGTGTGTCCTAGTGTGCCATCCGTTTACTCGGAGCCAAGCCTCACTAAAAGCCTCCAATACAGGAAACACAATGTTGCCAGCCAATCAAGACCAAAAAAAGCTACAAAACAGACAGAAAATATTAGAAACACCAATCAAGCAGAACACAGCAAACTCCAAGACCAATAAACACAGACCAAGACTCCCAACCAATCAGGATGAAGAAAAAAACCATTCTGGCACAGCAGTAGGCTAGCCCCAAATTTAAAACAGAAACGGCTGTGAAAGTCTGACTCACAGACGAACCCAATACAGAAGCCTGATGATGGCAGATGAGATTCTGCCAAATTGTTGCTACAACTTTAAAAGCACAACTATAATGATGTGGGAAAATACCCGAACAAAGCTGAATACCATATATATACACCCTATCCAATCTTTCAATACACACTACTTCCATACCCTCATAACTATTATATACATTATTTACATTTTCTATTCTTATGTCTATTGTCAATCCAGATATACCATGTTTCCCATACTGCATTGTACTCCATGTCAGCTTTCCCTTTTGATTCCATAGTTAATTTGTCCATTTCCAAGCACTCAAAGTTTTTGTAAATTATCAAACCTTTGGGAGGTATAGCACTTTTTTTCTAGTACTGTGCATAGGGAATTCTAGCTGCTGTTATTACATGTAATATAAGATATTTTATCTTCCTGTTATAGTTTCTTTTAATCATTCCTAAGAGGAATAGTTCCAGGACGAAATCAATTTTATTTAGGAACATTGCAGTTTTATCTAAACCTTGGATAAACTCAAAGAGATTGTTTTAGTTCTTAAATGAAACAAATAGAATTGAGTCCAGGCCTTCTTTCTGAAAAGGCATATCTGTTGGAGACTTTGCAGGGTTTTGAGAAAGGCTTTGGAAATCAAAGAAAGCCTCCTGTAACTTACCGGCCTCCAGTTGTGCTGGACCACACAAGCCCCAGAATTCTCAGCTAACAGAGTTCAGATAGGGAATTGTGGGTGTCCAATGTTTCTAAAAGATCTCCTACTAAGGGAAACAAAAAAGAACATCAGGCTGAACAAGTGCACTGAAAGAAAATTGAACTTCCTTGCTGTGATTTTCAGTACTTTTCTAAACTGTTTACTTCTTATTTTGTACCTACAGCAACAAGGAGGGTGGGGGGGAGCTTTCCAGCTTTTTTCTTTTAAAATTGGCTTTGGAAACTTTTTGTTTATTCCAGCTTCCCACCGGGAAGCAATCACGATAAACTCTGTGACTCCCTTCTGGACAGATTCTTTCCATATTGTGTTTATTGCCTTGAACTGATAATGTTGGGAACATGGGGATCTATTCTTGTTTTGGCCTATTAGGCAAGTAGAGCCATATAATACCTTTTCTTGTAATGTGAGTGATTTTTCCCCTTAGGAGAAGAGCTTCCTGTTCTTTGGTCCCTTTCCTGGACCCTACTCAAGGTCACTCATGACCTAATCACCTCCCGTCTTGACTATTGCAATGCGCTCTACGTGGGGCTGCCCTTGAAAAGCAGCCTGAATGGTTCTATGCAGTCCTGTGTAGCAGTGGTGGGATTCAAAAATGTTTACTACCGGTTCTGTGGGCATGGCTTGGTGAGTGTGGCTTGGTGGGAGTGGCTATGCGGTCATGTGACAGGGTAAAAAGACAGAAACTCACTTTCTGGAGCAGGGGGTTGGACTAGATGACCCCCAGGTATCTTCCAGTCCTGGATTGCTGTGATGTTTCAAAGCATCCTGTGAAGCTGTGTCTAGTCTAGTGGCAAGGTTTGTGGTCCTTCCTTCCTCTCCTTTTCCCCTCCCTCTCTCCCTCTCCCTCCTCTCTCTTTCATTTTCCTTTTTCCTTTCTCTTTCTCTTTCTTTCTCCCCTCCCTCCCTTTCTTGCTCCCCTTCCTCCCTCTTTCTTTCTCTTTCTTTTTTTCTTTTGCAGCACTCCTTTGCGCCCTGTTTTTGGCCTAGCGGGCCTCAGAGAAGCGCTGAAAAAAGATACATTTTGAAGCTGGTGGGGGGGGAAATCAGCTGTGCCACATGGTTTAGATTAGCTAGAAATCAAGAAATCCGACCATTTATACCAGCTGAACTGGGCTGAACACCGCCACTACTGTGTAGACCTCGGCGTGCACAAGTGTTACCTCTCCTGCAGGATTTGCATTAGTTGCTGATTTGCTTTTGGGTGCAATTCAAGAAGCTGGGTATCATGTTTAAAGCCCTATAGGGCTTGGGACCAAGAAGGACTATCTCTTGCTGGTCTCATCCACCTGACCCACTACAGCAGGGAGGCAAGGAATGTGGCAGGTCTCGTCCCCTAAGAAGGTCCATCTGGCAGGACCCAGAAGAAAGGGCCTTTTCCTGGTGGTTCCCTCCATTTGAAACATCATCCCCCCCCCCCCCCCCCCCCCCCCCCCCCCCCCCCCCCCCCCCCCCCCCCCCCCCCCCCCCCCCCCCCCCCCCGCCCCCCCCCCCCCCCCCCCCCCCCCCCCCCCCCCCCCCCCCCCCCCCCCCCCCCCCCCCCCCCCCCCCCCCCCCCCCCCCCCCCCCCCCCCCCCCCCCCCCCCCCCCCCCCCCCCCCCCCCCCCCCCCCCCCCCCCCCCCCCCCCCCCCCCCCCCCCCCCCCCCCCCCCCCCCCCCCCCCCCCCCCCCCCCCCCCCCCCCCCCCCCCCCCCCCCCCCCCCCGCCCCCCCCCCCCCCCCCCCCCCCCCCCCCCCCCCCCCCCCCCCCCCCCCCCCCCCCCCCCCCCCCCCCCCCCCCCCCCCCCCCCCCCCCCCCCCCCCCCCCCCCCCCCCCCCCCCCCCCCCCCCCCCCCCCCCCCCCCCCCCCCCCCCCCCCCCCCCCCCCCCCCCCCCCCCCCCCCCCCCCCCCCCCCCCCCCCCCCCCCCCCCCCCCCCCCCCCCCCCCCCCCCCCCCCCCCCCCCCCCCCCCCCCCCCCCCCCCCCCCCCCCCCCCCCCCCCCCCCCCCCCCCCCCCCCCCCCCCCCCCCCCCCCCCCCCCCCCCCCCCCCCCCCCCCCCCCCCCCCCCCCCCCCCCCCCCCCCCCCCCCCCCCCCCCCCCCCCCCCCCCCCCCCCCCCCCCCCCCCCCCCCCCCCCCCCCCCCCCCCCCCCCCCCCCCCCCCCCCCCCCCCCCCCCCCCCCCCCCCCCCCCCCCCCCCCCCCCCCCCCCCCCCCCCCCCCCCCCCCCCCCCCCCCCCCCCCCCCCCCCCCCCCCCCCCCCCCCCCCCCCCCCCCCCCCCCCCCCCCCCCCCCCCCCCCCCCCCCCCCCCCCCCCCCCCCCCCCCCCCCCCCCCCCCCCCCCCCCCCCCCCCCCCCCCCCCCCCCCCCCCCCCCCCCCCCCCCCCCCCCCCCCCCCCCCCCCCCCCCCCCCCCCCCCCCCCCCCCCCCCCCCCCCCCCCCCCCCCCCCCCCCCCCCCCCCCCCCCCCCCCCCCCCCCCCCCCCCCCCCCCCCCCCCCCCCCCCCCCCCCCCCCCCCCCCCCCCCCCCCCCCCCCCCCCCCCCCCCCCCCCCCCCCCCCCCCCCCCCCCCCCCCCCCCCCCCCCCCCCCCCCCCCCCCCCCCCCCCCCCCCCCCCCCCCCCCCCCCCCCCCCCCCCCCCCCCCCCCCCCCCCCCCCCCCCCCCCCCCCCCCCCCCCCCCCCCCCCCCCCCCCCCCCCCCCCCCCCCCCCCCCCCCCCCCCCCCCCCCCCCCCCCCCCCCCCCCCCCCCCCCCCCCCCCCCCCCCCCCCCCCCCCCCCCCCCCCCCCCCCCCCCCCCCCCCCCCCCCCCCCCCCCCCCCCCCCCCCCCCCCCCCCCCCCCCCCCCCCCCCCCCCCCCCCCCCCCCCCCCCCCCCCCCCCCCCCCCCCCCCCCCCCCCCCCCCCCCCCCCCCCCCCCCCCCCCCCCCCCCCCCCCCCCCCCCCCCCCCCCCCCCCCCCCCCCCCCCCCCCCCCCCCCCCCCCCCCCCCCCCCCCCCCCCCCCCCCCCCCCCCCCCCCCCCCCCCCCCCCCCCCCCCCCCCCCCCCCCCCCCCGCCCCCCCCCCCCCCCCCCCCCCCCCCCCCCCCCCCCCCCCCCGCCCCCCCCCCCCCCCCCCCCCCCCCCCCCCCCCCGCCCCCCCCCCCCCCCCCCCCCCCCCCCCCCCCCCCCCCCCCCCCCCCCCCCCCCCCCCCCCCCCCCCCCCCCCCCCCCCCCCCCCCCCCCCCCCCCCCCCCCCCCCCCCCCCCCCCCCCCCCCCCCCCCCCCCCCCCCCCCCCCCCCCCCCCCCCCCCCCCCCCCCCCCCCCCCCCCCCCCCCCCCCCCCCCCCCCCCCCCCCCCCCCCCCCCCCCCCCCCCCCCCCCCCCCCCCCCCCCCCCCCCCCCCCCCCCCCCCCCCCCCCCCCCCCCCCCCCCCCCCCCCCCCCCCCCCCCCCCCCCCCCCCCCCCCCCCCCCCCCCCCCCCCCCCCCCCCCCCCCCCCCCCCCCCCCCCCCCCCCCCCCCCCCCCCCCCCCCCCCCCCCCCCCCCCCCCCCCCCCCCCCCCCCCCCCCCCCCCCCCCCCCCCCCCCCCCCCCCCCCCCCCCCCCCCCCCCCCCCCCCCCCCCCCCCCCCCCCCCCCCCCCCCCCCCCCCCCCCCCCCCCCCCCCCCCCCCCCCCCCCCCCCCCCCCCCCCCCCCCCCCCCCCCCCCCCCCCCCCCCCCCCCCCCCCCCCCCCCCCCCCCCCCCCCCCCCCCCCCCCCCCCCCCCCCCCCCCCCCCCCCCCCCCCCCCCCCCCCCCCCCCCCCCCCCCCCCCCCCCCCCCCCCCCCCCCCCCCCCCCCCCCCCCCCCCCCCCCCCCCCCCCCCCCCCCCCCCCCCCCCCCCCCCCCCCCCCCCCCCCCCCCCCCCCCCCCCCCCCCCCCCCCCCCCCCCCCCCCCCCCCCCCCCCCCCCCCCCCCCCCCCCCCCCCCCCCCCCCCCCCCCCCCCCCCCCCCCCCCCCCCCCCCCCCCCCCCCCCCCCCCCCCCCCCCCCCCCCCCCCCCCCCCCCCCCCCCCCCCCCCCCCCCCCCCCCCCCCCCCCCCCCCCCCCCCCCCCCCCCCCCCCCCCCCCCCCCCCCCCCCCCCCCCCCCCCCCCCCCCCCCCCCCCCCCCCCCCCCCCCCCCCCCCCCCCCCCCCCCCCCCCCCCCCCCCCCCCCCCCCCCCCCCCCCCCCCCCCCCCCCCCCCCCCCCCCCCCCCCCCCCCCCCCCCCCCCCCCCCCCCCCCCCCCCCCCCCCCCCCCCCCCCCCCCCCCCCCCCCCCCCCCCCCCCCCCCCCCCCCCCCCCCCCCCCCCCCCCCCCCCCCCCCCCCCCCCCCCCCCCCCCCCCCCCCCCCCCCCCCCCCCCCCCCCCCCCCCCCCCCCCCCCCCCCCCCCCCCCCCCCCCCCCCCCCCCCCCCCCCCCCCCCCCCCCCCCCCCCCCCCCCCCCCCCCCCCCCCCCCCCCCCCCCCCCCCCCCCCCCCCCCCCCCCCCCCCCCCCCCCCCCCCCCCCCCCCCCCCCCCCCCCCCCCCCCCCCCCCCCCCCCCCCCCCCCCCCCCCCCCCCCCCCCCCCCCCCCCCCCCCCCCCCCCCCCCCCCCCCCCCCCCCCCCCCCCCCCCCCCCCCCCCCCCCCCCCCCCCCCCCCCCCCCCCCCCCCCCCCCCCCCCCCCCCCCCCCCCCCCCCCCCCCCCCCCCCCCCCCCCCCCCCCCCCCCCCCCCCCCCCCCTGCAGAAATTAGACTGGCCGCTGCTTTGACAGTCTTTCATGAGGCCCGGAAGACTTAATTTTGTCAGCTCTCCTGGGGAACCCAGAGTGTGATGGAGCCCATCAAATGGCTTGTTTAACGTAACCATGTATTGGTGCCGGTGGGGGGTATTGTTTTTTTTTTTCCTATTTTTTTTTCCATGCTGTGTTTTTTTATTGTTCCTAAGCTGCCTAGAGTCACTGTGATTAAATAAATAAATAAAAATACAAAGAACAAGATGCCTCTCAACGTAAACCATTTCATCACTGGGAACCAGCGGTGGTATTCAGTCAGTTCTGACAGGTTCTGGAGAACAGGCAGTGGAAATTTTGAGTAGTTCGGAGAACCGGCAAATGCCACCTCTGACTGGCCCCGCCCCCATCTATTCTCTGCCGCCCGAGTCCCAGCTGATTGGCTGGGTCTTCTTTTGTTGCCCTGCCCAGGAGAACGGAGCTGGAAAGCAGGTTAGTGGGGTGGGGAGGGAATGGGGATTTTGCAGTAACCTTCCTCTGGAGTGGGGAGGGAATGGAGATTTTACAGTATCCTTCCCTTGCCATGCCCCCAAGCCACACCCCCCCAAGCTGTGCCACACCCATCAAGCCACACCATGCCCACCAAGCCATGCCCCCAGAACCAGTGGAAAAATTTATTTTTAATACCACCACTGCTGGGAACTGCTCCATGATGCTGATGTTAGAGGATGGGGTGTTTGGGTGAGGAACTGAAATGGCTTTAGGGATTGTTCAGGTTCAAGTGAAGGGGCCTCTGTGGGAGCCTAGTTCAACATTGGCAGATTTCAGGCAACTCCACTTAGAATTTTTGGCTGTCAAAAAAAGAAAAAGTAAAGACAGGACCAGTGACACTGTGCAGAGTTCATGCAAACTATCAAACACTCTTGAATTCCTGTGCCTGCGTGAAGGATTTTGAAGCCAAATCCTACTTGGTACCAGGAATATCAGTCCAAGAAAGAGGCAACACAAACTTAGAAAATAGAAGGAATGAGAAATGAAAGCAAAAGCGGTAATATTTGCTTTGATTGATGATCTTTTTACAGGATTATTTCAGTAAATACTAACTTTTGTGGCAGGATAGGATGTTCACACTCTCAACATCCTCGACTCTTAAATTTCTGATCATTTCTCTGATTATTGCAATGTGCTCTGCAATGTGCTCCTTGAAGAGCATCTGGAAGTTTCAGTTGGTGCAAAATAAAGCGGCCCGCATAGTTTTGTGCAGACCTTGCTGTGCACATGTATCACCTCTCCTGCGGGAGCTGCATTGGTTGCTGATTTGCTTCTGGGTGCAATTCAAAGTGCTGGTTGTCAGCTTTAAAGCCCTTCATGGCTTGGGACCAGGTTATTTGAAGGACCGTCTCTTGCTGGTCACATCTACTCAACCCACTAGAGCAGGGAGGCAAGGGATGTTGTGGGTCCCATCCCCTAGGGAAATACACCTGGTGGGACCCAGAAGAAGGGCCTTGTCTGTGGTGGCTCCCTCTCTCTGGAACATCATTCCCCCAGAGATTAGAATGGCCCCCACAATAATACTCTTCCGGAAGGCACTGAAGAACTGGTTGGTGTTATATACATATATTGCATACTTGAAATACTGCCTTGTGATTGGTCCGTCAATACTGCCTTTTGATTGGCCCGTCAATACAACCTCTGATTGGTCCTTTGAATACTTGTAATACTATCCTTTGATTGGTCCGTCTGACGGCGGGAAAATTCAAGGAGCCGTCATTGGCCGCGAGCAGCTGCTATAAAAGAGGCTGCTGCGACTCCGGTTTGTTGAGTTTTGCAAGAGACTAATAAAAGAGCTGAAAGTCACACTGGTCTCGAGTCGATCTTTCCCGCGACATAACAGTTCTGCCATTGCACCTGGGGAACGCAGAGTGGGATGGAACCCGTTAAATAGCTCATGTGATGTGCTGTCGCTGGGGCGGGTGGTGGTGGTTATTTTATTATATTATTTTATTAATTTATTATATGATTCTCTCTTTCATTAGTTTTATTGTTTTATATATGGGGTTTTTATATTCTTGTAAGCTGCCTTGAGTTGCCATGTGCAAATAGGCGGCATTATAAATTTCCCCAAATAAATAAATAAATAAATACCTATCTATAATATTTTCAGGAGTCCTCTCCAACACCAAAGTTCAAAAGCTTCAGTATTCTCTGCTGCTTCAAAGTTCAGCTGCTGTTTCCACAGAGTGTCAGTTGATAGCTGATAAAATATAGGGATTGTATTTTTCTCTTCCTCTTTGCACTGCTGTTTATCATCAAGGATTGACAGATGTTATTTGTTAGGGGATTTCAGCAAAGTTGTTTTCTACACTTGTGATTATCAGCCCTGGATGCATATGGGAATCTACCAGGTACCGAACCAATTAACTATTTTATAATGTATAACTATTCCTTAAATCTATTGGTGTTAATCTTCAGCTGGCTCTTCCAAAGTTAACACAATAAATTATTCTGAATTCTGTTGGCCACAAAAATAGTTTTTTAAAAATATTTGTGTGTGTGTAAGTTTTGGTGTCATTTTTGTATGAATTGGCACTTTTGGATGCCGCTGCTGCTATTATTATTGTTATCCTTGGGACGGTGACATTATTTGGTGGGGGTGCAGTTTTTTCTTTCGAGAGTGGGCATCGTCCGTTCATTTTAATACGTGCCATTGTGTATACAGGAAAATGACAATAAAGGTTGTCTTATCTTATAAAGCTTAACTTACCTTATCTTAGTTTAACAATACTGCAGACGAGTCTCCTTCTATGGGCTTAGGAAAAAGAAATCCCTGTGGCATTATTTTTCATTTTCAGTTGCGAATGTCAATTCACTCTTTTAAAAGCATTCCTTCTGAATCAGTCCAACTTGTCGCCTACATTTTAATTGGCCGGCATCGCAATATGTAGTTTAAATGAATTGAAAAACCACAACTGCTAATCGTTTAAATTAAATTTACTAACTTTTCTCATGAAAGACAGTAAAATATCCCCACAAGCTGGGTGGGAAATAGTTTAATGGCAATTCTGGAACAACCTCAGGAAGATTGGCTCATTTTTCAGTGTTCATTAGTGGCTGCTGGTAAAGACCCAAGGTTTTTTTTTTTTCCTTTTAAAACCCTCTGTCAAGACCCACCCAGAAGCAACAGGGTAGCTGTTGCCACTGTGGTACATTTTAGGAAGAGATCTCTCGCGGAGATGTAACTCTCTGTGGCTTTAGATGTGTTCCTTGTGGAGAAGAGATTTTTTAACGGCTGCCGTGAATCACTGTGAGGAAACAGCTGCAAAACACCTGATCTAACAGGCGGCTTTTCAAAGAAAGCATATTGCACCGCCTGGCTGCATGGCATAAGGGATGATTGTGCAAAGCTGCTAGCCAGGCCTTCCGTTTCTCAAGCTGGTGATTTCGCTACACAACATGTTTTTACTACTCTACCTCTAGCCAGGGGTGGCCTTCAAAAATTTCAGCAACTGGTTCTCTGCCTGGTTGCTGGGTGGGCATGGCCTAGTGGGCGTGGCCTAGTCGGCCTTTTGCATCACGGCGGGGGGTGTTCGCCTTCCCCAGGCTCCAGAGGTTTTCCTCGAGCCTCTGGGAGGGCAAAAATGGCCTCCTGCAGGCTCCGGAGGCCCTCTGGAAGCTAGAAATGGGTCAGTTTCCAGCCTTGCGGAGCCTCCAGGAGGCCTGTTTTTTGCCCTCCCCGAGCCTCCATGCGGGCCCTGTACTTACCTTGCATCCAAAACAGACCATGTGGAGAGTCTTGGGAGGGTCGGGGCAGGGTGGGTGGGGCCAGCTATGGTGGGATTTGGTGATTCTGGCCATAACTTTAGCTATGGGTTTGCCTGAACCCGGGCGAACCCGTAGCAGTCCACCCCCCTGCCTTTAGCCAAGAGAGGTTGTTATGTGCAGTCTCTAAACAAGAGTTTATTGAGTGGGTAGAAAAACTCAACTCTTTTTAAGAAGGTGGAGAGAAAAAAGCAAAAGAACTGTTATCTGCTAAAATACTTGCTGGCGATTTAGTGGAATTGACATTGCTGGCTCCCAGTTGCTCTTTGTTCTGTCACCAGTAAAGAGACTCGCAGACCGGAGTTGAATTCAGCTCTTTAATAATAACAGTAACTTCAACTGCAGTCGAACCGCAGCAGCCCCTTTTATAGCGGTTGCTCTATGGCTCGCAACCAATGACATTTAGTTATTGGCGGCCAATCAGGTACTAACATTACTAACCAATCATATCATGGCTTCTGTTAACCAATAGGAACATTGCCCTAGAAGTCTTTATTTAAATACACTACACTCTTAAAAGTTGAAAAATGTAGGAATGTAGGTATAAATACCATGATGTCATTATAGATAGTCCTCAACATATGATTGTAATGGGACCTGCCCATTAAGTTCATATGTGTGATGGGTGTAAGTGGTAGTAAACATTGATTTTATGATGGTTTTTTGGAGAAGATTACGTTAATTGTTGTAGTCGTTACATTAATCTGTGGCTGTTAAGCAAATGTAACAGTTGTTAAGTGAACCAATTCTTTGCCATTGGGGCTAGTTTTGTTAAAAACTAGAAATGCTGGCATTTTGGAAAACTATTGTAAATCATGAACATGTGAGTTCGGAATGCTGCTAAGACCTGTAAATGTGGCCGTTGATCTGACCCAGGCTTTGTCAATCATAATTAATCACAAACTTGTTTTAAAAGCAAAACCTATTTTATTGCACCTCAGGGAATTGTTTTCATTCCCAGCCAGAACTAATCTTAAACATTCCCCCAAGATAAGCACACACCTTTCAGTTCTGTGGAATGCTGCCAAAAACAGAAGTATCAAATTAACTATAAAAGAAACCAACTGAAGTACAAGAAAAAACCAACCAAAGTACACAGACCAGAGGTGCTATTCAGCAGGTTTGGACCAGTTCTGGAGAACCGGTAGTGGAAATTTTGAGTAGTTCAGAAAACCAATAAATCCCACCTCTGACTGGAGACTTTACAGTATCCTTCCCCTGCCACGCCCACCAAGCGGTAGTAAAAAAAATTTGAATCCCACCAATGACACTGACCTTCGTGGATGATTCAGAACGGATCAAGCTACTTTGCTTCCTGCAAAGGTTTTGTCATTTAGGCCTGACTTTTATCCCTTACGGGAGGGGCAATCACCTCCCAGCCTTACTCCCAAGTTGCCCCTTTTGTTTCAGCTGCTCTTGCCTTCTAGCAACTTTGTGCACATGCACACTGGGTCCTCCGCTTCGCTGCTGCCAGACTCCAAAGGCTCCAAAGGCAGCACCCCAGTCCCACATGGTCCTGGCCCCATCCCTGCATTGGAAGCAGGACCCTTGTCCGAGTCCTCTCCAGACTCTTGACTGGTTCCTTTTCTTCCCCACTGTCCAATTCTTCTGCCGTCTGCACCAGCTGCCGGTGAACCACAACAGCTGTGTTGCCAAGCATCCAAAGTTTAGTCATATGACTTCAGAGGGAGTCTGATTACCAGATCTATAAAGCCAAGACATAAGTTTCTTCTTTGAACAGTTGTAAGTCGAAGACTATTTGTGTACTAACTAACATCAGGATCAGGCCAAACCATGGTATTCCTTGTGATACTGTATGGAAGTGAAAGCTGGATTTTGAAGAAGTAGGATAAGAAGAGTAATGACACTTGTCATTTGGTGTTGTAGAAGACTCTACATGGACAGACAAGAAAACAAACAAATAGATCATCAAATAAATCAACTGAGCATTTTCGTTTGAGGCATAAATGACCAAACTCAAATGATCCTATTTTGGACATATTCTAAGAAAATCCAGCTCTCTGGAGAAGGCTCCAAGGGTGACGAAGGTGGAAAGAAAGAGAAGAAGATGACTAGCACAAGGTGGAAGGACAATGTTCCAGTTACATTGGCAATGGATGCACCATTGAAAGAATCAGGTTAGGAACAAAACATCATGGAGAACATCTATGTTAGGACTCAACAGTGAATTGATAGCCTACAATCAATCAGTCAACCAATCCAATGTGTGAAGCTATGGTAGGTAATTCAGAGAAATTAGGAGAGTTATAGGACAGGGAACAACAACTTTTATCACTGAAAGAGTCTGGCAATTGTAAAATGATTAGGATGGGATTCAAAGGCTCTGTTTTACAAGTAGAAGGCAGATAAAGAGAAGAATCAAGAGTAGTTTTCCTGATTATCTTTTCTTTTCAACTATTAACAGTGAAGTTATCCTGATTTGTTGTATGGGAGGATGAAAAAATAGATTTTTAGGTTTTTGTGGATTTGAGAAAGCTTCTATATGAGAACTTCATCACTTAACCCAGAGCCCCCAAATCAAAATCATTATCACAGATAGTGGCTTTTGACTCATCACCCTACTGGAAGAATTACATTGATAAAAAAGAGCAAGAATTTGCTTAATCCTTGCCCAAACAGTTGGATATAAAAATACTGAAGACTTCACTGGAGATCAAAAGTCTATGGCAATATCATTTTTTTGTCTGCACAATCTTTTGTCTGCTTAAGTAGGAAAGATTGATGGGCAACATCAAGGCTTCTTACTCTGAAAACAAACTTTTCTTCTTTGTCTGTGATTATACTTCTTTTTTTGTTATTTGACCATAATAAAGTTTGTTGTTGAGACATAGATTGGTCTGCGTTTCAAAGAGAGGAATTCCCTTTGTAAGTAGCCACCCAATATTCACTTCCTCCACCATCCATAAATGATATGTTATTCTTAGGCTAGTTGTGACAAATGAGAGTACAGTATTCTCTTAGCAGATGTGTGAAAGTAACCAGAATGTTTACATGGCCACAAGAAAACTTTTACCACTAAAAATATTTGATCATGCTGTTTGAGCTAAAATGACCACCCAGATGTTATTGCAGATCCATGTAAAATCAGAGACAGCTAGCACCATGTCATAAAACTGGCCAAATTTGAATTTTACTAAACCACAAATGCATTCCATTTCAAACAAGCAAAACCCGGCCTATTTTAAATTGACTTAACTGGTCTAATGTTCAGCATGCAAAGAGAATCAGGCCTTTCGTTTTGTATCTTTAGGGGCACCTTCATAACAATCTCCAACACAAAGTCCTAGTCCTTTTAAAAATGTATGTATTTTCTATCCTATTCATTTATTAAATTTATATGCCATTGTTGGAAGAAATATCCATCTGGTTCAGTTCCAAGCTGGGAGAAAGACACTGGAAACATGGAGAATGATTGGAAAGACAGTTTAATGGTGAAGCAGAACCACCAAGCATATGTGATTCTGGATAGCTGAAAATCTACGAAAACAAATATAGATATAGATATACTGTGTTTCTTACAAAATAAGGCCGGGCCTTATTTTTTTTTTGACCCCCGAGAAAACGGCTAGGCCGTCTTTTTGGGAGTGACTTAATTCCCCCCCCTTGCATCCTCGGGTGGGCAGGCGACAACAGCCGATGGGAGGCAGAGAATAGATGGGGGTGGGGCCAGTCAGAGGTGGTATTTTCCGGTTCTCCGAATTACTCAAAATTTCCACTACCAGTTCTCCAAAACTGATCAGAACCTGCTTAATACCACCTCTGTGGTGGTGGCAGTAGGATGTGTGAAAATGGGATGCACCAACTCCCCGCTGGTCACTCTGCCCACTGGCACAGTCCCTGAACCCCCAAACACCAACCCTACTGCCAAACAGCCCGCAGCGGTGGCGGTAGCAGTGTGAGAATGTGACACACCCAGACGCCACTACCTTTCCACCATCAGCATCACCTGCTACTTCCCCCCCACAAAACATCCTGAATACTGCCACTATGGCTAAATGGCATGTGGCACTGGAGGGGCATGTGAAAATGAGAAGCCCCTGGCTGCCACCACCACTCTGGCTCTGCCCACTCACTTGCTCGCTCGCTTGCCAGCCCACCAATCCAGTTCTCCCATCAGTTGCCCATAGTGAGTTGTCCCGGCAGCAAATTGGCTGTGTTGAGTTGTCCTGTGATAATTTGGCAACGATGAGTTGGCAGAGGCAACTTGGCGGTGGCGAGCTGACTGCACCAAGCTGGCCATGCCAGGTTGCCCTAGATCCCATTTCAGACAAATGGTTGTCCAATTTCTTCTTTAAAAACCTCCAGGTTTTTTTATTTTTTTGCTCATAGCGGTTTCCGTTTACTTCCATGGGATTTTCACAAGAACATTTTGCCATGGACTTTTTCAGCATAATTACTGTCTACGGCCTCATATTCTGTTATTCTTGTAAATAGAATCTTGTGGCAAAAATCTTTCTAACCCAATTAAGAAGACATAAAATGACATCAATAGAGAAATGAATAGAGCATTATTAATGTTTGTCAGGGAAGGTTAATAAAAAGGCAAAGATTTTAACACTTGTTTGGGGCTGAATAAATATATGAGCCACCGTGCAAGCAAGCTAAAACTGATCCTACGTCTTTATAAACCTTAAAATTCTGAAATGAGATTTTTATGTGCCTTTTTTAAATTGAATTATTCCCTCTAACTAAGATGAAAGAAGATATTACTCTTGGCATTTCCTGAAATTAAGCCTGTAATATACTTGAATCATTATTTCTTTTTCCCTTAGTTTGATATACCTATACAGGTAGTCCTCGGTTTACAAAAGTTTTTATAGTGACCATTCAAAGTTACAATGGCACTGAAAAAAGTGAGTTATGATCTTTTTTCACAGTTGTGACCTTTGTAGTGTCCCCATAGTCACGTGATCAAAATTCAGATGTTTGGCTACTGGTTCATATTTATGATGGTGGCAGAGAAACTGTGAGAGGGATCTTGGAGTCTTAGTGGACAACCAGCTAAATAGGAGCCAGCAGTATGCAGCAGCAGCCAAAAAAGCTAATGCAATCCTAAGTTGCATTAACAGAAGGATACATTCAAGATCAAGTGAGGTACTAATACCACTCTATAAAGCCTTAGTAAGACCACACCTAGAGTACTGCATCCAGTTTTGGTCACCACACTATAAAAAAGATGTTGAGACTCTAGAAAGTGTACAGAGAAGAGCAACCAGGATGATTAGGGGACTGGAGACTAAAACATATGAAGAACAGTTACAGGAACTGGGCTTGGCTAGTCTAGTAAAGAGAAGGGCCAGAGGAGACATAATAGCAATCTTCCAATATTTGAGGGGCTGCCACAAGGAGGAAGGGGTCAAGCTATTTTCTAAGGCACCTGAAGGCCAGACAAGGAATAATGGATGGAAACTGAACAAGGAGAGATTCAATCTGGAAATAAGGAGAAACTTTCTGACAGTGAGAACAATCAACCAATGGAACAGAAGTTGCCCTCGGAAGTTGTGGGAGCATCATCACTTGAGACTTTCAAGAAGAGATTGGACTCCCATTTGTCAGAAATGGTGTAGGGTCTCCTGCTTGGGTGGGGGGTTGGACTAGATGACCTACACGATCCCTTCCAACTCTGATGATCTGTTATCTGTCCCAAGGTCATGTGATCCCCTTTTCCGACCTTCTGACAAGCCAAGTCAATGGAGATTCACTTAACAACCAGGTTACTAGCTTTTCCGCTGCAGTGATTCACTTAACAACCATGGCAAGAAAGGTTATAAAATATGGCAAAACTCACTTAACAAATATCTCACTTAACAACATAAATTTTGGGCTCAATTGTGGTCATAAGTCAAGAAATACCTGTAATTCATTCTCATGGCCTGAAGGTCCATTAGCACCTGAAGTATTAGCGGCTAGCTATCCATGAAGTGCCTGAGCCAAGAGGTCACCTTTTTTCGATGGCCATTGCGCTAATATTTGGATAACTAAGCTTCAAAGGTCTGTCTGCCAAATTTATGCCTCCCTTTTGCTGGCATCAAGATTAATATTAACATAGTGATTCACTCCACCAGGTTGTAAATAGATCGTTAAAGTGAACTTGTGTTCAGAATCAAAACCCTTATCTTTATGACAAAAATGTTTTGTGCAATGACGTGTTTTATTGACTCTCTGTGAGAAGAAACGAACCGGTCAACTCCAAGAGTTAGAATTGTCAACCATCAAATTCAATTATTAATTAAGAAAAAGTATATGTAAGAGTTTCAGATTTTGCTTCTGTAGAAGGTTAGCACCCACCGCTCTCCTAGAAGAATGAAATATTTTGAGAAATTTTAAAAAGGCAGAATATTGTATTTCTCTGGATGCGAAATGGAGAAACATGCTCTTGGAAAGCAGCCCCCACCTTCTTCAATAGTCCCCAGCAGATATTTTGTGCCCATAAAGAAAGGCTGGGCCAAAACAAAAGACCTTCAGCTCTAGGGTAAAGGGATTAAAAAAAATGACCCTTCAGGACATAATAGGATTAACCCACTAAAACACAGAGCTCACCCCATTGCACAATCTGCTAAGGAGATTGCATCATCCACAGCAAACTTCAACCAAACTTAGCTCAGACAAACTCCTAGGATTTGTACATGGCCCCATGGGAGTCTGACAACAGCCAATAGAAAATATGTTCTTGCACAGGAACAGGAAGCTCAAGTGCAAAGCCCAAGAGAAGGTATAAAAGCCACCCACTCTCAACTCCATGTGGTCGGCTGCCCAGAACCACCCATGTGGTTTTGCTTCATCATTAAACCATCTTTCCAATCAGCCTCCATGTTTCCAGTGTCTTTCTCCCAGCTTGGAACTGAACCAGATGGATATTTCTTCCAAAAGTTCTTTGGTCATGCTGTTGGCTCTGCAGCTTTGCTGCATGGCTCTGTAGCTATTAGTTCACCATGATTTGTATATGAGATGAAAGTGCAAGAATACTGTCACCATCAAAGTGAGATTAATTTCTTCTTCTAATGAATGGATCAGGAGAAGCTGATTGTGTTAAACACAGATTTAGACGGAGTCCACATTTTTTCCCTTTAGTTGCTTTATCACTTTCATTAATGCATGTGGTTTCCTGTTAAAAATTAAAATTATTAAAATAATTATTCTTAAAATTATTTCTGGAGAGAAGAGATCTTGTTGATTACATTTCTGGATTTGTGAGCTAGGTTTCTTGTTCATACAAACCAGCCCTAAGTTCAATTCAGTTGTTAAATTAGTAACACCATTGTTTACTTTTTTTATTTGTTTGTTTGTCAAACTTGTACAAGATAACAAGCATAAGTATGAACATAAATAAGAATGAGGGAAGTAAATACAGATAAATGGGGACAGGAAGACAGGGATGGTAGGCAGCTGGTGTGCTTTAAGGACCTCTTAGGAATGGGGTGACGTTCACGGTAGACAGTTTGAGATTGAAGCTGTGAGGATTTGAGGCTATAACAGAGTCTGGTAGGGCATTCCAGGCATTGACCAGTCTGTTGCTGAAGTCATATTTTCTGCAATTGAGTTTGGAGCGGTTTACTTTGCATTTCTATCGGTTGTTTTCCCGTGTGTTATTGTGATTGAAGCTGAAGAAGTTGTTGACAGGCAAGATGTTATAGCACACAATTTTGTGAACTATGCTTAGATCAGACTGCAGTGCCAGATTTTCCAGGCCCAGAATTTCGAGCCTGGAGGCATAGGGAATTCTATTGTGAGTGGAGGAGCGGAGTACTTTTCTTGAGAAATACCTCTGAATCCTCTCAATTGTGTTAATGTCTGATATACCGTGCAGGTTCCAGGAGGACAAAACGAATCTGGCTTCCCCATTGACTTTGTTAGAGGGTTGCAAAAAAAGGTGAACACATGACCCTAGGACCTTGCAATCATCATAAATATCAGTCAATTGCTCAATGTTTGGATTTTTTAAATATAGTTTTTTTTTTATTAATGTGTAATATGACATGCAAAGAGAATACAAAAGTAAACATTAGGGAAGGAAAAGGGGAAGTGGATAGTGGGGGAAAGCAAGGGAAAAAGAAACAAAAAAGGTGTTAGCTTCCGACTCCTTTGGTGCAGTAAAATAAGGCATTAACATCTACCCTCAACTTATTACTTTTTCATAATAATATAAACTAGCCAGCTAAAAGTCTGAATTTTGATCATGGGACCCTGCAGATGCTGCAATTGATTGTAAGTGTGAAAAAGTGTCACAAGTCACTTTTTTCAGTGCCGTTATAACCAGGGATGGGCTTCAAAAATTTTAGCAAAGGGTTCTCAGCCCAGTTGCTGGGTGGATGTGGCCATGGTTAGTGTGGCCTAGTCAGCCTCCTATACCATGGTGGGAGGGGCCATTTTTACTCTCCCCGAGCTCTGGAGGCTTTCCTTGAGCCTCTGGAAGGGTTCTGGGAGGGCTCCGGAGGCTCTCTGGAAGCCGGAAGTGGGCCCATTTCCAGCCTTCCTGAATTTCTGGGAGGCCCATTTTTCGCCCTCCCCAAGCCTCTGTGCGTGTTTGCACTTACCAGTATCCAAAATGGGCCACATGGGGATTCCTGGGCGGGGCAGAGTAGAGTGGGCAGGGCCAGCCAGGAGTGGGATTTGGGGGTTCTCCAAACTACACAGAATCTTAGCTAGGGGCTCTCCTGAACCCCTGCAAACCCCCAGCAGCCCACCCCTGGTTGTAACTTCAAGCAGTCACTAAATGAACTGTTGTAAGTCAAGGACTACCTGTACAAGCTTACTGGGGAGCTGGCATCCTGCTCACATCTTTCAGTGTGTCCAAAGTACATCTGTAGTTGTCAATCTATGAGCTACATTGCCCCATTCTTTAACCTTGACCTTGGCTCATGCTGGTGCTTGCCTTAGCTTCAACCAAACTCCCAAACTATAAAGCATTCCTTCAACCTCTCCTATATGTCAGCATAAATCTAAGTTCTGGGTATGTTGCATAAAAAGAAGTTGGATACACAAACAATAACACGCAGCACAGTGAGATAGAACCTGCCTATGAGTTTTATATGGATATTATGCTGGTAATATCATCACATCGCATTGGGGCTGGGGGCGGGCAGGATGAGGAGGAATGGAATGTCCTTTGCAACCAAGACTGGAAATATAAGCCAAAAGGATTTAAATATCAAGACAGTTTCCCAATGAAAAAAATAATTTTAGGTTGTCGGGCTTCAAACTACAAAAGGCCCATTGATCACTGATCTTCCTCCAAGGACACAGAGAAGTTGCACAGTTGTTTCTCTAGTATGAAGAACAGTTTTCTTGGACTTCCAGCTCTAATTTTTTTTTAACTTACTCTAAAAGCAACACACACACACACGTAGATGAACAATGCATAATGCACAAAGGAGGAACATTTCCATATTGTGTACTTGTTCTTCCTGAGAGAATACAACCCTGATCAAACCCTGAGCATCTGCATAGACAACCCTGCTCAAAATAGGCTGAATCTTCACTCCTGGGTGAATTTTCCTATTTACCAATAGTCCCCTGACTTGTCTCAATTTCATTTCTGCTTGTTTTCTCTCATCCAGTCCATTATTGGCTTTAGACAACATTCAGCTTTCGTGGAGTAAGGAGCAGGAGAGTTGGGTACCATCCACATAATTACGGCACCTCACTCCAAAGCTCTGGATGGTCTTGATGAATGTGAGTGAGTAGGGGATACAAGATGAACACCTGGGACATAATAGGTCAATGGTCTAGGTATCCAACTACCCTACCACTCAGAGGGGACTGGAAGGGGACCAAAATGGCAAGTGTAAGCATTGCTTGAAGCCTTTCTATCCATGACAATGATGAATGAATATTCAAACAAGGAGGGCTCTGATCTGCTGCTGCACCACCATTTTGGCTTCCTTGGTTCTTCTACTGTGTATCTATTGCATATCTGTAGGAGATGAGCAGGCTGAGCTGGAAGGTGGAGTTAAACATGTCATCATTTTGGAGTCATTGCATTGCCATGAGACACCCAAGTCCAGCCCCCATGAATTATGTTGACCCTTATCTAGCAATAAATTAACTTTGACCTTTAGTTGACCAGAATCTTGTGTATAGGTAGCAAGAGTAAATTCTTCTGTGTTTTGAACTCAGTGAATGCTCCTGGTTATCTGCATCTGACAATATCTGCTAGGACTGCCTTCTGGACTCAATGTGCTAGTAAGGATTAATCAGTGTCTTCAAGGCCCAGAGATGCCAGGTAGTCTAAAGAAAGATCTTTGTTGATAGTATTGGAACTTTCAGAGGGTTAGAATAATGAACAGGACATTGAAGATACTTGTTAGAAGACAAAAAATGAAATGCAGCTACTTCCCAGGGCTATTTGGAAGACTATCCTCTTCTCATGAAATAGGCAATGAAAACTGAGATTATAATGGCCACGATGGTTGGTGGGCAGGTAAGAAGGACACACTATAATGAGAATCCAGGAACATTATCAAACCCTAGACACCATCTTTAAGCAGAAGTTCAAACCATGCAGAATGGGCTGGAATTTCTCTAAATCCTGGATCAGTACTCAATAATATCTCTACCTTGTCTGATTAAGCTAAAATATTTTGACCCACATTTAGTCTTCCATTGATTTCCAGCAATTTTATAGAATACTCACAGTCTTCCAGAGTCTGATGGGAAGCTAGGGATCGTATGGGCTAAACTTTCCAGAATCCTCCTTTGTCCTAAATCAATGCTCCTCAGTCACCAAATTAAGTCCCTCAGAATGTTTTATTGGAAATAAATTATTTTGTGAGTCTTTTTGGACAAGATAGCTCTGAATTGTACCACCTTAGGAAGTGGGACAGGGAATGAAATAGCTGCCATGACTGGCTCAGGAATTCTGGAAGTTGAAGTCCAGAGGTCATAAAAGGGACATAGTTGCCCATCCTTGCATTAGGGTCTCTCTCCATCTGGAAGCATGACAGTGTTACCACAAACAAAGGTACATTCAGTCTTTTTTGAACTCCACAAGTCAAATTCTCTTATTTTTCAGATTGGATTATTGTTCTGTTAAAATAAAAACAAACAGTTCAGTCCTGGTTGTGTTTTATCTTCTGTATGTGCTTCTCAAAAACTGTGGAGGTTTTGTTACTGCAGACCATTTGAAAACATAATATTTGAAATGTGGGCTGCAGCTTAATTTCAGAACAGAAAGCGATTGGTATTATAAAGCTTAATGTTTATAGGAAAGAATGTTTTTCCTTTTTGGCTCTTCCGCCTCCACCTTTATATTTAGTGGATGTTCAAAGAGAACTAATATATTCATAGAAATATAAGGACCTCAAATGTATTGGGTGGTTTAATTTTTGTGAGGTTAACGCTACTATTATTGATGTCTTGTACAAACTACAGAGATGGAAAAAAAAGAGGAAATGTCCATGTCATGACAAAACCCCTACTTACTGGAATGTGTCCCCCTGTAAGATATGTGCATGTTCTAAGGCATGCATCGCAATTAGTTTTTTTGAAAATTTGCAAAATCTGAATAGTCAATAGTTTTTTTAATTAAAAAGGATGAGATGCATCTAATTAATATACTGAGCCAGTTTTTCAGTTTTATTCCTGGTCTGTCTTTTGTGCTACAGCCCCGCATACAAATTATTCAGTCTTATTGGCAATAAAATTGTTTAAATGTAGGCAGAATTGTCTAAAATTAGTCCCTGACTTACAACCATTTGTTCAGCAATTGTCTGAGGTTGTGACAACATGGAAAAAAAGTGACTTATGACCAGTCTTCACACTTACACCCATTCACATCATCCCTGTAGTCACTGGATGAAAATTTGGCAATTTTTGCAAAATATTTGCAACATTTGCATAATCCTGGGGTCACATAGTCCCCATTTGCAACTTTTCTAGCAAGCTTCCAATAAGCAAAGTCAACAAGGGAACCGAATTTGCTTAGTGACTGTGTGATTCACTTAAAGACTGCAATGATTTGGTTAACAGCCGTGACAAAAAGGTTATAAAATTGGATACGACTCACTTAGCCACTGCCTTGCTTAGCAACCGAAATTCTGGGCCCAAAGAGCTATTCTGAAGCGAGATGGTTTTCGTTGTTCTCCTGTTCTAAGGGCGGTAGCAAGAGAGATTAAAAAATATATATCTTTTTCTTCTTTTCCGGTTGACAGCATCAAACATACAAATGTCACCTCCTTATCTGGCCTTTATGTCTGTTTTTCTTTCCTTTTTCTCTTAATGTGATGTCTCCATGCAGTTTTGCCGTCACTGAGGAAATGAATGTGGGCTGCAGGACTTTTGAATCAACATGCAAAGATTTTGCTTGTCTTGCTAACAGCTGCTCTCCAGCACTGAAGGCCTGATCTACGTCACTGCTATCGTCACTCCAAATTGAAAAGGAAGATAAAGGTATCTCTGGGGGAAAAGGGTCTTCTGTAAAAATAATCCTTTTACTGAACTATAGCGGTCATCGTGCGTGGAAATCCTACAGAAAAGGGCCCATTAACTAAGATATTACATTTTAGTGGTATTTTAGTCATATAATAGTAATGAATTCATTAATGAATCAGCGACTATGGAGAAATATAAATTTTCCCCCCTTCTTTTCTTCTTACTTTGCATTTATGTTTTAATCAAAAAGGTCTTTAAATATTGTTTTTTTAAAATTGTGTTTGTTAATATAAATAAATAGATGGCTTACATGGGGAAAAACAACAACATTGTGTTATTACGTTTGTCCTACGGCAGTTAAATTATGCAATCATTGCCAATTGTGCCAAGGGTTTATTTAGATGGACGTTAACGTTGTATTGTTTTTGCAAAGTTTGCAAGACACAAGGGATAGGGTTTGAAAAATTTGCATGACGAATGGTATAAGAAGCTAGTTGTCCTTAGTAGCACTCTTTCTACATAAATAAATAAATAAATTGAAAGTGAAAAAAAATGTGAATATAGATGGATAAATAGACAGCAAAGATGCCTGAAAGTATTTTCCGTTTGAAGTTTAGCTGTAAAGAACACACATCATCTGGATTTACTAAAAGGGATGAATATCAAAGAGAATATGGAATGGACAGAATGAAACCATTTGTAGCTGTTTTCCCCCCCTCTTCTCTTATGATCTTAGGATGTTTTTCTTTGAATGATTTCTTCTTGGAATCTTTGCAAAATTTAGACAGAGGAATTTTAAAATTAAATAGAAATGAAGGAACACCACCTGTTTGTAAGTCTGGCTCTTTTATGAGGATTTTGGCCTCTGAACAACTGACTGACTTAATTTTATTTGTTTTTGGAAAACAACTTAGGCACTGGAATCCTGACTATATTTGCACAATGTAAGAAGTGCTCATTAGATGACATTAGAGGGCTCTAAACCTCATTTATAATAATAAAACATGCAAGTAGCAGGAAACTCAACTTATCACAGAACACCTTCCAAGGCACATGAGCAAAAAGGGCCTGAGAAAGGCACATGGCTGTTTCATTGCTTTTCTAAACCTGCTCTTCATATTTTGACAAATTCTTTTATTTTAAACAGCTCTCTGGCCCAGCAACTACAATTGTGATCAGATAGATGGCCATACAGTATTTTTATAGGCCATGGAATGTTTCTTTTTGATTTTCAAACCATTCTCATGTGCCCTAGATTACATCATGTAAGTACAGGTAGTCCTCAACTTACAAGAGTTTGCTTAGTGACCATTCAAAGTTACACCATCACTGAAAAAAGAGACTTATGACAATTTTGCAGCATCCCCAGGATCACAGGATCAGAATTGACAAATTTTGGCAACTGACTCATATTTAGGACTGTTGCAATGTCCTGGGATCATGTGATAACAACCTTTTGTGACCTTATGTCAATCAAAATCAACGGGGGAAGCCAGATTCGTTTAACAATTTGTGTTAGTTTTAGTTAGTTTAGTTTACTTTATTGTGATTGCACCTCGTACAATGAAATCAACACCATCTTCAGTGAGCATCATGACCATGAAAATAAGCACAAACACACATCCTTCACATTCTACACATTGAACTGAAACCTCCTGACATTGTATTAATATTGCACTATACAGTAGAACTCAATAGAGTTACTGCCCTGTTGTTAACGGCAGGGGAAGGATACTGTAAAATCTCCAGTCAGAGGTGGTATTTGCCAGTTCTCAAAATTTCTGCTACCGGTTCTCCAGAACTGGTCAGAACCTGCTGAATACCACCTCTGATCTTGACAGACTGGAACACTGGGCTATCTAACAAAATGAAATTCAGTGTAGAGAAAAGTAAAGTCCTACACTTAGGCAAGAAAAACCAAAAGTACAAATATAGACTGGGTGAAACCAGGCTTAATAGCAGTAATTGTGAGAGGGATCTTGGAGCCTTAGTAGACAACCAGCTAAATAGGAGCCAGCAGTGTGCAGCGGAAACCAAAAAAGCCAACACAATCCTAAGCTGCATTAACAGAGGGATACAATCAAGATCAAGTGAGGTACTAATACCACTCTATAAAGCCTTAGTAAGACCATACCTAGAGTACTGCATCCTGGTTTGGTCACCACACTATAAAAAAGATGTTGAGACTCTAGAAAAAGTACAGAGAAGAGCAACCAGGATGGTTAGGGGACTGGAGACTAAAACATATGATGAACATTACAGGAACTGGGCTTGGCTAGTCTAGTGAAGACAAGGACCAGGGGAGACATGATAGCAGTCTTCCAATATTTGAGGGGTTGCCACAGGGAGGAGGGGGGTCAAGCTATTTTCCAAAGCACCTGTAGGCCAGACAAGGAACAATGGATGGAAACTGAACAAGGAGAGATTCAACCTGGAAATAAGGAGAAACTTTCTGACAGTGAGAACGATCAACCAATGGAACAGCTTGCTCTTGGAAGTTGTGGGAGCTGCATCACTTGAGACTTTCAAGAAGAGATTGGACTGCCATTTGTCAGAAATAGTATATGGTCTCCCGCTTGTGGGGGGGTTGGACTAGATGACCTACAAGGTCCCTTCAAACTCTGTTAATCTGAATCATCAGTAGGTTTGCTCAGAAATTTTTTCCTGTTTACTAATCTCTGTGTGCTTTCATTTTCCTCACCAAAACAAAAAACCCCATCACAATTAAGGATAGAGTCAAAAAGTTAGTAATCTGATGCCTAAGATCCTTGTTAATCTCTTCAGTCCATTTTGGTGAAGACATTTCTAAATAGTAAAACATGACAACTGTCAAAACATCTCTCATAACATATCTGGAAAGAAAAGAAAATGGAGCATTGGTAAATATATTATTGATATGAAAATGTAGATCTTTTCCTCTGTTTTGACCACAGTATAAATCAGCCCAGAAAACAGGGTAGGTCTTGGCCTCGAAATGAAGTTGGTTTTGATGGCTGAACATGTAGTGGGTTTGAGGCTCATAAAAGCTGCTTGTGTGGTAAATTGTATCTTTGAATGTAGAACACTTGAGTTCTCTCTTGTCAATTCAGTGTTATGGCCACTGGCACAGAGACCTGGGGTTTCAGCAAAATTCAACCTACTCATTACTAAAATTGTTACAGTACGTTCATTCCCTGTCTACTGTCTCAACCTGTTTGGGACCATATCTCTCCAAACCCTTTCCAAGTTTTTGGAAAGCTGTTCTAGATCAGCTTATGCATGCCATTATCATCATAGCTTCCTCTTTCCATGCCTAATACAGAGATGACATTATTATTTATTTATAAAATTTGTTGGCCACCCATCTTAACTCTGAGTTTAGTTTAGTTTACTTTATTGTCATTGCACCTTGTACAATGAAATTAAATACCATCTTCAGTGTACATTATGACTATGAAAACAAACACAAACACGCATCCTTCACATTCTATACATTGAATTGAAAACCCCTGATGTTGCATTAATATTGTACTATACAGCAGAATTCAAAAAAGCTACTGCCCTGGGATAGAAGCTGTTTTTCAGCCTATTTGTCCTTGTTTTTATTATTCTGTACCGTCTGCCAGATGGTAATAGTTCAAAAAAAGGGTGCCCAGGATGAGATGGATCTTTGAGGATGTTTTGAACTTTCTTAGGGCAGCGGGAGCTATAAAGCTCTTCCAAAGAGGGGAGAGGGCAACCAGTGATCTTCTGGGCAATGACGTTAACCCTCTGGAGTGCTGTCCTATCTGCCACTGTGCAATTGGCAAACCATACAGAGGTGTAGGAGCAGTTTACGGTCATAAAAATTTATTTATAGCTGTACATTAAAACATAAATAAATTAAAACCAAACAATAAAATCTAAAGACAGGTATCCCAAAGGTGTTTTTTTCAAGAGGCAACTGGACTTCCTGGTTTTTCTTTGAAGACATTTCGCTTCTCATCCGAGAAGCTTCTTCAGGTCTGGAGTCCAGTTGCCTCTTGAAAAGCACCTTTGGGACAACCATGACCTGGATGACTGAGAATCTCTTAACATCTAATAATAGGTGGGGAAAGCGGGGGTGGGTGGAGGGAGGTGGGATCTGTTGTTGATCAACTACCTTCACTGCACTGTTTTCTCACTGGGACCTCAGACCAACTGGCACAGCCATGTCTTTAGGTCCTTATGGAAAAATAGGAAGGTTGGGGCTAACTTCACACGGGAGGAGCAAGATGTTCCAGAGAGCAGGAGCAACAGCAGAGAAGGGCCTCCTTCTGGACCCAAGCAGCCAGAATAATTGGGCTGATGGGTCCCACAGCATGCATCCCCTGCTGACACAAGAAAGATAGGACAGTCCCAGTAGCATGAGATGATCCCTCAAATAGAGACCATGATAGCAGAGGTGATTGTGTTACTAAATATAATGCAATATGACAATTCATCACATAATCAGACAGATGTTTAGACTGGGTTTGGCATTTTAATCCTTCCCAAGGCAGATAGGCAGATGTTGCTGTTTGATGGTGTTGACAGTTTTGTTGCAGGATGTAAGCTGTTCCAAGTTAAGCTGTGTTTTGCAAATGACTGATAGTTTTGTCAATGACAGTGGTATTGAGATGGTGCATTGTTATTATTTATTTATATGTTGTCATTTATATGTGTGTTGTTATGTATTTATATGTTGCCCAACTCCTAATGCCTTAGGGAGACTACATATAAAAATATTCAAAACAAGAGAAAAAACACAATAGGCAAAAATGAAGTGTAAACATGGGGAAGTCATTGGTCAATTAAGTCATCTAAATGCTTCAATTAGTTGCCAAGGCATCTGTAGAGGGGTGAAAAATCTCAAGATGATAGCCATGACCAGCTTCAAACACCTGCTAGTTTGTATTTTTTGGACACCCTTCCCTCACATGGAGTCTTCTGAATATAGGAAAAAAAATGTTACTATAATGACGTGGGAAAATACCTGAACAAAGCTGAATACCATACATGTAAGTACCAAAAACTTAAGAATATATATATATATATATATATATATATATATATATATATATATATTATATATATTTGTTTTCTGAGGTTCTCGCGGTATTTATATGTGGATCTTTGATTGTTCGGGTTTTCTCCCGCGTAAGATTCAAGTATCTAGGCAACGCGTTCGATGAAGTCTCATTCATCATCTTCAGGCTTCTGTCTCCGGCTCTGTGCTTTTCAGAGTAATGTGAGATTGCAGCTGCTTTCTCCTTTTAACTGCCAGTGGGGGTGGGACTTGATTGGGTGGGGGCTTGGCTGTGTTCTGATTGGGTGGGGGTGTGTTCTCATTGGTAGGGGTTTGGTTGTGTTCTGATTGGTTGGGGGTTAGCCGTGTTCTGATTGGTTGGAGGCGTGTTCTGTTCAGGTGGGGGCTTGGCTGTGCTCCGGTTAGTCTTAGTTGCTGGGGGATTTGAGCTGGTGAGTTGTGATCTTGCTGTTTGGCTTCTAGTTCGTGGTCCTGTTGCATCTTCATAGTGGGTGTCGGTTTGCTTCATGTATGGCTCGGAGGGGTTTGAAGTGGGTAGTGATGCAGCTGTAGTGCAGCTTATGGTCCATGGTCGTGTCTCATCTTCTGAGTGGGTGAGAGTCTGTTTTCTACATGGAAGTGTGGTGGTGGCATCTTGTGTGGCTCTCATGGGTGTGGGTCTGGTGTCCTTCTTCATGTTAGGTACTCGTCTGTTCATGAGGGCGGGTTTCCAAATGGCTGGAAGGCGGGAAGTGTCATCTCGTTTGTTCATGCTGTGTGGGCGTTTTTCTATCTCTATGGCTTCTCTGATTATTCTGCTGTTGAAGTGTTCGGTTTTGGCGATAGTTCTGGTGTTTTTAAAATCAATTTCATGTCCTGTGGCTTTGAGGTGTTGGACCAGGGAAGAGGTCGTTTCTTCTTTTTTGATTGAGTTCTTATGTTCTTCAATGCGTGCATTTATTCTTCTGTTAGTTTGTCCAATGTATGTGGTAGGGCAGGCAGTGCAGGGGATTTCGTATACTCCTTGGTTTTCTAATTCGATTTTGTCTTTGGGGTTTCTTAGGATGGTGGATATTTTTCTGTTTGTGCAGAATGCTGTTTTGATGTTGTGTTTTGGAGGATCTTGCTGATTTTGTCTGTAGTGCCTTTTATATATGGGAGGAGGGCTTTGCCGTTTTCTTGTTCTCTGTCTTGGATTTTGGTTGGGGTTTCTTTTTGGATTAGGTGGGTAATCTTCTTTCTTTGGAATCCATTGGCTGTAAGTACGTTGGTGAGAGTGTGTAGTTCGGTTTTTTGGTGTTGTTCATCGGCTAAGCATTTTGTTCTGGAGATGAGTGTCTTGGCTACGGAATTGATCTGTGCTGGGTGGTGGTGTGAGAGTGCATGTAGATAGCGGTTAGTGTGTGTTTTCTTCTGGTAGATGGTGTGTCCTAGGGAGCCATTGGATCTTTTGTATACCAAGACATCTAGGAAGGGAAGTTGGTTGTTGGCTTCTGTTTCCATGGTGAATTGTATTTTGGGGTGTAGGAAAAAAAAGAAACCCCAACCAAAATCCAAGACAGAGAACAAGAAAACGGCAAAGCCCTCCTCCCATATATAAAAGGCACTACAGACAAAATCAGCAAGATCCTCCAAAAACACAACATCAAAACAGCATTCTGCACAAACAGAAAAATATCCACCATCCTAAGAAACCCCAAAGACAAAATCGAATTAGAAAACCAAGGAGTATACGAAATCCCCTGCACTGCCTGCCCTACCACATACATTGGACAAACTAACAGAAGAATAAATGCACGCATTGAAGAACATAAGAACTCAATCAAAAAGAAGAAACGACCTCTTCCCTGGTCCAACACCTCAAAGCCACAGGACATGAAATTGATTTTAAAAACACCAGAACTATCGCCAAAACCGAACACTTCAACAGCAGAATAATCAGAGAAGCCATAGAGATAGAAAAACGCCCACACAGCATGAACAAACGAGATGACACTTCCCGCCTTCCAGCCATTTGGAAACCCGCCCTCATGAACAGACGAGTACCTAACATGAAGAAGGACACCAGACCCACACCCATGAGAGCCACACAAGATGCCACCACCACACTTCCATGTAGAAAACAGACTCTCACCCACTCAGAAGATGAGACACGACCATGGACCATAAGCTGCACTACAGCTGCATCACTACCCACTTCAAACCCCTCCGAGCCATACATGAAGCAAACCGACACCCACTATGAAGATGCAACAGGACCACGAACTAGAAGCCAAACAGCAAGATCACAACTCACCAGCTCAAATCCCCAGCAACTAAGACTAACGGAGCACAGCCAAGCCCCACCTGAACAGAACACGCTCCAACCAATCAGAACACGGCTAACCCCCAACCAATCAGAACACAACCAAACCCCCTACCAATGAGAACACACCCCCACCCAATCAGAACACAGCCAAGCCCCCACCCAATCAAGTCCCACCCCCACTGGCAGTTAAAAGGAGAAAGCAGCTGCAATCTCACATTACTCTGAAAAGCACAGAGCCGGAGACAGAAGCCTGAAGATGATGAATGAGACTTCATCAAACGTTGCCTAGATACTGAATCTTACGCGGGAAAAACCCGAACAATCAAAGATCCACATATATATATATATATATATATATATATATATATATATATATATATATATATATATATTAAGCTTTGTTCGGGTATTTTCCCATGTCATTGTAGTTGTGCTTTTAAAGTTGTAGCAACGTTTTGGCAGAATCTCATCTGTCATCATCAGGCTTCTGTATTGTGTTCGTCAACCCATGCAGCACAGGTGAGTTGAGTATCTGAGCAAGCAGCTGCATGTCGGGATCACCTGCCTTCCTTCCGCTCTGCGCAGCCTCAGAGTGCACTGACCAAGGGACTGGTGGGTTGCAGCTGCTGCTGGATACTGTTGATCCCCACGCGCTTGCCAGCTGTTGTGTGCATGCGGGGCAGGGGCAGGACGCCCAGACATGGTGATCACCCTGAAATTGTGTTTCCCTGAAAATAAGCCCTAGTGCTTATTCGGGGGCCCAAAAGAAAATAAGACCGGGTCTCATTTTCAGGGTAACACGGATATAAGCACAGGAATATCCTCAAGGGTTATTTAGCTCAGGGCCATTGAACACCTTTGTTTATTATCAGCATCTCATATTCCAAAGAATTCTGCCTGTGAACTTTGGAGACTCAACCTGAATATTGCAGTGATTAACCAAAACCACGAAGGCAACACTATGCCATGTATGGGGTAAATATGAATTCTTTCTTTGCATTTTTTTTCCTGATCTGTAAATAGAATTGAACAGATTCTTGGTAGATGCACTCAGGTCCAGTGCTTACTGCCAGGTTCATAGGTTTTATTCCAAGAATCACTTTCCCCAGCATAATTTCCAAAGACGAAACCACATTGTTGGCAAATGCAAATTTACAAAAGTTGCCACGTTACTCCCAGACATAAAGCATTCTTAGATCCGATCTGTTTAAGTTGTTTTGGAAGTTGATTTCAATCATCTTGAAATCGACTCTGGGTTGGGTCATCCAGACAGTTAGGAAGAAACCAGGAAGGCCAAAAAAACCCCAAACCCGTCTTCATTTTTGTGGCATTTAAATGCTATTTCACAGCCTTTTGTATAAGTCATCAATCTTAAGAATGGATGCAATTGATTGAATTATCCCAGTGGATTCCATTTTTTTGGCCCAGTGGGTGAGTAATGAATTTCATTAGACACCCCAAAACAAAACAGCACTGTTTGTTGATCAATATCTTTAGGACAACAGTTAGCAATATGACCCATGCTTGTGATGGTTGCAGCACTAACCATAACTATTCACAATTTCTGCAGTGCAAGGACTCTAAGCTTCACCCCCTCTTAACACTTCCCTCCAGTCTAGCTGGAGATTCCATCACATCATGCTTCAAAATGCAGCCTTAAGGCATTGATCATAACATAATATCTCTGAATATCATTTGTGTGAGAAAATAAGCATGGCTACAAGAAGATGATAAATACATATTTTGAGTTATGTGGGGTCAATATTTGGATGAGCTGTGGTGATGTAGTGGTTAGAAAGCCATACTGCTGGCTACTTCTGCTGACTGTCAGCAGTTCGATTCTCACCAGGCTCAAGGTTGACTCAGCTCTCCATCCTTCCAGGGTGGGTAAAATGAGGACCCAGATTGTTAAGGGGCACTATGCTGACTCTGCAAACCTCTTAGAGAGGGCTGTAAAGCTCTATGAAGCGGTATATAAATCTAATTGCTATTGCTATTACAAACATGAAAAAGGAAAAGTGCATTTTAAATGTTGTGCATGAAACAGAACCATTTAGATCTACATAAAGCTGAAAAATAAAGATTTAAGCATTCAACCACAAGTTTCCCATTTTTCATTGCAATGGACATTTTTTTCATGAGTATTTTACACAATGGGATTTATGCAAGATTAGAAGATTAAGGGACATATGCCTCTGGTCAGTAAACATTTGCTTCTGTTTTGAATGAATAAACCACTCTGATTCTGAAAGAATTTCATTGACCACTATGTTTGATTTTCTCTAAATCTTGAAATAAATACTGCTATCATTACATTTGATAGCATTGATTATCTACCTGGGTCCTCTATGTATCTTAATCTGAACACATCGTTGTTAGATCACAGATACATAGAATAGAATAGAATAGAATAGAATAGAATAGAATAGAATAGAATAGAATAGAATAGAATAGAATAGAATAGAATAGAATTCTTTATTGGCCAAGTGTGATTGGACACACAAGGAATTTGTCTTGGTGCCCAATGCTCTCAGTGTACATAAAAGAAAAGATACTTTCGTCAAGAGTGAAGAATCATAAGGTACAATGCTTAATAATAGTCATAGGATACAATAAGCAATCAAATCATACTAGGAAACAGTCCATATAAATTGTAAGGATACAAGAGGCAAAGTTCCAGACATACTGTCACAAGTGGGAGGGGATGGGTGATAAGGAGTGATGAGAAGATTAATAGTAATAATAATGCAGACTTTGTAAATAGTTGGATAGTGTTGAGGGAATTATTTGTCTAGCGGAGTGATGGCATTTGGGAAAAAACTGTCCTTGTGTCTAGTTGTTCTGATGTGCAGTTCTCTATAGCATCATTTTGAGGGAAGGAGTTCAAACAGTTTATGTCTGTGATGTGAGGGTTCTGTAACAGAGGTGGTATTCAGCAGGTTCTGACCAGTTCTGGAGAACCAGTAGCCGAAATTTTGAGCAGTTCAGAGAACCGGCAAATACCACCTCTGACTGGAGATTTTACAGTATCCTTCCCTTGCCATGCCCACCAAGCCACACCCATAGAACCAGTAGTAAAAAAAAAATTGAATTCCACCACTGGTCTGTAAATATTTTCACAGCCCTTTTTTTGACTCGTGCAGTGTACAGGTCCTTGATTGAAGGCAAGTTGGTAGTAATTGTTTTTTCTGCAGTCCTAATTACTCTCTGAAGTCTGTGTCTGTCTTGTTGGGTTGCAGAACCGAACCAGACAGTTATAGAAATGCAGATGACAGACTCAATAATTCCTCTGTAGAACTGTTCTTTGATGACGTTTTTGATGTTAGGTGTCTATTTTAGGTCATGTGATATAGTAGAACCTAGAAATTTGAAAGTCTCTACTATTGATACTGTGTTGTCTAATATTGTAAGAGGTGGTAGTATGGGAGGGTTTCTTCTAAAGTCTACCACCATTTCTACAGTTTTGAGTATATTCAGTTCCAGATTGTTCTGATTACACCACGAGGCAAGTTGTACAACCTCTTGTCTATATGCGGATTCGTTGTTGTCTTGAATTAGACAGTTGTACCATGCAAACTTCAGTATTTTAACAGACGGGTTGTTTGAGATGCAGTCATTGATATATAAGGAGAAGTGGAGAAAGTACACAGCCTTGGGGGGGCCCTGTGCTAATTGTACAGGTATCAGATGTGATTCTGCCTAGCTTCACCTGCTGCTTCCTGTTTGTTAGGAAGCTTATGATCCACTTACAACTGTGTTCAAGTACCGCTAGCTGGATTAGTTTAGTTAGAAGAATGTCTGGAATGATGGTATTGAATGATGAACTGAAGTCTACAAAGAGGATCCTTGCGTAGGTATTTGGAGATTCAAGGTGTTGTAGTTTTTCACCTCTGTGAAAAGAAAGAAAGGATAGCAACAAACTATGAAGAACCAAGTATTCTTATTTGCAGAAGTGTGTATTAAATCACTCTGTTGCATTTTGAAAGGAATTTGGATTCAGGCTATGATTTGGAAAGAATCTGGGTCTATATGTTTGTGTTAACCTGCACTTTGTCAACAATATCCAACTCCCGCGTTTCTGCCACTCTATGTCTGATATAAATCAGCCCAGCAAGAACCTTGACTCATAGAGTGCAATTGGGAGGAAGTGTATGTGTATGTGTTGGAAGAGGAACACATTTCATCCATAGACATGTGGGCAGAGAACACCCACTTTGAAATTTGGAGACATAACATTTCCAAAAACAAATATTTCAAATACTTTAAAAACACAGTGTTTTTTTTTTTTTTTTTAGCAAAAGAGACCTGAACTCTTTCCAGAGTGCTGAGTCACTTGGCCATGCAGGGATTCTCCCGGTTGTATTTGGTTCAATCTGGGTTGGAATTAATGCTGACAGAAAAATAGAGAAATATCTGTGGAGTCGTAAGCAATTCAGTTGCTGAGTTGTTGGTTTTTTTGTACCCCGGTTTCTTCTGACTAGCAGTAGCTGTTCAGGATGCATGCCATTAGCAACCCTATTTTTGTAGATTATTTGCAAACGAGATGTACTAGGATTGGTTTTGCCAAATGAAAAGCCTGGACTCAGTCAATTTAATCTATGTACAAAATGTGATTTAATTTAGTGGCCCCTGATCCTGGCATCTGCACAGAATTGCAAATTCATTCCTCCCTCCCTTCCTCCCTCCCTTTCTTGCAGACATTTCATCACCAAACTAGGTAACATCATCAGGGAGTACTTGCCCTATCAAAGTTGGTGGGAGTGTTCTTGATGGTTCCTTGATTAAACTGTTGGCTATTGTTTGAATGTTTGTCTGAGCTGGCAGTTCCTTGATTGGTATTATTTACTGTTTGATTATTAGTCTAATATTAATCTTGATGTTAATCTCTGCTTATCTGAGTGTTGATTGCTGGCGATGAGGTGTTTTGATCTGTTCACTTTCTAGCTTTTTGACTTTCTCTTTTTAATGGTTTGTAGATGTCGTATATCTTTATGTGCCTGTCAATGATGGATTTGTCTGAGTGCCAGGCTTTCAGGAATTCTCTAGTGTTTTGGGGTTTAGCTTGGTCTAGGATGCTCCCAATTTCTCAGTTGAAACTATAGTTAAGCGTGTCCCTGTGTTGTGCATAAGGAGTTTTCATAATGTCTTCTGATTGCTAGTTGGTGTTCATGGTGAACTCAGCTAGTCTTTTCCCTGTTTGTCCTCCAAAAGGGATGTTATAGTCCTTATGTCCTTATGTTGTAAATGACTCCTGCTTTTTCTTCTTGGACTATGGGGTTTTTGGTTTACTTAAAATGTTTTGGAGTGCTTTAGTGTTATGTTTAGTGCTATGGGGATGCCATGTGAATGTGACAGACTGTTGGTTGTTTCTGATATGTTTTTGATGTATAGCAGTGTTAGTTGTACTGCAGTACATTGAGTTGTTTGGCACTTTGGTAAAGTTGCATGAGTATCCATTTTAATGGAAGATGTTGTATAGATTACCTGTTTCCTTTTCTTGATGCTCCAGATTTCTGCAGTGAGTTCGTGTTGTCTAAATAGACTCATGAATCCTTTCTAATAATTTCCTCCTTAATGTTTTTTCTTGACTTATTTGCAAGTCTCATCTCCACCCAGATGGATATGTGTGTTTGTGTATACATATATATGCTACATATATACCCAATTTATGGGCATGGGAAGGTCCCATAGAAAACTATAAAAGACATAATTAGAGTCAGGCAAGATGGTGGTTAAATAATATCAGCTACCTGATCTTTTTCACTTCTAATGTAAATGCTGATGCTTATAGAATGCTGAACCAGTGATAAATCAATTGTATAAATGGCTAAAAGAGAAGCCTTAGTTAGTTAAGACAGAAAGCTCTGATCTTATTTTTCACAAGCAACTCTGGTTCCCTTGAGGGATTCACACACAGAAAAGATAACTCACATTTGTTCGGAGCCTGTCAAAGACATCAAAGAGCGCCAACAAAGACAGAACATCAGAAAGAAAGAAAAACCCTCAAGTGAAGTTGAAGACAATGAAATATTGGCTACCGTCCTCAATACTGTGTGAAAAAGAATAGAAGTTTCAAGAAACTGAAATGCTACAAACTTTGATGAGATCTCAACCTGTGGCAGAAACCTAGGACCCCCAAATAATAAACTTTTGTGTTGTATGTTTTTTTTTAAACTGCAGGTATTATGAACCACAGAGATTGCTGATTAAAATACAGTGTATTATAGAGAAAGATGTTGATGTTGAAAGGATCTAAGGAAAATGTCCTACTCTATTATCTGTAGATCGAATAGACCTCATTGCTGAATAGCAGACTCTGTTAGATTTATTGGAATACTATGAATAGTCATGAAAAAAACAAATAGATCATTGAACACACCAACCAAGAGTTTTCACCTAAGGCACAAATGGGCAGGCTAAAATTGTATTTTGGAGACATTATGTGAAGATCTAGCTCTTCTGAGAAGTTTATCATCCAGGGAAAAAAAAACTCACAAAACTTCTTCCTTATTTTGGCCACGTCATGTGGAGAAATTCACTGCAGAAAACAATTATGTTTAGAAGAGATCGCGGTAAAAGGAAACCAGGCCACCAAAGAAGATGGTGGCTGGACTTTATTAAAACTGACATAAGACAGAGCTGTTGTGGTCCGGCAACAACCTGCGGAGCTGGCAGCAGAGTCGGACAGTGGGAAGGAACATGGGCCAGTCCGGAAGTCTGGGGAGGACTCAGACAAGGGATCTGTGTCCAACACAGAGATGGGGCCAGGGCCATCTGGGAATTATGTGCTGACTCCGAAGCCTTCAGAATTTGACAGCGAGGCAGAGGAACAGGGGGAGCCTGTTCCCAGTGCATGCTTGCACAGAGCTGCCAGAAGGCAAGAACAGGTAAAACAAAAGGGGCGACTCGGAAGTAACGCTTGGAGATGATTGGCTCCTCCCATAAGATATAAAGGAGGAGCAAAGGGACATGAGCCTTTGCAGGAAGCAACTTTGTTCATTCTGGTTGGTTTAAAATCTGAAGCTCCGTGTTGACTTTGTGCTCCATTTGGCCTTGTACAGCTAATTGGCAATTTAGTTGTTGGCAGCATTTCAAAGGAGATAAAGGTGGGTGCTTATTAGCCTTATCCTGAAAGACTGTGGCAGACTTCTGCTGGACTATCCATAAACTTTTTGGGACTCATTATGAGCTCTGAATGCGTATAATTCAGTATATAAGAGCATAGAACAACTCAAAGAAGCAACACAAGATCAGAAGATATAGAGAGGCCCATAGAATCTCCAAGAATCAGATGTGACTGAATGGATATCATCATCATCATCATCGTCCATCACCATCCTGTCAACCATCAACCCTGAACCTGGCTGAGGCCATCTTTGTGGCTTCAGGGTTGCTACAAGGCAGAAAACGAGAAGGGAGGAGGGAATAGTAAACTGGGGCTTTGTAGTCATAATAAAAAGTTTTCTTTTTTCTTTTTATTAATTTTTTATTTTATTTTTACAACAAATCCATCTTCCATTTAATCAATGTGTCAACTAGGGACAAACATCTTGTGCAATAATCATTACAATTGTAATTAATCCAAATTTCTTACTACGTATCAGTAACTATATTCTTATTTTATACTACTACACCTAATATATCTCATCTTTATCCATCTTTGTTTTGCAATCATTGATAAAATAAATCCCATATCATATAATGTTCTGTTTGTTCTTTTTATTTGATTGCCAAAATTAAATTTATCCATTTCTGCACACTCTCATATTTTCTTCATTAAGTTTTCTTCTATCGGAATCTTTTTGCTTTCCAATTTTGAGCAAATACTATTCTAGCTGCAGTTAATACATGAATAATTAAATATGTGTTTTCTTTACTGTAAGTTTTGGGTATCATCCCCAAGAGAAATATTTCAGGTTTTAAATCTATGTGTTGCTTTATCATCTTTTCCAACCATGTGTACAGGGGTGGGATTCTACTGGTTCACACCGGTTCTATAGAACCAGTTGTTATGATTCTGCACAGTTCGGAGAATCGGCAAATCATGCCCCTGGCTGGCCCTGGTCCTCTCCACCTGCCCCTCCCCTCTCCGCCAGTCAGTCCTTATCACACATGTGCAACATTGCACACACACCCAACATCGCTGACTGCATTCTTTCCCATCCAGTCACTCCTTAAGGTATTTCTCCCCCACCTTGTCGATCAGCTGTTCCAATGATCAGCTGTGCCTGGATTCCCTCGCTTAGTTACTGTTTCACCCAGGTGGCCCCCCTGAGGTCCAGGAGGCCCCAAAACAGAACACTGGGGGGTGCTGCAGGCCCCCTGCTCCATTTTTTTCCTTCCTGAGCTGCAGGGAAGCCTTCTGGGAGCAAAAATGTCTCCCCAGGAGGCTTCCCTGAGGCCCAGAAGGCCCCCCAAATGGGGGGGATCCCTGCCCCCCAAAAGCCACGTCCCCCCCCAGCCACACCCACACAACTGGTTATTATAAATTTTGAATTCCACCCCTGCATGTGTATATTTTAGTCCAATATCTTTTAGCTTCTACACATGTCCACCACATATGGTAATATGTTCTGTCGGGTCTGGTGATATTTCCAGCATTTGGCTGATTTATCTTTAAACAACAACACATTTTCTTGTGGGAACCAAGGTCATTCCAACAGGTGGCTGGGAGAGGAGGAGTGAAGTAACTAAGCAACTGGCCAGCAACCTTATTGGACAATGTGATTGATGACTTGAGGGAAGGGGAAAACTTTCACTTTTCAATTAGGTGAAAACCGCAGAAACTTTCAGAGTCGGTTTTCACCAGTTGTGCCAATATGATGTATCCAATAAACTGTTATTTGAGGAATCTACCTGCCTCGGAGTTTTACTTTCAATGGGTGCATTACTTGGAATGCTGACACATCCAGGGAAAAAGAATGACCAATAAGAAGGTGGATGCACTCCATTACAATCACAATAGGAGACTTTAAAGAGACAGGATTGAATTTGAACAACTTGGAGAAAATCTACAGTATATCTTTCCAAACAACATCTAAATGGCTCCCTCCCTCCCTTCCTCTCTCTCCCTCCCTCTCTCTCTCCTTCCCTCCCTCTCCTTCCCTCCCCTATTAATTATATTAGAAATAAAAGTCTACACAATAATCCTTATTTAAATATCAGTGAATTGCTGTCCCTACAGACTTTCATAGTACTTGATATGCTAACATACTTTTCCCCTTAAAAAGAGTTTTAGTTAAATTTTTGAAAATTATGTTATTAATTGAAACAATCAAATATACGTTTAGTTCTGTTTGCTATTGTAACGGATGTACTCCCTGTAGCAGTTTAGATGGACTCAGTCATGTAAGGATTTGTATGGGCATGCTCACTGAAAACATTTATTTGCACATTATATTCTATTGATGTAATAATTTCTTTCTAAAGTTATTGCCAAATCGAAAAATGGTCCACATAATTTTTGAGAAAGAGCTGGCTTAAAATTAAAGCCTACAAGTCACAGTCTAAATAGCATTGCAAGAAAATATTCCAAGAAATGTCAAGACTAATATGAAATCATCAATTTAAAATATATCAGAAGAAGAATCACAAGGGAACAAAATTATATTTTTTCATTGGACAAGCAAAATATGAATTTTGCTGTTGGACATATTTGAACATATTATATCTAATTAAAAACTGGTCCTCCCTAAATTTGTTTTTAATTTTCAGTATCTTCCAGTTATTGTTCCAGTAAAAGGAATAAATGCTGGACTTGTGTAATGCAGAAAATGAATAGCTGAGTACAAGAAAAAACATTATTTACACAGATACTCACAAGAGGGTGATTTCGGTTTTCCCAAATAAAACACACATTATGATGTGTTAAAAAAAGCAATTACTTCCAGTAATATGAAAATATGTTGCTTTTGATAGACCAATTTTTCTCTATTTGGGAGAGCTGGATCATCCTTTTGAGAGAGACTGAAAAACTTTAAAGAAATGGAAATCATGAAGAATTAGCTGCCGCCCTCCTCCTCCTCTTCCTCTTCCTCCTCCTCCTCCTCCAACACTGAGTTTCCAAAATTACTAGTGCCTACAGGGAATGTAGGAAATCTAACTGATCATTTCTGAAAACCAATTATGCAAACACCTCAGATAAATTGAAATATCTTTTTAAAATATCTTAGGATGATAGTGATCCCCCACTTAGATGGGATAGATCCCCCACTTATCAATAGATATTAATAATTTGTTTCTCTCTATATAGATAGGTAGGTAGGTAGGCAGGTGGATGGATGGATGGATGGATGGATAGATGATAGATAGATAGATAGATAGATAGATAGATAGATAGATAGATAGATAGATAGATGGATGGATGGATGGATGGATGGATGGATGGATGGATAGATAGATAGATAGATAGATTCCATTTTTTCTCAGGGAACTCTACATTTTAGCAATGTTTGTGCACATTGGGTGGCCTGGGAGAGAATGATCACTTGACAGATTTCCCTGGCTGAGGACTGTAATTAAAATTACAAACACAGGCGTTGAGATTTGAGGGTGGGCATCTCAAGCCAGCAAAGTTATACCAGATTAATTTTATTTATTTATTTGTCAAATTTTAAAACCAGCAATCTCCCTCACAGAAAGACTCTGGGTGATGATGTACAAATAATACCTATTAATATCTATTTCCTCAAAGCTAGAAGCCATGCAGTGTATGAGAGATCTTTTACATAAAGTGGTGGACATGCTCAGCCATCCAGAAATTTTAACTCTGTGTTTCGTATTCTGTCAAACACACTACAACTCCAGTATATGAACTCAAGCCAATTTATTCTATTAAAATCAGTTAACATTATTAACCTTGCCTCTGGAAAATCCAATTAACATGTAATTGTTCATTAACATATTAAAAGTGGGAGAAATGTGAAGGAAGAACCAGTTAATGGTTGCTCTTTTTTTTGTATACAGCACACCATACTTGCTGATTAGAACAAGGACACCATTCCAGAGAAGAAATGAAATGATTGATTTATATTTCATGATTTACTTATCATTTCAATGTTTTCAGTTGGTCACTCACACATGATGCTGGGCATTGTTTTCCATTAATGTTTTCCAAAGGTATCTGCTTTGGGGAGCATAAAACATCCAGATGTTAGTCACAAACATACTATTTTGTCTCTCTTTTTGTGTATAATGCCCTCAAAAAAGAGGAGAATTCAGTTGTGCAGTCATGGCTGCCATTTTGACCTTTTTTGTAATCACTTTGAGGAATCCTATGATGGAATTGCTGACCCAGGCATTACGATTCAATCACTCTTGAGAGCTCACGCTGATCAGGATTTGTATGTAAAGCACAGACGGCTGTTCTTCTATGGCAGGGATCTCCAAATTACTACTACTACTACTACTACTTCTACTTCTATTACTACTACTGGTACACTTCTTCCTCTTCCTTCTCCTCCTCCTCCTCCTTCTCCCCCCCACCCCATGAATTAATGGTTTTTTAAATTCTTTGATACAGCACTTGAGGCCTTTGAAGCTGAGTGGCACTTGAGTGTTTACATAACTGTCAACTTTAAGGACGTTTGGCTCTTGGCTTCCTTTTCACACTCCCTCTTTATTCTGGATAATCCTTCTAACCTGAAAGGAGAGTAAAAAAGAGTTAGAGACAGATGATTTTTTAAATTTTAAAAAAAGCTAAATAATAGCTATTTCCTGACAATGAATGTGTCTGTTAAGGAAATACGTAAAATGAAATATTTCTGAAATATTGTAGGCCTGTTAACATTTAGATATTGTACAAATGGAACATTAAAAAAAAATCTGTTCATGATTAGATGTGGGCTGTGTTCCCCCTACCACACCCCAAAGATTCTGGGCCTCATATCTGGCCCTTGAATGGAGTGAAGTGAAGCGCATGACATATTTCTGCTTAAACTAACAGTTGTCTTTGGCACCAGTGATAAGAACTCAATCTCTTTTATACGTCTGGGCTTCTTATTGTGGTAGACTACTTCCTCCTATATATACCCCTGTCCTAAATAATCTTTTCAAGACATTTTTCCAGTATTAAACTGATGGCTTTGGAATCTATCAGTGACATTTTACAAACCCTATGTGTTCCTTACAAAAGTATGAGAAATATTTCAGATCTATCTATCTCACAAGAACAACTAGGGTGCTTTAATTCCTTGACTTATTAAATAGCATTTTATTTTAACTTAGTTTTTTTTAAATGTCAAAGGATAGGATTGTTTCTACAAATTGGGGCTACCTAGGAGGATGTCTATGAAGATTCTTAGTCATCCGCTTTTTCAAGAGGCAACTGGACTTTCTGGTTTTACTTCTTCATCCAAGAAGTGAAATGAAGAACTGAGAGCTGAAGAAACTTCTTGGATGAGAAGCCAAACATCTTCAAAAAAAACCCCAAAAGTCCAGTTGTCTCTTGAAAAAGCACCTTTGGAGGATTTTCTTTTTTTTGGCAATTCTCACTTCTAGAGATTGGACATGATCAACAGTAAGATAATTATCACTGGTCATTTCATATTCTTTATTTTATTTTATTTTATTTGTCAATTGTTTACAAGATAATAAGTATAAGTGTATACATAGTTATGAATACATGAAATGGGTACATATAAGAAAAATAAAAAAAATAAAAGAAACAATAGGACAGGGACGGTAGGCACGTTGGTGCGCTTATGCACGCCCCCTAGAGACCTCTTAGGAAAGGGCTGAGGTCAATAGTAGACAGTCTAAGGTTAAAGTTTTTGGGGTTTGGGGAAAAAACTACAGAGTCGGGTAGAGTATTCCAGACATTGATCACTCTGTTGCTGAAGTTGTATTTCCTGCAATCAAGCTTGGTGCGGTTAACCTTGAGTTTGTATCTGTTGTGCGCTCTTGTGTTGTTATGGTTGAAGCTGAAGTATTCATTGACAGGTAGGACATTGCAATGTATGATTTTATATACCATGCTTAGATCAGACCGAAGACGGCGTAATTCAAGGTTTACTAGTTCTAGAATTTCGAGTCTGGTGGCATAAGGTATTCTGCAACGAATAGAGGAGTGGAGAACTCTTCTTGTGAAATATTTCTGGACTTTCTCAACTGTGTTGATATCAGATACATAATGTGGGTCCCCGACTGATGAGCTGTATTCGAATATTAGTCTAGCAAATGTTTTGTATGAGCTAATATTACCAGAGAAAATATAGTAATAGTAATAGTAATGCAGAGTTTGTAAATAGTTGGACAGTGTTGAGGGAATTATTTGTTTAGCAGAGTGATGGCGTTTGGGAAAAAAACCGTCCTTGTGTCAATGTCAGCCTTCAAGATTCCTTTCCTTTCTCTTGCTTCTTTCGGCTGCCATAGTAACAGGGTGAGGGTGAAATAATTGGGCTTTGTGAGCGTGGGAATGTGCTGGAGGTTTTAGAGAATGAACTGTATAATTTCGGGAAAACGTTATTGTTTATGCCTACTTGCTTGCTTACTGCGCAACTGTAGCTCTTTATCAAACTAGGCCAAGGCCAATGGCCAGATGTCTGCATCACCACCTGAAGATGTCCCATATGACATTATACACATCTTCGATTGGATGGGGCATTTGAACTATGGTGGGTGGGAATGTTGCCATCACTTGGTATATGTGTTTTTTCGCGTGTAAATCCTCAGATCGAGAATTCCTTCGATGCTACCACTTGATTTACAGTAAAAGTTCTTTTTCTCTGTAACAATGGAGTCTAACAGTGTCTTTCCTGGATTTTGAATGGAACACCATCTGACATTCTAGTTGTTCTGGTGTGCAGTGCTCTATCGCGTCGTTTTGAGGGTAGGAGTTGAAACAGTTTATATCCAGGATGTGAGGGGTCTGTAATTATTTTCACAGCCCTTTTTTTTGACTCGTGCAGTATACAGGTCCTCGATGGAAGGCAGGTTGGTAGTAATTGTTTTTTCTGCAGTCCTAATTACTCTCTGAAGTCTGTGTCCAACTTGTTCGGTTGCAGAACCAAACCAAACAGATATAGGGGTGCAGAAAATATACATTCGTCAAGAATCATAAGATACAACACTTAATAAAGTCATAGGGTACAAAAACAATCACATCGTACCAGGAAACAATCAATATAAATCATAAGGATACCTGGTTTAATCCCTCTTGTACAATAGCAATAGCTCTTAGACTTATATACCGCTTCACAGTGCTTCACAGCCTTCTCTGAGTAGTTATTGCATGACTTGGGGAACCACAAATTTGCAGGAAAACCAAAACATGAAGAAAGCAGACTTGCCCACCCCAATCAAAACAAAACCACCCACCAAGCCATGCCCACAGAACCGTTAGTAACAAATTTTGAATCTCATCACTGCTTTCATCCTTTCAAGATTGGTAAAACGAGGGCCCATATTGTTGAGCGGCAATATGCTGACTCTGTAAACCACTCAGAATGGGCTGTAAAGCACTGTACAGAGGTATATAAATCTAAGTGTTACTGCTACGTGCTATTAGAAGACCAGGAGTCTTTGAAGCCTCCATAATTTTTATTTTATAAGAAATAAGGAAACATCTATTAGTTGAGATGTCTAAGATTTCCGTTCCAAAAAATTATGGAACATGAAACTTACCCTGAATTTACTTCTCAAAAATATTCCAAGATGATAACATAATTAATTATCTTAGATGGGTGTGACTTTAAATGTTTTATTTAGCTACTGAATATGTACAAACTTTATCTGGAGATGACAATTATTCCATGTAAGATAACTTATCATACCCACTTTTGCCTTTTGGAATAGCTGGTAAAATTTTGAACATTCCATTTTGTGGGTGTGTTGTTCTTACTTCTTTTAACATGTTTTTAACAGACCATGATTTCATCTTAGAAATGAACTCAGCTGTGGGTGGTAAATGGTGGATGTACTCAAAGTTTATTTGAAATACTTTACATTTTTATTTACTTTGGAACCCAGTCTTTCCCCCCCCTAAAGCTAAACATAAGTAAGGGTCACTAACTTATATTTCCTGTCTAAATAATAGAAAAAATTGATGAGAGAATATTAAGGATGAGAGACAGACTCTATGAGGACCATGAGATGAACAGGTATAAGCATGTAAAGATAAGCACCACATATTTTTGGAGCAGATATTTTCCACAGATACTCTGAAATAAAAATTAAAAATGGAAAAGATGCGTAGTCATTTAGGGGTTGGATAAGCGTATGCAGTTGCTGTTATTGTATAAGATGACGGAGACTCTTTCATCCTGTTTTCAAATTGTATAAAATGCCCCACATGTCACATGTTATTTTGCTAGAGAAGCTTCTGATTCTTTAGCACTTCTTGAACTGACTTGGCATCAGTATTTCTTGGTCTTTCCAGGAAATACTGGAGAAAACAGAAGCTCCTCTGCTATTGTAAGTAAATGTGTTTGGAAAGCGTTCCAAAGGGCAGGGACCACTTTGGTGAGGGCACATTGGTGGTGGGATTCAGCCGGTTTACACTGGTTCAAGTGAACTGCTTGTTACATTACCACCACCACCACCCCGTGCTATCAAAGTGGCTCATGGGCACGGTGCTGCAATGGAGAAATGGGCAACGAAGCGGCCAGCGCATGAGAAGGAGGAGACCGATTTCCCTCTTCTCCCTGTTCCTCCTCCTTCCCTTGTGCCTGCCACTCCATTGCCCATTTCTCCATTGCAGCGCAGCACCCAGGATCCACTTTGATAGTGGGGGCTGTGGTAATTTAACAACCGATTCACCCAGGATCAGGTTGGTCATTGTGGGACGCTTGTCCCGCATGTGGGGCGGAGCTGGAGGATGGGTTGAACTAAGGTCCTCTAGGTCCCTTCCAACTATTCTATTCTATTCTATTCTATTCTATTCTATTCTATTCTATTCTATTCTATTCTATTCTATTCTATTCTATTCTATTCTATTCTATTCTCAGTTGTCCTTACCACTCTCTGTATGGGTCTTCTATTTGAGGCACTGCTACTAGCGAACCAAACAGTGACCACTCTGTGCACCTTTTCAGTAACCAACAGATTCCACCAAGTTTTATTCTTTAAAAATATTTCAGTTGAGTGAACAAACAGCTGAAAGCTGGTATGTGAATTTCAAATTTTACTTGAGATTGCACTGATGCCTTACGGGGTTTCTGTTTGTCAACACATCTTTCCTAAATGGCCTAACTGAATATAAAGATTTTATTTTGACAACCTGTTGCTTAATATAACCAGAGGCTGTTCCTATATGTGAGAGAGAAATACTTTATAGACCCAGAAACTATTTTTCTTTTTATTAAAAAAAGAAGCTATGCTGTCAACATTTCATATTGTTTATTGAGCATGGTCCATTTAATTTTTATTATACTATAAGAGTTCAGTAATGAATTGTTCAATGCTAAGAAGGGCTACAATAAATCCCCACTAAAAACGAAAAGGAGATTAGTTCTGCATTCCAAATTTCACTTTAAGCTGTCTCCCTAGAATCTTTAAAGGGAATTTTATTGCAAGCAATGAAGGAAGGAATTCAACGCTACCAGGGCCAAAGCAATGGTATTCATATGTTTGCAATCTTAATATTTAAAATGGGAAATGCGTTTTTGAGATATTAGCCTGGCAAGATTAAACAGAGTTTGGGAGCATTAACCAAATTTCATAATAAGAGATTGTATTCGGATGATGACAAACCTCTATTATTAAAGCTTGCAGCTTCATAGCACAAATAAATTGATGATGACAGAGATTGTGGTGGTAAATGAAGACCTCTAATTCATCTTATATTGTGATCTGATTTGGTTTTGATTGGGCATGTTGGTGGTTCATATTTAAGGTTACAACACTGGGAACGTTTCAACGTTTAAAATGTTCCCAAATGGGCACTGTTGCCGAGTTAGCTAAAACTTATTTAGTAAAATTCTAGAGAGAGAGGAAAAAATAGACAAAATCACATTTTGTAACAATGTTTTAAATATTTTGTGACTGATGTTTTTCATGCAGGATTTTTTTTTTTAATTTTGTTTCTTTCTTTTTTCTTTTTGCCTCTGGGAACAGTTTGCAATCACTGGAAATTTAGAAATGGCAGTTGAGGGCTGTTACATTTGTGGCTTAGTATCCTTAGGAGTATTTTTATAACTATAAACCGTCTTCTGAACGCCTTGTCTTCTTTTTAAATTCCCTAAAAGAATATTCTGTTTCAGAGTGCTATGCTGAAACTACCTGGGGAAATAGTAAGAGGAAACACAGCTGAGAACCACAGTGGTTTGACTTTGCTCCAAATACTTTGCAAAATATGTTGGCAAAAACAAGATTTTAAGTAAAACTGTTTCCTTTGATAACATACCCAGGTCAGCAAGCTTTACATTTTTGTGCTATATATGTATGTGCCAAAAGAACGGAGAAAGATATGTGAATACAATCCACTTGGTAACAAGATATTATTGCAGGGAATTTCACTTAACATTTTTTTAGGAAGATATAATGGATAGAACATGCATGAGATTAATTGGGATGCATAATAAATTGAGCACGAAGCATGGAGTAAGACAAGTTGTATGATGCCCCTTTAGTTGTTCAATGCATTTATGGAGAAGTTATAGAACTTAGAATAATTTTATTGTTACTTTAAATGTACACTAATCAGCATACATTAAAATGAAGTTTCATTGCATAGAGGTCTCAAAGGGTCACCACTTCCAGTATACACAATGGTGGGATTCAAATAATTTTCTATTTACTTTGTATTTTATAATACTTTATAACTCAATAAAAATGTTAAACTAGGAAAATGTGGGAGGCAGATTATCACTTTAATGACAATGACAAAGGCATTGCATGGGAGAAAACACCGCAAATGACTCCAACATTTTTACCATTTCTACCACCTGGATAGAAGACATTATTGACAAGATAGTGCCAGATGAGGTTGGATGACACTCAATGTATTATTGAAGAAGACCCGTGGAACTTTCAGAGGAGCCATGCTATTTATGACGTGACTAGGTTAAAACTTTCAGGATATCTAATTACTGGTGAGCACCCAATGGCAGTGCACCATTCTGGTGGTGGTTAACAGCCTAACCGCAGACCCTACGTCCCCTCCACGTGCAACTGGCTCTCTTCCCTCCATCTTCGATAATTTTAAGCTAATGTTGCAAATCATCGGTTTGATATTTCAATGTTAAACCTTTTTTTTTCTGACTGTAAGCTGCCTTGAGTTGCCACCAAATAAGATGGGCAGCATCTAAGTTGAATAGATTAATAAGTAAATAAAGGTTGCCACGCAGGAAAAGAAAAGAAAAACCCAAATTTCAAATTACAGTGGGAATGTGGAACTTAAAGAGTATGAGTATGGGAAAGCTTAACTCAGTGAAAGGTGAAGTGAATGGACTGTACATTAACACTACAGGCATCAGTGAATTCAAATGGGCTGGAATTGGACGCTTTCACTCAGAAGATCATACTGTTTTCTACTCAGATTATAAAAACAAAGAAGGAGTGGTGTTTCTGTTTACTTAGTCAGGAAGGAAATAGCAAAGATTGCACTTGGGTATCTTGTAGTCAGTGGTCAAATAATATCAATTAAATTTCACGGATAACCCTTTAATGTGCTGGTTGTCCAAGTTTATGCTTTGACCACTGATGCAGAGGAAGAGGAAGTTTGACCAGTTTTATGGTCAAGTTCAATCCAAAATTAATAGAACATGCAAACAAGTTGTGCTGCTTGTGGCTGGAGGTTGGAATGGCAAGGATGGAAATATTATTGGTACATGGAAATGGAAGAAGTCAGTTATAACAGCAAAGGCATGGCCAGGGCTTACACTGGAACAGTTCCAACTCATGTTAAAGTGCCAGAAAAAAAGCCATAATAAGATCTTAGCAATAGCACTTAGACTTATACACCACTTCATGGTGCTTTACAGCCCTCTCTAAGTGCTTTACAGAGTCAGCCTGTGCCCCCCAAAAATCTGGGTCCTCATTTTACCAACTTCAGAAGGATGAAAGGCTGAATCAACCTTTACCTGGTCAGAACTGAACTCCTGACAGTGATCAGTAAGTTAGCCTGCAATACTGCGTTCTAAACACTGCGCCATCACAGCTCTATGTATATCCATGAGAATGCATTGCCCTTTTCAAGGAAAGCATCAGGAATCACTCTGAAGTCCCAAGCATCATTGATATGGAACATTGATATGCCTGAGAGTCTCCATAGACATAGTTTTTTTTTACTTCAGTGTGAAAATACTAGCTCTATGCAATACTAGCAATGCTCATTTTTTCCCCAACCTTGTAGAGGATGCCTGTGAATGAAGTTTCCTGATCTTAAATCTTAAAAATCACATTCTCCTTCAGCTGGAATCATCCGTGACTTAAAAGTTCAATCTAGCAAAGAATTCTTTACCATGTTATATGCTGTATATTAATCCCGTCTATCTCACAGAATTAAACTTAGTTACATTCAAATTCCCCTGCAAAGCTTGCATTTACTTTGTCGCATTTTGGTCGACCAAAATAGCAAACTTCATCAAGGCATCTATGTGAACAAATCCATCTTCTCAACGAAGTGACATTCCTGGTTTCCAGGACGGCAGACTGGATTCTAAATAATAAGATGTTTGTAAGCCATGCTGTAAATCCAGGTTGTAAAGATGTCTACTTTTCTATTAAACTTTTTGCTCTCTTTGAGGCACAATGAGCTTCCTTAAATTGGTCACAAGCAAGTTAGTTTTTCAGTTCTGATTGCTGTTGACTTAGGAGTTGCCAAAACTTTCCTGCTAAGTTCTTGACCTAAATCTTGCTCCCTAGCGATGTTCTAATGTATCTTAGAATTTAATAATTGATGATACCCACTGAGAGTTGGTAAGAAGTTTCTCACATTTCTCTTTCAACTGTCTTCCCCGGTGCTTTTGTTTTAGGTTATTTTCAGAGTACTAACATTAAGAAATGAATACAGTTTCCTCTGGTGACTTCTAATTAGTCATTTTTCAAAGAAAATGCACACTCTACAAAAACCAACAACAACCACCCCTAATCTGGGAAAGCTTAATGGACACTTTCCGTAGGACATCCTATTTCCACATATCCTCAGCCTTTTACTAACAGCAGAAGTGTTCCTGGAACTGTACGCTCTCATTCATAGTTTGTTTATTAATGAGTAATCTCTATTTGCAACCATCATCATTTCACAGGCAACATTGAGACTTCTTATTACATCAAAGGAAAACTCTCAGGAGCAATAACCGTTGAATGGGGCATCTTGGCCAAAGCCATAATTAATTGCTCTGCCACAGCACCTGGGCAGTCAGGGGAAAAACATGAACCCCAAACCAACTTTTAAAGGATTCTTCTATCATTTGTTTCTTCATTGTAGCTACAGCTGCAAATATCCAGCAAAGTACCATCTTAAAGAACGGCTAATATGGGATAAAGATGAACTTGAGTTGTTTTTTTTTTACAGTTTTCTGAAATGTCACTAAGGTTGATTTTCTGGGGCGGGGAGAGGCAGTTTTCCTTTCAAGGAGGAAAAAGAGTGAAGTTATAGAACACACTAATTTAGAATGGAGAAATAATTTCACTCCCTCCTTTGACTAACAAAAGATATCCGTATTTTCTTCTTAGCAGCAGTACAGGTTTGTTCTTGCCTGTTTTTCTTTCTTTCTTTCTTTCTTTCTTTCTTTCTTTCTTTCTTTCTTTCTTTCTTTCTTTCTTTCTTTCTTTCTTTCTTTCTTTCTTTCTTTCTTTCTTTCTTTCTTTCTTCAAACCAGTTTGCCATCCCAGAATTTTGGGGGTAATCCTGGTACTGATTGGATCCAACCCTACTCACCTTTTTCAACTAAGTCAGGGCTGAATTCATGCTATCACCACTGTGATACTTTAAATTGAAATCTAATATATTACACAGCAGTTCAGAAATGGGGATTTTGGTTTGATATGGTTTGTATAGCTGTCCACCTCACCTGAGTGACTCTGGGTGGCTCAATTGCTGGCTTAGGGCCGTTTCTAGCTAGTGAAGCTTTCTATCTAAGATTATTAAAATTTACTTTCTAAAACTGTTACTCCAGACGGGGTGAATGAAAGGTGGTGAAAACTGATTCCATTGAGTATCACTGCTTGAAGATCCCTGCCTTTAAAGAGATTCCCGAGAGATGAATTTAACACACAAAGAGCCCTGGTGGCACAGTGGTTAGAATGCAGTACATGTTTCAGTTAACTCTGCCTACAGCCAGGAGTTCGATCCTAACTAGCTTAAGGTTGATTTAGCCTTCCATCCTTCTGAGGTCAGTAAAATGAAGACCCAGATTGTTGGGGGCAATAGGCTGACTCTGTAGACCACTTTGAGAGTTTCATAAAGCACTATGGAGTGGTATATAAGTCTAGGTGCTATTGCTATCGCTTGTGGTACTAGTTTCCCAGCTTGGAAGGGGTGAAATAGGAGAGTTTTAAACTTCCCCTTGGTGCAATCGTCTTCTGCTTAATTGATTAGGAAATAGCTGAGCTGGAGCAAAGGGAGGGATTAATTTTGATTGATAGCCCCAGTTTATTATTGGTTTCTGTGCTGGCTAAAGAGAAACAATGGTTGTCACCTGCTTGAATAAAACATTTCCTTGTCCACTTTCCCTGCCTTTCCTTTCCATTTCTCTCAACATTTCAACTGAGCTATTTTATACTCTATTCCAGCCATTTGATGCCTAATTCAAATGGCTGGAATAGAATAGGGAATAGAAAGGGCTGGAGAGGCCACTGCTGTGTCAAGGCATTATTCTCACTACCATCTTTGTGGAATATTAGTTGTGGAGAAGGTGAAAGGGAAAAATAACTGGATTGCCTTCTTTAGGTGCCGAGGGAAGTTATCACTAAGTAGTGAAGACAGAAGGTTTTTTTAATGCTTTGCGTGGGGCCCTGATGTTTTTGAAGCTGGAACCAAAAATTTCCCCAGAAATTGTGCTGCAGTCATCATGTAGCTTTATTTCCAATGACATTTCAAGTTCCAGTTTTAAATGGACAAAAGCCTGCTGAATGTGTAAACAAGTCCTGATTGCATCTTTGAAGCTAAAAATAAGAAGAAAGGAGTCCTTGCATCTGAAACGTCCGTGCATGTTGGCCTTAACAGGTAGACCAAACAGGAAATATATCCAGATAATCTCATTCTACTTTATTGGAAAGCTACATTAGCTGAATCTAGCAGGTCTGAAGGTAAAATTCTCCCTCTATATGGGAAAGTCCATTTTTAACCTCTTGTTTCACCCCTTATGCATCTGTGGGCTATGCTGTCTCTGTTTCATAGTTAGAATCTCTTTGCCCCATCACCCTACAAAAAAACCTCATCTTATGCCATTCAAAGCTTTTAAAGAAATGAATTAGAGCTGGAAAGAAGTTGAAAGCCAGTGCACTGGTACAATATGGTCCACACACGGAACAACCAGAACTGCACATATGGGATCATAATTTTGGGGTGATCTTCAAAATCAGCCCCAAGTAGAGCACATTGCAGCAATCCAACTGAAAGTTGAGTGACTATGAGCAAGGCTTCCTGGTCTAGGATTGTTCTTGGAAACACTACCACTGGAAAAAGGTCAAAGTGGCATTTTCTATATAATCTCCAGATAACATCTAACTAACTAACCAAAATGTCAAACTCTACTTTAGTTAGACTAGACCCCTTATGCATCTGAGGGCTATGCTGTCTCTTTCCTAACTGTTTCATAGTTAGAATCTCTTTGCCCCATCACTCCATCACCACATCATCTCTCCCATGTACCACTACACTGTATGAATAAATATGCCTGTCCCATCACCTGAATTTCTACATTTTTCTTCCTTTTTCTAAGCTGCTGGAAATGTGTTGACAGGGTTTTAGAGAGGTTGAAATGTGAACATGATGCCCTCCAGATGTTTTTGAAATGCAACTACTATAAATCCTACCAGTAAACTCACTAGCATGGAATTTGGAGAATTATAATCTCAAATGTTTCTTCTCGCTTTAAAGAGAGTAAGATTACTCTTGTCTGCTTGGTGAGGATATTTGCTGCACCCCCTCACCCGAAAGTACTAGAAGGAATGGTTTGGCTAATATATCTCAGTATATGTCATTTCTGCAGCAGCTGAGTTTTTCATTGTTCATATCTTGTTGGGAGTTGCAGGGGGGGCGCATTCTGTTTGCAACATCACAGAGCCACATGATAAAGGAGCCATATTGTTACTTTCAGAGACAACTAAATGACACCAGTCCAGTTTCTTCATCTGAGAGAGGCACAGCTGCAAGGAATGAGAAAAGGAATGTGCCATAGAGAAGTTCTAATATCCCGCCCCCATGAAAACCTGATAAAATATTACTTTTAAAATAACTCAATTGTGCATGTACGTTCCACTAGGAGAGAACGTAACAGAATAGGAGCCGTGATAGCACAGTGGTTAGAATGCAGTACTGCAGGCTAACTCTGCTAACAGAGCCCAGCAGTTCGATCCTGATCGGCGCAAGATTGACTCAGCCATCCATTCTTCTGTGGTTGGTAAAATGAGGACCCAGATTGTTGGGGACAATAGGCTGACTCTGTAAACCACTTAGACAGGGTTGTAAAGCACTATGAAGTAGTATATAAATCTAAGTGCTATTGCTATTGCTATATGCCCCAAATCTTGAATGTCAGAATCAGAGACCCATTAGATTGGAAGGCACTTTAGAGATTATTTGGCCCAGTGTAGTAATCTTCATATCATCCTGGACAAATGGTTGCCAAACTTTCCTTTTAAGACCTTTGAAGCATATAGGACTCGAGACAACCGACGTAATACCTCTCACAGGTATTGAAGTATTACAAAACCCCTTATTTATTTCAAGCCTGGATATTTCTCTGTTAAGCTTCCATCATTGGTTCTTATCTTACTCAGGTGCTATAAAGAATATATACACACCTCTGCTCTTTAATATCCTTTCATGCATTAGAATACTGGAATCATATCTTCCCTTGAATTTCTCTTTCTTTGATTAAACCTATTCAGTTCCTATAATAATTCTTTATAGGACTTAACTTCCAAGTTCTGAATCATCTTTGTTGCTATTCTCTACACTGGTTCTAGTTCCTTGGTTTCCTTTTTGTGTGGTGGCAACCAGAACCAGACACAGTATTTCAAATGTGGTCTCACCAGTTCAACATAGAGTGGTCCTATCATTTCTTGTGGTCTTGACTATACCTCTGTTGATGCAGTCCAAAACTGGAATTGCTCTTCTGCCCACTGTGGCATATTGTTGGTTCATGTTTAATCTGTGGTCTACCAAGAATTCCATTTAAGGGAAGGGACTTCCAATATGTCCACTGTATTTGATCAGGTGGAAAGAGCTGACAATCTTGGGGAGAGGTGTAAATAACCTGATCTTATGCCATTCAAAGCTTTTTAAGAAATGAATTAGACCTGGAAAGAAGTTGAAAGCCAGTGCACTGATACAATATGATCTACACATGCAACCAGAACTGCACATATGGGATCATAATTTTGGGGCGATCTTCAAGGTTGGCCCCAAGTAGAGCACATTGCAGCAATCCAACTGGGAGTTGTGTGTGACCGTGAGCAAGGCTTCCTGATCTAAGATTGTTCTTGGAAACACTACCACTGGGAAAAAGGTCAAAGTGGCATTTTCTATATAATCTCCAGATGACATCTAACTAACTAACCAAAATGTCAAACTCTACTTTAGTTAGACTAGACAATGCCAAACTCTACCTCTATTTAGACCACATGATTTGCAACACAATCCGATGGATTAGAGGATTCTACAACTTCCTTCCAGAATCTGTGGGTGCTCTAACCCAGGAGCACCTTTTAAGAAGAGATTGGACAACCACTTATCGTAAATGGGATAGGATTTCCTTCTTGAACAAGTGATTGGATGAAGACCTCAAAAATCCCTTCCAACTCTTCTGTTATTCTGTTACAGAAAGAGTGTTATTCAAGTATCCAGAGGTGAAGCCCGAAAAGCAACAGGATGATTAAGATATCATTTCCTGATCAGATGACAATCTTAGCCATTTTGCCATCCAGCACCTTAATATCACCTGCCAAATGCAGAGATGATATTCCTGCCTCTGTTTTCTTTAGTGTCCATAGAAGGACATTAAAATGGAGCACAATATTTATTGATTGAAAAAATGTTTATCCTCCTTGAAACATCACTAAACTTCAGACCATGTTTCAAGAAGACAAAAAACACCCGCTTTGCTCTAATCCAAGGGTCTTCAAACTTAAACTTGGCAAGTTTAAGACTTGTAGACTTCAACTCCCAGAAATCCTGAGCTAACATGACTGGAGGAGGAATTCTGGGAGTTGAAGTCCACAAATCTTAAAGCTGTCAAGTGTGAAGACGCCTGCCCTAATCAAATGGGTTTTAAATAAGGACCAGCAACCAATAAGAAACCACAGTTTGAATAACAAATACAGTTCAGTCCTGTCCCATTACAAGTCAAAGCTGAGGGGAAACTAAGTGAGGTCTTGCTTTTTCACAGGACAAACTCACATCAGGACCCTGGACAGAGCTCTATAGAAAATGCTGGTTGGAGCAATTGCCTTAGCACAGTGCGAAGGACTTCTGAGCCCCCTAAGCAGAAGGCTGGCTGATCTAGGTCCTTTTATTGGATTTCCATCTTTGAGGGAGAATACTCTTAAAAGACCAATTCTTGAGGCTCTTACAGTATAATACAAAAGTAGTGGGAAATGCACTCTTAAGTGTTCTTTCAAGTTTAAGTAGTGCAGCTGCCAGATGCCTATCTTCACTTTCTTTGAAACTTGCTAGGAACTGCCATAACTAAGAGGGAGGGGCATTTGGGTGGGAAAGACTGCTGGGATGTGAAAGAAGGCTGTGAGAATTTGGGAGGATGGACACTAACAGGAGCCAGAGGTGCCAAACAGAGTCACCTTCCTTCTTTCAAGGACACCAACCCCAGGAAAGGAATTTACAGTGGCGCCTGAGGCATCGGGTTCCCAAAACATCAGAACGGAGCATGATTGGACTACTCTCACAAGGGCAAGGGTTTTGGACATTGGGGTGGTTGCTTTCAATATATGATTTTTGCGCGGGTTTTTCCAGAGCTTGCCTCACTCACGCTGCACTCAGCATCTCTAGTAAAAGTACTTTCTCTATAACACCTTTGGAGTCAAGGGTTGTTCTTTCCTAGAGAGCAAGCTGTGGCCAGTCTGACAGTAGCAAAGGCAAGCCACCTCTGGCTTGGTGATTCTGATGCCTTAAGGGGTAGTATTTTCAGGCAAGGCTGGCAAACAATTTGTGGAATGATAAAATCTAAAGAGATTGGAATAAACTGGAAAGCTGCATTCCATATCAATTTTTGGTTTTGGATTCAACTCTGATGTGATTTGAAAGTAACTGATATGGCTAGACTTCCACCAAATTGTCCAAGAACAAAATCAGATTCTGAGCATACCTAGGCTTTGAACAAGTGGCATTTATAACAACAAGTAACATCTCGTTCTTGTCTATATATTTTTCAGTGCATTAGTTCATACCCAGCCTTCACTTATTCCACCACTAATTCAAAATCTATCTTTCTTCAGTGGCTATGAATGAAAAAAAAAAAGAATTTATTATATTTATAGTCTGCTTTCTTTTCAGAAATTCAAACTGGGGTTCATAGGGATTTCCCTTCATTTTCTCTTCCCAATAATTATGTGACTGGCCTGTGAATTTCCATGGCAGAGCGGATGGCGTCTAATGATTGTTGACCATTCATTTCAGAAGTTTAAGAAAATTTTACTTTTTAAAGTAGATATAAATAGCATATCCACCTCAAAAAAAAAAAAAAAAACTTCCAGAAATCCAAGGATCTTGCAGATTAATGAAGCATTTCTTCATTATCAGTTTCTGTAACCTACCTGTATGTAGGAATAAAACCAGTAAATATCTTGGTACCAAGTCCCCTTGGTAGCACCTCGTAAGGGCCCCTTTCCAGGGTTACAGGAGAAGATCGTCAAAGGTTTGAAGACGGAAGAGGGCTTTATGCCCCAACGGCAGATAAAACGGTAGAACCATCTTCTAGGAGAAGAGAAACTCTGATTTCAAACCTCCACTGCCTTGTGGCTATATCTATTATTGGAAAAGGCTTCAGGAGTCAACCTCGAAGCAAAATCCAGAGCCAGAGTCCTGACTGTGTACAATCACGTTCTGGTAACTCCTGCGATGCAGCTGAAACTCATCGTATTGGCTCTGCCATTCCATTAGACTATTTCAGTGAGGTGGAGAGGGGTGAATCTGCCGCTTGAGTAACAGTTTATCCTCCATATTAAATTACCCAGGCCTCGTGCTCTGGAGAGGACACCCCAGCTTTGCATACAGCATTGAAACAACATGGGAGGTGGCAGTTACCAGTTTCATAGCACGATATCACAGTTTCTTGAGACTGAAGGATGCCAGTTCAAGCCCCAATTTTAACCAGTCTCACCAATCACTCTCAGAACAAAAGAATGATAACCTGAGTAATAAAAGCTCCTGAAATTCCAGAATTCAAAAATTAACTTCCTATTTAATTATTGCTATAAATGTCCATCAGGATGACTTACGTTTTCATAAATCCTGCCCCAAGGTTATTAAGTTTCTATCCTTAAATCGGCATAGAAAACGATACCAAAGGTTTACATGCTTTTATAACCATTGAGAGTCTAATAAGGACATTGCTCCAACACATACCAGATATGATTCATTGCTCCAACACATACCAGATATGATTCACAGAGGATTCATCCTCTGTGTGGACTTTGTTTCAGGAAACCATCGCTCTTGACTTGCAGGAAGACCACAAGTTTCTTGGCACAAGCTGAAGCACCAGGCTACCATTAATGTCAATGTCTGGAGGGGAATAGGAGACCAACATATCCGGAGGATACCAAGTTGGGAAAGGGAGGTGTATAAAAATAGTACATGATACCATTTCTGGGAAACACAATTAATTTTTTTTTTAAATAACAAGGTCTACTTGCCCCTGGCAGTGACCTACCACAAGTTTAAAGAAACAAGAGGCCACAATAATCACCCCAAAATTGGAGCCTAGAAGCTAGAGATTTGGCAATTCTAATCAGGACTGTGAAGATTATAGCAGCTGCAATGAGATTTTAGGGAACATCTTTATTTTTCACCACCAGGTAGAACATCATTCCAACTAGGAAATGCTGATACAGTTCTACAGAGGAATTATTGAGTCTGTCATCTGCACCTCTGTAACTGTCTGGTTTGGTTCTGCAACCCAACAGGATAGACACAGACTTCAGAGGATAATTAGGACGGCAGAAAAAAACAATTACTACCAACCTGCCTTCCATCGAGGACCTGTATACTGCACGAGTCAAAAAGAGGGCTGTGAAAATATTTATAGACCCCTCACATCCTGGACATAAACTGTTTTCAACACTATAGAGCACTGCACCAGAACAACCATACACAAGGACAGTTTTTTCCCAAACACCATCACTCTGCTAAACCAATAATTTCCTCAACACTGTCCAATTATTTACGAAGTCTGCATTACTATTACTATTAATCTTCTCATCACTCCTTATCACCCATCCCCTCCCACTTGTGATTGTATGACTGTAACTTTGTCACTTGTATGCTTACGATTTATACTGACTGTTTCCTAGTATGATTTGATTGCTTATTGTACCCTATGACTATTATTAAGTGTTGTACCTTATGATTCTTGACTCTTGACGAATGTTATCTTTTCTTTTATGTACACTGAGAGCATTTGCACCAAGACAAATTCCTTGTGTGTCCGATCACACTTGGCCAATAAAGAATTCTATTCTATTCTAGATAGAACATCTGGATGGCACCCACCCATCTAAAAAAGGCTGGACTAGAACTTGATTTTGTCTAATTTATTGGCAAAACAAAACAAAACAGGGAACTTGCATGAAGTACTTTGCATAAAGATATGGACCTGATTTCTTCATGAGTGATATTTCTGAAACAATTTTTAACACAATCCTGGAGTTTAATCAATTATTTGCTGTATCTGGCTTATGCCTTGCTTAAAGAACCTGTTGATTTGATGGTTCTAATTGGTGTTTGATTGTAAGTTGGTCTGTGTAGTGTAAATATTATCTTCTAGGGCTTGCTAATGTACCATTTATTCTAATCTAATCAATAAATACTTCCTAACATGTGTATTATTATATTTTTCTAAAACATGAAATAGTATTTACAAACAATTTCATCTATAGGTACCTTTTATAAGTGTTATATAAAAAGCCAAACAAAACAAAATCCCCCTGCCCTTTTTTTTGACAAGATAAGGTTTTGTACCATATCTACAATTTATACTTTTGCATGAATATTTGAAAAATTATGACCCAAAGCTACAGCAATAGCAATAGTTAGAGACATGAACAAAATTGAGACGTCTGGACATTATATTTTCTAAATTGTAGCTGATTAATAAATTTTCTCACTTTCCTTTAAATGAATTTGTTTAAAATGTGTAAGAACAATTTTTTTGATTTTAATGAATTCCTAAGTTTTATTTAGAATTCTACTATTTGTGATCCACTGTTTGCAGAAGGCTGTGCATTCCAGAAGACTTAGTTAATGAAGAATTTTATCTCTCGGCATCATGTACCCGGTTTGTTCTGCTAATATACAGTAGCAGGAAATGGGGCAAAATACTGCCAAATATTTCCAGGATGTTTTACAAATCTCTCTGCCTTTTCTATACTTCTCTATTGTTTCCAGCTCAGTCTCAGACAAAGAAACCTATCACACTGGACTCCTAAAACAGCAAGAAAAGAAGAGACCAGTAGAGGGCAGAATACAATACCAAGGTATTCAAAAGCACCGATAAATGGTACATTAGCAAGCTTTAGTCTGGGAGATGAATATTTACATTACTCAAATCAGCTTGCAACCAAACATAGATTAGAATCATAAAACCAGAACCAGATTCATTACAGCAAGGCATAAACCAGATACAGCAAATAATTGATTAAACTCCAGGATTGTGTTAAAAATTGTTTCAGAAATGTCACTAATGAAGAAATCAGGTCCATATCTTTATGCAAAGCACTTCATGCAAGTTCCCTGCTTTGTTTTGTTTTGCCAATAAATTAGACAAAATCAAGTTCTAGTCCAGCCTTTTTCAGATGGGTGGGTGCCATCCAGATGTTCTATCTAGAATAGAGTAGAGTAGAGTAGAATAGAATAGAATAGAATAGAATAGAATAGAATAGAATAGAATAGAATAGAATTCTCTATTGGCCAAGTGTGATTGGACACGTGAGGAATTTGTCTTGGTGCAAAAGAAGAAGAAGAAAAGAAGATTTTTTTTTCTTTTTTCATTTTTCTTTCCTACATTACAAGTAGTCCTCGACTTACAACAGTTCCTTTAGTGACTGTCCAACGTTACCATGGCACTGAAAACAAGGACTGATGTCCATTTTTCATATTTATGACCATCGCAGCATTCCCATGGTCACATCAAAATTCAGATGCCTGGCAACAGATTCATATGTTAATTTTCGAAATGACTTGGGCAGAAGCCATGCTTACTTTTGTTTCGTTTCTCACCTTGCCACTCTTGGGTGGGGAGGAGGGAGCCAGAAGGTATTGGAATGTGGTGCCTTAACCTGCTAGACAAAACGTTGAGCAAACTCAGCGTGAAACCAAGGTCATGGCAACCAACATCTGCTGAGACCGAGGGGGAAGCTCTGCTACCAGACGGATTGGTTAATGTGATCTAGGACAGCGGTCGCCAACCGGTGGGCCATGGCTCACTGGTGGGCCATGAGAAAATTTTGGTGGGCCGCAGAGAAATCTCACCCCCAGAGCACCCTTCCAAAGCAATTAATCCAGGCTGCACAAAAACACAAGGTTGCGCCACCCACATGGCCCGCGGGAATCCTCCCCGCCCACTCACTCCCTACCTTGCAAACTTGCCTGCTAAATTTCTATTTTTCCTTTTTCCGACCATCATCTGTTCTGCTGTGCTGGGAGATTTAGTTTAGCTAGGAAGCAGGAAATGGTTGGATTTCTTGCTTTCTACCTGGTCGTTAGATCTTCGGCTCTGCTTTTAAGTACAGCGAACCTCCCTTAGGACTGAAGGTTTGCTTGCAAGCAAATTCAGTGCAGACTCACGGCAAGCGAATTTGAGGGACTGAGCTAGCTGATGGCAGATAGATAGATCACTGAATGATTCTGAGAGCAACTCAATCTGCCTGCTTTGCCTGATTTTGAGTGAAAGTTGCTCTTTTTAAAATAAAAAGATCAATATTTACATGCATGGTGTATTGTGAGTTAATTTTGTGAGTTTGCTTGCAAGCAAATTTTATGTGACAGAGTTAGCCAATGGCAGATAGATAGACTTCTGAATGAATCTGTGATTCTGTGATCCTGCCTGCTTTGCCTGATTTTGGGTAAAAGTTGCTCTTTTTTTATAAAACATTCAATATTTATATAAATATTTATAATGTTTACATACAAGCCATGCCCAGCCAGTCACATGACCACCAAGACACACCCACAAATTAGGCCACACCCACAGAATCAGTTAGTGGTCCCTGAGATCTAAAATTATGAGTTTGGTGGTCCCTGAGGTCCAAAAGGTTGGCGACCCCTGATCTAGGACATCTAAGGGGGTGGGAAGTTTCTGTTCTTTTAACTACCCGAATGTGCAGGAAAAATGAAGAATGGTTACAGGAACTGGGCATGGCTAGTCTAGTGAAGAGAAGGACCAGGGGAGACATGATAGCAGTTTTCCGATATTTGAGCGGCTGCCACAGAAAGGAGGAAGGGGTTAAGCTATTTTCCAAAGCACCTGTAGGCCAGACAAGAAATAATGGATGGAAACTGAACAAGGAGAGATTCAACCTGGAAATAAGGAGAAACTTTCTGACAGAGCAATCAACCAATGGAAAAGTTTTGCCTTTGGAAGTTGTGGGAGCTTCATCACTGGAAGCTTTCAAGAAGAGACTGGATTGCCATCTGTCAAAAATGGTGTAGGGCCTGCTGGGCAGGAAGGTTAGACTAGATGACCTACAAGATCCCTTCCAACTCTGTTAATCTCAGAGGTGGTATTCAGCAGGTTTTGGAGAACCAGTAGCGGAAATTTTGAGTAGTTCAGAGAACTGGCAAATACCACCTCTGATTGGCCCCGCCCCTATCTATTCTCTGCCTCCCGAGTCCCAGGTGATTGGCTGGGTCTTCTTTTGTTGCCTTGCACAGGAGAACAGAGCTGGAAAGCAGGTTAGTGGGGTGGGGAGAGATTTTGCAGTATCCTTCCCCTCCCACACCCACCAAGCCACACCCACCAAGCCACACCCACAGAACCGGTAGTAAAAAAATTTGATTCCCACCAGTGGTTAATCTGTATCTGTATTTAGAACTAGCTTCACCTATCTATGTATCAATATGATGTACTCAATAAAAGGTCCTTGAGCCTGACTGAAGCCTCAGAGTCCTGATTCGATTTGGGCTCATTACTTGGAACTACGTCATCATACTTATGACGGTTGCAATCAGGGGTGGTTTTCTATTGGTTCGGCCTAGTTCTATAGAACCGGTAGCTCCAAAGAGCAGCTGACACCAAACTGGTTCACTCCAAAGATCTTCTTTGCTTTGTTTGGGCCTACCAGTGGTTAGAGTGCAGTACTGCAAGCTACTCCCACTGCAATTTGGCAGATCAAATCCCACCAGGCTCAAGGTTGACTCAGCTTCCATCCTTCCGAGGTGGATAAAATGCGGACCCAAAATTGTTGGGAGCCATAGGCTGACTCTGTAAACTGCTTAGAGAGGGCTGTAAAGCACTGTAAAGCAGTATATAAGTCTAAGTGCTATTGCTATTGGTACTGTAGGCTGTCCTTTATTCCCTGCTAAAGCAATCTTCGTTGCTTTGCGCGGCACAGCTGAGTGCCGCGTGTCAGCAGGAGGAGGTTATCGCTTGCAGAAGTTGATTTACTTGCATGCACAGTGCGCACAAAGTGCGTGCTCACCAAACCGGTTGTTGTTATGCCAGTGGGATCCCACTCCTGGTTGCAATGTCCTGTGACCATGTGATCCCCTTGTGAGACTTTCCGACAAGCAAAGTCAACAAGGGAAGCAGATTCATGTGACAATCACATTACAAGTTAACAATGCAATGTTTCACTTAACAACGGTGGCAAGGAAGTTTGTAAAATGGGCAAAATTCACTTTAAAAATGTCTCCATTCACAAAATACATTTTGACCTCAATTGTGGTGGTAAGTCAAGAACTACCTGTATTAACTAGAGTCTAGCTCCTTTTTAAAAGTATTTTTAAAGCATTGGAAAGAAATGGTTTGAAATTTCATATAACCAGTGGCGGGATTTAAATTTTTTTACTACCAGTTCTGTGGCTGTGGCTTGGTGGGCGTGGCAGGGGAAGGATATTGTAAAATCTCCAGTCAGAGGTGGCATTTGCCGGTTCTCCAAACTACTCAAAATTTCCGCTACCAGTTCTCCAGCACTGGTCAGAACCTGCTGAATACCACCTCTGCATATAACGTGTAGTTGAGCCTTAAATATAGTGTGGTAATTCCAACTAATCCAAAACAAACTGAAATCAGAACTTGTCAAAGGAGATGCATATGATGGTCACCTCTGATCTAATGAGTTATTTTCCAGAGTGAATTTCCATAGTCTTTCTCTTAGAATTATTGGACACCCCATAGTCTTTTTTTCTGGGGGTCCAAACTGTTCCAAATGAATTGCCATTGTGCAAAATCTTCTCTACTATAGCAAATGCTAATATTTCACATTTATGGAATGTTTTGTCTACAACAATATTTACCTTTTACATTTTGTTCTTTCTATAAATCTTATTAATGGCAGCTTAAAAAAAATAAGTAAATGTGAGATGGCATTTCTATTACCTATTTATTTAATATCTCAAATTAAATACTCTTCTGCACAATCTGATGGTTATGAAAATGTTGAGACAACGGCACCCTGCTAAGCTTGCAGTCCTCAGTCTAAGTTAAAAATGCAGAAAAGAGACTTTGGGGGTCTTAAAAAACAATGAATTTATTATCTTGTAAGTTTTCATAGATCAGATGCATAGGCCATGATACTAAGAGATAACAGATAATCAGAGTTGGAAGGGATCTTGTAGGTCATCTCGTCCAACCCCTCGACCAAGTGGGAGACCCTACACCATTTCTGACAAATGGCAGTCCAATCTCTTCTTGAAGGTATCAAGTGATGGTGCTCCCACAACTTCTGAGGGCAACTTCTGTTCCATTGGTTGATTGTTCTCACTGTCAGAAAGTTTCTCCTTATTTCCAGGTTAAATCTCTCCTTGTTCAGATTCCATCCAATATTCCTTGTCTGGCCTTGGGGTGCTTTAGAAAATAGATTGATCCCTTCCGCTCTGTGGCAGCCCCTCAAATATTGGAAGACTGCTATCCTGTCTCCCCTGGTCCTTCTCTTCACTAGACTAGCCAGGTCCAGTTCCTGTAACTGTTCTTCATAGGTTTTGGTCTCCAGTCTCCTAATCATCCTGGTTGCTCTTCTCTGTACTTCTTACTAAGAGAAAAGAGGCATTTTATGTATACATCCAGATCAGGGGTGGGATTCAAATTTTTAACAACCGGTTCTGTGGGTGTGGCTTAGGTGGTGGGAGTGGCTTGGTGGTCATGTGACTGGGTGGACATGGTTTGGTGGTCAAGTTATTGGCTGGGCGTGGCCAACTCAATATCACTCACATCAAGGCACGTATCTTCTCGCCTGGCCTCTTATGACTGTGAGGATGCTGCAACAGTCGTAAGTGTGAAAAATGGTCATAAGTCACTTTTTTCAGTGCCATTGTAACTTTGAATGCTCACTCCACACAAGCAAAGTACCAGCAAAGGAGGGGGAAAAAAAACTCCAGAGAGGTTCCTGAGACAGGAAGTCTAGTCCTGCCAAGAATGTAATAAGGATTAACGAAGAGACAGTTTCTGTAAGTGACACCAGAATGTTTCCTTCTTGCCTTCCTTACAGGATTAGACCAGTAATTTCTTCTAACAACCAGTTCTCCGAACTGCTTAGAGTGTTAGAGTTCTAGCGAATAGGTGTGAACTGGTAGAATTCCACCCCTGACCCAGAAACTGTGATGAGGGAAACAGAAAAGAGAATGGTGAGAAAGGAGAGGAGAGACAAAATTACTGTAATAACCAGAAACAAAGTAGATCCAGAAATTGTGCCTTTTGGGAAGGGGAAAATATACCCCCAAAGAGTATAATGCCCCGATCCTAACTATTTCACTGGTGTCAGCATAAATTTTCATTGTCATGACATCATCTTAATTTAAGGAAGGCAAAGGATGATCTTTAGTCAAAGCTACAGTTTTCCCAGAAATAACAAATGGCTGTGAGAGTTGGGCCATATGGAAGGCTGAGCACTGAAGAATAGATGCTCTCAAATTGTGATGTTGGAGAGAACTCTTGAGATTCCCTTGGATTGGTGGGGATCAGAACAGTCAATCCTAAAGAAAATCAACCCTATTGTTCTTTGGAAGGACTGGTACCGAAGCTGAAGCTCAAATACTTTGGCCACCAGATGAGAAGAGAGGACTCATTGAAGAAAGACCCTGATGTTGAAAAAGATTGAAGGCAGAAGGAGAAGGGGTTGGGAGAGGATGAGATGGTTAGAAAATGTCATTGATGCAATGATTTGGGCAAACTCTGGGAGGCAGAGATGGTCAGGGAGACCTCCGGATATGCTGTGACCCATGGGGTCACAAAATCGGACATGACTTGGCAACTGGGATGATCACCAGGAAACACGAAATTACTTATGTCTATCTGGAAGTAGGTTTCCCTTCCCAAACTCTAACAGGTTTCAAACGCCACCATTTTGATTCTGCAGAAAGAGTAAAAAAGTAATACAATCAGCAAGTCCAGGCTCAAACAGGCTTAACCTTAGAATAAATTACATTACGTTGCAGCATTTTAAAAACAACTTAGAATCCCATTGTAGTTTGGGCCGGCAAGTCATTTCAGAAAATGTGATGGCTGAGAAATGGTGCTGACTATCAAGTTCTCCAGCTTACAGTGACAATTAAATTCACATTTTCAGCACAGAGAGAGCATTCGGAGAAAACAATGCAGTTATTCTGTACTAGTTTAGCTATCTACACTCATACAAAGAAATCTGATCCCATGGAAAGTCTCCTATCTTGGAACCAGCAAGTAAGAATTTCTGAAATATTACCTCCAACAGTTCAGCAGGAGAATCCTGCAGAGAGGTGAAAGAGGTCAAAAGCCATAAAATCCTGCTCAGCTGGACTTATCCACTGACACCTTCAATCACTGGCATCAATTTCCTACCAAAAAAAAATCTAGATATGTCTTTGTTTTAAAATATTTATTGTGTATTTTGATTTAAAATTGTTTGGAAGCCACTTTGGATAACCATTATCCCGAAAGGTGTAATTAAAACCCAGAAACAAACAAACAAAAATACTGGAAATTTGGCAACAACAGTGTCCATTCCCTCCATGAAGTCTTGTGTTCCCCAACTACAGTCTGTCAAAAACAGCTTGTCTTCTTTCATCCTTTCTGAAAGCAGTAGATCCTGAAACAGCCAAGAGATGGACCTTCAAAACTGATGGTCGATAGGCTAATGAAGAAACTACAAATTGAAGACAACCCAAATCCTTATGGAGGACGTACATTCATATTTCAGTAGAACAAATGATGGGAGTTGTGCATCCATTTGAAGGTTAAAAACAACTAAACAGGAATCTGATAGTTCTGTATGTTTCAAACATAGAATGAGCATCACCTGCAGAAAACTCAGCAATTGTTCTCAGTCAACAAAGATACAAGACTCAGAATAAGTTATGGATTGGAAGAAAAAGCAGAATATTAGAGAAATCTGTTTAAAAAGAATATGGCTAAATGTCTATGGAGATTCTCAACCATCCAAGTCATGGTTGTCCCAAATGCGCTTTTTTCCCCCTTCAAAAGATGTGTATTCTATTCAGATTCACCTCCTGGACAGAGCAGATTATTGGTTTCAAGGAGAGTTAAGGAGGCTATTTATATGAAAATTGAACAGTGCAAAGAAGATCAACTAAAATGATTAAAGGCCTAGAAGCAAAAACATATGAAGAACAATTGCAGGATTTGGGTTTGACGAGTCTAGAGAACAACTTATGTTCCAAACTGCACATTCGTTGACAAGGGGTCCCCTGCAAGAGGTGGTATTCAGCAGGTTCTGACCAGTTCTGGAGAACCGGTAGAGGAAATTTTGAGTAGTTCGGAGAACTAGCTATTGCCACCTCTGACTGGCCCTGCCCCCCCATCTATTCTCTGCCTCCCGAGTCTCAGCTGACCAGCTGGGTCTTCTTTTGTTGCCCTGCACAGGAGAATGGAACTGGAAAGCAGGTTAGTGGGGTGGGGAGAGAATGGGATTTTGCAGTTTCCTTTTCTTGCCAAGCCCACAAGCCACGCCCACCAAGCCACACCCACAGAACTGGTAGTAAAAAAATATTGAATCCCACCTCTGGTTCGCTGGTCATGAGTGCCAGTCCAGCGTCTGTAAGAGATAATTGAATTCTTACCCTGAGCAGGTTTGGACTTGATGGCCTAACTGAGCTTTTTCCAGCTCTACAGTCTGAGGAATTTATTTTCTCCATAATTGTCTACTTCTTCCTACAAGTCTTTTGTTTTTCCTAAGTTAGTCAGAGGGAGGCACGAATCTAGCCAAAACTCATGTCTGAAATCAACTAGTCAGGCTGTAATTCACTCCAAATCAAAGCACGCTGTCTCCGAAGTCCTCCATTGGGCTTTTAACCAAACCTTGTCATCAGTGTTTAATAATTACACAATTCTTTCTGGATGGACAGTACCTGCAGTGAGATTTTCCAAGACACAGAAACAGTCTTGCTAGAGCCAAACACACATCCATTTCCCCAACATTTTCTTTTCACAGCGGAAAGGAATCTGTCTGGGATGGCTGGAAAGAAGCTTTGAGTATAATAGCACCATCCCTCTCATATTTTCCACAAATACCCCGTTGCAGATAAGTCGTGGAAGTCTCGATAGCCAGGTTTTGCTTTTTTTAAAACGACCCATTAATTTTTTTTCATCTTTTCTATGCCATCCAAGTTGAAGGTTATTCCTAACACTTGTGTATGTAGCTAACCTTGTATAAATTCAGACCCTAAGTAGGGTCAGAGTAGGTTACTTTTTGGACTGAAGAACGGTTAAAAAAAATGTCAAGGTTTTACTTTAACAATGTGAATTAAAAAAGAGAAAAAGAAAACCCAGGAAAAGACAATAGTAAATAGTATTGCCAAGAAAATGACATGATTCTGTGTCCTCGACTTACAGCAATTCATTTAGTGACTATTCAAAGTTAAAATGGCACTGCAAAAAGTGACTTGTGACCATTTTTCACATGACCATTGAAGAATCCCTGTTAGTCACATGATCAACATTCATATGCTTGACAACTGACTCATATTTTTGACGATTACAGTGTCCCAGGGTCATGTAATCACCTTTTGCGTCCTTCTGACAAGCAAAATCAATGGGGGAGCCAGATTCACTTAACAACCATGTTGCTAACTTAACAACGGCAGTGATTCACTTTACAACAATGGCAAGAAAGGTCGTAAAATGAGGCAAACTTCACATAACAACTGTCTTGCTTAATAACAAAAGTTTTGGCTCAATCGTAAGGCCAGGACTAGCTGTATTTACTGTATATATAAAGAACTGAGTTCATCTTAAGGATATCTTTTATTTTATTTTACTTTTTCTGTTCAACTGGGTCTAATTCTCAGAGACTGGCTGGACAAGTGTTTGCCATTTTCTTTGATGGGTATTTTTAGAACTGGTTTGCCATTGCTTCCTTAATAGGGCTGAGAGAAAGTGACTGGCTCAAGGTCACCCAGCTGGTGCGGTGCCCAAGGCATGACTATAATTAGACTTCTAGCCTGATGCCTTACCATTACACCAGTGGTGGGATTCAAAAATTTTTATTACCGGTTCTGTGGGCATGGCTTGGTGGGCGTGGCAGAGGGAGGATACTGCAAAATCTCCAGTCAGAGGTGGTATTTGCCAGTTCTCTGAACTACTCAAAATTTCCGCCACCGGTTCTTCAGAACTGGTCAGAACCTGCTGAATGCCACCTCTGCATTACACCAACCTGCTAAAAATAGCTCCTCAACCAATCCTCACTTATCAATGTTCACTAGTTCTATTCTCAGTTAGTTTTTGGAACGATCCTCTAAAAGGATGCAAATGACCGACTGTCTGCAATGAACATAAATCCTTCCATCCCCCACTATCCTGTCAGAGCTGAAGAAGCTTCTTGGGTGAGAAGCGAAGCGTCTTCACAAGAAAAAACAAGAAATTTCAGTTGCCTCCTGAAAAAATACCTTTGAGATAGATAATCAGAGGTGCTTTAGCTACTGCTGCTCCGGTGGTGCTATCCTAACCGGTTCAGCCAAACTGGTAGTAAAAATCACTGAACCAGTAGTTTAAAAAAAAGCCTCTAATCAGCTGAGAGGAGGGGGGAAAAAGCCTCCAACATTCAGCTGAGAGGATAAAAGGCCAGAAAGTGTATGGGGGGATGGGCGGGAGGGCCGCTCCTTCGCTCTTAGCTTTTCCTTTCTTCATCCACTCAGCTGATTGGCTTGTTAGGTGTGTGTGTGTGTGTGTGTGTTAGGGATGCATGCGTGCACACACATACAATCATCCACCAAACAGGTAGTGACTAAGGTAGGATCAAAAGTGGTATTCAGCAGGTTCTGACCAGTTCTGGAGAATCGGTAGCGGAAATTTTGAGGAGTTCGGAGAACCGGCAAACACCACCTCTGACTGGCCCTGCCCCCATCTATTTTCTGCCTCCTGAGTCCCAGCTCAGATCGGTTGGGTCTTTTTTTGTTGCCCTGCCAAGGAGAACGGAGCTGGAAAGCAGGTTAGTGGGATGAGGAGCAGAAGTGCTATTCAGCAGGTTCTGACCAGTTCTGGAGAACCGGTAGCGGAAATTTTGAGTAGTTCAGAGAACCAGAAAATACCACCTCTGACTGGAGATTTTACAATATCCTTCCCCTGCCACACCCACCAAGCCACGCCCACAGAACCAGTAGAAAATTTTTTTGAAGCCCACCACTGGGTAGGATCCCACTACTGCGCTGCTCCTCAACTGGTTTACCTGTTGGTCCAGGTGCAGCCCTAATCCATAGTTAGGACGAATGATGACTGCCACCCTAGAGGGTTGCTCCAGAGTCTTTGCTCTTCATGAACTCTCATCACCACAACAAATGTAGCTGCTCTGCCTTACTGCTGAAAGGGAAGTCCAAGAATTGGAATCTTCTCAGGACTCATGGGGTATCTCCAGGGAGAGAGAGTCAAAAAACTCAACTTGACAACCAATTCCCATCACATGGTATAGTAGCTGCCATCTTTCTTTGACTCCTGTGTCACAACCTCTGCAACTCGCTTCACTTTATTCAACAATTTCTATAGGCTCTTCACATCTGGTCTTCATGCCATCACAGCAAAAATAATATAAACTAAAATGGCTCAGTTGTTATCAAAGAGGAGAAATGTATTGGTTAAGCTAAAAAAAAGCCCTCATGTTTTTCAGCTAGAAAATTCCTTTTTCTGATAATGCTCATGTTTTGTAATATCCCCAAGAAAACATTGATTTTGTGTTATGTCTTTGGTTGGTTCATTTACTCAGATGCATATTTTTATTTTCATGAAAAGGGAAAATAAAATATGAAAATAAATCCTCATTGAAGTTCAGGCATAATGGCTCCATCCTTTAACCTGTATTTGCCTCTGCTACATTCAATTCACCCTTAAAGGAATTTTAAAAGATGATGTGAGCAGAAAGCAAATTTTTACTTTATCTGCGATAATATTTTGCAGTTCAGTCAACTGGAAGTTTTTGTATGCTTCCCGCAAAATGCAAGACACACTGATTTTAATAATAGTACATGGAACACTTCACGTAGTTACTTTATTTGATGAACTGGTTAAGCTTTTGTTCCGCAGAGGAATTTTAATTGGGGAGAAAAGCAGGATTATACGCTCTAAAACTAGGAATTGTTTCTTTAAGATTTTTTGTAACCCCGGGTTTTTATTGCCCAACTCAAGCAAGCTGTGCAGGAATGTCAATTGTCAGAAACTCTGTGTTTTCTGTCCAGTCTAAACTGATTAATCAATTTTTTGTGTGCGTGATATAAAATTATGTTGTTTTCTTTGGGACAAAATAATATTGTCTATAAGGCTCTTTCATACTTGCATATGGATGTTCGTATTTCTCAGGGGCCATATTATATTCCAAGAATTATTTTCTTTTTTTTTTTCCTTAAAAAAAGTCACTGAACAGATGAAGGAGCTTTCCATCACAAGCTATTCTGCTATAATTAAGTGACATTTTCTCTTCTTGCCTTGTTCAATGACTCCTAAATTTTTAAATTTTGAAGGAGCCACAGATTCCTCATTATGCCTGTTGGCTGGCCTGTTGATGATAAGATAATAGCGACCTCTGCAATCATTTTAAAGAGAAGAGTCTGAGTTGGGGCCACTTGTTGCCCTCAGTTACTTTAAATAACTCCATTTACGTCATTTGTATGTATTTGAGGTTGGAATTTAGCCTACAGAGCTTAAGGTCATCAATCCTCATTATTTTAAGTAAATTGCGGGAAGAGAGATGTTGCTTAAAGCTATAGATTTGCAGAGTGAAGCCTGGTTTTATGTATAAAGTATAGAATGTACCCATGGGATAAAGTTATACAGTATATGCATGAGAAAATAAAATTTACTTTCCACAGAACAGAGAAGGAAAGTGGGGAAGACACACAATAGGCCATAATACTGTATTTGAAGAAATGTTTGAACTCAATGAAAGGAAAGAACAAAGCAGAATCTTGATAAGTTATCTCACAATCAGAATATTGTATCAATATTCTGATGTTTTAAATACCTTTGATAGAGTTATGACAAAAAAACTATTTTAAATCATTGATACCCATTGATACTTTTTTTTAAAAAAAAATAGTACATCTGTTTGGTTGGTTTGGACAGGAGGCTGGAAATCTGTTGATAAATAGAAATTTGAGGTGGGTATAATTTAGGATATGGAAGAGAAATGGCCGTTGGAAAGAGAAGACAGAAAATACTCAAGGCCACTGTGAGGTTCCAATTATTATGTTAAATTCTAATACACGAAATAAAATGAACAGCCTATCAATCAATCAATAAAAATGTCTGACACATTTATGTTCTTATTTAGCCTTGTTGGTCTGTGATTTCTTCCATTTCTCTGGGATAAAATAAATAGATCCACATTCTTAAAGATGAGAAACCTGCTCTGAAATAAGTGGCCAAAAGAGGAGGGTAGTGATAATGGCATTCTAGTACATATGCTGCATATTAGCTAATTATCACTTATTTTATTTCAGACACTGTATCAGCAAGTTCTTGACTTACATTAAACCTTATAAAATCACTACATGTTCTTTCCATTCTTTGTATGCTGGCTTTTGAGTTGGTGATTCAACACACCAACTGAATCCTGGACTTAGTTGTCAGTGACTAGTTGCCAGGATCTGGACCTTGGGATCAATTAAATACAGATATCATGGAGAGAAAGAAGCAAGCTTCATTTTAGGTATTATTTGGAAGAAAATTGAAAATTATCCTGCCAATACAATGCTACTAGACATTTATGAAGTGGTCATGCTTGGATTCCTTTGTACAGCCCCAGCTGCCACACCTAAAAAAAAGAGGTAACATAGAGTTGGAAAAAGTTTAAGACAAGAAAGGAAAGGAAACAAAATTTAGTAAACTCCCATTATTTCACCTAAATAATGATGTTTCTACCTTTGGGAGTTTACTAATCATTATTTCACCTAAATAATGATGTCCATTTTTTTAGTTTTGAATGTGCTGAGGAAGGAGGAATTTCATAGAGAGGTTTAAAATATTACACATGATATGGAAAATTTAGACTGAAAGAGATATTTTTCCTGTTAAATAGTATTGCTCCTTGGGACCTTCCAATGAGTGGGGGATATTTTAAAGAAGACAAAAGGAAATACTTTTTATACAATGCATTGTTAAATTAGGTAATCTAGAATCCATTTTTCATTAAAAGGAAAATTAGATCAAAAGTATAGTAGATATTATAGCAACAGTTCCTTAGTTATGGTGGTTCTTGTTCTTTCTTGAATCAGAGATAGAAAGACTCCTGTTTCTGGAGAACAATAGCAAGTCAAGACAATTGCAGACATATGTCTATCATGAAAGAACAAAGAGGGAGCAGATTACAGTGAGTAAACTGAAGAGAGGCAATCAAAATTGAACATACAGGAAAATGAAACATTGAAAACAAGAAAATAATATATTCTTGTATTTGTGAGGGGCAGAAATGAGATTGAGAGAACATAAGAGAGAAGAATAGATTTCCTGGTCTGGTCTACATCTCCACTTTTTCCTATGAACTCCAAGCCCTGCCTACCCTGATCAAACCCACTTACAGTAGCCTTTTGGTATCAGTGGTGGATGGATTTGGTAAGTGGTGTCTGAAACTGTGGAAAAACCTGAAGGACAGATTTTCATGGAAAAAAACTCTACCTATGATTACTAGGAGTCAAAAACAACTGGATAGCTCAATCAATCAATCAATCAATCAATCAGGTTGGCTCAATGCTGCCATATAGGTGGGACAATATAGGATCATTCTAATGAGGGGTCCTTGTTGTTCTCTGCCAGGGAATTTCTAGAAGCCTGGCACTCTGACAAATCAGCCATCAATAGAGACCTACAGTATGGTAGATATTAACAACATCTATAGACTATGCAAAAGAAACAATCAACTAGCCCAAAAGAGAAAAAAGACTCCAGCACCTCTCCACCAGTAATCAGCACTCAGACCAGCATAAATGAACTCCAAGGTAAACTTCAGACCAACAATCAAGTGAGGAATACTCCAATCCAGAAACTGCTAAAGAGCCACCAGTAAACAGCCCAACCATTAACCAGTACATTGATCCCTGGGCTAAAAATATTCTCCTTTATTAGAATCATTCTAATTTTATATATAAAAAAAATATTAGACAATCCTTGTTCCCTTGGGGCATCATTTCAGAAATACTTTCTTACTAAGCAGAGAAACAGAATAGCAGTAGATGGACAAAAAAAAGCAATGGGGAGTCAACTTTTGATTTCCTGCTGTCTTCCCCATTGAGTTTCCTTGTGGGAAGCTGGCAGGATGTATTGGAAATCTTCCTTCCTTCCTTCCTTCCTTCCTTCCTTCCTTCCTTCCTTCCTTCCTTCCTTCCTTCCTTCCTTCCTTCCTTCCTGACTATTAACAATGGCCTCTCTGTGGCTTTTCAGACGTTAGATGTTGATTGACTAGATCCCCTTTAAACATGGCAATATGTCTGGAAATCAGATTTAGGCTAGGTTGGCTTCTTGTTCCTTACCGCTAGTTTAAAAATTTCATGTCTGAAAAGTTTTTACCAATAGCAAACATAATTGATTGGTGCAATAGCTTTGTTGTGATTTTGAGCTGAGCACATAAATTTGAAGAGGAAACTGTCAACCACTGAACAATACAGTAGTCCTTACTTTAACCCTAAGCCATCTAGGAGTGGCAGGGAGGGGACATGTGAGGTAACTGAAATAAGCAGACCCAACTGATTGATGTAGGGCATTCAATGGCAAGCAATTTTCTTTTTGGCAAGCCAAACAAACAAGAGCCTTGGGCTGCCCTTCAGAAAAGGCAAATTAAAATATCAACAGTCATCTGCAAAATAATACAAGCAAAGTAGTCTTGACAATGCAATTTTTGACTGACAAGTTGTCTCATGTTGGTCCATCAACCTCTTCCCCCTAGATCGGAGTTCCCCAACCTTTCTGGATTGGCTGCCCAATCCAGAAGGGGTGGAGGGGCAGGTGCCTTTATGTGTGCATGTGTGAATGGGGCTGTGTGCACACTCGATGCAAATGAGGCCGTCAGTAGCAATGCTAGCATGAGTGGGGGGGGGGGTGCACATGCGCATGCATGGGCATGTACTGGCCAGCCTCTCACGCAGCCTTGTGCCCAACAAGCCACGGCTCCATAGTCGGTTGCAGCCCACAAATTGGGGGCCCCTGTCCTAGATTAATAAATAATTTGTATATAATCCGGGTTGGGCTTCAAAAATTGAAGTTCAGTTGCTGGGTGAGCATGGCTGTGGTGGGCATGGCCTAGTTGGCCTCCTGCATCATGGCGGAGAGGCCATTTTTGCTTTCCTTGAGCCTCCAGGAGGGCAATATCAGCCTCCCCGGGCTCTGGGGGGTCTCTGGAAACCAGAAACGGGCCCATTTCCAGCCTTCCTGAACTTCCAGGAGGCCTGTTTTTCAGCCTCCCTGAGCCTCCACGCGCGCCCTGCACTTACCTGCATCCAAAACGGGCCGCATGAGGATTCCTGGGCTGGAAGGGGTGGGCAGGGCCAGCCAAGAGTGGGATTTGGGGGTTCCCACAAACTGCACAGAATCTTAGCTAGGGGCTCTTCCGAACCCTTGCGAACCCCCACCAGCCCCACCCCTGGATATAATAGTTTAATACTCACAGTCAACCTCTGTGGGCAATTCAAGGCGCTGAAAGTGTTAGATCGGGTAGATCGGTCCCCATAGAGATGCGAGACCAAAAGTGAACATTCAGCTCTTTATTCAGTATACAGTTCTGTACAAGACCTGCGCTTTGTGGCAGCCCTTCGTATAGGAGCTGTTCGCGGCGCGGCGGCCAATGACAGGGCTTTGAATCTCCTGCGATCGGCTCAGCCAATCGCGGTAGATTCTTAGCACGCCAATCACGGCCGTTCAGTTGTCCAATCAGGTTGCGGTCCGTGTGGACCAATCAGGATTCAGGGTTTGGAGTATGCTAATACAGAACAGAAAGCCCTTCAGGGCCAAGGTATATTTAAGACCACATTTGATAACTGAGCATTTTATATAATTTTGTATAATTTTTCTACTCCAACACACCCTTCCCCCATAAAAGACAGCAACCCTCAACAGTTGCAGCAGGATGCTGCAACTATTACACATACACGCTGGTTGCCAAGAGTCACAATTTTGATCACATGACTGTGGGGATGCTGTGACAGTCATAAATACAAGGACCAATCATAAATCATTTTTTCAGCACCATCGTAACTTTGAACGGTCGTTTACTCCAATGGTTGTAAGCAGTGGTGGGATTCAAATTTTTTTACTGACTTGGTGGGCGTGGCATGGCTTGGTAGGTGTGGCTTGGTGGGCGTGGCAGGGGAAGGATACTGTAAAATCTCCATTCCCTCCCCAGTCCTGGGGGAAGGTTACCACTGGTTCTCTGAACTACTCAAAATTTCCGCTACTGGTTCTCCAGAACTGATCAGAACCTGCTGAATACCACTTCTGGTTGTAAATTGAGAATTACCTTATATTTTAGACAGGAAACTCCGGGGGGTTACTCCAATGCACTTCCTGGACATCTGGCCCAAAGCAAGGCAATTCAGCCTCTCCAATAGCTCTCTTTGCGTTGCCTTTTCCTCAGTTAAACAGCACTTCTTCTCTCCACCACAAGGCACACAAATTGGTTCATCCAAGAAGTTTACAGCAGCTGGATCTTGTCCACTTCTGGCTCTGGGTCTGATTGTTTGGCAGGAGAGGGAATGAGAAAATCCAGACATGATCTGGGCTCTGAAGAAGCTGGCCTTGGGAATTCTCTTCTCCTCTCACTCAAGGCTCTTGCCTCGATAGCAAGGTCATCAAGCAAGGCAGGAGGGAATTACAAAAGGAAAAAAAAAGAATAATATTTGAGATAGCAATTATTTTACAAAATCCGAGCCAAGGAATGAAATGCTTCGCTAGATTAATCAAGTTTGACAGCTATTGGGGAGAGCAGTACAATTTGTGGTGCTAAAATGATTCGTTGTGGTTCCCCAGATGTTCATTCTAACACGTAGATTTAGGAGCCAAGATTTTCCAGAATTCTAGCCCTGAGAATTTCTACTTTACGTACAAGTGGTCTGTTTAAAGGGGTCAGTTTAAAAGAAATCTGGAAAAACTGGGAAAGACCAAGGCTTTGATATTCTCCTTTCTTGTTCCTAAAGTAAACCATCCATGAAAACAAGCTAGGCTGCATCCATTCTTAGAGGTCATAAAGCATCTTCTAACTTTGATAGCCTGGCTTTGAAAGGCCTGTGTGAAACCACGAAGAATGGAATGGAAATAACATTCTTCAAAAACGTGGTGGTGGTGGTGGTGGTGGTGGTTATTTAAAAAGCACCCTTTCCTTGTGCACGGATAGAAGTGTTGGGAAATAAGATATTTCTGGAATGCTTCAACAATGACTGCTGCTTCCAGATGTGCCTGTAAGGGTGGGGGAGTGACATGGCCCCAGCTGTAATTTCAAGCAGCCAGTAGAGAAGTTGACACATTGAGTTTGGGGAGTTAATTTTAAACCACAAAAAAATTATAAAATGGTGAAGCATAAACACCATTCTCAGCCTAGTAATAACATCGCTTGAATTATTAAATGATTTCATTAATCTTCTTCAACACGTATAAAAAACAGGCATTGAGGTCCTCGAAACCAACCCCTTTTTGTAGCACATGTATTTATTATTTATTTATTTTATAAATAAAAACATTCTAGACAGATAGCTGTCTTGGTATCACTTAAAATACACATATATTTTTTTCTGGGTGATTTGTTGCCCTATCAAAATGCTTTGAATATGAAAAGTTTTTTTAAAGTGTTGAGAAGCTCTTTAAAAGGGGTCAGCTGGACTCTGCCTTTCTTTAAATTAAACTAGGTAACCTGTGTCCCGTCGGGTCATGGTTTCAGAGATATTTCCTTACCTAAACAGAGGAACAGAATGACCAAAGGCAGCCCAAAAAGCAGTGGGAGCAGGAGCAACTCCCCACTTCCTGCTAGCTTCCTCAATGGGTTTTCTTCTGGAAATCTGGCAGGGAGCATTCCTTCTTTCCCTTTGCTTTGCTTTGTTTTTCATCAGTGACTGCTGCTAGGTTGGGGAGAGTGCAAGGGATTGCAAGACTGGCTGGGAAACTGTCATGGAACATTGAAGATGAAGATCACGTGACCACAGGAGTAGTCAATAGCACTGAAATAGCCACAGCTTTCTCAAATTGCATCCCCTTGGGAGTTATGTACCATGGATTTGGGGCACATTCTGTAAGTTAAAGCATTTGAGATACTTTGTTTCAAAAAAATGTTGCTCTAAGATACACCGTTTCACCTAGTTGAAAGTCATAACGATTAGAGTTTTAATAATATATAGATTCCTTATTCCATAATTTATATTCTGGAATGTGAAAGAATGGAGTGAACCTCTTTTTTTTAAATGACATCATTTCAGTAATTTGAAGAGAGCTACTCCATCTTCCCTTCAGACTAAATGTACTTTATTTTCATAAAACTTTGTTTCTACTCCTCTTATTGCCCCTCTCCAAATCTTCTCCACTTTTCCTGAATCCTTCTTAAAGCTCTGTACCCAGACCGGACACAGTATCCAAGGTAGGTTTTGAGCAAAATTACCCCTCCCAATGATTTGGCAGTTATGCTTCTGTTGATATGGCTTAAAAATGCATTTGCCTTCTTTGAAATCACATCCTACTCCTGCTTCTGTTGACTAAAGGATGAGTGGTTAACACCTTAATTCAGCCATGAGGAAATGCCCTCGAATTTGAAAGAGACATGATTAATTTTATCATGATAGCACAAGAGACCAAATTTTAATGCTCTGAAGCAGACAGTGCTTTTATGATTGAAGGGAAACTTGTGTGTGTGTGTGTGTGTGTGTATATATGTGTGTGTGGAGAGAGAGAGAGAGAGAGAGAGAGAGAGAGAGAGAGAGAGAGAGAGAGATCTTCATGAATACATAATATGCACATTTAACAAAAACGGAAAGTTTTAATTTGGCCCTTGTTAAATTGCTTATGTTAAGTAAGTCTGCTAACACACACACACACACACACACACACACACACACACAAATTTGTATTCTCTTTGTAGTTTGATAGCCCAATATTTACAAGGCTATTATAATGCAATCTCATGTATTACTCAGAGAGACATATATGTCTATTGACATTTTGGTAGAAAGTATACTTAGATACCAAAGATCTTTTATAAAGGTTTGGGCCAATAATATACATTTTCTATATATTGATGCATGAAATACTGTCCATATTAAATGTATTTATGATGTAATAATTCAATAAAGATGGAATTGGACAGGAGAGGAGTATTGCTGTTGTATGCTCTCCTAAAATGAAAATATTTTTTTCTTCATTCACTAATTAAAGCAAAAGACAATAAACTTTGTAAATATCTGTATTTCTACCAGTTGCAAATAAAACAAAATCATACAGCTTTACAAGTACAAAGAAGAGAAAATCTGGATTTCAGCAATATGTTCCACTTTTTAAAGAGATGTGAAATCCTATAATATTTAGTCAAAATATGTAACTTTTTAATTATTTATTTAAAGTTTATTTTCATCTTTCACATCTATACTTTCACCACAGAGAGGAATAAAGGAGACTGCAAAAACTGGCCTTATTACGGTTTCTTAACTAATTCTCTGGTAAACAGAATAAAAGCATGTCCTAATCTTTGGGAAGAATAGGGAAAGAAGATTACATCATGGATTTTACATAGAACTGATTAGTGCAATTCAGATTGTGCAATCAAAGAGATCATCAGTTGTCATCAAGCACAACTGGTCCAATAAACACATCCTGCTGATGCTGTTTTCTTCTCACAGGGCTTGGAAGGTGCATCTTAGGACACATCTACAGGAGGGTTTTGTTGCTGTTCAGAATCATCTCTGGACTGTCTAATCTCACAAGTCAGGAAGTTTGAAAAATTGACTCCATTTGCTTGGCTCTGTATGTGTTGGTTTGAAATGTCTTATTTTTGCTGCAGATTTTGCTCCAGAGAAAACTCATCTAAAAGCAGATGAACCAATGCCATTTGGTCAGTGCCATAGAATGTGGAAGAGATAAGGGTCTAACCACATCTTTCTATCCCAGAGCCAACCATGAATCAAAGAGGACATCATGGAAGCTCATGGTTGTCCTCTCCTGGGAAAAGAAGACATTTGAACAACAAACAAACAGGCACGGGGCATGGGTGGGGTAGTTCATGTTATCCCTTTTTTTGTGGGAAGTAAGGTGAGGGGATTTTTATAGGTTTAAGGCTGGTGGTAGTTTGGGGAAGAGCATTGACTGAATGTTATGCCTTTTCTTTCCCTGTTGGTCATCTGGATGAAATACTGACTGGCTCATGGTACATGTGTCCAGTGTTTAAAGCATGGTACATGTTTGTAAGAGTGTCAAAGGAAGAAAATAATGATGTGGAGATGCCAATATCTTGGGGGGGGGGGCAAAACCCTCTAGTTTAAAACCAGGAACTCTAGCAATACTGCCTTGTAACACAGTCACACACCCAGAGACCAGATAGTGCAATGTCAGTTGCCAACTCTGCATATCAATTCAGGCAATAACTTGAAAAGGCTTGATTAGATTAACAGAGTTGGAAGGAACATTATAGGTCATCTAGTCCAACCCCCCCACTCCCACCCAAGTAGGAGACCTGTTAAGTTCAGAAAATGAGAGGCTGAACCAGGGCATGGGTGCAACAATACTTTATTAGAGTAATAAAGGACTGAACGTGCTAGCCAAGCCTGGAACTGGCTCGCAGCGATCAGCGACTGGTTGGACCCCGCAGCCTGCTTTTATAGCTGGCTGCTGGGGAGAACCAGCCAATGAGAGGGGGCAACCGCCCCCGCAGCGCAGGACGGACCTGGGTGGGAACTTCTTTAAGTTCCAGGGACATAACACCCCTTCCCCCCAGATGCGAACACGCATAGTCTTTAAGGTACGTGGGAGGCTTATGTTGGCGCCCAGAACGGCGCAACTCTGGTGAATTGTCTGGTAGTTCAGAGTCTGCAGGGGAAGGTCGGACCGGTGGGGTGTCACGAACGCGTTCCTTGGTCAGTGCTGGTTCGGGACTCGTAGGGCTGGTCACTGGGGATGTGCTCCCGTTGACTGGTCCGGACTGGTCAACCGTCTGGTGGTCACGGTTCGAGTTCGGGCTTTCCGGCTCTGCCGCAGGTGTAAACAGGTCACCGGAATTGGTGCTGCTGTGGGGTAGATGCTGTAGCCTCGCACCGGTCTGCAGCCATGAGTCACTGCTGACGAGAGTGCCTTGGCGCCTCCGCAGCTGATCCAGGTGCCTTCTCCAGATTTGGCCATCCTCCAGTCTGACTCGATATGACCTGGGTCCGGTGATGGCCACGATCTCGCCCGGGATCCACAAGGGGTCTCCAGCGAAGTTCCTCGTGAACACCGTTTCCTGTAAGACAAAATGCCTAACCTCCGATGTGGAAGCGAGGGGAGAGTCAGGGCAGTAATGTGGGTGAAGCCTGTCCAATACAGTCCGCAGGCGTCTACCCATCAGGAGTTCAGCCGGGGACTTATTAGTGACTGTGCACGGGGTTGAGTGCTGGCTCAGCAAGAAACGGGAGAGTCTGTGGTGCCAGTCTTCCTTGCTGAACCTAGCTAGAGCTTCTTTAGTGGTCCTAACGGCTCTTTCTGCCAATCCGTTGCTGGCCGGATGAAAGGGAGCCGTGAAGATGTGGCGGATGCCCAGATTGGCAGCGAAGCGACTGAACTCGGCCGATGCGAACTGGGGGCCATTGTCGGAAACTATAGAGTCTGGTAGCCCGTGTGTTACGAACAGGCGAGTCAATACCTTGGTAACCGCTTGCGTGGTGGTTGTGGATAGTTGCGCCGCGTCAATCCATTTAGAGTAAGAGTCCACGACCACCAGGAACATTTTGCCGTGGATCGGGCCCGCTAGGTTGATGTGAATCCTGGACCAAGGTGCGCTGGCGCTTTCCCACTTAGTGGGGGTGGCAATTGGAGGGGATGGACGAGATTCCTGGCAGGGATGGCAGGAGCTTACTCATCTGATGATGTCCTCGTCGAGGCCAGGCCACCATACGTAGCTGCGTGCTAATGCCTTCATCCTGATGATGCCAGGGTGGCCCTCATGCAACGCCTCCAAAACTCGGGTACGCAGTGAGGTCGGGATGACCACTCGTGTGCCCCACAGCAAACAGCCCTGCAAACTGGATAACTCCTGTAGGCGGGTCTTAAAAGGCGTGAATTTGGTTTCAACATCACTGCCCGGCCACCCCCTCCTCACCCAGTCCAGTACCTGGGCGATCGTTTTGTCTGCCTTGGATTTGGCGGCAATGTCAAGGGCAGTGATGGGGAGGTCCAGTTGAGTGACCTCAAAGATAGCATGGACCGGGGCCGGATCCTCAGCTGGAGCAGGCAGGGGGCAGCGGCTGAGGGCGTCTGCGTGGGACAATGTTTTACCTGGACGGTGTATGAGTCTATATGAGTATGCTGCTAGGAAAAGAGTCCACCTCGTCATTCTAGGAGACAGGACTTGAGGAGTCTGTTTGTCATCTGCTAGTAGACCCAGGAGAGGCTTATGATCTGTGACCAGCTCGAAGAAGTGGCCAAAAAGAAATTCATGAAATTTCTTCACTGCTGCGACAGCTGCTAAAGCTTCCTTATCGATTTGGCTATAATTGCGCTCTGTTGCAGAGAGCGTCCTGGAAAAAAAAGCGATGGGTGCCTCGGAGCCATTGGGGAGCCTGTGGCTTAACACTGCCCCAATTCCAAAAGGGGATGCGTCCGCTGCTAGCACTAATGGGAGGTTGGGGTCAAACTGAATAAGGACCGCCTCCGACGTGAGTAGTGATTTGACTGCTGCAAGCGGAGTCTTCCTTGTGTCCCCAATGCCAAGGCGATTTTTATCCAAAAGTCTGTGCAGGGGTTCCGCCACAGATGCTTTATGGGGCAGGAAAGATGCGTAAAAATTCAATAGCCCCAAGAAGGCCTGCAGTTCCGCTTTGGAGGTTGGAGTGGGTGCCTCGTGAATTGCCTTAACCTTGGACTCCAGGGGGTGAATGCCTGAGGCGTCAATTTTATAACCCAGAAAGTCCACCTGTCTAGTGGCAATGGCACATTTTTCTTTTTTAATTTGAGGCCATGCTGTCTGAACCTCTCTAACACTGCTCGAACTCTCTGGAAGAGTTGGGGTCTGTCCCTGGCCGAGACTAAGATGTCGTCAAGTAGGGTACTACTCCAGGGAGGCCCTGCAAAATCCGCTCCATGAGGGATTGAAAATGCCCGGGCAACACTTACGCCAAATTGGAGACGCTTGCACCGGAAAGCACCCCTGTGTGTGACAATGGTCTGGAGTTCCGCTGTTTGGTTGTCAACAGGGAACTGTTGATACACTTGAGACATGTCCAATTTGGCAAAAATGCTGCCAGGTTCAAAAGTGTGTAATAAATGCTGAATGACGGGCACTGGGTAAGCACTAACTTGTAAAAACTTATTAATTGTGGTTTTATAGTCCGAGCAAATTCTCAGGCTACCGTCTTTTTTGAGGGGTGTGACAATGGGCGTCTCCCATTTGGCGAAATCTGTTGGCTCAATGACCCCTTGTTTTAATAATTTATCCAGTTCTGCATCTAATTTAGGCCGAATTGCGAATGGAACTCTACGAGGTTTCAACCGGATTGGGACTGCTTGGGGGTCGACTGAGAATGAGATAGGGGTACCGTTATAACACCCCAGCTCATTGCTGAATACGTCTGAGTATTCAGCGAATAGGGAGTCAGTGTCAGAGGTTGAGACCGCATGGACTCCTGTTAACCCCAGGCCGAGGTGGGGGAACCAATCAAGTCCCAAAAGTGTAGGGAGGTTGCCGCTAACTACCACTAGAGGTAGGTGGCCTTCAAAAGTTTTAAAATTAACAAGAAACTTGCCTCTGCCGATTACAGGAATGATCTTCCCCTGGTAGTCTTTCAGGCTAAGCTGGCACTTCTGGAGCCGGTTTCTGGATAGACTGGGCTGTAGCTTCTTGAGGGTGCTCCAAGAGATAATTGAGAGCGCTGACCCGTGTCAACCTCCATGTGGCAAGGTTTACCTTCTAATAAAACGGAGAGAGAGATTTTACTAATGGTATGGCAAGCGTGCTTAGCGTGGTGGCGGGTGCGACAGTTCAATACTTGCCTTTAGGGTCCGGAATGTGAAAAGGAAGGGACCCGTTGTGCCGAGTTGTGAGTGGCTTGACAGACTCTGGCGATGTGCCCCTTTTTGTGACAATTGTTGCAGGTGGCTCCCTTGAATTTGCAGGTGGTCCTCAGGTGAGATCCACCACAGGATAGGCACAGAGTGATGTGCTTGGATGGACTGACGCTTTCTTGCTTGGCTCCTACCTGCGGGTGCCTGGTGTGGGCTAGGCGGTGGATGTCGGCCGCAGCACTGGGGTCCTCCTCGATGACTACCTCTTCAGAGTGGACGGAAACTGCAATTTGTTTGGAGACAGGACCTTGGATCTCGGTGGCTGAGTGTGCTGCCAGCTCCGCTGCCAGGGCTTCCTCGACGGCTTGAGCGAGGTTGAGGTCCTTCTTGGCGAGTAGGCGCCTTTGGAGGTGAAGATCCTTGACCCCGCAGACTAGCTGATCGAGGAGCATGTCATCCAAGTAGGTCCCAAACCCACAATGGAGTGCTGCTGTTCTGAGGGCAGCCACGTACTGGTTGATGGTCTCTTTGTCTGATTGCTTCCTCATTCGGAAGGTGAACCGCCTGGCAATCTGTGAGGGTCTAGGAGAATAGTGGTTAGTAAGGATTTCTAACAGTTCTGTCCAGGGAACGTTTTTTAACTCACGTGGAGCCACGAGTGCTGTGGCAGTATCAAAGACGATGGCGCCACAGTAGATCAGGAAATATGACTTTTTCCGGTGCTCCCCTGCATCAGCCAGCCCTATGGCATCGATGTAGTGGTTAAAACGATTCTTGTATGACTCCCACTTCTCCTCATCCGGCTTGAACGCTGGGAAAACTGGGTTGGAGTTCATGATGAGAATCTCGTTGGATAATCTGTTGAGAAAATCTCTCTGGGGCGGCAGCAGGAGGGTTTTTGTGCCTCTGGAAGGCAAGTGACTTCAGCTCTGGGAGAGGTTTTCACAACTCTCTCCCTCTCTCTGGATTAACACGAGGTAGGCTGCAACGGCTGTTGGCAGCGTTTTGAAATTCGCGCCTGTGTGGGCGTCAGTGACTTCGCAATACAGCACCGCGCTGTATTCTAGGGCGGAAATTCAAATGACAGCCGTTTGAATTTCGCGCCTAAGGAAACGAGCGGCTGCGGCTCGCAGCGCTACACTTTCCCTGTAGCTGGCTAACTAGCGGCTACAGACGCTTCTCACTCTCACTGTTTGCTGGCCGCTCTCTCTGGCTGCGGACCAGCGTTCGCTCTCGTTGCCTGCTGACTGCTTTCTCTGGCTGCGGATCAGCGTTCGCTCTCGTTGCCTGCTGACCTCTCTCTCTGGCTGTGGATCAGCGGCTAGTGATTCAGCGGTTGCGTTTTGCCTCTGGTCGCCATCCCACCTTCGTCGCCAGTGTTAAGTTCGGAAAATGAGAGGCTGAACCAGGGCATGGGTGCAACAATACTTTATTAGAGTAATAAAGGACTGAACGTGCTAGCCAAGCCTGGAACTGGCTCGCAGCGATCAGCGACTGGTTGGACCCCGCAGCCTGCTTTTATAGCTGGCTGCTGGGGAGAACCAGCCAATGAGAGGGGGCAACTGCCCCCGCAGCGCGAACGGACCTGGGTGGGAACTTCTTTCAGTTCCAGGGACATAACAAGACCCTACACTTTAAGAGTGGAAAATCTGATCCCACTTGTCTGGCGAATTTTGGGCTAATATTGTAACACTTATAAGCAATACCATAACTATCTATTGGTATTTATTTTTTCTCCTTTCCCTTTTCTTCTTCTTCTTCTTCCTCCTCCTCCTCCTCCTCCTCCTCCTCCTCCTCCTCCTCCTCCTCCTCCTCCTCCTCCCATTTCTCCTTCTTCTGTAGGTTTTTTTTTTATCATGGGGCTTGCCAAACCTGCTTGCTGATTCCTATTTATGGAATAAATAGTAGTGCAATTCTAAATAGGGCAAAGTGTGTGAACAGATTGTCTGCCATTTCCAAGTCATTTCCTTAGATTATTTACTAAAATTGGACCAGGCAATTGTGTGTGACTGGCAAGGAATTTTTCTCTTCCCCATTGCTTTTTTGTATTTTATTCTTTTATTACTTCCAATCAGTGGGGGGATTTCCATGTTAGATGTGCTCCTTGCCAAGAGCCTATTTCCCGTCTTCCAAAGCTTTCCATGGAATTAACCTGCTCATATTGTATCATTAGGACTGAAATGTTTATATCTAGGCCCTCCATGGATTTAGCTAAATAGTAGGGTTGAGCAATGTTTCAATTTTGATTCCAACATAATCTTGTGGAATAACACTTGTCTGCAGTTTTTTTTTAAATAGTTGCATTTTTTGGTAAAGAACAATTTTTGGAAGACAGCAAAGTTCACATTTTGGACAGAGAAGATGGCTGGTTGGAAACATGGGTCAAAGAGGCCATCTATGACAAAACTGAACAGCCCTCTCGCAGCCCTCTCGAGGGATATGACATCATCTATCTCCAGTCTTTCAGCAGTTCCAAGAAGACTCCATACCCATTTTCACTACTCAGGTGACCTTGAGGACACAGATAAACTTCCAGGTGGCCTCAACAACACTCTAAAAGAATGCAAATGACCAGCTGTCTGCAAGAAGTATAAATCCTCCCTTTCCCTACCATCCAGCCCAAAGCTGAAAAAGCTTCTTGGGTGAGAAGCAAAATGACATCAAAGAAAAACCAGGAAATCCAGTTGCCTCTTGAAAATGAACCTTTGGGACAACCATGACCTGGATGATTGAGAATCTCCAAAGACATATTTTTGGAAGAAAGAAATATGGATAATCCTTGACTTATAACCATTTGTCTCTCATGACCACTCAAAGTTACATCAGCATTGAAAAAAGTGACTTATGACTGCTTTTCACACCCATGACCCACTGTAGCAGCCCCGTAGTCACATTATCAAAATTCAGGCTATTGGCAACTGGCATTTTATTTATGACAGTTACATTGTCTTGGGAGTCATGTGATCACCATTTGTAGACCTTGTTGTGGTCTGCTGTCAGCCTGCGGAGATAGCACCAGAATCAGACAGTGGGGAAGAACATGGGCAAGTCTGGGAGTCTGGGGAGTCCTGCATCCGATTCAGAGATGCGGTCAGGGACACCTGGGAGTTATGTGCTGACTCCAGAGCCTCCAGAATCTGACAGCAGCGAGGTAGAGGAACAAGGGGAGCCTGTTCCCAGTGTTCATGTGTGCAGAGCTGCCAGAAGGCAAGAGCAGTTAAGACAAAAGGGGTGAGGTGATTGCCCCTCCCACAAGGTATAAAGGAAGTGCAAAGGGACAGGAACCTTTGCAGGAAGCAACATTGTTTGTTCTGGTCACTTTGGAACCTGAAAGCTCCGTGGTGAATTTGTGCTCTGTTTGGTTTTGAAAGACTAATTAGTACTTCAGTTGTTGGCAGCACTTCAAGTAAGATAAAGGTGCATTCTTATCAGACTTCTTCTGAAGAACTTTGGCAGACTTCCATGGGGCTATTTATAATTGGTTGAGACTCATTACAGGCTGTAAATGACGATAATTCACAGCCATTGAACTAAAATAAAAGGGTTTTGGATTTAACGTGTGGTTTGTTGGTGTCTCAGGAAGGCTTGGTCAGAACAGACCTTCCCAGCTGGCCTCCGACAAGCAAAGTCAATGGAGAAAACAGGATTGGCTTTAAAATACCATGATTCACTTAACAACTGCAGTGATTTGCTTAACAACCACGACAAAAAAGTTGCAAAATGAGGCACAACTCATTTAACAACTGCCCTGCTTAGTGATGAAAATTTTGGGCTCAGTTGTAGTTGTAAGTCAAAAACTACCTGCAATCTATTCTTGAATGCATTCCTCTAGTAGTATTAGTTTAATTACAGCTGTACTTAGTAACAAATGGCAGGAAAATCTATGCAATTGTCATTTTGTTTGTTTTTTAAAAAAATTGGAAAGTCTCTTTCCTATTTTTACAGAGCTGTCAGAAGATAATATTCATGGAGGTCAGAATTCCTGGTGTTGGATTTATTCCCTGTTTCTATTTTGGTTGATTCATTCATTCATGATGCCCTGAAGTTCAAACAAGGAGAATTTTCCCCCAGAGATCAATGTTTATCATTTTAATTGCAGTTCTTCAACTTTATCAATATTTACTGAATGTCTGTCATGTGCAAATTAAGGTGACGTGACATTTAGGTATGAAATATTGCAGTCCTGAGTTGCAGCTGCTCTGAGCCTGCCAAGAAATGATCTGTGCAAGGACACAGATATGTTTTTTTTTTAAATATATTTTTGGATTCAGATCACTGTCCTGCAAAAGACCGCGCAAGTTTTGCTATTAATGCCGAAATCTCTTTAGATCGGTGCTTCCCTACCTTAAAACATTTTAAGACTTCAACTCCCAGAATTCCACAGCCAGCATTGGCACAGGATATCACAAGGCAGTGGGGCAGCCAATAGAGTGACAAACTTCAGGTCTTCACCTGATTGGTCAAAGAAATTCCATACCTTGAAATTAGCAAATTCCCAGGAAAAAATTCCAGGGATGGACTGTGTATCCTTGTAGACCGGTGAAATGCCTTCACACTGGCCATTAGATCTGCCATTGATGCCTGGCTTATTTTTCCTTTTCCATGGCATATTTTTCACAAGGACCACTTCTAACAGAAATCGCCTTGATTTGCTATTGTTCTCCAGAAAATGGATTCTTTCTATCTCTGATTCAAAAAAGAACTAGAACCACCATAATTAAGGAACTGTTGCAGAGGTGGCATTCAGCAGGTTCTTAACCAGTTCTGGAGAACCGGTAGCGGAAATTTTGTGTAGTTCAGAGAATTGGCAAATCCCACCTCTGAGTGGCCCCACCCCCATCTATTCTCTGCCTCCCGAATCCCAGCTGATCGGCTGGGCCTTCTCTTGTTGCCCTGCATAGGAGAACGGAGCTGGAAAGCAGGTTAGTGGGGTGGGGAGGGAATGGGGATCTTACAGTATCCCTCCCCTGTCATGCCCACCAAGTCACGCCCACACAACAGTAGCAAAAAAATTTGAATTTAACATCGTGCATCTTTAGTTGTGAGTAATGTGGTTTGTTGTGGAAAGTATCCAGTACCTGAAAGAAGCCACAATCCACCACCGAATTAATTAATTAGGCACAGAGATCAGACTGTGAAGTTCATGCTTTGTCTTTACTTAGAACAGGAGTGTCAAACTCACAATGACACATCACATGATATATTGCAACTTTCCCTCCCTTTGCTAAAACAGGAGTGGGCATGGCCAGTGTGTGACTGTGGGCCGCGAGTTTGACACCCCTGACTTATAAGCTTATCAAGTCACCATATTAGAACAATATACATGATAGTTAATGAAAGAAGCCTGATTAGAAATATCAGCTAAAGAGCTTTGGAAGCGTTAAGCATTTTTCTCCCTCCTAAAATCTAAATATCGAAGCCTTCTATTCGTTCTTACACTATGAGCCATTCTGGTACAACTAGACACACTTTTTGACATAAGCAGAATTTTACCCAAATGTAATGCATCCTGCCAAGGCCAAAAATCATTTTGGACAGATTAATCAAAGAAACCTCTAATCATGCTCGTATCATGCACAGTATGAATGTTTTCATACTTCATAATCAGGGGTGGGATTCAAATTTTTTAACAACCAGTTCTATGGGCATGGTTTAGTTAGTAGATGTGGCTTGGTGGTCATGTTATTGGCTGGGTATGGCCAACTCAATATCACTCACATCGAGGCACACATCTCTTTTCCTGGCCCCTCATGACTGTGGGGATTCTGCAACAGTTGTAAGTGTGAAAAATGGTCATGTCACTTTTTTCAGTGCCATTGTACCTTTGAATGGTCATTCCACACAAGCAAAGTACCAGCAAAGGAGGGGAAAAAAACTCCAGAGACGTTCCTGAGACAGAAAGTCTAGTCCTGCCAAGAATGTAATAAGGGTTAATGGAGAGGCAGTTTCTGTAAGCAACACCAGAATGTTTCCTTCCTGCCTTCCTTACAGGATTAGGTCAGTAATTTCTTCTAACAACCAGTTCCCCGAACTGCTTAGAATGTTAACAACCAGTTCTAGCGAATAGATACGAACTGTTAGAATCCCACCCCTGTTATAATCTTGAATTAAAATATGGCCTGGGAAGTTGATTAGAGGAGCATGACTCCCCATCCTGGGTCTATGGAGATTCTCAGGTCATGGTTGTCCCAAAAGTCAGAACTGAAGAAGCTTCTTGTAGTTTTCTCATTTTTCCCCCTTGGCAGTTAGTAATGAACTGCTTTGCATTGATGCATAAATCTAATGATCAAACTGGTATAATTAATTTTTTAAAAAACTTTGCAAATTTTAAGATATCGGAAATTGGTCTAAATGGAAAGGCTTGGAACACCACAAATGTAGAATGTCCTTGGCATTATTATTCTTGTTGTTTGGATTGCCTTGTTTGAAAACTCGTGTGCAAAACCCTGCAACAATTCTCTAAGTTTCTTTGATTTATGACTGTGAAGTCTGTGGAAAAAATGTATTATAATTTGAGAGATAAATCAATGGACATTACAGCCCCACAGAGACACTTAAAGATGAATTGCATCTGGCCACAGTTCCATTTTTAAAAAAAGATATACAAGGAGATTATGGACCTTCTTCTCCATGTTAACTATGAAATATTACTTCGTGTTAAAAGTTAGGATGATATGCTCCCACTTGAGAGAAAGAGCTATGGTTTGACAAAAAAAAGGAAGAGCCTGGGTGCCTCTAAAAAGAAAAAAAAAATGAAAATTGAAATCTCCAAGGACCTAGCTGGGCAAACTTCATGATATGTAGGAGGCTCATGGCCCCTCTGCTTAACCTTTTTATTTGCAATTTACAGTAGCTATTAGGTGGCTCCAAATTTGACTGGACAATTCACCTCTCTCTGTCTAGATCTCTTCAGTTTAGGAATCTTTAAAGTCCTTTGAGACTCTAATGTCAGACAGACAATCTCCTGGATTTTGATAGGGACAATAGGCTCCAGATTACCACTGGATGCCAGCAAAGAGTTTCCTGTGTCTCTTTGCTTCCATCTAGTGGTCACCTGCATCTTTATGGACCAAAATAGGAGTTCTAAGTGAGATGTATATGGAGATTCTCAATCATCCAGGTCATGGTTGTCCCAAAGGTGCTTTTTCAAGAGGCAACTGGACTTTCTGGTTTTTCTTTGAAGGTGTTTTGCTTCTCATCCAAGAAGCTTCTTCAGTTTGCCTATTCTTCAGCTGAAGAAGCTTCTTGGATGAGAAGTAAAATGTCTTCAAAGAAAAAACAGAAAGTCCAATTGCCTCTTGAAAAAGCACCTTTGGGATTATTCTGACCCAGGCTTCGTCAAACATACTTAAACACAAACTTGTTATAAAAGCAAAATCTATTTTATTGCAACGCTGGGAATTACTTTCATTCCCAGCCAGAACTAATTATAAACAGTTCCCCAAGATAAGCACACGTCTTTCAGTGCTGTGGAATGCTGCCAAAAACAGAAATCTTCAGTTATAACAGAAACCTACCAAAGTACCAGAAAAAACCAACCAGAGTACACAGAGCTTCGAGGACTTGGAATCTATTGAACTGCTTTGCTTCCTGCAAAGCTTTCATCATGGAGGACTGACTTTTATCCCTTACAGGAGGGGCAATCACCTCCCAGCCTTACTCCTGAATCGCTCCTTCTGCTTCAGCTGCTCTCACCTTCTAGCAGCTCTGTGCACACACGCACTGGGAACAGGCTCCCCTGGGTCCTCTGCTTTGCTGCTACCAGACTCAAAGGCTCTGAAGGCAGCACTCCACTCCCAGATGGTCCTGGCCCCATCCCTGCATCGGAAGCAGGACCCTTGTCCGAGTCCTCTCCAGACTCCTGACTGGTTCCCTTTCTTCCTCACTGTCCAACTCCGCTGCTGTCTGCGGAGTTGATTTATAATTGGATTCAGACTGCTAGAAGCAAGCTCACTGAGAAACAAAAGTTCTACAGAGTAAATAAATGGAGTAAATAAATGGAAGGGTCAGATGGTGGATTAAAGCCTCATGCTAGAAGAGGGTTTTTTTTTTTTCATAACAAAGAGGTTGACAAGCTGGAAAGTGAGCCTCAAGGATTATCTTTATTCCAGGGAATTTATCATATCCAGTTTTTCCCTTAAGGACCAGAAGCCTGAACACAATTGTTCCTCATCAGGCCTTGTTTCCTTTACTTTTGATATAGCTGAACATTCTTACATTTCTCTATCCTTTGTAGATCTACCTCAGATAAGAGTGTTTTCAAGGGCTGGAAAGAGGAGACTCCAGATTTAGGAGAGGATCTGCTGAGTCCATGACAGAAACACTGGTGTTTGTGACTGGCTTAGTGTAATTGCTAGATCTGAAAAGATTGTATATAGCTTTTGAAATACTTCTTCCTCATTCCTCTGGTCTTCTTCTATATCTGAGGCACTTAAAAATAGCATTTAGACTTATAAAAAGGCCCACAGGGCTTTACAGCACTCTCTGACCAGTTTACAATGTCCACATATTGCCCCCAACAATCTGAAATTTTACCAACCTTGGAAGGTTGGAAGGCTGAGGCAACCTTGAGCCAGTCAAGATCGAACTCCAGGCTGGGGGCAGAGTTAAGCAATGCAATACTGCATTTGAACCACTGCGCCACCAGATGTTTAAATAGTACTCCCCTTTAGATCACAAGTTAAAGTGGGTGTCTACTCATAAAATATTTCTATGGTTGTTTTAGAGTTGCCAACAGAAAGGGAGGGGGGAAGGGGTTTGAAAGAGCAGTGCGGCAGCTTGGAAAGTGAAAGTGCATTCCATGCATAGTTTTTCAGAGATAGTAACTAGGTGGCTGAAGTTTCTGCTGTGAAAAAATCTAACTGGAGAACATGATTGATGACTCTTGGCTGTGGATTTATCTCATTGGAGAATATAAATTATGACACACCCAGGGACTGGAGAAAAACCAGGATCAAGGGTGACAATGAATTATGTGTCTCAGAGTCAGCTACATCCAGGCAGTGCCAGACATGTTAACTCCCAATAAATCCTTTGAAGTTTTGGAAGTTTGGCTCGAGACTCATTATTTAATTGGGGCAATTGCCGGAATCCTGACAGTGGGTTTCTGTTCCTGACAGGGGCAGACAGGATTGGTCTGCTGAATCAGTAAGTCCTCATCACGTTCAGTGCTTCTGGCATCCTTTGTTATAGTTGATCAATTCAAGGCCACCAGATTCAAATGGATTTGGTGGGCATCACTTACTGTAGCAGTTAAGGAGACAGAAGATGATGATATTTTCAGTGCTTTAGTTTCTACTTCTAGAGTTGCTTCTAGTAAGGAGGACATTATCTTAGTTCTGGATTATGGATAGTATTAATAGTGCTTATCTGTTTAATGATCAGCAATGCCATCAAACACAACAGTGATTGGTCTCATTCAAGATGATGAATCCGCATACAGACAGGAGGTTATACAACTTGCCTTGTGGTGTAACCGAAACAATCTGGATCTGAACACACTCAAAACCGTAGAAATGGTGGTAGACTTTAGAAGAAACCCTCCCATACTACCACCTCTTACAATACCAGACAACACCGTATCAACAGTAGAGACCTTTAAATTTCTAGGTTCTACTGTATCACATGACCTAAAATAGAAACCTAGCATCAAAAACGTCATCAAAAAAGCACAAGAAAGAATATTCTTTCTGTGCCAACTCAGAAAGCTCTAACTGCCCAAGGGGCTGCTGATACAGTTCTACAAAGGAATTATTGAGTCTGTCATCTGCACCTCTATAACTGTCTGGTTTGGTTCTGCAACCCAACAGGACAGACACAGACTTCAGAAAGTAATTAGGACTGCAGAAAAAACAATTGCTACCCACCTGCCTTCAGTCGAGGACCTGTATATTGTGCGAGTCAAAAAGAGGGCTGTGAAAATATTTACAAACCCCTCACATCCTGGACATAAACTGTTTCAACTCCTTCCCTCAAAATGACGCTATAGAGCATTGCACACCAGAACAACTGGACATAAGAACAGTTTTTTCCCCGAACGCCATCACTCTGCTAAACAAATAATTCCCTCAACCCTATTCAATGATTTACAAAGTCTGCACTACTATTATTGTTGATCTTCTCATCACTCTTTATCACCCATCCCCTCTCACTTTTGACTATATGGCTGTAACTTTGTCGCTTGTATACTTACAATTTATATTGACTGTTTCCTAATATGATTGATTGCTTATTGTACCCTATGACTAACACTAAGTGTCTTATCTTATGATTCTCAACTCCTGACAAACGTATTTCTTTTATGTATACTGAGAGTATTTACACCAAGATAAATTCCTTGTGTGTCCAATCACATTTGGACAATAAAGTATTCTATTCTATTCTATTCTAAAAAGTAAACACACCACAGGTGATAACAGATACCTGGTCATGACCCTAACTGGATATGATGTGCATCTTCACTCCTCATGTTATTCTCCGTTCACAAGTTCATGACCCTTTCCATTCTTCCCACAAGCTGGGTGGTTTCCACCTCTGGAGGACCTTAAAGATTTGGCTTTTCATTTCTGTAATTGCTGGAGCCATTATAAGTTCTGTTGCTGGCCAGATTCACTTTGTTATTTTTTTTATATATCTGTGTTTATTTGTTTTTTGCTGGTTCTGATTGTGTTGTATATCTGTATCATATTGTGAGCCACCCTGATTTGTTTGGAGTTGGACAGTGCCTAAATTAAATTAAATCAAATTGAATTAAATCAAATTAAATTAAAATTATTGCTAATAGTGAAATGAATGCTTCTCCAACCGAAGAGGTTGGATGTTAATAAGGCAAATGCTACATGGGACTGACATTTTGTGTCTTGAATTAATGAGCATGCATTATACAGCTGTTACAGTGTGCCTGAAATTCACATTCTCTTTTGAAGGTTTGGATTATATTTCATGGATTTATGTCTGCAATTTATTTATTCTTCCCTCAGGCAAAAATGATTAAATAAAGCAAATATTCCACTTCTACAACGTAAGTTATCTTACATTAAACAAGGAGGCAAAACAAATTCCTTCTGGTGTTTTTTCCAGGTTATTAATATTTGTGGTAAGGACAGCAAGCAAAGATTGTGCGATGGAAAATGATGGAGACGAAGAATCCAAAGCGTGAGTTTTGCATAGAGGGGAAGTCCATGTTAGCCAGACTGCACATACCTTTGAAGAAAGGATGAGAATATCTTTGCTATTACTCTACTCCTACGCACTCAGTGGGGTTGTACAGATGGAAGTGTACCAATTAGTGACCTTTTAACTGATATTCCATTGCCTTCAGTCTCCCGCAGAGAAATGGGACTTACTACCGAAAGAGAAATGTGCCCTGTCACTTCCACAGTGTTTAAATAAAATAACATCATAAAGGATTCAGTCCCCAGGGAGTGAGGTCTATCTGGAGATCACCAGACCAACTCACATCTGGAGCCCACTAATTTGCAAAAATATATACCGTGGTTAGTTCCACATTCATATTTTGAGAAACAAGAGCAAGTGGTAATTCACAAAGGTGCAGTTGTATTTGGTAGGGCAAATTGTTGTCAATCAGGAGTGTCAAACTTGATTTCATTGAGAGCCACATCAGGGTTGTGTTTGACCTCAAGGGGCCAGGGTGGGCATGGCTTGGTAGGTAGAGGCCAGCTCGATGTCACTCATGTCGGGGGCACCTGTGGTGGCCCAAGCACTCTGCCAGCAAAAATGGGCTCCCAAGCTCTGTTTTTGGCTGCAACGGCATCCTGCAACCTGCTGCCAGCAAAAACAGAGCTCAGGAGGGCCACCCGCGGCCCTCACAAACTCTGTTTTCAGCTGAAACCCTTTGCCGGCGAATATATGCTTATTATAAGATCCTTTCAACAATTATGAACAGCAGCCACAAAAAAGATGGGTGGGAGTAGAGAAACAATGGATATTAACGTAATTAGGTTAAGTGACCCTGCAAATATTCATTGGCTGTGGCCTTCCTGAGCTCCATTTTTGCTGGCAGAGGCACCACGGGCCGATCCTTTGCTGTTTCCATGGCAGCCCCATGGGCCAGATCTAAGCACCCCATGGGCTGGATCCGGGCCCCGGGCCTTGAGTTTGTCACTCCTGCTGCAAATCAATTCACAAAGATACAGTTGTATTTGGTATGGTAATACATTGATAGAGGAGACCCACAAAGCCTTTTGGCCTCTCCTTCTTGCCTCTTCCCTAGTCAACTAGTTTGCTCATCTTCTAAATTTCAGTTCTTCCACTGTCCTTCTCCTGAAAGCGGCAGGAGGACAGAAACATAGCTAGATAAGGACAGGTAGTCATTTCTGACCCTTGCTGGACCCTCAGAGAAGGTTTAATTTGTTTGCCTGCCTCAGGCATTACTCAGTGAGTCAAATGGTTTGAGATCCTCTCAACTGTAGCCAGCTGTTCTCTGATCAGGTCCTCAATCTCATTTGCTCTTCTTTTATTCTAGTACCTTTCTTCTCTAGGATCAGATCTCCAAACAGATTTTCAGCTCCATACAATAAAATGTCTAGCTCTCCACACACATTGACTTGTTGCCAATCATGACATTAATGTTCCAGACACAAAGCTGCATGCCTTCTCTTGCTCATAAGTAGTCTGGGGAAGGAGAGAAGCTTTCCAATTATCCCTCCTTTCTCTCTCTAGTTTTAACATTAAAGTATGAATTTAGCTTCTGTTTCTACAACGTATCTTCAAGTTCTGATAGCTAAGCTATAGGTAGAAGATATATGTCGCAGACTATTTTGGGTGCTTTTAAAATGCATTGTGTGCTAGGTTGATGCTGCCTTCAAGATAATCTTTGACAAAGGATCCTAGATGTTGGTAAGATTATCACATGGTAATAATGGCATCACTATGATCTGTAGCAAAACCTACCTTTGAACATTTCTTTGAGCAACGTAGAATGCTGTGCTTGGTTGAATTTAAACATTGTCCCAAACCATGTATCTCTTTTGATTTTGGCTTATTATGTAGCACGGTCCTATACCAATATAGGTTTAGTACAGGGGAACTGACTTACTTTTTGAAGGGCATGCTCACCCAAAACTAGCTCCATCATGGTGAGGTCAGCATGCAAAATGCGTGTGATGCAACTCATGCAAGTGACATACAGTATTTGTGTTTATACAATGGCAACTTGACACACATAACGCCACTTGTTCCCATAAAGGAAAAAGGAGAATAAGGATAAGGAAGTGAAGAAGGCCAAGCAAACATCCTAACTGCTTTACATTAAATGTTCTTAATTCACAGGATTATTACCCATGTCTTTAATCATCTGACCTTTGGTTATATTAAGAATTCCAGTTCAGTGGCAAGTTTTGGAAGGGCTCTGAGAGTTCCACCCAAAATCTCTCACAATGGAAGCTGTGTGCTTCTAGCTTAGAATATTGGGCAAACCCAATCCACCATAGTTCATGCAATAAACGTAAATAAGACTTAGATTTAGGATAACTTTATTGTTATTTTAAATGTACAGTAATTGCCATGCATTAAAATGGAATTTCACTGCATTACAGCTCTCAAAGGGTCACCACCTCCAATATACACTGCAAAAACATGACAAAATAAATAAACCAATAAATAAAAAATATGCATATACCCACATATATTATATGACACAGAGAAACAACACAGTCTAGCTCATGCAATAAACATAGACAAATTATCTGTATCAGGGGTGTCAAACTCACAGCCTGTGGGCCGGATGCATCATGTGCTGGCCACGGCCACGCCCCGTTTAGTAAAGGGGGGAAAGTTGCGCTATGTCACGTGACGACAATGTGACGACGCGAGTTCGACACCCCTGATCTATATTACTTCATGACAAATGACCAAAGCCAATTTCAGGCCACTGCAGGATCTTAAAAATGGCTCCATCATGGTGTCCCTTATTCCAGCAGCTACAGGAATACAAGCAGGAGGTTGGACTAGATGACCTGCAAGGTCCCTTCCAACTCTGTTAATCTGTAATCTGTAGTTTGCATGAATTGACTGTCATATCCTTGGACTGTTTAAGCAGTCCGTGGCTGCTGAGTCGGCAGTTTTGTGCATATGGCTCTCATTAAGGGGTCTATGAATGAATGGCCCTCAGGTTCACCTCCACAGCTTCTTGCAAGCAGAATCAAAATGCTTGGGCCATCTGTGAGTTGGCCCTGCCTTCCATTAACATAGCTTAATTGGGCCTTCTTTATTTTTCCTGTACGTTTTTTTTTTTTTTGGTTTCAGGAGGATTTTTCATTCCATGGCAGCTCTCAGAAAACCCAAAAGGTCAATTAATCCATAAACATCACTGCAATTAGAAGCACCCGGCACAATTTTAATGAAACAAAAAGAGAGAGAGAGAGAGAGAGAGAGAGAGAGAGAGAGAGAGGGTGAGGGGAAAAGTCCTTGTTTATAAAAAGCAGAAACCTACATATCTTTGCAGTCTGGTTAGTGTTAACATTCTGATTTCTGAGATGTAGATTTAATATAATGGCATTTCATTTACATTACTAGCAGGAAAACGTTATTAGACTTTGAAAGGAGCGCATTGGCTCAGCTTAGAGAAAAAGAGATTTGTTATGTCTTACTCATATAACCGAGTCGCCTTCTTAAACCTGGTGTGGCGGGACCACAGATTCCAGAAATACTAGGCTTTGGGAAAGGTGTTTCTAGTCCAAACTTCTGGTTTTTTAAAAAAAAAATATATTGTGAATGCTTTGATACATTTTCTATATCACAAGGATAGGCCACCTAGCTCCAAACATTTTAGTCAAGCATTTTTGCCCTCTGTAATGATCCGGAATGTTGGGATTTGAAGTTTGAAGCATCGGAAAGTTACCCAGTTTCCTCTGTTTGCAAGAACATATCAATATACTGTAACTGTACTTCTGGAAATTACTTCCTGAAAGAAATTACTCTCAGCTCCTGGTAATGTTTGGATGTGAACTGTTTTGCTATCTTTGGTTTATTTATATTTTTATACCATCGCATGCCAAAGTGTTGCCCAGGAAACTATGAAATAATGAAGCCAACCAGTGGTGGGATTCAAATTTTTTTACTACCAGTTCTGTGGGTGTGGCTTGGTGGGTGTGGCTTGGTGGGTGTGGCTTGGTGGGTGTGGCAAGGGAAGGATACTGAAAAATCTCCATTCCCACCCCACTCCTGGGGGAAGGTTACCACTGGTTCTCTGAACTACTCAAAATTTCCACAACCGGTTCTCCAGAACTGGTCAGAATCTACTGAATTCCACCTCTGAAGCCAACATATAATTGAGTACAACACATTATGCTGTGCTGTTTTAATATACAAAAAGAATGATGGGCAGCAGAAGTGAGTATCAATTGTTCCATCTGACCTTTAAGACTTGATTTGGTCTGAATAATGGGCCATCTGGTGACAATCGTGAGATATGGAAGATTTTGATTTGGAATGTAAAAACAGTAAACAGCAAAGAGGATGAATGAATGAATGAATGAATGAATGAATGAATGAATGGGGACTGGAGACTAAAACTTATGAAGAACAGTTGCAGGAATTGGGCATGGGTGGTCTAGTGAAGAGAAGGACCAGGGGAGACATGATAGCAGTCTTCCAATATTTGAGGGGCTGCCACAGGGAGGAAGGGGTCAAGCTATTTTCTAAAGCGCCTGTAGGCCAGACAAGGAATAATGGATGGAAACTGAACAAGGAGAAACTTAACCTGGAAATAAGGAGAAACTTTCTGACAGTGAGAACAATCAACCCATGGAACAGCTTGCCCTTGAAAGTTATGGGAACGCCATCACTTGAGACTTTCAAGAAGAGATTGGACTGTCATTTGTCAGAAATGGTGTAGGGTCTCCCGCTTGGGTGGGGAGTTGGACGAGATGATCTACAAGTTGGACCTTCCTTCCAACTCTGATTATCTGTTATCTGTTATCTGAATGAATGAAATAATAGAAATATAGATACGCTGTATGTCTGTGAGACTACTGACTTGCAGAATGAAGGTGATGAATATATACAGCAAAATGAAATGGCCATTTTTATATAAGTGAAGAGCTAAACATATGTTACAAAGGGTCATCTTCTAGATTGCTGTGGGTACATCTGAAACTAGAAACTTGTAGTTGCTTTTATGCTATAATTCCATGAATGGTGATAATGGAAGAACCAGGCTGAGTTCTACAAAACATTCCCAACTTTACACTAAACTGATTTACCTACATTAACCTTGTCTCACCATGTAATCCAGACTCAGGTGAGAAAGGTTACCTGAGATCCCCTTTCATGCTTTGAGAACAGTGATGAGAAACTTCAGTGGTTGCAGAGTGGGACTACTCTACAGAGTCATTTTCTGAGAGTGAGATGGTTGTACTTAAGTTTGATAAATAAAAAAAATGAATATAGCAAATGCACTTAGACTTATATACTGCTTCCCAGTGCTTTATAGCCCTCTCTGTAAAGTGGTTTACAGAGTCAGCCTATGGCCCCCAACAATCAAGGTCCTCATTTTACCAACCTTGGAAGGATGGAAAGCTGAGTCAACTTTGAGCCAGAGGTGGTATTCAGCAGGTTCTGACCAGTTCTGGAGAACTGGTAGAAGAAATTTTGGGTAGTTCGGAGAACCGGCAAATACCACCTCTGACTGGAGATTTTACAGTATTCTTCCTCTGCCACACCCACCAAGCCACGCCCACAGAATCGGTAGTAAAAAAAAATTGAATCCCGCCACTGCCTTGAGCCATTCAGAATTGAACCGTGGGCAGTGAGTGAGCCCTGCAGTACTGCATTCTAACCACTGCACCACCACAGCTCATAAATATAAATACTATATTTGCAATATAAACATAGTATATCTTGAAACTTGTACTTTTATGGAGAATTAAATGAGAACAGAACTGGGTCTATTTTCTTGGTTTTATACACACCGTGCCACACCTTAAGTCGTACCCAGATACAAACCAAAATCCAATGCAACTAAGATGGCATATTTTTAGGCAGTTTTCAAAGGACTGGTTCATATCAAGAACATTTTAGAAATTGACCCTTGCATTTTCTGAACCAAGCTTTTAGCTTTCTACTTCACAGAGAAAAAGACTGCTATGAAGTATCAGCCAAAACAAAAACAGTACTTCTTGAATCTGCTTGTTCCTATTTTGTGTCCATCCTTTTCCTGATCATATTTTATTTGTTGGGAAGAAAATATTTAAGCAGTGCTCATTTTCCCTGGTTTATTCCTCTTGGTTTATTCCTCGCAGCACACCATAACCAGCCTTCTCAACTTTACCCACACTGAAGTGTGAACACTGAGAAAGGAATAGACAGGGAGACAAATGAAAAAAAAAACAAACCAAAATAGGACAGGAGGGCCTAATGTCACATGTTCTCCTTTGTGATTTGAGCCAGTGCCTGACGTCAAAAGGTGACATCTGTAGAATCCCATCCCATCACAATAGAAGTGGGATGCAGGTCCAAATGTTGCCCTTTGATTATTTTAAGAGAAGACATTGGCTAAAAGCACATATCCCGTTCTACTTTTTCTGCCTAACAGTATTCTAAAGATAAATAAAGCAGTTTGCAATTGGGCACCGTTAAAGACCAGCACACGTCTCCATAGTGTTGTTTCTGTTAATCAAGGTCTTTCGAGTTGCTTTCTGATCCGCGAATGCTAACAAGAAAATTCAGTTTCACAGATTTGTGGTTAATTGTCTGCAGGATCAAAGCTGGATTACAAGGTTTACTTAGCCTTTCTTTTAGTTATCTCAAAAGAAGTCCTGGCCCTTGTTTGCAATAGCAAGGCAACTTCTGAAAACCATCTGTTCTGAATTTTCAAATACTTTCTCTTCATTCACTACATCCATTTTTACCATTTATTTTATAGCTAAAGATGACTCTATATTATTCCGTTAACATGATACTTATAGCAAGCAAGCAATTCAGTTGACACGATACTTATATGAACAGGAGGAAAATAAAACTCTTGTTTTTAGGCTAACCTTTAAGTCTTCTGGGAACACTGTAATTGTTTTCAGGAAAAACTATATAAAAAAGGTTTTTGACATAAAAATACTACGGTGCTTATTTCCGTTTTTTGCAATCACATTTTAGTTGCAGAAAAACAGTGTAGAGGTAGTTCTCATTTACCAACGACAGTAGGGACTGGTGACTATGTTGCTAAGCAGTATAGTTGTTAAGCACAACAGGGTGTGATTGGGGCAACTAACAATATCAGTTTGGGTTCCAATTGTGAAGCAAATCACTTGCAGTATTAAGTGTGATGCCATGTGACCATGATTTGTGACATCTTGCTGCTCTCCCCAGTGACTTTGCATATTAGAAGTCAGCTGTGGAGGCAACCATGTGAATGCGGATGCCATGATTGTTTGTGCACCAGTTACCAAGCATCGGAATTGCAATCACATGACGTGAACAGTTTGTCGAAAGTCAGCGGGTGTATGTGAGGGTGCAGTGCAGGTCATAGAGGAGGTGGGTCAGGGAAGATGCAGCATGTGGCATGGTGTTGTGGTTTGCTGGCAGCAGGTGCAGGCAGCTGAGGTCTTGGAGAGCGAGGACTCAGATGAGGGGCCTGCGTGTGATGCATGGATGGGGCCAGGACTATCGAGGAGTAGAATGCTGCCTTTGGAGATTGTGGAGGCTGGCAGCAGTGATGAAGAGGTCCTCGAGGAGCCTGTGCCCAGTGCGCATGTGCACAGCACAGACAACTCGGGAGTAAGGCTGCAAGGTAATGGCCACTCCCTTAAGAGACAAAAGCCAGCTGAGAAACCGGAGTTCTTTGCAGGAAGCAAAGAAGTTTTTGCACTCAAGCCTTGTGGACATTCGGAATATCTTGGTTGGTGTTTGGAGACTCTTTGTGTTTGAAATATTTCTTAGTAACTTTATCTAGTATTCTCGGCAGTTTTGTACAACCTCAGAAAGGCTCATTCTTATCAGAGATAGTTAATTTGAAACAGCCTTATAACTGTGAAGGAACGGAATTCATAAAGAATCATTAAAAGGTTTGCTGTTACCTCTGTTTCGTGTTTGTTTCCTTGGAACAAGATTTGCATCAGAACACATGAGTTGGGGGGGGGGAGGTGCAGGGAACACATGAGTTGTTGGATGCTGCCAGTATAACAACTGGTTCGGTGATCGTACACTTCGCGCAATCAGCTGGGACGATAAAGGTCAGTACAGCATAGGGGCAGGTGGACAGGCCCATATGGTCGTTGGAGTGAACCGGTTTGCTCCCAGCTGATCTTTGGAGCTAGGGGTTCGCCCAAACCAGTCTGAAGCAGCAGAATCCCACCCCTGGTAAGGTGTGATGTGGATTGGGGAGGTTGCACAGGGGTCCTTGAGTGGCCAGCACAGCACAAGCATGGTTAGTTCGTTAGTTAGTTTACTTTATTGTCATTGGACCTCATACAATGAAATTAAATGCCATCTTCAGTGTACATTATAACTATAAAATAAAACACAAACACACATCTTTTACATTCTATACAGTTGAATTGCATTAATATCACACTATACAGTAGAATTCAATATAGCTATTGCTCTGGGATAAGAAGCTGTTTTTCAACCTACGTGTCCTTGTTTTTATTATCCTGTACGTCTGCCAGATGGTAATAGGGTGCTCAGGTTGAGATGGGTCTTTAATAATGTTTTTAACTGTTTTAAGGCAGCGAGAGTTATAAAGCTCTTCCAAAGAGGGGAGAGGGCAACCAATGATCTTCTGGGCAATGCCGTTAACCCTCTGGAGCGCTGTCCTATCTGCCATTGTGCAATTGGCAAACCATACACAGGTGCAGTAAGTTAAAATACTCATGTAAAATACTACAGAAGGACTGTAGTAGGGTATGTGGTGGAAGAGACTTCCCTGAGCAGCTTGCAATCTTCCCTGTTGGCTTTCCCACTGATCATTTTCCTGCAAGCATCTCACAACCAAATTCAACGGGGAAGACCGCAGGAAGTCAAAAATCATCTGTTCTCCCTGCTTTGGTGCTCTTCTGTTGATCTGTTTAGGTAAGGAAATATCTCTGAAATGATGGTCCAATTGAAATGATCATCCAGTGGGTTATATTGTCCAGTGTATCTATAAGGATGTCTTCCTTTCGTTGCTAATTCAGCCTCATTCCATGGAAGAATGAAACAGAATTATGGGAGAATCAGAACATACAAAAACAGTCTTTCTCCACCTACCACATAATTTTAACAGGAAAAGTTCGGGAGATTGTCTGTTTTGTACAGGGTTTAGATTTTTTTTCATAGAGAACTAGAGCTTTTCTGCTCCTAATTGTGATACCTATGGATTATCTCCAGATTAAAGATGGACTATCTCTTAGGACCAGTAACTGATAGCACAAATAGAAAGTCAGTGTTGCACTATATCTTGTTTGCAGATCTCCCAAAGACATTTGGATGGCCACTGTGGAACAGAATGTTGGACTGAATTGCCTTTGATCTAATCCAGCACTGATATGTTCTTATGATTCAAAACAGTTTTTGTATCCATTTCCTGATGGAAACCACAGGCACTCCCCAAGCCCCCATATTTGGAAGAATTTGCTAACTTTTTGGAACCATCACATATGGAATATGTCATGTGTAATTTTTAACTGGATCATGTGGAATAAATCAATCCAAAAAAAGTCAGAGTTGGACCACTTTTTACATTTTTCTATTGAAGATACAAGACTTCCAAAACAGAGACGTTTTGAAGGGTAGGTTTAGTTTGCTTGGAATAATAGCCTTCATAATGAATCAGACTGTAGATTCCCTGTAATACTTGAAGCTAAAGGTTGCACTGAAAAGAAAGTGTTAGTTCCAGAGTTTACTTAAAGAGAAAAGATTTCCTGCAGAAAATTTAATAATTCCAATTATATGCCCAGTGTACTTTCTTATTACAAATTTAGAATTATCACTTTAAACGTTTACCAAAATTTACAAAAGATAAGTTAAGTTTAAGTAAGTTAGTTAGTTTCCAAAATGGAACTGAACAGCTCTTTAAAGAAAATAAGTGCATTCATTATATATAACCCTGTTCATTTGTTTTTCTTGGTGGAAAGGTTTACACACCAGAAGGGAAAGCTGAGATGGGCATCTTAACCCAATATTTCCCGTGTCATTCTTATGGCTACTGCCTTGTAAAAAAATGACTATTGACAAGAAAAACCTTCCCATCTGTGAAGATTTTTAACAAGAATCTAGAACCTGGGAAACAGGATTGTAAAATCTCATGGAGACTTTCTATATGTATGTGTAAAGCAAGTCTATCGCATCTATAATCATCACCATTTTATATTGTTCAACCATTGATTGGTTGATAATATCTGTCAAATTGTGTGTCATCATGTTAATTAATCTTATCAGTGATCTCCTAGATACCCACCACCAGTCCAAAATTCACTTACAAAACAGATTCTGTATGGCTGTACTCCTTTATAATTAAAAGAGATTGAATGAAAAAAATGTTAATTTTTTTTTAGTATTACGTTTCTATCTGAAATTTCACAGACCCTCAGGCTTCTTATATATATGGATGCACACATAATTGCAAAACATTATTTGTTCTGTAGGAATATGGCACATGTCCTCTTAAATTTAGCTATTGTGTCAACTCCACCCTGTGCCTTAAATTTGTCTCATAAAGTCTTATCATAATCCAGCTATCTATCCAACAAAGCCAGTAAAACCTCTAGAATAGTAGCAATTGAGGCAAATGTTTGAATTAATTAAAGTAAGTTTTTGAATGTTGAAAAAATGAGTATTTAGAGATATGGGTGAGTGGATATTATTTTGCCTTTGTTTTGCTTGGTTTTCACTGAAATCTAGAACAAAAACAAATCTGCTGTCCAGGAGTAAGTAGTATATGTTCACATATAACATTCACACTATGAATATTGCTCCAAATTGCTCCACACTTTTGCTCCAAACTACTTTTGCGAAGGTATTGTCCAGGGATTAAATCTCAGAGCATATGATAGTAGCAATAGTACTTAGACTTATATATCCTTCATCCTGCTTTACAGCCCTCTCTAAGTGGTTTATAGAGTCAGCCTATTGCCCCCAGCAATCTGGGTCCTCATTTTACTGGCCTTGGAAGGATGGGAGGCGGAGTCAACCTGGAGCCGTTCAGGATCAAACTCTGAGCTGAGGGCAGAGTAAGCTTGCAATAGTGCAGGGATGTCAAACTCAAGGCCTGAGGGACGGATCCAACCCACAGGGTGCTTAGATCTGGCCCACAGGGCTCTCCTGGAAACAGCAAAGGACTGGCCCACAGTGCCTCTGCCAGCAAAAACGGAGGTTGGGAGCAGTGGTGGGACTCAAATTTTTTTTTACTACTGATTCTGAGGGCGTGGCTTGGTGGGCATGGCAGGGGAAGGATAGTGTAAAATCTCCAGTCAGAGGTGGTATTTGCTGGTTCTCTGAACTAGTCAAAATTTCCACTACCGGGTCTCCAGAACTGGTCAGAACCTACTGAATATCACCTCTGCTTGGGAGAGTCGTGTGCAGCCCTTCTAGGCCCCATTTTTGGCCGTGGCAGCCTCCTGCAGCCCTCTGCCAGCAAAAACAGAGCTCTCTTTTCACTGGCAGAGGGCTGCAGGAGCCCGTTGCAGCTGAAAATGGGGACCGGGGGAGCACATGTGCCCCCCCGGGATCCATTTTTGCTGGCAGAGGGCTGCAGGAGGCCCTCGTGGCTGAAAACAGAGATTGGGAGCCCATTTTTGCTGGCAGAGCACTCGGGCTGCCACAGGTACCCCCGACAAGAGTGATGTCAAGCTAGCCACACCCACTCTGGGCCCCCAAGGTCAAACACAACTCCGGTGCAGCCCTCAATGAAATCAACTTTTGACACCTCTGCAATAGTGCATTCTAACCACGACTCTGTTTAAATGATTACACCACTGTGCTGACCAAAATACTGTAGCATGGCAGTAATAAATGTTCTTTTTTTCCTCTTGGCTTCCAAAATAATGGAGTGCATTCTTGTTGATTGCTAGGCAGGATTTGTGATCTGGAGGATGTGATCCCCTCCTGATGTTTCATTTGTGACTCAAATAGGTGTGTTTGTATTTCTATGTTGATGCCGTCTGAGGCCAGCAAAGCTAATTCAGCTGACACGGTTCATTTATTATTGCAGAGAATTCCTTGAAAGAAGATTGTAGATGAGGAAGGAATCCTGTTTCATGGCTCCTGAGTGGGCTAGATTTATGTTATTAACTCTGGCAGAAAAATGAAAGACTCTATGCATGTTTGCCTCAGGTTTTAACGTGAAAACCTAGGTAACTAAGACTCCAGCATGCTCAACATAATTATTAATTTTAAAAATGACACACAAAATAATAAAAACAAAGACAAAAATGCCATTTTCCAACCTCTTGCAACTTCCTTGCATTATTTTACTGCATTCTGTCACTCCCGGGGATTTTAATTTTTTTTTTAAAAAAAAAAGATTGGCTTTGAACCTCAAAGGCGTTAACCTGCTTATTTTGTAGAGGCAGACCAACCCAGGCACCCGATAGATACAACAAATGCCACTTATGTCATGACATTATCACACCCATGGTACAAGTTGCGTTATTTGGAAAATGATGCCATGACATTTGGGGTGCCCCTTGTTCTTCTACTCTCCTTGCAGATGCCCATACAAATCAATAGGTGGTGCCAGTGGCTAGGAACATAAAGGTTGTAATCATTTAAAACAGGAGAAAAAGAAACATTTTTTGTGTTACAGATGATGCATCTGGAGGATTTTTGTGGACTTAGTCCTTTTTTCAGAAATAGATCTGTATGAAAAACTTTGAACGGGAATTTGTGATTGCCTGAGCAGCAAGGTACCAAGCTGGAAAGCAGGAGACCATGAGTTTTATATCTGAAATGGTCTAGGTTCTCCTCCTGGTCGTGCAGGGGGCTGGATGAGAAGACCTCTAAGGTCCAACTCCATTATTCTATGTCTACATCTGCCTTTCCAGATCTGTTATTCTCTTACTGAGATTTTGAATGGAAAAGGAATGCTGTGAAGGATAAAGAACATGAATTAATAAGTGAAATAAATGAAGTAAAGAAAAGTAGGTATGTGGTGTGTTTAAAACTAAAGAGGAAGTTAAACATTATTTGGGGAGTAGGTGAACAGGACTATAAACAAGGGGCTTCCAGAAGAGTAAATATAATTCGAAAGAAAAGCGTATGGCATACAATGTCAGGAAAATCTACAACTGCTAGACATAATGCAGTCCTGATAATCTAAATTGCTAGTTCATTCTGTTTGGTGCTTGCGTGCCTATCCTTGGTGCACTTCAGGGGGAGAATTAGTTTATACCATTTGACTAGCAACATTAGGGTTGCTGGCAGAGGTGGGATGCTACCGGTTTGGCCCGGTTCTACAGAACCGGTAGTTGCAAAGAGCAGCTGACACCGAACCGGTTTGGTGTTTGGCCCATCCGCCTGCCCAGACTCTAGGCTGTCCTTTATTCCCTGCTTTTCCCTCCTCAGCTGCTTTGTGTGGCACAGCTGAGGTTGAAAAAGCAGGAAACAAGAGGATTTTCAAACGCTGCGCACCCGTGCACAGTGCTTGTCAGCTATCCAGGTGGCACAGCTGATGATTTCTTGCAAACATTGCACATACGCAGGTTATGATTGTCCACAGTTCAGAGAACTGGCAAATCATTCCACTGGCTGGCTCCGTCCCTCCCCGCCCACTCACTCCTTACCTGGCATGCGAGCCATCCAACTTGCCTGGTTTGGTAAACTACTATTTTTCCTTTTTTCCCTCCCCCAACCATCAGCTGTTCTGTTCTGCTGGGAGATTTAGATTAGCTAGAAAGCAGGAAATTGTTGGATTTCTTGCTTTCTAGCTAATCTAAAAGCAGAGTCAAACCTTCCTTAGGACTGAAGCTTCTATTTTTTGGTGCAGACTCAGGTAGCCAATTGCAGATAGATAGATCTCTAAGTGAATCTGTGATTCTGTGAGCAACTCAATCTGCCTGCCTGCTTTGCCTGATTTTGGGTAAAAGTTGCTCTTTTTTAAAAATAAAAAATTCAATATTTACACAAATATTTACAATATTTACATACAAGCCATGCCCAGCCAGTCACATGACCACCAAGCCATGCCCAGTCAGCAAGCCATGACCACCAAGTCACATGACCACCAAGCCACACCCACAAATTAGGCCATGCCCACAGAAACAGTTGTTAAGAAATTTGAATCCCACCCCTGGTTGCCTCATGCATGCAAAGACTGGAAGCCCAGATAAAACACCGGCTTCCACTCGTCTCACACACAAACACAGTTAGGTTTTCTCCAGCGGTGATACCCATTTATCTATTCGCAATATTCCATGCTTTTGATCTGCTGGATGGGCATGATCTGGGGAGCAAGTGGCAGAAACTCACCCCATCTCATGGAGCCGGGCTCAAACCGTTGGAGTGCAGACCATTTCTGGCTGGCAGTTCCAATACCATTAAGCTGCTGCACTGCCATAAAAGTGGGGAAATGATTTGCAAGGAAACTGAAGTGAGGGAATGCTGGACAAAGTTATTTTAGAGGTTTGTATTCAGAATGATAGTGATATAAAACTGGAATTGAAACAAGAGCTATAAGTCAAAAATAAGTTGTTGAAAAGTAAGTCACAAATGCTGTGAGAACTTTGAAAAATGGGAAGGGTGCAGATGCAGAAATACTAACTGGAGAAATGTTCAAATGTTGATGTTGTTTCCTTATGGACTGGCCATACAACTTGCTAAATGAATCCATGAAGACACCACCTGCACCTGATTATGAGAAGAATGCTATGATTGTTCCCCTATAAAAGGGGAAATAGAAGAGGGAATGCAACCACAAAGTAGAGGGAACATTAATTGGGTGGTTGGGAAAGGATATCGTGGAATGATGATGATTAAAAAGGTATAAGAAGCTACAATAAATAAATTGTGTGAAATCCGGTGAGGTTTTATGCTAAATAGAGGGTTGTATAGCTGAGTTTTTTTCCCCTTTTGAGGAAGACATCAAAATGTATCAAGATGAGAAAGTGTATAGTACATTTTAAAGTGTACTGTTTGGCTTACTATTTCATATTCCTATTTTCCATTCTGCATAATGTTGCAAAAATAGAGAAATTGATATGGCTGTGTGTTTGTCTGACATGTATAGCATACCCAAGTGTCTATATTAGTTCAAACATTCAATTCCCAGTTACCGTTGTTTTAAGTATTTGAATTACATCATCCATTCCTACTGTTGAACAAGGAGATTTCAAACTAGAGTTCTCCGATTGAAGGCATAACCTAGACATTCAGTCTGCTAAATTTGCTTCAGAATACAGACTCTTCTCAAGAGATACTGTAGCTCAGATGGTAAACTATTTTCATTAAGAATGATGTTCTTAGAACTTCACACAGATATTGACTTTTGTGCTTACATTTCTCAGATCAGTTCTTCTGCCTTGATTCATCTTAAGTTATTCCACTGGCATTGATAAGCCATGATTGGACCTAAAGTTCTGAATGCAACTGTTTCAGACTAATTTAATATACAGTTGAAATGCCAATTTTTGCTGTTGGCAAAAATCAGTTTGATGGAATGAACAAGGAACAGAAGCCTATTTCCAGAGGACTGAATGGGGCTCCTAGAGAGAACAGGAAAAGTAAGAAAGATAATTGAGACTTCCTGCATCCCAGTTGGTGCTCTTGAAGGAGAGTCATTGATTAACAAAGAAACAGTAGCGATCGTGTTTTCTAACATTGCTTCCTTAAGTCTAGGAACTTGATCTGACAGCATTTCCCATGACCTTAGACATGAACAAAGGTTATTATTATTGCCCTGGTCATAACCTCAGAACCACGTGGGTGGCATATTTCTACTCCCAATCTGTGTGAGGTCTTTGATAATTGACTGACATACCAAAGGCATAAATTTGCTAAGAGAAATAGTGCACTATAATTTTGACAAAGGAAATAAATATAAAATCTATGCCATATGCAGCTTCCTATGTTGATTTCAACATAGTTGAAATACCTAAATGTGCCATAGCTGGCATCAGTTGTGAATGATGATTCAACAGAGAGGCAGTCACAAATAGGGAATACAAAGTACTGAGCATTTGTTTTATAAACATTGAATCAGAACAAAGTGGCAACAAATGGAACCTCTTGGTTGTTTTTTTTTTAAAGATATCTAACATCCCTTGGAAAAAAAAAAACTGAAAAACAGCAAAAGCCATTATTACATTTGTAAAACGTTAAAAGCAGTTTCACATTGTAACTAGTTACTGATATCTAATGGGCTTCTTTTCTTTCTTTCTTTCTTTCTTTCTTTCCTTCCTTCCTTCCTTCCTTCCTTCCTTCCTTCCTTCCTTCCTTCCTTCCTTCCTTCCTTCCTTCCTTCCTTCCTTCCTTCCTCTCTCTTTCTTTCTTTTATATCCCACCTTTTAATTATTTTTATAAACAGCTGAAGGCAGTGAACATATCTCATATTCCTATTTTCCCTTCAACAATATGTTCAACAAATGTTCCATGAATATCTCCAAGTAGAACTAAAAGAACCATCTCTTGAATAGATGCTTTAAACAGAGTTCCTGCATTGAGCAGGGAGTTGAACTTAAATATTTTAGATTACAACTCTCACAGGCCTTGACTATCTATGAACTATGAAAATTATGGTGCAGAAGACATAGATAGAAAATTTCAATTTGAACTGAGCTCCAAAAGCATTACATTTTTTCTTGCAGTGAAGCACAAATACAGTTATATCAATAGTATATCAGCATTCAAAAATTTGGAAACACATACATCTATATAAAGTACTTGTACTGCAATTAATTTAAGATAAACTTTCTGAAACATGTGCCAACTGCTGTGCTGGCATCATAGAATAATCAAAATACTAGAGTTATAGTTTTGGAAGAAGTCATGTAAGTATATCCTGTACAATCCCCTACTTTGTGCTGTAACCAGGTCAAAGCATCCCTGACAGATAACTATTCAGTCCCTGGTCAATGATTGGGAGCACAATATCTCTCTTGGAAACTGATTTCATTGTCAAATGCTCTTATTATTAGAATTTTCCACCCTAACTCTCAAACAAAATATGATTTCCAGTAATTTAAGTCCAGTAGTCAGAATCCTGCTGTCTAGGAAGTAGAATACAGATCTTGGCTGTTTTATGTTGTGACATCTTTGTAGCTATTTGAAGAATGCTATTATATTTCCTCTCAGACTTCTGTTTTCAAGACTAAACATATCTTTCAATTTCTGGTCTAAGACCTTTGTTTCTAATTCCCTAATCATCCTTGTTAGATCAGGTAGATCGGTCCCCACAGAGACGGGAGACCAAAAGTGAACATTCAGCTCTTTATTCAGTATACAGTTCTGTACAAGACCTGCGATCCGTGGCAGCCCTTCATATAGGAACTGCTCGCGGCTCGGCGGCCAATGACAGGGCTTTGAATCTCCCGTGATCGGCTCAGCCCATTGCGGTTGATTCTTAGCACGCCAATCACGGCCGTTTAGTTGTCCAATCAGGTTGCGGTCCATGTAGACCAATCAGGATTCAGGGTTTGGAGTATGCTAATATAGAACAATCCTTATTGCTCTTCTCTAAATCTGAATGAAAGTGTGTTGTTTATAAACAGACATGGTATAAACTGTTGTATTGGTGTATATATTGAACACCCATATAATTTCAAGAATTAACTGTTCTTCTGGAGGACTCATTTCCTCAAGACAAAAAGGTCTTGTCATGCCCCTGTCGGAATCTGATTCTGAGGGGGAGGCCGAGCAGCTGACAGGCAATGGGAGTGGGAGTGTGGTTCCATTGGCTGTGGAAGAAACTAGGGAAGGGCACAGACCGGCTGGGCAGAGCAGGGGAGAGGTAGAGCAAGGCAGAGGGGATTCAGAGGAAGATCCAGGCCCACCCCCCTCTTCATCCTAGGGGATGCAGGGAGGAATGGAGAAGGGAGCAATGTGAGTTGCATGGCTTATGGAGGAGGAAAGAACCCTGATTCCCTTCATTAGCTGCAGCTGGGAACACAGCGTTTAAACAGGGAGTTTGCACACAGCAACTTGTTGGAAACAAATTGTGTATTATCTTGTTTTGTCGAGGCTTATCTGGGTTCCTGGTGTCTTCCCAACTGTGTGTGTTTTGTTGGCCTTTGAAGTCTGCAGTTCCTTATCCTGCCCTGTCCAGTTAATTGCTGCAGCGTGGTTTATATGGATTTTTATATGTACTTTTTTATATTTATATGTACTTTGTTTTTGGATTGAATTTCCTCCACTTAAAGACTATTCTTGGGAGAATTTTTTTCTCCAACCAAGGTAACTGGACATTGAGGACAAAATTAGAGGTATTAAAGGGACTTTTCTTACTTATGGGACTGTGTTGCCTTTGTGCCACGCCCCAGGTCATCCCAGGCCTTTTTGATCAGCTCTTTCTCTTTGTTTTCTCTATTCTTCCTGAAGAATTTCATTGACCAACTTTTGCTGGCTCTGGCTGTTTGCCTCCTCAATGAGCTCATTTCCAGGAAATTGGTTGCCTCATTTTCTACCTACAGTGTCTGAGGCAGTCTCTGCTTGTTCAGTAGAAAGAACAACTAGACAGGTTCATCAGCAATAGATACCACTCCCCATCAATGTTAGCAGCGCTAGCTGAGAGAGATGGGAGGAAGAAGTGAAACATACAGTATGTTCCATATAAAGAGAGATGTGCCTTTGGGGGCAAATTATTATTATTTATTCCACTAGACAGGCAGTCTAGTGATACTATCTATTTATGAATGATTTCTGTTTACACATTCTTCCCCAATGTGATGTTCCGTGCCAAATGTGATGCTGAAGATATGTCAACTCTTTAGTGCTAGGATCACATTTTCACATTCCAAAAAAAAAAAAAAGTCTACAAAGAATTCACTGACGCAAATTACCTTGATGCAAATGGTGTGTTTGTTTATTTTGCAAAGGGAAAGGCTGGTTCTTAAACATTTCATGACATCAGAGGAAGTCATTTCAGCAAATCAATCATGCATAATCCTTCTCCAACACTGTTTATAAAGGAACATGGACAGTTCCTTTGCCTAACTGTCCTTTGAGAGATATTCCTAACATCACAGACATAATTTGTGATAGTTTAATTTAGATGATTGTATTCCTTCTTCCCCTTCAGCAAAACACATGCAGTCCATAAGGAATATAGATATTGCATTACTCTGTTTTGTCTTGAGTCCTGTTGAAAATGTAGATCACCCTTGAGTGGAGAAAGACCTCAGAAAGGGTCGATCTGATTACTATGAACCAGTTTTGCAGACCATCTGCAGTCACTTAAGCTCCTACTTCTTCAATTGAATAGAATAGAACAGCAGAGTTGGAAGGGACCTTGGAGGTCTTATAGTCCAACCCCTTGCCTAGGCAGGAAACCCTTCACCACTTCAGACAAATGATTATCCAACATCTTTTTAAAAACTTCCAGTGCTGGAGCATTCACAACTTCTGGAGGCAAGTTGTTCCACTAATTAATTGTTCTAACTGTCAAGAAATTTCTCCTTGGTTCCAAGTTGCTGTTCTCCTTGATTAAATCAAATGTTTAGAACCCAGACAATGTTAGTAACTATGAGCAATCATAAGATTCTTCTCAGCTGTGGTAGGGCTTCTGTGAACTGGCATCACTGTCAAATTTAGCATTATCTGCAATTCCTTCTTCCTTTTAACTCTCAGATAAACTGTCTGAGATCTGAATGCACCCATTACTAGGGCTGTGAATGATCAAAAGATTTGACACACTTCCCAAAATCAGTCATTTGAAACCAATCTGGCTTAAATAATTTCAGAGGCTGCATGTCCCTAGAGAGCTTCATGCCTTTGACTGATATCACTAAAATCAATAGATGAGTAGGATATTTTTTTTGTCTTAAACAGAATAGATATGAATGAAATATAGAATCTCCTTAGTAGGCCTTTACAAAGGGATGATGCTTTTCCAGATTACCTCATCTGGCCCAATTTTGTTCTCCACCCACGTTTAATGGGTGGTTCTGAGGGATGAAAAAAAAGGATTCATTTATCTCCCTGTGGGGGTTCTTTGTGGACAGTTGTTAAGAAAATAATACAGAACCTTATGTAATGCCCTATATTTGAGAAACCTGCAAAATCTGAGAAAGAAGCATAGTTTCAGAAGGGGAATTTTCAAATGTGGAAACAAGAGTTCCCCATTCACACTTTCTCTATCCACAATTAGCGTGAAAGTGGAATCTGTCATAAACAGAGCAAGAAACCTTAAGGACACACAACCTGAGGTGCTGTAAGGAATGAAAATGAATAACTTAAAGGCCTGTGTGTGTATGTGTGTGAGCTCCACAAGTTAAGCCAAGCTGGAAATCAATAACATCATCTCAGGATTACTTTTAGTTTAACTGCTAGATCAGGGCTGTCAAACTCATGGCCTGCGGGCCGGATGCGTCACACACTGGCCACGCCCACTAGTGGGAGGATTCATTTTTTTTACTACCAGTTCTGTGGGTGTGGCTTGGTGGGCGTGGCAGGGGAAGGAGACTGTAAAATATCCAGTCAGAGGTGGTATTTGCCCGTTCTCTGAATTCCTCAAAATTTCGGCTACAGGTTCTCCAGAACTGGTCAGAACCTACTGAATACCACCTCTGACGCCCATGCACGATTCAGCAAAGGGGGAAAAAGTCAAGTGACATCACTGTGATGATGCGAGTTTGACACCCCTGTGCTAGAGTAGCAGTCTGAATGGACTTCCCTTCTCTTATGTTCAGGTGAACCAGGCTGGGCTTGTTTGAGACATTTTGTCAACCTATTTTCTTAGTTTGGGCTGAAAGATATAATAAATATGAAGATTGTGCTATGAAACAACTGAAGATGCAGTTTTCTTCCAACCTTCTTGCAGCACAATAACCACTGAAGTTCTACAATTTCCACCAATGCAGGTTTTAAGAGGCCTAATGTCTATTTCTTTATTAAATCTAAATGCCACCTATCTCACTGACAAATGACCCTTGGTGATTTACAATAATTAAAAAACAAAGGCATAAAACATTTAAAGATTAAATAAACAGAGCTAAAATAATTAAAAAAACAATACCATGGGTTGGAGGTGGATATTTTTCTTAGTCCAATAACCACTCCCTACATGGAAGTGGCCCCATGGGGGCACCAGATCAGTTGGCAGAACCAGGTTTTGAGGCTCTTTCATAAAGCCAAGATGATGGAGGCAGATCTCACCTAGAGGGGCACAATCTTCCAGAGGGTGGAGGCCACAGCAGAAAAGACCCTTCTCCTGGATCCTGCCAGCCAGAATTCCTTGACTGATGCCAGAACGAGGGGGGTAGCCCAATCCCACTGGTGTAAGATGGTTGCTTAGATATGGTCCTGAGATGTATTAGTTTTACACATTTGCTGTGGCTTTGTAGAACCCATTAGTGTGAATAGTAGCCAGATCTACGAAACATAAAACAATAGTCTATCATTCCTTCCTCCCTCTTCCCATCGTGTTATTTTCCTTATAGAGAAAGCATGAGGAGAAATTGATGTTTTTTTTCATGCTTGGTTCTAGTACTTCTTTCTTCTCTCCTTAATAGACTTTTTAAAGGTTACAGTGGAAGAAGTCAAAAGTGGCAATCAACAAACTGACAAAAGTTTTAAAAACTTAGAAAGGGGAAGACAATGTTGTTTAAGCATTTTGTGAAATTTTGTGAATTAAAAAAAGAATAACCAGGGGGAAAACTCCAGGTGTTTTATGTCCTTCCATATCTCAAGCAACATTTTGGGAATCTACAGATTCAAATTCAGCATGTTTTCGGGGAGGTCTGAGCTGATTTCATATCTACTCAGACTCAATGATCTGAATAACCACACCAGACAATCTTTCTTTCCAGTGGAAAGAATTTTGATTAATAAAGTGGCTTGAGAATTAAAACCACAATAAAAACAGTTTTATTGCATTTATGTAGCTCTCCAGAATGTATCTTAAATTTGAATGCATTCGATTTTGAGGGTAACTGACCCAAATTAGAACAGCAAGGAAGGGGGAACACAATGAGTCATAATACCTCTTTCCCTAGTTAGAGTCCCAATTCAACTCTTCAGTTCTACAATTTCAAAAAAAACAATTTATGCCATTCTGAATTGCATTAGCAAGGTTTTATTCATTCACTTTAATAGGAAATCTACATGCTTGTGCCTATAACATGCTGCTGCTTTGATATCATCAGTCAAACATCTGTATTATAGCATCAAAGGTATCTGACATCTGTGACTGAGTAGAGAAAGCAGAAGATCTGAACAATGTAAAAACAGGTTGTGAGGATATGTGTCGGGCTCATGTTTATGATGTGCTTGTTAAAAACAGATCTTTTACCCAGCTTGTTTGCCAGTCTGAGATTCCTGAGGTTGATGGCAGTGGAATTCCTGTGTTTATATGGGAACTATTTAATTGAAAGAAAATTTTTGCCATGCTTTCCTGTTTTGAAAAAGTAACTCAGATTTAATCTTCCTCATCAAGAGAAACATGGCATTATGCCATAGTTACATACGACTTTACTTCTAACAAGGAAGCTTTGACAGTGTTTGCATTTTGCTTGCCCTACACAGACTGCCATTTTTTCCTAGAGTAAAAATTAACGATTTGTATAGCTCTATCTGTCCGTCCATCCATCCATCCATCCATCCATCCATCCATCCATCATCTACCTATTTCTTTTTCTTTTTAAAAAAATGTATTTATCAAATTTATATGGCTGCCCATCTCACAGAAAGTGACTTTGGACATGTGTAATAATCCAGTAAATAAGACAAGCAGTAGTAAAAACCATTATATAATAATTAGTAAAATAATGAGAAATTAAAATGGCAGAGTTAAAACAGGAGAAGATAATAATAGATGGAGGTTTATTAATAATAAGGGAGTCTTGCAAACTATGAAAGAAATAAGAAAATAGCAGTTCCAGTCCCAACAAATTGAGGATAAAATGAAGGGCAAATTAAAATACTTGTTTTAATATATCAGTCCTAGCTCTGGGTAATTAAATAAACATTCTGAAAGAATGCAATGGCAACTATTTCTGTATTATTGCCAAGAGAAAAACATACCCACGCATCTAAGTAAACTTCTCTCTTTCTCTCTCTTTTGTACTCTTTTTGTTCCAACTCTCTTTATTCACCCATCTTTTTGGGTGTAATGATATCTACTTAATGCTTTTCTGATCTCTAGCCAGATGGCCAATAGGATTCTGGAAACTGAAGTTCCAACATCTGGAGGACACCACTTGGGCAAGAGGGGTCCTTGAGATGAGGAAGAGTCATGGCCAATGAAAAGAGGCTGAGAACAAAGAGCAGAAGTAGTTTCTGCGTCAGGGATACTTTGTAGTAGTTTGTCAAGTCTTTTTGATTCCTACTCATTTAATAATCAGAGTATATAAAATGTTCTTCTTATCCTAACACATTGCTGAAATCAAGAAAACAGGGCAATTAGGAAGGGGTTATTTCACAATCTTAAAGTGAATTCCTAAGGTCAGAATTCCTGTATTTTAAAAGCACCTCTTTTAGCATTTGACTCCATTTAGTGGAAAAGAAAAAGACAACCTTAAAGATGAATGTAAAATCAGATTTAGTGTTCTTCAGAGGTGGTATTCAGAAGGTTCTGACCAGTTCTGGAGAACTGGTAGCGGAAATTTTGAGTAGTTTGGAGAACCGGCAAATACAACCTCTGACTGGCCTCGCCCACATCTATTTTCTGCCTCCTGAGTCCCAGCTGATTGGCTGGGTCTTCTTTTGTTGTCTGCACAGGAAAACAGAGCTGGAAAGCAGGTTAGTGGGGTGGGGAGAGAATGGGATTTTGCAATAACTTCCCCCCAGGAGTGGGGTGGGAATGGAGATTTTATGGTGTCCTTCCCATGCCATGCCCACCAAGCCACACCCACCATGCCACACCATGCCCACCAAGGTACACCCACAGAACTGGTAGTAAAAAAATTTGAATCCCACCACTGTTGTCCTTCCTATGTACATAAAACAGTATCAGTGAAACTTCGATTTTTCTCTCTCTCTGTTCTCTATCACGCAAAAATTAATACTTTAAACTCTTTAAAATTTCCTGAAGTTAGATATTGCAAAATATTTGTAAGAACCATGTCTCTCTGAGGTTGGTTGTTCCACTTATTCTGGTGGATTCTGGGGGCATAAGTAATCTGGGCGTTATTAGTAACAAGGAAAAATGGACCACTTAGGAATGCTTCAGAGTGGATCTAGAGTCTATCAAAAATATTTAATTGGAACTATATTTATTTCTTCTTTTAGTAGCTCCAGTTTATCTTGAATGGACAGCAGTGGTGGCTTGACCAAATCTCTTTTGTGATCCTTAAACAAAAATCCACATTACAGATCAAGGCACCACAACTGGACATTGATCCATCTGTTGCCAATGAAAATATCAGTAAAAAAAGAGTAAGTGGCCTTATTCTGTTAAAATACTCAGAGTTCTCATCACACTAACTAGCTTGTGGGAGAAAAACAAAAGAAAAATGAAGCAAAGTCTTGTTCATAAGCTTTGTTTGTCAAAATGTTCAGCAAGGAATTTCCACTGGCAACCAAGGAGTTTTTTCATCCAAAACAGCTGCAGAAAACCGAAAGATGAAGACCTGAGCAACAGTACAAGGACAAGTTGTTGCTGATTTGTTTGTACTTTGTAGTTTAATTATGAGTGTGCATTTTATGATTCAATATTTTCTTTCTCCATTCTGTAGCATACATCCTTGGAAGCAAACTCAGTTGATGATAGAAAAATATCACCTGTCCTCATCTATCTTTCAAGTCGTTCCTTTTGGGTCTGGCATCTTTAAAGGGCAGCTGTAGGAGTTTTAGTTTTGTTTTATTTTTACTGACTCCAGGATTGTGTATACTTGGGTATTTTGTTTGGATGAAGCAAGTTGTTTGCAAGGCATTAGGAGAACTATTGCTCAAGACTTGCATTAATTATATCTTCTTCTGCACTGCTGATTTGTTCTATACCAGGGGTATCAAACTGACACCATCAGGGCAGCATCACGTGACATATTGGAACTGGGCTAAAGTGGGTGTGGCCAGCACATGACACACAGTGGTGGGATTCACAAATTTTTACTGCCGGTTCTGTGGGCATGGCTTGGTGGGTGAGGAGAAGGATACTGCAAAATCCCCATTCCCTCCCCACCCCACTAACCTGATTTCCAGCTCTATTCTCCTGTGCAGGGCAACAAAAGAAGACCCAGCCGATCAGCTGGGACTTGGGAGGCAGAGAATAGATAGGGACGGGGCCAGTCAGAGGTGGGATTGGCCGGTTCTCCGAACTACTCACACTTTCCGCTACCGGTTCTCCAGAACTGGTCAGAACCTGCTGAATACCACCTCTGGTAATGCATCCAGCCTGTGGGCCGGGAGTTTGACAGCCCTGTTGTATACTAAGCCCTCACTCTATTCAAAATACAACCATGGTTGGTTCAAACTTTATTTTCTCTCTCTTTTTGGTTCTCACAGTGACACAGTTTTTTCTAGTTTTTGACCAGCTTTCCTATTAAGTTGTTCTTGGCAATTCAAAACTTTGTAACCATTTCATAAAAATGATCTATACATCATTTATGTGAGCTTTGGATTTTATCTAGAAATCTGTGGATTTGGCGAAAAGTCCATTCTATTGAATCTTATTGTTGAATTAAATGAACAGAGCCTTTCTAAAAAGTACCATTCATTAAAGAATGCATAAAATAGCCTTCCATTTGCATGCGATTGCTTAAGTCTTTGGAAACCATTCTCCCTATGTTTTGTGCCACTATTCTGGGCTGTTGCTATGCTTTAAATCAAAGTCTGCACTTGGGTACATTTCATGAGATTAAAAGTATTCAGAAGATGAATTTTCCTATGAACAAAAGCAGAAAGCAAAGAGAGACATAGTAGACCTTGCTGAAAAACAATTGCACCAATTTGCAAGTTGTTCTAAATCTCATTTGAGATGGCTTTTTAGCTACGAAACTTTTGTTAAGCTCTTAGGTCTGTACAATGCAATGGAAGTGATATTTCTCCACAGCAAACAAAATTCTGATACCATCTTTCCTGCATCCCAATCTGGTTTTTAATTTCAAGTGTTAAGAGCATTTTTATGTATTTCAGTTCTGTAAAGTATGTTTACTTTAAATACTTATATGGAGTGTTTCCTTTATAAAATATGACCAGGGCAGTTTAAACAATTATCTGAACTTTCTCTTAAAAATAAAAGTTTAAAAGCAGGAGAAAGATGTAAAACTTTCATGCATACGCAACCTATAATATAAATAAAAGTGGACTAGGAAGCTAAAAAAAAAAGAGTATTCTTCAAGTAAACAGGAAGTTCTACCAAAACACAGCTTGCAACATGCTTTAAACTTAAAAATCTTTTCAACTAATAATGCAATAATTAGGGTGTGATAACATAATTTTAGCCAAAAAATAGTAAGAATTCCACTGACTGCAATCTATGTTTGTTTGTGTACAGCTGCCTTCTTCCCACTGGGATGGAAAGGTTTTGCTGCTAAAGCCATAATCACTCAAGCATGGTCGAAACTGGATTGAGCCTATAGTAGATTTATGACAATATCTTTCTGTCTCTTATTATTCCTAATCTCATTGTCATGGTGGACAGACCATTTTTATTGCAGCTAAAATTACAGGTCCCCAACACACACACACACACACACACACACACACTCTCTCTCTCTCTCTCTCTCTCTCTCTACACTGGCCCTCTTTGCTAGGACAACTCTGCCTGAATTAGAAAATCCAGATACTGATGATGACATAAATTTATATGCTGCCTGACTTCCAACAGCATTAAATAGGATCGAAGACTGAATCTCTCTCTTCCTCTCCCCACCCCCTCTGTGATGTTGTTCACTTGAAACCTATCTTTGTATTGCTGAGGTGAATGGATGGATGAATAGATATCCAGAAGTTAGAAACATATCTTGTGGAATACAGTAAGTGGAATATCTTGTATCGGGGTGAAATTCAAAATTTTTTCCTACCGGCTCTGTGGGTGTGGCTTGGTGGGACTCAAGTCTCTAAAAGGAAGAAGGCGGGTAGTCATGGGCGGGGCCAACCGATTCAAATCGTCCCTACCACCTCTCCCGAGGTGGTGTGAGGTGGTTGAATTTCACCCCTGTCTTGTATGCATTTAGAGACTCCTAGGGAGGTACCCTGTCATAGAAAAACCAACAAACAAATTTGGAGCCTATTAACAACAAAATCATTGCATAAGATTTTGTACTGCACCATGGAATGTACTGTTCTAAAATAAGTTTATCTACATTAAATTGTTGGTTGGGGGAGATAGAAAGAAGGAAAATCTGAAGGGAGTGAACCAAATTGAAGATAAAATTTAAGTAAGAAACAATGGGAATTTTCATAGGATAACAATAGTTAGCAATAAGTATGTCTCTACCACACAGTGTCTTCAGGAGAGAAAATCATACTGTGATAATTTTTACTGTACTGTAGGTGATAACAAATATTCTTCTTCATTTATTATTCATCATAATCTGTCTGTTACTATTGACCTGGGTTGTTTTACTTCATTGGTGGCGATTGTAGTTTGAGAAATATCCAATTTCTAAACAATTTTTAACTGTGCATCTGATGAGACTGAACAGTTGGATAGTAGAACTGGCCAGTGGTGGGATTCAATTTTTTTTACTACCAGTTCTGTGGGTGTGGCTGGGTGGGCATGGCAGGGCAAGGATATTATAAAATCTCCAGTCAGAGGTGGTATTTGCCGGTTTTCCGAACTACTTAGAATTTCTGCTACTGGTTCTCCAGAACTGGTCAGAACCTGCTGAATACTACCTCTGGAACTGGGAGTAAACACTGGACTTATGCTAAACCTGTAATTATATGTTCTGAAAGAAAGTAAATGTTTATATGTCACTTTTATATAGTAACCCCAAAATGAATGAACTTCATGGAACTATCCCTTGGCTCTTTGGCAGCAGAAAAGAGTGAAGAATTTTGTGAACATCATGAAATCATATCAAATGGTATGAATGTATAATTTCTCTTTTTAATAGAAGTCTTTTTAGTTATGTGAGAGTATGATGACCTGACCTACCTAAAATGTTTACAAGAAAATAAACACATTTAATTGTCAATGGACATCAATAAAAATTTAAATGAGCAACTTGTAAAACAAATGAGCAACATAACAATGAGGTTATATCCACAGCTGTAAATTCCGTTTCTACAGAAATACAATAAATAAAAATCACATCATATGCACATAGTTCTTACATCAGTACAATATACTGTGCAGATCTCGTTTTGTTTTTCCATCTTTTTTTTAAAACCACCCTGCTTATACTGCATATATATTTTTACAATCATAATATGGGCAAATTGAAATTTCCAGTCTTGAATTTTGATTTCCTCAGGTGTTGTGATAAATTGCCTAATCTGCATCACGGATCAATCAAAACCATTTCATGATTCAAATCCAGCTGTTTTCTAACCTAACAAACAATAAAAGTTCTTAATAGTTCATATTTCCTTTAGGAAAACATTTAGTAATACCCAAGAGAGATCTGTTGTGAAGATAGACGTCACTTAGGTTTGAAACTGGACTTACTTGATGTATAGTGAGATTGTAAGACTGGCCTTGTATTTTTCATTGTCTTCCTATGCCATAACTGACAGGATAAACAGAACTTTAAGAAGTGCATGGATTACATTTTGAGGGTTGCTTCTAGTTTACCATTTCTCTTGCTTTGACCAATGTTTTTCAAGGTATAGCAAAACATTGAGAACAGATTTTTGCACTTGTCCACTTATGATTAAGCCACTGTGAAAACTGCACGTAAATACACAGAATGAGGCTTTCTGGTTTGACTCGGAATGTACAGAGGTTTTCTAGAAAAATAACTATTTTTAACCGTATCGAGAAAGATGTCTCCTCATTTCAACTGTGATTTCTTCTCTGCTTTCTCTATTTGTTGCCACTGAAGCAGAGGTGAAAATGTAGTGCTTTCCTCTAATAGCCTTAGGACCGTGGTTCTCAAGTTTTTCTTGACCACGGATCTCTTTTAAATACATTTTGTGTCCATGGACGATGACCACAGCTCCCCAAGACTTAATTCAAGATTTAAATCAGCTTTTCAAGCTTTCGTGGACTTCCTGTGATGACATTGTGGCTCCCTAGCACTCCACGGACCATAGGTTAAGAACCACTGGCCTAAAAGATATGCTGGACCATGGAAGCTCCCATTTGCTTCTTCTTTTGGGATGAATTTTTGTGTTTGCTGATATATCGTACAATCAAATAACTCTCGCTAGCTATTCAAATTGTTCTGGAATAAATAATGTTTGAGAACTGTAATTTGTTAAAACAACACTTCAGATGGTATAATTATTTAGTCTTCCCAGAACAGAATTATTTAGTCTTCTCCAGAAGTATATGAACAAAGATGCCCATTTTAATCCAACTTTAATATCTCTGGAGGTAACAGTTTTGGGAAAGTAGTTCTCAACATTTAATACTGCACTTGGATTCCATGTCATAGTGTCACTACAAGATGTAATAAGAACTTTTAGTTAAAAATATGTATTGTATGTTGTGCACTGTATATGTGACATTGTGTATGTCTTAATATAATTCCATGTCTATGTCAGTTTAGTTTTTTTAAAAAAATTAGAACAGCTTTTCTAAAAAAGAAAATTTCATTCATTTTTAAAAACAGGCTTAAGTGTATTTTTAGAAAAATAACACAGTAAATACACTAAGAAATCATTTTATTCACATAACACATTCTGCCTAGTACAGGTACTATGGATTAATATGTGACTGAGCAATATCAAAATTATGAGGGTATTTTGTGTCTGTATTTGTTTAGTAAACCTACAATATAACCTATCATTTTTCTTGCTGGTTTGGAAATTTTATCTTTGGTGAATAGCATTAACAATAGTGGTTAATGTAAAATGTGCAAGGAACAGCTTTAAACATTATTCATAGTGCTCTATAATGCATGCATCAATTAAATAGTATTAATTGAATGTTGTATTAGAAAACCAAGTTACTGGTTTTAGAAAGCTTCATGTTAATTATTTACTACTGTAAAGAAGCTGCAGTGAATTCTTAACAAACCTATGTTTATTATTTTTGTTTTTCAGAGCTAAATCCACAGGTCTTCTCCTTATGACATCCACATTCCAGGATCAACTTTGTAAGGGTTCATATTTGTATACAATTATTGTAGAACAATTGTGAAATATTGTTAATTTTTTTCAACGGTCCTTCCTCCCATAGCCTTTCATTCGGTCTTACTTTCTTGTTAGAGTTTACTGAAATCTGGATCTCAAAACTAAGTTATGCCAGATTTAGAACAGGTCTCTGAAATCAGAGTAACTTCAGTTAGATTTCTCTAAAGCCCCTCTGAGTATATTGGGATCCAAGTCAACAAGTAGGAATAAATATCTGAATTTTATCATTATTAAATACAAACATTTTTTTCAAAGCAGAATTGTATTTTCGTATTTACCACAGTTACATTGGGCATACCTCAAAAACTACACAGCTTAAAAAGTCTTTTTGCATGTTGTAATATACAGTAATTAAATCACTTTCAAACTTAGTGTTGGCTTGAACATTATGGGCAAAGTATAGGCACTGATTGGAAATGGAAACATCCCAGTTCACTATTTTGGGAAGGATTCCCTTGAATTTCATGTCTCACAGTTGGTTCTAAGGAATACCAAAGAGGAAAATAATATACACAGTATTTAATAGTGCAATTCAATGCATATTTCCTCAGAAATCAATTTTCTTAACTTTGGTAAGAGTTCTGCATGGATTACATTGGATTAATCCAATGTCTACTAGCAAAACTGGCCCAATATTCTGGAAATTTGCATGAAATTGGGAACAATTTTCATCGAAAGCTACTGGTTCAGTAACATGTGCACCAAAAGTGACTTACTGTCTTGTTTTTCCCTTGAACCATGCAACTATTAGGTAATTATTTAATTCTTAAATTATTTTTTAGTATACTTGTCTGAGCACTGTATGCATTATTTGGACTACAATGTAATACACATTCAGGATCATTTTCATTTCAACTGGATAAAAGAATTTTCTCAATGTTCAATTGAACTGAAGCACAAAAATTGAAATTTTAGAGCAGTAGACAGAAAACCTAATCCAGATGATATTAAAAAACATAATTTATTGTTTCTCTCTGTGTGTTTTTGTAAATAAAGGCAAACATATTCCTGTGTAAGCCAGATCTTCTTTTCTGTTCATGATATGAACATCAACTTTCAATTCTAATATGTTGCCACTGTGGACAGAAAGAAGGGAAAGGGAGGAAGATCAGCCTATGACCATACTGATATAAAAGATTCAACTTATATTGAATCTAAGTTCTCTGCTCATGAATATTCAGACTTCAAAATAATTTTTTTTCAAACATGCTCTTCATTTGATTTTCCAACATAAGCAGAGATCCCAAGCAGATATCTTTTCTAAAGTGGAACAGATATCTCAAATAGATAACCATTTTTCTAATAGAAAAATATAGGAATATCTAAACATAAAATATTAAACCAGAACATCATTTTTATACAACCAAATACTTGTGACTTCCATTGCTGTACAAAACTATTCTGCCACGTGATATTTACAAAGTCTGGGTTGTACCCAAGGCCCCAAGTTGGCAGTTGGGTATTTGAATCCTACGAAAAACTGTAGAGGGTACATGCTGTATTGTAACCTGATTCTACACATTTTTTTCTCGTACCAGCTTTCAAAATGGAACATTTGAGTAACAGCCTGGTTTTGAAAACCAGTTGTTTGGGGGCAGTGGTGGTTTTCCAAATTGTTTTCTACCGGTTCTATGCATAGTTCTATGTGTGCGTGCTACGTGCCTAACACCCATTTTGTGCATGCGCAGAAGGCTCAAAGACCAACCTGTCAACGCTGGTAAGCTGAGGCTTTTTAGCTCAGCTGAGGTGCGGCAATCCACTCTGCTGTGAATCAGCTGAGCTAAAAAACAAGGGAATATAGGAGAGGTAATGGTGGGGGGTGGGGCCAACCAGAGGTGGTATTTGCCAGTTCTCCAAACTAGTCAAAAATTTCTGCTGTTGGTATGCCAGAACCGGTCCGAACCAGCTGAATACCACCTCTGCTTTGGGGAAGGAGGGACATCAGGATTCTCACAGCTGCACAGTGTCAACCCTGGAGCTGAGCTGACCAGAGCTATCTTGGAGCTTCAGTGTTTCCACACTGGAGCTGAGAGATAGGGAGGTGGGGATTACAGATAGCTGGCATTTTGTAGTCAAAATAAAATTCTTTCCCTTGGGAACCAAGGACATTCTCACACCTGGTCAGAGGAAGGAGGAGTGATGTCACCAGGCAATCAGATAGCACCTTGATTGGACCATGTCTCTGATTGTTTGGGAAGGTAGAAAAACTTTTAATTTGGAGAAAACCACAGGAACCTTCAGAGTCAGTTTTCACAAGCCCATGCCAATATGACATATCAAATAAATTTATTCTTTGAGGAATCTACCTGCCTCAGAGTTTTGTTTGCTGTGGGATGTTACTTGGAACCTGACACACAGTACACCACTGTGAGGGCTGAGCATCTCATTAGTTGCACTAGAGGAAAATATTTGTAGCTCAAGGCTGAAAGGAGGAGTTGCTGGTGCTCTCTGAGCTTGTTTTCTTGCAGATGTTTCATTCACCACACTAGGGAACATCATCAGTGCTAGTAAGGGGTTTGCTGTCATTTTACATTCACCGAGGGCCTGTCTTCTCATTAGTTTAAATTTCAGTAGTGGCAATTATAGACTTAAGGACCAAGAGGGCACCATTCAGAGGAGAATTTCATTTGAATTTCTAATGGTGTGTGCATATGTTTATCCATTTAAATTAAGCATGCCCATACAGGAAACCCTCAGTTTATGACTACAACTGGGGCCAAAATTTCCATTGCCGAGCAAGAGTTGTTAAGTGACTTTTGCCCCATTTACAGTCTTGTCACAGTTGTTAAGTGGATCATTACAGTCAAGTTAGTAAACAATGGTTGTTAATTAAATCTGACTTCTCCATTGCCTTTGCTAGTCAGAAAGTTGCAAAAAGGGATTTGCAACCATCATGCCAGGCATCTGAATTTTGATCAGGTGACTCTGGGCATGCTGCAACAGTTATCTGAAAAATGGTGATAAGTCAGTGTTTTCACTGCCACTGTAACTTCAAATGATCACTAAACGAACGGTCGTAAGTCAAGAACTATTTGTGTAGAGAGGAGCATGCGCTTTGATTAGAGGCAGAGATTGGCATCCAGATGGTAGAACCTGCTGGACTCTTTCAATGCTTTATAGAAATCCTGTTCACGCCTGCTTATCCACCACTGAGAGGATTAGCTAGAACGGGGTGTCAAACCTGATTTCATTGAGGGCTGCATCAGGGTTGCATTTGATCGGGGGGGGACATGGCCAGCTTGATGTCACTCTTGTCGGGGGGAGGGGCATGTGTAGCGGCCTGAGCACTCTGCCAGCAAAAACAGGCTCCCGAGTTCCATTTTTGGCCGTGACAGCCTCCTGCAGCCCTCTGCCAGCGGAAAAATAGCTTTGGGGGCGCATGTGGCCCCCTGAGCTCCGTTTTTACTGGCAGAGGGCTATAGGAGGCCATCGCATCTGAAAACAGAATCTGGGAGGTCCACGCATAGCCCTCCCGAGCTCCGTTTTCACTGTCAGAGGCACAGCAGGCCGGTCCTTCGCTGTTTCCAGTGCGGCCCCCCGCAGACCAGATCTAAGCATCCCATGGGCCGGATCCTGGGCCTTGATTTTGACACCTCTGAGCTAGAACTATCTTGCATTCTGAACAAGAAAACCCGAACTTCAGGATTCCACTTTATGCTAACTTATGTATACCCTGGCTTAATAACTGCATCTCTTTCCTCCAAAACCCTTTTGTGTTAATCATATTCCAAATTCTAAAATACACATCACTGTCTAGACAGATTATGAATTTATCATTTGTCAGATGTTGGTGATTTTAATATTGATTCCCCTAATTTTATCCATATGGCAAATTTTTTATGGGGCAGGTTGGACTGAGACAAAATTGTGTGAAGTTATTCAAAGAAGTCCAGTGATGGACTTGAACTAGAGTCTCCCAGATCCTAGGCCATGTCTAAACCATTGTTCTATGCTGGTTCTTAAAGTATGATTGACATTGATCAGATTCCTAACAGCAATGCTAAAAATTTAGGAAGCTACAGCCTCAAAGATCTGGAGGGCAACAAGTTAGAGATGATGGATCTAAAGTCAGGAAGCATTTCCTCCTGGATGTGGAAATAATGTGGGTGGGGAAACTTCCTCAAAATAAAAATTCAGGGTAAAGTGGAATTCATTTGAAAAAGAATTTTCCCTTCCCATGGATACAGCTCCCTTTCTTAGATTAATAATAGAGTCATCAGAGAATATTGCCAGGAATCACTACAGAGCAATTTCAAAACGAATGTGAGATGTAAAGTGGTGTTCTGTATTAAAACCTCATTTTCTTCCACTGTTGATGAGATGCATGATTGTTCGTTTTCCAAAATTATATTGCACTGAACAAGCTACACACTCTTTCCCACCCACCCCATCCCATCTCCACAATCCAATTCAGAACATATTTTGTGAAGCTGCCCCTTTGTCTATGACAGGGGTCTGCAACCTTAGAGCCATTTGGGCCCATTTCTCACAGAAAAGAAAACACAGGGGAGCCAATAATTTAACAACTGGTGTGACTGGGTGGGCGTGGCCAACTCGATGTCACTCACTCCCACCCAGCCACCTCCTGCTCTGGAAATATGGAGCAAGTCTCCATCCCCCGCCATCACCCTTACCTTCTTTTCAGGCCAGGCGAAGAGTGATAGGGAAGGGATGGGCCAGCCAGTGGTGGAATCAGCCGAGAGGGAGCCGCAGGAGAGGGCTGAAAGAGCCGCATGCGGCTCCAGAGCTGCAGGTTGCAGACCCCTGGTCTATGAAAGCACTTAAGCATCTGGTGTGTGATGTAGCGAAGAACCACCTGACATTCACAAGGCATCATGAAGGAATGTTTACATCATCAAGACCCCAAATCTGCCTTGGGATATCTACAAAGTATCAATAATGTCTTGTCATGAGAAAACAGGGTTATCTTTTCTTTTAATCATTCATCTTTCCATGAGATAAAAAAGGCCATGTGGCATAATGTGGCTAGTAAATCATTCCTGAGTTTCTGAAAAAAAAAAAATTCAGACAAGCGACTCTACTTTTAAAAGGTGGAGTCATTAACACACTTCTTTTTTTTCAGTGGCAGTCTTTGGTAGCGTCCATTTGTCTACAGAGATTCCCCGCTAGAGCAATTCTTTTCTATTTCATGCAGCAGAAAAGTGAGACCTGATGGAGTCTTCTCGTAGCTGTCGGTGCTTGCCGATGTTGTATTCTTCCAGCTGATTTCTTCTTTCAATGGTTATTTTGTACTTTTTCCTGAGTGGCAGAAAGCAAGAATAATTCCTTCAGCAATTTGAGATAAGAAAGAAAACTCCCCCAGAACATCTGGGTTTGGCATAATCAGTTGCATGAATGAGTATCACTGCCAAAAGATTAAAGGGATGTGCCTCGCATCATTTTTGTCTCACATACAAGTTAAGGTAGGTTTAAAGTTTTCAGATAAGCTGTTTGCTTTATTTACAAATATGAAACAAAATGACCCTAAAAACAAGAGGATTCTTGTTATAACCAGGATGTATACTATGGTGTAGTTTTTTAAAAAAAGGACTTGATATAGCCAGTACACTGACATTGAGAAATTGGAAATGTGATGAATAATAATGAAAAATGTACAATAATACATACATCCATACATACATATGCAAGAGGATTCTTTATATCCAGTGAGAATTAAAATAGTATCTGCATTAAAAGTCTATCTGCGAGCCAGTTAAATTTAAATTGTTTGTCCATTCTGTTAATTAAATCAATATATTGTGCAACCCTGTTTCTTGTGGTTGGTATCATTTTTACAAGAAATTCAAATGATAAATGATGAAAATGGAATCACCAGAATAACCCTACTAAGCAAGAGGAGGGTCAGCAGTATGCAGAAGCAGAAAAGTGCTTTTTAGAAAAAGAAACCCTAACACGGCAAACCTCTCATAAAACAAGAAAAATGAGGACATTGTTTGCTAACTTGCTACAGAATGCTAATTATTTGCAGTGGGATGAAAAGTAGGGGAGTAGAGAAGCTGGAAAGAAAGAAGGCATTAACAACAATACTGTAAGATTTTGTTGTCAATCTCACTGGTTTTAAGACAGTTTAATCTGATTTAAATATTTGTCTGCATGTGTGAGTTGCACCTTGATGGAAAATTTATTTCTGCTAAGAAGCAGCATATGACCCCCATATATAAAAGGAGTAGAATTCTTAAGACTTCCTCTGGATTGGAATTATGATCCCTGTGCTCAATCATTCAGTCCCTAGAAATGGTGGGATTCAAATTTTTTTATTAGCGGTTCTGTGGGCATGGCATGACTTGGTGGGTGTGGCTTGGTGGGCATGGCAGGGGAAGGATACTAAAAAATCTCCATTCCCACCCCACTCCAGGGGGAAGGTTATTGCAAAATCCCATTCCCTCCCCATCCCACTAACCTGCTTTCCAGCTCCGTTCTCCTGTGCAGGGCAACCAAAGAAGACCCAGCCGATCAGCTGGGACTCGGGAGGCGGAGAATAGATGGGGGCGGGGCCAGTCAGAGGTGGTATTCTGAACTACTCAAACTTTCCGCTACCGGTTCTCCAGAACTGGTCAGAACCTGCTGAATACTACCTCTGGTCCCTAGTCATCTCACGACAGGACTACTGTAATGCGCCGTACATAGGGCTACCCCTGAAGAGCATTTCGAAGCTACAGCTGGTGTGGAAGTCTCTGCTGTTGCCCCTGCCCTGGGGAACATCTTGCCCCCTGGTGTGAAGTTGGCCCCAACCCTCCTATCTTTTCATAAGGGTATAAAGACAGGCTGGGCCAGTTGGCTTGGGACGCTAGTGGAGGATCAATGCAATGGAGCTGGTAGACTTGAGTAATAACAGATCCCATCTCTCCTTCACTTCTCTCCGTGTGTCTTTGGTTTTAAAGTTTGTTTTTAATTTTACATGTTTTAGCTTATATGTAACTATAAGCTGCCCAGAGTAACCGCATGGTAAGATGGGCAGCCAATAAATTGTATTTATTCATTCATTCCTTTACTTTGTTTGACTATCCATTTCAACCAAGTGACTCTGGCCAGCGAACAATCATTGAATTGATTAAAATTTAATTGCAACCACAACACAATAAGAATTAAATGCATACAGAAACAGAGAATTATTATAGTCCATAAATATTAGCATAACCAGGGAATGGGGCTCTTCATATATTCAGGATTTGAGGCCCATGCGTCAGGTCTTCGAGACCTTCCAAAAGATCAACAATATTGGGGCCATCCTAATCTCTGGAGGGAAAATGTTCAAGAGGACAAGGCACTATGGCAGTGAAAGCGTTCCTCCTGGTCCCCTCCAGTTACCATTTCTTGGCTGATGGAGCCTTCAACCAGTGTCCAACCTGCCTGGTAGAATTGGACAGGTAAAAACAACTGGTAAAAGACAGTACCTGGTTCCAAGCCATGAAAGGCTTGACTGCTATGTTGATTTCATTTCTCGTTTCCAACTACTGAGTTTCTTTTTTTTTTTTTTTAACAAGGCTGACTTTGGATAAAAGTCTTTTTAATTACCATTCTTTTTGAGAGTGTTTGGATCAATGAATGAACCTTCTGTATCTGATGGAACCCAACCTGCCAGACTGCAGACTTTCTCCTATTTCTTTTGTTGGGAGGAGAAATGAGACAGACGTTCAAAGATGCTGGGTGTTAAAATTAAACTCACCTGAAAATGTAGAAGGCCATCAACAATCCTGCTCCTAGTAAGGCACCTACAACTATTCCAGTAACTGCTGATTCTCCTACGCCACCTGCTTGAAAAATCAAGCAAAGGAAGAAATCAACCAAAGGAATCCATTAACAACAAAATCTTGCAGAATGATTGAATTACAGATTCTATCTGCAATTGAATGGACAGATTAGTTTGAAGGCTAGTTTTTTAGCTGAGGTTGAAAGGTTCTTTTTTCTTTAGCTTCACACTCTTCTTTTATGAATTATGTTTATTTCAGATTCATTGTTAACACGCAATCCCCTTCCCAAAACAATGAAACTCCCTGACTACTCTAATAGAGAAATTACTTATTTTAACATAAGCATATTTCCTATTCTGAAATATGTAGATTGTAAGCCTTGGTGAAATTATTTCAGGATGATTTGCGACATTTTTTGCATCCACAGAATATCTTGTACAGTTCCACTAGCTCACATATATACCTATTAAACGAAACAGTTAACCTACCTAAATTTATGAATACCATAGTAGGTCATCCCTTTAGAGCAGAGATGTCAAACTCGCGGTATCACGTGACATATCGGGTCTTTTTTCCTCTTTGCTAAATGGGGCGGGGTGGGGCCAGTATGTGATGCATCCGGCCCGCGGGCTGCAAGTTTGACACCCCTGCTTTAGAGAGATCTGCCCTTATTCCTGCTATTTCTATCAGAAGGGAAGGGTTTGCTTGTCTAAAATGATAAAAGGCAGTTCTATCACTTTAGTTCTATTTAGCTGCCCTCTGCTAGCTGTGCCTGAGTAAACCCAGCCTTAAGCAGATAAGATGCACTTCTGCCTGATGAACTCAGGACTTGACTAGACTCAGATCAAGAATAGCCTTGCCTTCGCCTCTGGCATTGTTCTACTGCACAACTTGCTTTATTTTTCATGGTCTGACCTCCAGTTATTGGAATATCAGGGAAGAAAAAACTACTAATAAGTGGTCATTTGCCTTCTACACAATTTGTTTCATGATGTAACAACTGTGTAATGAGGATGTCTGTGGAAAATGTTTCTTGGGGATTCATATATATATGAATACAGAGATAAAAGCATAGATTATCAGCTTAGTTTGAATAGGCCTAAAACTCATACATTAACCTCACTTAACTTACATGATTTGCAGGCTGCATTGTTCGTGTGCTCCAATCCCCGACTATCATCTATTTTCAGTCTTTGTTCCCAGAGGTAATTTGCACTTGGAATTATTTCAAGTCGTCCCTGTTTTCCATAATAGTTTCCAATTACCTGTATATAAAAATAATATAGCAATAATATATGCTGTGTAAAGATAGAATAGTGTGTGTGTGTGTGTGTGTGTGTGTGTGTGTGTGTGTGTGTGTATATATATATATATATATATATATATATATATATATATATATATATATATATATATATATATATCCTACTCTTCTCTCTCTCTCTCTCTCCATCCATCCATCCACCCATCCCATTGCACATCTACATCAGAAGTCTAGTAAAGAACATTAATGATTCTAAGATTTACCAATTGAGGAAAGAGATGGTGGACCATATAATTCTCTTCGCTTTATCTTTTAATGGAAAAAATTACCCCAAGAAAACTGGAATTATTAAGAAACTAACAATGGTAAAAACAATGATAGCAACAACAACAATTCTAGTCTGTTCCAAAACTCCTAAGATTTGTTTGGTACAAAACTGAGTTGCAGAAATTATACAGACCTTGAGAATAAATCACATTTCCAGCCCATCTGTGTTTGTGGATACACATACAAAGTAGCTTCCTGCAGCTATAGCAGAGGAACTGTCAGGGTATCATTACAATCTGAGACATTTTTGCCATTTGTGTATAGTTGTCAAGATTTTCTATGATGTGCCTTGGCTATTTTTTATTTTATTTTATTTTACAAGAAGCCAGAGTAACCTTGTTGTAAACACCAAGTGATCAGACAAAGACTTAAGTTCCTTTGGCATTGTTCCACTTAGGAAATAAACTTTTCATGAGTGATGGGAAGGAATCTCCCAAGTAAATAAACACTGCCACTAGCATCATCAAAAAAAAGAGAATATTATAAAACAGGGCTGGAACAAACATAGTAAAATGAATTATGTCAACCAAAAGGGAAAGTAATTAGGATCTGAAAAGAGATGTTTGTACAGGCAAACAGAAAGTTAACAAATGGTTCCTAGCTCTGCACTGATTGTTTCTGCCTGAGACAAGAGCTTAACAGGAACATCTGTAGATAATAGAATCAATATAAATCCTTTTTTTTTTCACGGATATTTTTCCCCCCTAAGCTTTGGCTTAAGATGCTGAATCCTTTGGTCTTTCCTCAGATGACCTCTGGACTTTTTATTACCTTTATAGTTTCTCTTCTGACATCTTCCATTTTAATATTGTATTACTCAGTTGTTTTGTTAACATTTCTCCATCAACTCGATGGAAAAGGTTTGCTCACTTGACAAAGCAGAGGCAAAATTCTCTTAAATTTGGGGCAGGATTTGGATTATGTTAGGAATTAAGGGTATCTGTCTTTCACTGGTCAAACATCTCTCTCCTGTGCAAACTTTCCGTTTCCAGTGAAGCCCTGGAGAAATAATCAGTGAAGGAACTCTTATCTAGGATTTCTTTCAATCAGGAAGTGGGGACAGCCAGGAAGGCTGGCGTGTGATAGAGAAATAGCATAACATAGCACAGCAGTTCCTAACCTTCCCAGCTTGGCAGCCTGGCTCAGCACTGGGTGGTGTGTGGGAGTTGCAGGCACACATGTGCAGCTCCATTTGTGTGGGGGGGTACATGTGTATGCCCTCCACTTGCACAAATGAAGCTTTGCATGTGAGCAGACAGTGCTTGAGCTCATGGGTGAAGCTCTACTCACGCAAGCGGCAGGCCCTTGCACTTGCGTGCAAAGCTCCACTCGCGTGAGCACAGGGTGTTGGAGCGGAGGGCGCTTGTGTTCGCATGCAAAGCTCCATTTGCATCAGTGGAGCTTTGCGTGTAAGCGTGAATGCCCTCCACTTGCCTGAGTGGAGTTCCAGACACACACGCTTGCCTATTTCTCTCGCAGCCCAGTTTCAAACAGGCTGTGGCCCACTAGAATTATAATTCTTTTATTGCCCATGTGTGATTGGACACATAAGGAATTTGTCTTGGTGCAAATGGTTTCTGTGTACATAAAAGAAAAAAATACATTCGTCAAGAGTCAAGAATCATCAGGTACAACACTTAATAATAGTCATAGGGTACAATAAGCAATCGAATCATACTAGGAAACAGTCCACATAAATTGTAAGGATACAAACAACAAAGTTAGAATCCTACAGTCAAATCATACTAGGAAACGGGATGGGTGATAAAGAGTGATGAGAAGATTAATAGTAATAGTTGTGCAGACTTTGTAAATAGTTGGACAGCGTTGAGGGAATTATTTGTTTAGCAGAGTGATGGCGTTTGGGAAAAAACTGGGAAGGAGTTGAAACAGCTTATGTCCAGGATGTGAGGGGTCTGCAGATATTTTCACAGCCCTCTTTTTGACACGTGCAGTATACAGGTCCTCAATTGAAGGCAGGTTGGTAGTAATTGTTTTTTCTGTACTCCTAATTATCCTCTGAAGTCTGTGGGGCTGGGGACCCATGATACAGCACTCCTTTCAGACGTGCCAAGGCACTTCTGGTTTGAAAGGAGCTGGTGACATCACCATTGCCTGGGAGACGCCCAGTTGGGGACTCCTTTCATGTCCCCAGCAGGAGCTGGAGTGAAGAACGGGAGTTCAATCCTGCCCCATGGCAGTACTTGGGTCTTGAGCACAGGCTTGCTAACTTCCAGCTCAGCGCCCTAACCACACAAGCCACTGTGCTCCTTTGTGATAAAGAAATATCTAACAAAAAAAAAAAATCCTTGCGGCTATAAAGTAAAATAAGAAATACTTCCATAGGACCTTGATAATGAGATATAAAAGCACAAATCTTTTCTACAGAAAATTCTTTCTGGCATGGGTCCAGGAAACCTGAGGAATCATCTTGCCCCGTGGGATTGGCCCATCCCACTTGTTCTGACAGAAAGGGCCTACTACACACCCCACCTACTGTAGACCCCATCAGCCAAGGAATTTTGGCTAGCAGGATCTAGAGAAGAGCCTTTTCTGGCATGGCCTTCACCCTCTGGAATATCTTGTCACCGGAGGTGAGATTTGCCCTCACCCTTCCGGTCTTTAGGAAGAGCCTTACAGCCTGGCTCTGTTAGTTGGTGTGAGGCCCTGATGGAGAAATTGTAGCCTGGAGGTGGTTGGTGCAGGGACAGAGAAGGCACCATTTAATCTTTTGTGAATTTTAATCTGTTTTTATATTGATAATGGCTTTTATATCTCTATTTTTGTGATATTTTATAAGCTGCCCCAAACAGCGAGATGGGCTGTATATAAATTTACGTAACAAACCAAATCTCCAGAGGCTCAGAGGATAAAATTTCAATATATGGCATCATATATACCTCAAAATATCATAAATGCTGTCAAAAAGGTTATATGAATAGTATAATAGCACAAAGAGGCTCATCCATGCCGAATCAAACCAATTCACTGAACTTGAGGTTCAGCAAGGTGACATAATGATTTCCCCAATTCTTGAGCATCAGTTTATAATCACCCGAAAGTAATGACTTCCATTGTGTTAATGGGGGCCGTTTCCCCAATAGAAGCTCAACAGAATGGCATCTTTTCTAGATTCTTAGACTCTTGACAGTTCGGATGTAATGACAGTTGTGTCATGAACCCAGAAAAGCACTTACTTCCCCTCTCTGAGAGTATTGCAGTCCTGATTAAAGAAAATATTTCCCCATTATGTTGAAAACAGGAAATAGTTACCTGATTTGCTAGGCTCTATAACTGCAGATTTTTTTGTTTCAAAGCCTGCTTAGTAAATTAACAGGAAACAGGAATCTGCATTTGACTTTAGGAGGACCTCAAATACTAAGAGTATGAAAGGAGAAACTGATTGCAATATTGGAAAGAATCTTGCAAGTACAACACCCCTCTCAGGTGGCCTTCTTCCTTCTGATGAAATATTGGCAGGATAATAGTGCTCACCACCTTGTTAAACAAACTGCATGCACTGCTGAACCACTTTTACTATTCAGAAGCTTCTCCTAATGCTGATCTTTGGTAAACTGATTCTAATCTTTCCCTTTGGGGGGGAAAAAAGAAAGGAACTTGTAATTTAAATTACAGCTTGATTGCTCATTACTTGCAAGAGACAGCAAGGGTAATTCAAAGCATGAGGAAGTGAGCAGATTGCCCTTCTCTATTTCTCTTCATCTTCCCAAATTATTATTAATTATTAGCTCTTAAGTGGCAAAATATGGAATTGTATGAGAAATACATGTCATGCATGTATTTTGGTTCAGTTTTCTATCATGTGTTATCAAAATGGTGCGTCTATTTTTACTGAATACAATATTTGTGGTATTTTGTATTTAGGATTTTGTATTCATCCTTGCAAGCATTGTCGTTTCACAATGCCAATTGGTATATACAGATAGCTAATTATTATGGTTAGTTTGGTGTCTTGTGGTTATGCCAACCTATTCTTCTCCCCAACCTTTTCAAGGTGCCAGTGAGTTACACTGTATGAACTCTTCATACCAATACTCCTTGACTCATGACTGCAATTGGTACCGGAATTTCAGCTGTAAGTTGGGACAGTCATTATGTCCAGGCATGCACCCAATTTTATGACTGTTTTTATGACAGTTGTAAAGTTAATCACACAGTTTTAAGTCCAAATTCATGTGGTCATGTGCACTTTAGCTTCTTCATTTCCTATTATTTTTTCTATTTTGTGGTTCCACCAGTTCTTGCTTGCAGGCAAGTGGTTCTGTTTGAATTATGCTTAATTTAATTGTAAATTTGGTTGTGCTAGATAAAAGCTAAATTAATTAACTCCCTTAACCTTTCTCACGTTCATAATTGCTATCCTTAATTTTTTTCTAAATTCCTAGCAGATTTCTATGAGTAGCCAAACATAAAACTGATGCACCTTTGGGACATGATTAGAGTATTGGACTTAGTGCAGGAAAGGAATAGTTCAAATTTCTGTTCAGTAGGGAGAATTATTGTTATACCTAAGATTTCTAGAACCTAAATGCCATTCAAAAATTGAAACAAGACAAGTATATATTTCAATCCAATTTATAATTTAGAACAGCTTTCCTGAAGTTGATGGACTCCAAAGGTGTTGGTCTTCAGTTCTCAGGCCTGGGCCTTTTGCTATCCGTGCAAAGAGTTTGTTCAACATACCCAGAGGAGAATAAAAGGTAAAGGTTCCCCTTGCACATATGTGCTAGTTGTTTCCAGCTCTAGGGGGCAGTGTTCAACTCCGTTAAAAAGCTGAAGAACCAGTGCTGTCTGAAGACGTCTCTGTGGTCATGTGGCCGGCATGTCTAAATGCCGAAGGCTCACGGAATACTGTTACCTTCCCACCAAAGTGGTCCCTATTCTTCTACTTGCATTTTTTACGTGCTTTCAAACTACTAGGTTGGCAGTAAGTAACGGGAGCTCACTCCGTTACGCAGCGCTAGGGATTCGAACCGCTGAATTGCCAACCATTCTGATCGGCAAGCTCAGCGTCTTAGCATGGTCAAAGCTGATTTAGAAGCATTTACTCACCTGCTGTGCTCCAGTTTCAGGATCAGTCATGGCAACCACAGAAAAATCCCCAAATCTTTCTCCAGAGGCATCAATAGATACTGGCCCTGCAATGCCTGAAGAACAATATATATATATATATATATATATATGTATTATGTGTGTGTGGTGTGTGTTTTAAGTTGAAAACATTGAACGTTTCCAAGAAAAATAAAAAGGGGGGAAAAATTTTTACAGACTGATATGATAAGGAATTCTAGCAGCCTTCTGATGGCATTCCAAGAGACTGCAATTGTGCCTACATTCTTAGAATACGTAACATTTCCTTCTCAAGAGGATAAATTATTTCATCTTATTAGTAGAAATGAAAGTAACCAAGTCTTTTTTGACACTCCCTAATAGAAACTGGCTCCCTTGCCCTTAAAACCCTTGCCCTGGGTTAAAAGAAGCAAGAAGTAAATGGCTTTGAATAGCTTACACAGAGGGATCGTATTGGAAAGCAAATGTACTCGTCGAATTTTGGCTTTGTTGTCTTACTAACCATTTAAAAAAAATCCATGAAAGCTCTACAAAATTATGTTAGAAATTAATTTACAATGAAAAGTCTTGCTCTGAAAAATCTAATTTCTCACAGGATGCTCACTGTTGCTTACTTGAAGTCAAATCAATTTTAAGGATCCCTATCTGTAGAACTAGAGACCCAATCTGGGACAATAGTTAATGCCCCAGGCTGGAAACCCAGGGGCTCAGGAGTTCTAGTCCCACCTTAAACATGAAACCAGGACACACTCTTAGCCCTCAGATGGAGGCAATGGCAAAACACTTCTGAAAAATGCTGCTAAGAAAATTCCAGGGACTAATCCAGCCAGTCACCAAGAATTTATACTGACTTGAAGGCATATTAAAAAAAAAAATATGGTAGATATAACAGGAAATAGTCTTTTCTCTCTTCTTTCCTTGCAGAAATTCTGTCAAGAAATAGGTAGAGATAGCAAATATCCAGAAACATTTGACTAAACAGTTCCCTCTTTCTCCCACAACCCAATCTTCTACACTAGTTGCGGGGAGGCTGCTGGGGAGAACCCCTAGCTAAGATTCTGTGCAGTTTGGAGAACCCCCAAATCCCACTCCTGGCTGGCCCCACCCATCCTGCCCCTCCCCTCCCAGGAGTCCCCATGCGGTCCATTTTGGATGCAGGTAAGTACAGGGCACGCATGGAGGTTCGGGGAGGGTGAAAAACGGGTCTTCCTGAAAGCCTCCTTCCAGAGAGCCTCCGGAGCCTGGGGAGTCTGTTTTCACCCTCCCGGAGGCTCAAGGAAAGCCTCTGGAGCACGGGGAGATGTGTCCCGCCCCACTGTGGTGCAAGAGGCTGACTATGCCACGCGCACCCAGCAAAGGGGCAGAGAACCCGTTGCTAACATTTTTGAAGCCCACCCCGAACTAGTTGTACTAATACCACTGGTTGTATCCCTAACTGATTCCTGAAGTAGTGCATATGCTAGTGAGGTGTCCGTCTATTGCAGTTTTCAGTGAAATCAATGATCTGCTCTGTGCTATATAATCTTTGTAAAATGAGGCACTGAATTAGTTGAACTTGTTTACGAAGAAAATACATGCAAGTTTTGGGCTTGACTTGTAACCTGATATTTACCAGATATCATCATACTAAAATGCCTCTTAATTCCTTGCTGAGGATTATGAGAGTTCCAAGCATATCCAGAAGATGCCAGAATGAGGAATGTTGAGTTAAAGATTTAGAAGAGATATTTTCTTTTCTCTTCCAGAAAAAAAGACAGACAGATTTAGTCTATGCCAAACTTCTATGTGCTTAATTGTATATACATTCTGCTCTTCTTTGCATGTAAAAAAGAAAAATCATTTTCATGGACCATTTCTCCCAAAATACATATTTCTTTGCATAACTTGGGTTCCAAAAAAGCCCATTATCCAATTTTGAGAGGAGCACAGTCTACATAATTGCTCATCCAGGAAATGTGGAATCGGAAGTTCATTTCAAAATGCATACCAGATGAAATGATATTTCACTGCAATTCTACTGTCAATCTAATATTTCCCTTCTCCTAAAGCATTTCCTTTAATGCTCTCTTCCTAAAGAAAAAGTAACAGCCGCTGAGAAAATGGCTGATGATGTTTTTCAAAGCCATTCCAGTTTCTGAACTCATTGTTGGGTTCTTATCTAAAGGAAACATTTCCGTTTCTTTAAGCACTTCTTAGGAAAAGCTTGATAATTTTGCCCAGCACATAATGACGGGTGAATTTGACAAGAGCTGCTGGTCTTACCAGGAATGTCCTGCTTATTTTATAAAGTTTAGCTCTATGTGGATGTCCGCATTAAGGTTTGTGTACATGTAGGACTTAAGATGGTTTTTTTAAATAATCAGGCACAAACACTAGAAATGAAAAAAAAAATATGGAAGCCTTACTTTCCAAATGTACAATGAAATTTTTGAAGCCTAATACAAAAAAGTAACACTGAAGCTAAAGAGGTAAATAGGCAATGAATCTAGCTTTTAAGTTTAAAAAACTACATTAAAAAAGGAACAAATGCAATGAGGTGAGCTAATAAAAAAACAGGAAAACAGTTGAAATACAGGAAAAAACTTGAAAGGGGGAATCCAGAGTTTCTAAATCTCTGTAATAAGGACATATTGCTGCTTGTCATTGGTATTTTATATTGGTTCTATTAACATGGATACCACAGGGAACTAAGCAAATTAAGTATTTAAAAGCTGCATTTGATTTGTGGACTTCAGCACCCAGAATTCCCCAGCCAGCATGAAGTCAGCACATCTTCAAGTTCCCAAGTTTGAAAAACATTGATTAAAACAAAGCATTCAGAGATCCTTATGCTTTATTCTTTAAAGTGCTCCGTTTTAACTCTCTCGGAGTTTTTTGGTTGTTTCGATCGCCAATTCAAAGGGTTGGTTTCAATCTGTGTAATCCAACAGAGTGTTTTCTTCTCATAGAAACTTCCTTCCATAGAAACCAATTGTTGTCTTAAGGTTATCTAGAATTTTTCCTCTGATAACCACTTCAGTCTGACCTCTTTTGTTCTCCCCATAAGCCCCGTGACTTTGTTGGTACTTGAAGCTCCTGAACTGAACTGAACTAAGCTCCTGCGCTGGTCCTGTACTTTATGCTGCTAGCATAAGATTTTGCATGACACAAATGTTTTAAAAATAGTTAACAAAATCAATGAATCAACCAACCAATCACAAAATCTTCTTTCATAATATTAGCAGAAACAATTGGCTTTTCATATCAATTATCTAGAAGGGTTGATCAACAAAACCCAGGAATCATAATCTCTATTATGAAGAAACAAGGATAAAAAGTGGCAGCTTTTACTAAAACAAAACTATTTATAAAAAAGCATGGAATATGTGACTTGATGTACCTTCGTATGTCCTGTTCCATGACTGATGAACAATCTTATCTCCATCTTTCTTTGTGAAGCCATTCTTCAGAACTTCCCGTAAAGCCAGAACATAGAGGACCAAGGCATCATGGAAACCTTCAACAAACATGTTCACCTAAAAGCAAAACAACATTTTGTTGATGATTTGGCCTGTAAGGTCAGCAAAATCATAATTTTATGTATCTTCATAGACATCCCTAGAAGTAGCAAGGGGGGCAAATGATAATATGCATGTTATGAGATCAGCCTGAAATGACACGACCTGTGTACTTGTATAGATACCCCAAAATTTGCATGATGGCATTTATTTATTTATTCATTTATTCATATGTTCGTTCATTTAAGTTTATTAGCTGTCCGACTCAAGTGGACGCTGTGTGGTACATACATGTGAAAAAGACATAAAAGCAGCTAAAATATTAAATCAACAGCAGCTTGGATTAAAATGTTTGAATTCAGCAGCAGATACTGGCTGATAAACAGAACCCATGAATAGGAAGTTACTATTCTGCTGATCGTCCTCAACAATAAACCAACATAGCTACTCAGTTTATACTAAAGGGGAATATATATTTCTGTCAGCAAAGTCATACAAAATTTAATATGGCAGAAGCTATGGTCTGGCCTAGAACAGACAGGACAATCTGAGATGTTTCCTTTCTCTTTTTCTATAATAATTACTCTTTATATACACTGTATATACATAATCCACCAACTCACTGTATCCCTTTTCCTGTTGAGGATCTGAGAAAATGCTATCCAAATACTCTGTCGTTGCCCATGACTCAGAAATAACAAATATTTATTAAACTGTTTTAAACAGGTTTTACCATAAACAGAAGTCCTTAGGCTTTTGTAAGTGGAGAAGAGATAAGTGTTTTTGTCCCCTGAGTTTGGTTGGCTTCCCCTAGTTCTCTACCCTCCTACAGATGCTAGGAACCTATTCTTGGCATAACTAAGTTGGCAGGATTTTGAATGGAAGAACGATTCCATCCTGTAGCTTATTTTCTAAAGAGTGCCCTGTGTGCACGCATGTATCTCCACATTTTGTGGCTCTTTCAGTCAATGGCATGAGCTAAATGAAATGTCCCTTTCCAATCCAAGTGCAAAAAAGCCTATAAATAGCCTAGTGTTTTTGAGAAATCCCGCCAATGCTGTGCTACAAGGAATCCAGCTGTGTAGCTGCTCTCCCTGGGTTGCAATGGGCTTTGTCCTGTTTGCTGGCCATCTGTAGATTCAGAGAGAATGGGAGCAGCCAGTTTATATGAATAGGCTTGTCTTCTATGCCAAACTGGTGGGTACCCTTTTCACTTCCGCTTGCTTTTTTACAGAATTCTTTTCTGCCCCTCTTTTCAAATTTCGGAGCAACCCCAAGAGAAAGAGAAAGTTGCATTTAAAAAAAGCTAATTGCTGTATTCTTTGGGCAATTAAAAACAGAAAGGCTAATGAGACTGACTTCCCTGAGCAACAGAAATAAAAGCATGCATGCATGCATAGTTCATATATCTGAATAGGAGGAAAAGAAAGCTGAATGACTTGGATGGACAAAGGAACACATTAATGGGAGCTTTACAGTTTCACCCACATTAATTCCAGAAACCAGTCTCTTGAGTTTGTTATAATATGAATGCAGCAAAGTTGAACAAATGATTAACAAGTGATTTATAAATTAAGGCAGAAGATTTCTTAAGTAGAGGAAATGTCCAAAGTTCTACTAAACCAAGGCAACACCAGTTTATGATTTTAAAACATTTAGGAATAGACTTTGGGCTCATCTGCAAAGTGTGCTTACTGTAGTGATTTTTTTCCCCCAGCCACCTCCTCTTTTTTAATATCTGAAAGAGGCTGGCCTACCAATGATCTGCACAATGTAAAGTCTTGAAATTGACTAACCCATCCCTGATGTAATTGAAAGGTTTTATAGTCTGCATGTAGAGCTTCATAGGGAAGACCTGGCTCCTTACTTCTTTTTAACAGCAATTTCTTTTCAGGAGGTCACCAGAGGTCGCCAACCTTTTGGACCTCAGGGACCATCAAACTCATAATTTTAAATCCCGGGGACCACTAATATGAATTTTGATTGACAGTGGCTTGCTGACATTGGTGGGAGAGAGAGAGAGATCTGATCTAACTTCTCTCTTTTCCTCTCTCTCTCTCTCTCACACACACACACACTCACACACACAAACACACAGAGGCAGGGGTGGGATTCAAAGTTCTTGGGCGTGGCCTAATTTGTGGGTATGGCTTGGTGGTCATGTGACTGGCTGGGCATGGCTTGTATGTAAATATTATAAATATTTAATTTTTTATTTAAAAAAGAGCAACTTCTACTCAAAATCAGGCAAAGCAGGCAGACAGATTGAGTTGCTCACAGTTGCTCACTTAGAGATCTGTGTTTCTGCTATTGGCTGGTTGAGTCTGCACTGCTTCAGTCCTAAGGAAGGTTCGGCTCTGCTTAAAAGCAAAGCTGAAGATCTAAAGATTAGCTAGAAAGCAAGAAGTCCAACAGTTTCCTGCTTTCTAGCTAATCTAAAACTCCCAGCACAGCAGAACAGCTGATGGTCAGAAAAAGGAAAAATAGCAACTTAGCAGGCAAATTTGCCAGGTAAGGAGTGAGTGGGCGGGGAGGATTCCTGTGGGCCATGTGGGCGGTACAGCCTTGTGTTCCCGCGCAGCCTGTATTAGTTGCTTTGGGGGGTGCTCTGGGGGTGACATTTCTCTGCAGACTACCAACATTTTCCTGCAGACCACCAGTAGGCCACGGCCCACCGATTGATGACCACTGCGCTCCACTCTGGCCCTCTATGGTCTCAACACACTATGTATCAATGTAAGAGGCTTTGTTGTGGTGCACCTGAAGCTCACCTGCTGGGGAATAGCATTTCCAGCACTGGCTCCTCCCTTCCTAGAATGTAACTTAGAACAGGAGTGTGGTAGCTCATGTGGTTAAGATGCTGGCTTGACAACCAACAAGTACACATTCAAGACCCGAATGATGAGCGAGCTCCCACCATTCGGTCCAGCTCCTGATCACCCAGCAATTTGAAAGCTGGCAACTGCAAGTAGTGAGATGGGTACCACTTTGGTGGGCAACTTAATGGGGGACATGAAAAGAACCCATAACTGGGAATCCCCTGGGCAACTGTGATTTCACCAGCTAATCCTTCAACCACAAGTGCTTTGGTACTTCCAATATGAGAGCGAGTGAGCGACTTAGAATAGATATTGTTGGGATGAGCCCTTATAGTATAAAGTGTACAATTACACCAAAAGTGTACCAATGCCCTTATCTGCAATAAATGACTATTTTAGGGCTTTTCCATTTCCCAAACCTTCAGAAACAGTTGGGAGGTGATTAGTGGCCTTAAATTCTGCTAAGAACAAACATTACAAAGTTCCATACAAAAGGGGAAACAGAAATCTAACATTCATTCATTGATTTGATTTGGAGCCTACCTGATTTCAGTCACCTCTGGGTAGCTTACTCATTAAAAATCTTGAACAAGAAAAAGACAATGAACATCGGGAATAACACAATGCCCCCCAAACCTCACAGGGACTCAGCAACCACTCTACCCCACCCCCCAGGCCTGAAGCAAAGCCAAGTTTTCAAGGATTTACAGAATACCCTCCATGGTGATAACCGTATGGATCTTACAATGCTGTTCAGCAGTGGGATCCTACCTATCCCACTACTGGTTTGGTGATCGCACACACATGCACGCGCAGCTTTCCACATACCAGCTGAGGTCTGCAGCACCAATTAGCTGAGAGGATAAAGAAGAGAAAAGTGCAGGGGTGGGCAGGACGGCCGATCCTGTACTTTTCTCTTCTTTCTCCTCTCAACTGGCTTTTTTCCCGCCTCTCAGCTGATCATCGGAGGCTTTTTTTACTACCAGTTAGGCCGAACCGGTAGGAAATTTTGCTACCGGTTCGGCTGAACCAGGCCGAACCGGTGGCATACCACCACTGCTGCTGTTCCAGAGGAAAGATGCTGTGAGAGAGAGATTTCCTAGGTTCCAATAGATGACACTGATTAACCGAAGGGGCCTGGAGTGCATCCATCCTGATGAATATAGTGGGATGAGCAGAGGTCCTCAGAGACAGGCAGACCTCAGATAACCAACCTCTGTGCCCTAAAATATGGTTTGCATTGAAGAAAAGATGGGTTTTCAGTTTAATGCTTCTCTTTTCTTCTCTGGGCTGCTAACAGGGAATGCAAAGCAAAAAAGCAAGCAAAAGTTGTCCACAAGGTGAAGTCAAACAAGTTGAGACGGCCATAACAGTGTGATCTAAGCTTTAGATTTCAGAATGGAAGAGTGTCCTCACAGTCAAGGAAACATTCTCCTGAGAGTACCTAAAGCTCAAATATTTGAGAGACAAAAAAAAAGAAAAGGCTTATTTTGAAAAAGTAGCCTTGCAAAAGTTTTAGCTTTGCAGCTAAGCAACGACAACAACAACAACAACAACAACAACAACACTTGAACTCTAATAACATTGTTGATTTTGGGGACTTATTGACGTCTAATGCAACTCCTATTTGGCACCCATTCTTCATGTGGAAAGACTTTATAGTTAATCTTTAAGGACTAGATTAAATTTTAAAAAGGAAAATTCCATTAAGTGGAGAGAAGTTGGCAAAAAAGGAAGGAAGGAAGGAAGGAAGGAAGGAAGGAAGGAAGGAAGGAAGGAAGGAAGGAAGGAAACAGAGCAATAATGTACATAGAATTTATCCTCTTCCTTAGTTGCAAATCCTTTTAAAAATTAATAGGTAACTGGCTATTAGGAAAATACTCACTGCACACCAATCTCTTAATGAATATTAATTCTTTTAGATTAATTAATAATTAATTAATTCCCCAAGAAAAATGAGGAAATGATTTGAAAATACTATTATTATCAAATCAGATGGAGGAGTAGGTATAAAAAAAAGCAATAATGTAAGCAATTTCATGGAGGAGCAGGTATAAAAAAAGCATTATGTAAGCAATTTCATCCCCTCAATAGGAGGCAGCACAACCCACTGATCAATTTTCAAAGTTGGATAGAGCAACTTGAATTCATTTTTTTTTTCAAAAGAACAGCAAGCTTTTCATCACTGACAAACAATATTTTTGGCTGAAGTCCTCTGGAGCAAGAAAGAAGAGACTGCCAAATAGAAGAATCAAGTTCAGAAGAGGGATTTCTTCAGGAATGTGGCATGAAAGGAATTAAATTGTCTGATTAGTTATTTGCTTGGTGCAGTTTACTTTTAAAAGAGACATCAATCAATTGTTGTGTCTACTTTCAGCTTTAAATAACTGTGTTTATCTACTTCAGCAGGAAAAAGTAGCAGGCCAGGTGCAAAAAGGAGGCACCGTCCTTGACATTTCTTAACTCTATTATAAAAGATGGAATTTCAGCAAATGTTGCTTGCACAAGAGTTATGCCCACTGCAATTCTTTCTTCTATACAACTATTAAGGGTTCTTTGGCTGCAATTCTAGGATGTACATCACTGCTGTTCATTAAAACATTCATCATTTTGCTAAAAATGCAAGTCAGTTTCAACTTTTACTTTCAGTAAGTCAAGAAGTGCTCCTTTTTTTTTTCATTGTCAGATAAAAGAAATAAATGAGTCCATCTTCAAGCTATGTTAAATCTGAACCAGGATCATGGAAAGCAACAGGGATGGAAAGAAAACATCTGCCAAGACATCACTGCTGTCTATCCAGAATTCCTCTAGCAACAATTGGTGTTTGATCAAGTATTCTCAATAGTCAAGAATTTGAAGCATTCATTTGTTGCAAAAGTTTTTTAAAAAAAAAAGATCAGAGAATTGTGCCGATTATGAAAGAGACCTTGTCCTGTTTCCTAGAACAAACACAACCAAGTGATCTCTGGACTCTGAGACACTTATGACCTGTGCTGCTATTGACTGTCTTTCAAAGCCAATCGCTCTAGTAACTAATCCAAGCTAGACATCTGCAAAGAAAGATTTAATCAGATTCCTTCCTTCCTTCCTTCCTTCCTTCCTGAACGCTTAATTGTATATTTATTCAAATACATCTATTATTATGACGTGATAGCAGTGTTCCAATATCTAAGAGGCCACAAGGAAAAGGGGTTTACCTATTTCTCCAAAGCACCTGAAGGCAGGACAAGAAGGACTAATCAAGGAATGAAGCAACCTAGAACTAAGCAGAAATTTCCCGAGAGTTAGAGCAATCAATTAATGAGTGGAACGACTTGCCTCCAGAAGTTGAGAATGCTCCAACACTGGAAGTTTTTGAGAAGAGATTGGGCAACCATTTGTCTGAAATAGTATAGGGTTTCCTGTCTGAGCAGGGGGTTGGACTAGAAGACCTCCAAGGTTCCTTCCAACTCTGTTAATTCTATTATTATAGTAAGTCCATGAAACTTTTGAAAAGATTTACACCTGTACAGTACTTCTGACTTCTCTGGTCACATTTATAATTTATTTCTTCTTTTTCAACAGCTGTTATTGTTGGTTCTTTCTTTTATATCAAACCTACAAAAAAAAATCATTGAAAGCACATGCTTGGTAGCATTAGCATCTCTCTTGCACAGATGTGCATACAGCTAATCACCATCAGCTAAGGTGATCCAGAATCATCTCCAAATGCAGAGTGGAAAGATCCCAATAGAATGTGCCACTATAAAACGTTGCACCATAACCAATTCAGAGACAAGACTTTTGAAAGTAATAGAATTGAGTAGCCATAGAAATATAATTTATAAGTCAATAAATACCCTGCTACTAATCCTCTTCTCTATATATATCGGGGGAGAGTTCGAATCCCTAACGCCACGTAATGGAGTGAGCTTCGTTACTTGTCCCAGCTTCTGCCAAGCTAGCAGTTCGAAAGCATGTGGGAAGGTAACAGCGTTCCATGTGCCTTCAACGTTTAGTCATGCCAGTCACATGACCACGGAGATGTCTTCGGACAGCACTAGCTCTTCGGCTTAGAAATGGTGATGAGCACCGCCTCCTAGAGCCAGAAACGACTAGCACGCATGTGTGGGGGAACCTTTATCTTTATAGTAATAAAACAGGTGCAAGTAGATAATAAGAGGTAACGTTATGTGGAATTCTGTTGGTGCTGTTGTGTAATTGTAGCAGTTTGATATTACAGAAGGGCTAAAGGATTACGAAGCTGCAGTTCCTTTTTATAAGATCCTTATTCTGTGATGTTATCCCATGCAACAAGAGACCACTTTTAGCTAGGCAGTAAAACCCTTCTCACCATGAGCGAACACCAGCAAATTGTACAAGATAATTCAGATTGATAAAGGTTCTAAAGACAGCTTACCAAACAGCAGCAAGATTTTTCATTACATGCAAAGAAAACTACTTTATTACAACTTTACAAGAAACATATTAAGAAGAAATGCTGTAAATCTCCACTGTAAGAATATTTCAGAGTTAGATTAAATTCTGAGTAAGTAATCATTTAGCTGATGAAATTCCAATAATACTCCTCTTTCCTAGCTCAGTAAATCTTGTTGGAAGAATTACTTTCAGTTGAAGAAGCTGCCAAAGTCTAACATGAAATGTATGCCATTTCAAATTAAGCAATCTGTGCTAAGGGATGTTAAGGGATGTTCTTACATCCATGCCAAGGCGTGTGTCTTTCACACCTTTAGCAGGTTGAAACTCAGCTGTTGCCCCAGATGTGCATTTTGAAAACTGGGACAGAGAGAATGAGAAAAGCCTTTAGGAAGCTATATGACTGAGTAAAACAGTTCGCATGCCTTTTTAAAGCATGGTTTAATGGCTGCCAATCTCTCCAGACAGCAGGAACACCAGGGTGTTGAGTGAAGGGAAAACAACGGAAAACAGTTGTAAGCTGTCTTTGCATCATGCAAATCTCTGAATGACAATCTTCCTCTCCTGGAAACGTTTGGCTTGGGCCAAATGTCTGGCTTTACTACCCCTCCCCCATCAAAAAAGCTCCATATAGAAAATCAACATCAAAGAAAGAAAGCCCAAACAAGGCCTCCTAGTGATATTTAATTTCATGGGATTGGTTGTTGCTGTTGTTTAATTGAAGGACCACTCAGAACAGAAAATCTGCATTTTCGAATAGGTTAATCCAAGCACAAACGCAGTTACTGTTTTATGACAGAAGAGTTATGCATTAAGACACACTTTAAGGAAATACAGTTTGTGATGTTAACAGCATCATTTCTGTGGTAATTTCAAGATGACCTGGCATTATCCATGCGGGTTGGTGAGCCTTATCTCATCTAAAGATCAGAGGCACTTCCTCTAGCAGTTTGTTTTCAAGATTTCCAGTGGGTGAGCTGAGGTTACTCTCGGAAATTCCATCTATAGCGGTATTTCTCACCCCTAGCTGAGGAATTCTGGGAGTTGAAGGCCACATATTGGGCTGAAAAACACTGATCTACAAGGAGGAAGGGGGTTTTTCCCCTCAAGAGGCAACTGGACTTCCTTGTTTTTCTTTGAAGACATTTCGCTTCTCATCCAAGAAGCTTCTTCAGCTCTGACTGGATGGTGAGGAATGGAAGGATTTATACTCCTTGCAGACAACTGGGCATTTTCATTCTTGAGGGGGGGATAAAAGAACCTTTGGGACAACCATGACCTGAATGACTAAGAATCTCCATAGACAAGGCGGAAGCCTACAAACCTGTACCCAGATTTGTATGTACTGGCATGGGTAGATAAAATGGCTTGTCCAAGATCTTGGAGATGTGCTACTAAACTAAAATGACAAGTTTCTGAATTAGATGAACCATAGGTAGTCCTTGACTTACATATGACAGACCTTCCTAGAGCTATTTACAACTTGCATTCAGCAGTCATGTGCCTTCCCATCACATGGCTGCACTTTGGATGCTTGGCAATTGGGCCACATGTATGGACATTTGTAGTGTCCCACAGATACATGACCACATTTTATGGCAGTTTTGCTGAAAATGGCGTTTACCTCAGATTTTTGGCAAAACTGAACTGCGGTGGTGCAGTGGTTAGAGTGCAGTACTGCAGGCGACTTCTGCTACCTGCCGGCTGCCTGCAGTTTGATTCTCACAGCTCAAGGTTGACTCAGCCTTCCCTCCTTGTGAGGTCGGTAAAATGAGGACCGTTGGGGGCAATAGGCTGACTCTGTAAACTGTTTAGAGAGGGCTGTGAAAGCACTGTGAAGTGGTATATAAGTGCTATTGCTATTGCTAAAACTGGCCTATGGCAAACCATTGGTTCACTTAAAGACCACTGCAAAAAAGATGGTTAAAATCAGCTTGATGACCCAATTTATGACAGGCATGAATTACAACCATAATGGGCAGGCTCCCAGGATTGTAACTCATAGGATACCTGCAATTTCTTTTAGCATATGATAATTCTGCCACCAAGAGTTGCATGCTGTGTCAGTAACCATACAAATAAAACAAAGTAAAAATAAAATCCACTTGTAACATTAAAACAACAGAGTGGGAGGATGATATTTAGTAAATGTTCAACAAGAAATATACTTTTAAGAATAGAATACTGTTCTGATTCTTATACTGCTATTATGATGAAAAACTGATAGAATTAGTCTGATTTCAATAAATGGACTAATATAATTGCATTACTAATTTTTAATTTTATTTATTTATGTTTCTATACTGCCCATCTCCTTCAATGATTTTTGCCATCTGCATTCTCCATACTTTATAGAAAATCCAAATCAATGTTTGAATTTAAGTAAACTACATCATTAAAATACCTAACATCTGTTTAAATCCAGCATATTTATATTATGGATCCCCAAAGGGCAAAAAATATAGTCACAGAATGTACAAATACTCCATTATTAATTTGAAAGGCATGAATTATGTTTTGAATGAATAAATGACCAAGATACAGTTGCAAGCATCCAAAACTTTATGTACATCAACTGTATATGTAGTTATCTCTTGATGGGTTTTTAATTCCATTCTCCCCAATAGTTATAATCTCTAATACATATTTAAAGTTCTCCAAAGTTCTAGGTTGGTTCTCTCCTTGATTAGTATAGAATCTCCTACTTGAGTAGGGTTTTAGGCTAGAAGACATCCAACATTGCTTCCAACCAGAGGTGGTATTCAGCAGTTCTGACCAGTTCTGGAGAACTGATAGTGGAAATTTTGAAGAGTTTGGAGAACCAGAAAATACCACCTCTGACTGGAGATTTTACAGTATCCTTCTCCCTGCCACAACAACCAAGCTATGCTCACAGAACTGGTAATAAACTAATTTGAATCCCAACACTGCTTCCAACGCTGTTGTTCTGTTAATATGCCTTTCCCCTTTTCTAAAGCCAATCTTGAGATCAAGAGAGCATTTGGGGGCCTATATATCAAAAGAAGTTAGGCAAGAAAAACCAAAAGTACCCATATAGACTGGGTGAAACCAGGCTCAATAGCAGTAACTGTGAGAGGGATCTTGGAGTCTTAGTGGACAACCAGCTAAATAGGAGCCAGCAGTGTGCAGCAGCAGCCCAAAAAGTTAATGCAATCCTAAGTTGCATTAACAGAGGGATACGATTGAGATCAAGTGAGGTATTAATACCACTCTATAAAGCCTTAGTAAGACCACACCAGAGTACTGCATCCAGGTTTGGCCACCACACTATAAAAAAGATGTTGAGACTCTAGAAAGAGTGCAGAGAAGAGCAACCAGGATGATTAGGGGATTGGAGACTAAAACCTATGAAGAATGGTTACATGGTAACCAATGTAACTGGGCATGGCTAGTCTAGTGAAGAGAAGGACCAGGGGAGACATGATAGCAGTCTTCCAATATTTGAGGGGTTGCTACAGAGAGGAGGGACTCAAGCTATTTTCCAAAGCACCTGTACGCCAGACAAGGAATAATGGATGGAAACTGAACAAGGAGAGATTCAACCTGGAAATAGGAACTTTCTGACAGTGAGAACAATCAACCAATGAAACAGAAGTTGCCCTCAGAAATTGTGGGAGCGTCATCACTTAAGACCTTCAAGAAGAGATTGGACTGTCATTTGTCAGACATAGTGTAGGGTCTCCTGCTTGGGTGGGGGGTTGGACTAGATGACCTATAAGGTCCCTTCCAACTCTGATTATCTGTTACCTGACAAGCAAAACCAATGAGGAAGCCAGTAACAACTATGTTACTAACTAATAGCGGTTAACAGAAAGGTCATAAAATGGGGCAAAATTCATTTAACAACTGTCTTGCTTGAAACATAAATTTTGGGCTCAATTGTGGTCATAGGTCGAGAACTACCTATAAACAGACAAAAGATCAAGGTTTTTTTAACTTCAACAAATGCAAACGCCCAATTTCGTGCTGTTGGAAGTGAAAACCCACCCCTCTCCTAGACAAATGAAATATTTTAAGACATACTAAAAAGGCGGAATATTTCCCCTAAAAGAGAAGTAGAAACTCAGAGAGGCACAAACTCAGCCCCCCACACACACACCTTGGTTAATGGGCCTTTAAGGCCTGGGCCATTACATAACATACATAACAAAGATCTACCTCCTTTAGGCAGAGCCATTTCATTGCCCTTCATTGCACCACCCACCAAGTTTCAACCAAATTTAGCAAACAGACAACCTACAAAGCTAGCTATGACCTCTGACAGCAACCAATCAGGATACTCTTCCTGTGCCCCAGGAAGTTCAAAGCCCGAGAGGGTATAAAACCCAGGGACTCTCAGCATCCCTTCCCCTTTTCTTCGTCCAAGAGCTCCAAGGCATGTGATCCTGTTCATCAATAAACCTTCTTTCCCAGCATCTTCCAC